>NC_141699.1:292722485-293922485 GCF_964263255.1 Lissotriton vulgaris
ACCACCTCCGATGCATACTATTGAACACCCGCTCCGCACGCAAACATGCCGTCGAGCTCTGGGACCTGCTCAACACAACATCCCCGGATGTCGCCTTCCTGACAGAGACCTGGTTTAATGACTCCTCCACACCCGACATCACCATAGCCATACCAGACAGCTACAAGATCACCCGCAGAGACCGCACCAACGGAGTCGGAGGAGGAATCGCCATCATCCACAAGAACAGCATAAGGGTCTCGACTAGCACCGACGACGTGCTCAGCACCGCCGAACACATGCATTTCCAGATCCACACAGACCCTAATTCTACCCTCAGAGGCACCCTCGTCTACCGACCCCCCGGACCCTGCCCCCAGTGCAGCGACTCCATCGACGACTTGATCAGCATGCACGCCCTGACCTCAACCGACTACATCCTCCTCGGAGACCTGAACTTTCACCTAGAGAACAACAACAACTCCACAACCCTGATTGATAACCTCGCCAACCTCAGACTGAAGCAACTCGTCACAATGCCCACCCACTCCGCCGGCCACACGCTCGAC
Organism: Lissotriton vulgaris; assembly: GCF_964263255.1. NCBI lineage: Eukaryota > Metazoa > Chordata > Amphibia > Caudata > Salamandridae > Lissotriton > Lissotriton vulgaris. The sequence goes on from NC_141699.1 coordinate 292,723,034, forward strand.
CCAGTCTTCTCCTCAAGCCTGTACGTCTCCATCAGCTACACAACCGAACTCCTCTGGACCGAACACCGCAGCATCCACTTTGCCTTTCAGAAACCCACCACACACCACTTCACCCAAGAGATCCCCCGCCGCTGCTGGAGCAAAATCACCGAAGACCAACTACATGCAAACCTCGCTTTCAGCCCACCCACCGAACCCTCCAACACCGACGACGCTGCCCACAGCCTCAGACCCTGGATCGAGGAATGCGCCAACACCCTCGCCCGCTGAAGAAACCCCCCCACAGAGACACCAGCAAGAGGGCCAGCTGGTTCACCCCAGAACCACTAGCCTCCAAGCAAGCCTGCTGGAAATTAGAGCAGAAATGGCACAGTTAATAAACTCCGGACAGCCACCCAGCACACAAGGACGCCATCCGCAACCACCACCACCTCATCAGGGTGGCCAAGAGGACCTCCTTCAAAGACTGCCTAAAGAACAATGCACACAATAGCAAGGAGCTCTTCAACATTGTGAAGGAACTCTCCAACCCCAGCTCCAACACCAACGACATCCCGCCGTCGCAAGCCCTGTGTGACTCCCTCGCCACCTTCTTCCACCGCAAGATAGCAGACATCCACCACAGCTTCAACACCCAGACAGTCCCAACAGACAGTAACACAACAGACCCTCCGTACACCATCGATCACGAACCCCTGCTAGCCTGGGCAAGCTTGAGCATCGATGACACCATAAAGACCATGCGCTCAATCCACTCCAGCTCTCCGTCAGACCCATTCCCGCACCACATTTTCAACAGAGCAAGCAGCACCATTGCACCCCACCTGCGCAACATCATCAATCCCTCCCTTGAGACCGCGACCTTCCCAGAGATCTGGAAACACGCCGAGATCAACGCCCTTCTCAAAAAACCTAAGGCAGACCCAAGAGACCTCATGAACTTCTGGCCCATCTCTCTGCTCCCCTTCCCGGCCAAGGTCATCAAGAAAACCGCGAACAGACAGATAACCCGATACCTCGAAGAAAGCAGAATCCTGGACCCTTCCCAGTTAGGGTTCCACAGCAACCACAGCACAGAGACTGCCCTCATTGCCACCACCGACGACAACAGGACCCTGCTGGACAACGGCGAGACCGCAGCACTCATCCTCCTAGACCTTTCTGCCGCCTTCGACACCCTCTGCCACTGCACACTACGCACACGCCTCCATGCTGCAGGGATCCGAGAGAAGGCTCTGGATTGGACCACCTCCTTCCTCTCCGGCAGAACGCAGAACATCTGCCTCCCCCCAGATGCTCCCCATTTCCGTTCCAAAGCCTCCGAGATCATCTGTGGCGTACCCCAGGGATCCTCCCTCAGCCTGACGCTGTTCAACATTCTCAGGGCCCAGCGTGCACATGTAGCCCCACAGCACGACCTCAACATAATCTCCTTCACCGACGACACTAAGCTGATCCTCTCCCTCACCAAGGACCCCATCACAGCCAAAGTCAACCTCCACAAAGGAATGAAGGCCGTCGCCGACTGGATGAAGACCAGCCGTCTGAAGCTGAACTCGGACAAGACGGAGGTCCTCATCCTCGGCTCCAACCCTTCAGCCTGGGACGACTCCTGGTGGCCCTGCCACCCACCGACCACGCACTCAACCTGGGAATCATCCTCGACTCAACACTCTCAATGACCAAGCAAGTGAAACTCCGTCTCCTCCTCCTGCTTCAACACCCTCCTCATGCTCCACAAGATCTACAGATGGATCCCATCAGATACAAGAAAGACAGTCACCCAGTCACTCGTCAGCAGCAGACTCGACTACGGAAACGCCCTCTACGACGGGAGCCCCGATCAAGCTCATCAAACGACTACAACGCATCCAAAACGTCTCAGCACGACTGAACCTCGATGTACCATGCCACGGCCACATCACCCCCCCACCTGAGAAATCTGCACTGGCTCCCCATCAACAAGGATATCCTTCAAGCTCCACACCCGCGCACACAAGGCACTCCAAAAGACTGGCCCAGCCTACCTCAACAGACGGCACTCCTTCTACATCCCCAACCGCCAGCCACGCTCTGCCGACCTCTCACTCACCACCGTCCCGCGCATCCGAAGAACAACCACTGGTGGGAGATCCTTCTCTCACCTCACCACCAAGACATGGAACACCCTCCCACTGAGCCTACGGCAGACTCAAGACCTAGCTGTCCTCGCGGGAATGTAGTGCGCTTTACAAATGACTGATTGATTGATTTTGTGATACTTTCTGTGAAACAGACCGATTGACTAATTTTTCTCCGCCCCCCCCAACACACTTGATTTTTCTAGTGCTATCAACAGGGCCAAAGTTGGAAGGTAAGCACTAGCCAACAGCCAGGAATCTAGGTAATTATGTCACCTCTGTGTGCACCTGTGTGTGGCTAACCAGAGGATGACCCACAGCACAGCATGTGTCCATCTGTAGAGGCATGCTGCCGGATATGCCATAATTTGGGACCCCTCTACTCCTGGTTACCCATTTACGGACAGATGGTGGGTAAGGATGTAATTGTGTCTCAGGTTTGCCCAGACTGAGGTGCTCCATGGAGATACTCTCATCTCTGCCATCTTGCACCTGTCCATTTGCATATACAAAATGCTTCTCCCCATTTACAAGTATGTGTGTTTTGGGGCCATTTCTCTCTGTAGAGGCCTAGAGCAATGCAGAACATATTACAGACAGTGTCTTCATAGCCCCTTGCATTAAACAACATGGTGCATGCAAAAGAATTATTGGAAACCTTTTGGTGAAAAATTAAAGCCGGTGCTGTGCTAGGAAACCTATCCATGCAAGTAGCACATTCAATTACTTTTCCAATTTTCCACTGGTGGTCCTATAGTTGTTATGGATGTTATGTTTTTGGAGTAAGGAAATCCCTGAATCGAAGCTAGAATAAGATGATGGTAGATTGGTAGGTGAAGGATGTGCCTTGTCAAGCTAATGCTCCTGTCCCTGCTTGAGTGCTGTGATAAGAACTGCAAAATATTTTCATTGACAAGGTACGGAAACACATTACTGTAGTGATAGCTCTGTGAGGTTCAATCAATAAGGGATGGATGCGCCTCAAGCTAGTACACACTGCACAGCAATGTTGAAAGAGACATCTTAAGTGCTTTAGACTTAAGATGGCATATGTGCCTAACATATCACTGTGATAACTTTCAGGATTCAGCTTGTTTGGATGGAAGGAAATGGATGGAATGTGGTTCAAGCTGGGGAATTTCATACATTTAGAGACCTCAGAAAAATAGACACACTCGTGGAATAATTTAAAATGCAATGTCACATTATAAGCACTCTCCACTACGCAAGGGATTGTGAAAGCATGGAACCTCCAGAGCAATGTGCCCACTAGATCTTACTGTCCCTATGCATAGACAAAAGGTTATCACCTAGCTACTCTCCTCGTTTAGGCAGATAAGCAATAAACAACTGAGTGACATCAGGGACCAATTATAAGATGATCTGGGCAAAGCCCTATCAGATGCTGAACGGGATAACTCAGAACACTTAGCAGTTCACATGTCTAGAAATTCCCACTGCTAGGACAGAATTGTCCCTCACAGGCAGATTAGATGGGTCTTGTTGCAGAATGGAAGAAAAGACGACATGACTTCTGAAGGAAATATATCACAGACTTTAATATAGATAAAAGCAAATGCATACGGAAGCAGTCAGCTCTGTGGAAGTGCAATCTGAGCTTCGACCTATAATGCATTGTACAGTTACTCTTATAAAACTACACAGAACAGGTGGCTGGGTGTCCATTGCGCAGAGTTGTGAGATAAACAAAATTCACATTTTAGATAGCTCCAAGGATATGGTAACGGCCACCCACCATATACCAGAAGGTATAGAAAATGCCTACACCGTTTAGACAAGAAAAAAGAGAGATATCCTGCGCATATTTCAAAATCAGTCAAAGTTCTTAATAAGTCAACACCAAGAGGTCTTCTTGATCTTTTATTTCTTAAAAACTTCTCCAGAAACAGTCCTAGCCGCCAACACCTGTTTCATCTCTTTGTGGTGTAAGCCACAGACTTCCTCAGGGATAATACTACGCAGTGTTCCGAGATGACCAGCAAGATTCAAGGTAAAAAGAAGCCATAATAAGTGTATCAAATTTGATTTATTGTGATCCTGTTCCACGAGACAAAATGTACAGTCTCTCCGGTTTTCTTCATGTAGCCAGAAAAAAACAACAGGTATCCGTAAACAGTCAGCATTGCGAGTAGCGAGGTATGAAAATCGGCCTCTTGAATCTTGCTGGTCATCTCGAAACACTGTGTAATATTAGCCCTGAGAAAGTCTGTGGCCTAAATCCCTTTTCACTGTCCTGTTAAAATACTTGGGGGCTCTCAAAAGCCCTGTTGGAGACTTCTGCAGCAATATTGTTTTTTTTTTTACCTAAACCTTATTAAATACTGACTATCTAGTGCAGCGGAAAGCTGAAAAAATGTTTTTTTCAAATCAATCAGTGAAAAGTAGGTGGCATCTGTAGGAATATTTGTCAGCATGAATGATGGGTTGGATACCACCAATAATTCTGGAACTACTTTATCATTCTGGGCCAGAAATATTGAATCCTACTCCAAATTCCCACGTTACACCTTTTATATGATATATCAGTGTATTACAGGGTGATGTTCTCCCATATATCACTCCCTGCTCAAGTAACGCATGTATTGTTTGAAAGATGGCTTCACTGCTTCTTTGAATAAGGGATCCTGTTTACCCTGGGCAGTATTGCTCCAGGTTTCAGTGTGATTTTCACAAGCTCAGCTCCTTTAATAATATCCACATTGTATGGTCCATTTTTCCATAGTACCTTTGCCAAATCATTTTCTCTCATTGTACTGTCTTGTGCATGTTTTTGCACTGTCCTATATTTCAACTGCTCTCTAATAGGAATATGCCTCTATTTCCACAACTCCATCTAGGCTTGCTTGTATATTTGTGGGTAGGCCCCGTTTCAGTACATTATAAAATAACATTACATTTCCTCCTGCTTGTCCCAGTTACATCCTGTACCCATCGTTCTTTCATTTTGATACTTTATTCGGCAATGTCTTCTGTCGGTTTTATAGTCTCTGCCATCAGAGCTCCAATGTCTGATCTGTCTGGGTATGTTTAATGGCATGCGTCTCAGACATGCTGATGAATATTCTTAAAGGAAAACCCATCAAACTGTGTATTTATCAATGTTATTTGAGGGAATCCCTTCCTGACAAAAATGGTATTTACTTTGTCTCCCACCAAAGAGCTTATCAAGTTTTTAACATTACACATGTTGAGGTTCCCTCCAGCAGTGTGTTTCTCAAAACATCTTATCCCTTTCCCTGCTCTGTCAGACAGCAGGGGAAAAGCCATCTTTAAATTCTCTTTATCTATTTGTGCCAATGATACGTATGTGAATAGTGGTCCACACTTGAAAATGAGGGGTAACTGAGTTATTGATCGAGGATTTACTGGCCTTGGACTTAACCTCGGATATGGTCTATTACTTTGGATCATTTCAGTCAGTTTGTCTATAGCATACTCCTACCAAACCACGAGGCACTCTTGCATATAGGAATAGTTCCACTCTGTGTTGACCAGTCCCTGCCATATACAATCTTTGGCAGTTACTAAACCAATAGGTTGAAAAGACCCTTGTCGGGCCATCGCTTCCTCCCATCCTTTTTTGTCCATTCTGCCTATTTGTCCGAGAAGGGTTGACAATAATAACTAACCTCCTTATATTCTATTACCTCTATAGGTGTTAGATCGGACCTACTCCTTTTTAGAATTGATTTCCTCAGCATTTGTGAAATATCTGTTACCGCCTTTGATGACCCCTGCAAAGGAAGCGGGCGGAAATGATATGGTCTTCTTTTAGTGTCCTGTTCATTTGCACCCCTCTTAAGCTTGTCTTCTCACTTCTCATATTCTTCTGCCCCTCCTAAAGCTTGTAACTCATTTGGGGGTTCATGATATGGTGGCATGTTTATATCTCCCTCCCATCTTCTCTTATCTATTCCTCAATTGCATCTCTCAAAGTCTCTGCAGAAGTGTCTCCCAGCCTAAGAACAACAGGTCCAGTAGTCCTGTCTCTTCGGTCCAGTTCTGGACTGGTCCAAGGAGTCACAGGGGATAGGTTTGATGATACCATCTTTCCCCGTGATTTGTGTCTCTCCTCTATAGATAGAACTCTGAAGGGATCCTGATGCCCTGCCGCTGGCAGGATGGGTTAAAGACTTTAAGGCCGGGGCTTTTCTGAGGAATGTGCCCCAGCCTTTTTGGGTAATGTTGGTTTTACGTTTGCTTTCGTATCGCGGAATATCTACCATCTGTTTTTTCTCATTTTGTTATACTTAGAACAAATGTAGGTCAATGTGTGTTTAATTATATCTCTGTCAAGTGTCCTGTCACCTGGCCATGGCTGAGCATGGCCCTTAGTGACTTTGTGCTATTGTTTACAATACTTTTGTATCTTCTTTTCTGAAGGGAAGCTTTTTATCATATGTTCCAAAAGGCTCTTAATGTTCCCCTGTGGATGTAAGGATATTTCTTATATGTAATAGAAATGTTGTCTTTAATCCCTTGTTCCTTAGCACACTGTTGTGGGCCCCTTTTGAACCTGTCTCCTTTACTAATATATACCCCCAACATGTAGTAGTGGTAAACACTTATATTACTCTTATGCAGTGTTACCTGGCTTTACATATACCACCATGAGACAAAAATGATGAACATCAAACACACTTATCGCTAGTCTGTGCAACACTTAATTCATAGTTCTATCTGGGTCAGGTGCATTTATGGAGGAGCTAAGAGGATTAATGCATGTTACAATGTTATCATTAAGGTAAACAACTATCTGCAATGCTCGAGGATGCAAGTTCCAATTCATATTTCAAACTCCTGAATCATAAATATCTGTAAGAAATGCATAAAGAAGGACTTCTCATCTCCCTGCTCCCGTTCTCAGCAAAAGTCATTGAGAAAGCCATCAACAGCCAACTCACCACCTTCATCGAAGAGCACAACTTTCTCGACTCCTCCCAATCCGGCTTCAGAAAAAACCATAGCACAGGAACCACCCTCCTCACCACAACAGACGACATCTGCTCCCTCCTGGACAGATGAGAAACAGTAGACCTCATCCTCCTCAACCTCTCAGTGGCCTTCGACCCAGTCTCTCATCGCACCCTAACACGCAGACTCCACGATGCAAGGATCCGGGACAAGGCCCATGACTGGATCCACTCTTTTCAATCCGGCAGAACTCAGCGGGTCAGACTCCCTCCTTTCCTCTCAGACCCTACACCTACCACCTGCAGAGTCCCCCAGGGATCCTCCCTCATCCCCATTCTCTTCAACGTCTACATGGCTCTGCTTGTACCCCTTCGTCAGAACCCACAGACTCAACATTGTTTCATATGCAGACGACACCCAGCTCATCCTCTCCCTATCCAATGAACTCAACGCAGTGAAACAGAACATTCAAGAAGGCATGGAAGCTGTCGCCAAATGGATGAAAAGCAGCTGCCTACAACTCAACTCTGACAAAACAGAAATACTCATCATGGGCCCGCCACCCCGACGCATGGAACAACACCTGGTGACCCTCTACCCTCAGAAACCCACCCACCCCCACGGACCATGCACTCAACCTTGGAATCATCCTGGACTCCAAGCTCAAAATGGACCCCCAGATCAACTCCCTCGCTTCCTCCTGCTTCCACACCCTCCACCTCCCACATAAGACCTTCAAATGGATCCCCCTTGAGCACAGAAAGATCGTCACTCACGCCCTCTTCACCAGCAGACTTGACTACAGCAATGCACTCTACGCCGGAATAAACAAAAACCTCACCCCCAAGCTACAAAACATCCAGAATGCCGCCGCAAGACTGGTCCTCAGACTGCAAAGACACTGCCATATCTCCCAGCATCTGCGCACACTATACTGGCTCTGCATTGAGGCCAGAATCACCTTCAAGATTCTCACCCATGCACACAAAGCCCTCCACAACACAGGACCAGCATACCTGAACAGCTGACTCGAATTCCACGCACCCCAAAGGATCCTATGATCAGCCCAGCTCTCCTATGCTGTGGTCCCCCGTACCAGAAAAGCCATATCGGGAGGACGCTCCTTCTCCTTCCTCGTGGCCAGAGCCTGGAACACCCTACCGCTACCTCAGACAGACAACATCACTCCCATCTTCACGAGAAACCTCAAAACCTGGCTCTTCGATAGACCTCCTCCTTGATGGACGGGAACCCGCACCTCTTCAGTGCCTTGACACCCTTACGGGTGAGTAGTCGCACTTAACAAACTTGTGATTGATTGTTTGAACTGCTCCCAGAATAGACACATATCAATATGTAGGGACAGCTTTAGCACTGATGGCGCCTTGTACGACAATAATTTTTGGCGCCCCCACACCCTTTGACCGCCTCCTCGAATTCTGTCACTACCACCAGGAAAAGTGCCCTTCATCTCTCCAATCATAAGTTATTGCCAAACATAGCGTCCACCTAAGGTCAGCGCCCCGTCCACAGGTCAGGACCCAGTGCAGCCGCACCAGTTGCACTGCCCTAAAGCCGGCCCTGTCAATATGCTTAAAGTTAGTTTTGTGAAGCATTATACTGTGACACTGACATGCCAAAAGTGTTGGTTTAGAGTGGTAGAAGACAGGAGGTACCTCAAGGCAGTCCGCAATATTGTTCAACATAATGAGAAGGTGATGTGTGATTAGTTTGATTGCTAAACAGAGTATTCATTCTTTAGAGATGAAGCGTGAGCTATCGATCTTGTCGAAAATGCAGGAACAGCTTGAATTTTATACAGAAAGAAACATATATCCCTGTTTTTGACAGCTAAGATACATAAACCTAGAGCTGCTCAAAGAAAAAATACCCTTTCCATTTTCCACATAAAATGCACCGTATCTAAGATTTATTAACGGAACACATGATGTGCATAACCCATTTTCCACAGCGAGGGCAGATAATGCATGGATTTAACCAAAAAAACACGCATAACCCTCGAATTTTCCACTGAGCATCCATACATTATGCACAGAAAATAACAGTTTTGAATTATCCTCGGAACTGTGTAAACTTCAAGCTCCTGCCACTTGTGAAACGCTCTAAGACAGATTTCCTAACATGAGACTCACCCAAGGGCTCCCTCAATTTGGGCGGGCCTACAAGGAAACAAGGACATTTTCGTGCGCGTGTCCGGAAATATCCCATTTTCCCTGTGTGCTCGAGAGTCTCTGTCAATGCCCATAAGGGCATGTCTTTATTGAGAAGAAGCAGGCTTCCCAGCGCCAGTGAATTTGCCTGCTGCGTTTTCCATCCCACTCTTTGCTGCCTGAAGCAGACAAGCGATTCTGTTTTTCGCCTGCAATTCATTCTGTTTGCGTCTTTGTGAGAGCAGAGAGGTAGCGAAGGAGAGAAAACAGGCGTCTCTTTTCATTCACTCCCCGTCTTCAACCTCTCTCCAGATATCCCCAGGGGGCACCCGGATGCGAACTCGGGCAACCAATATTTACTAATTCTATTAACAGAAAACAAATTGTCTCCGGGAGGTTTTCCCGAGACACAAGTTCAAACCCCCGCTGCCCCCACCGCCTCTCCCCTCTGCATCACCCTGTGCATACGGGCAGACTCCACTCGCCTGCCCTGCCCTTTTCTCCAACTCTTTCTCAAGTTCATTACAAGTTGAGGGGTCAGAAAGGCAGAGGGGTGGGGGTGTTTCAGAAGTTTCGCAGACAGAGGAAAGACCAAAGAGGAGAGGCGAAATCTGGCAAGAATTAAGCGCCCCATTCTAGGCAGGCCCCGCTGGGCCCGGAGCTTGCCAACTTTTTGGAAAGCTAGTTTCTTGAAGGCAGTTAAGCATTGCCTGGGCCACGAGGGACCGAGGCAATCATGCCTGGCTTACTGGCACTAGAATGGTCATGGAGCGCACGTGCCCCCGAATCCACGCTCTGGTGATGCTGTCAGTGTGCAAGCTCACACATTTTTCAACAAGTTTCTTTTTAAGCAAGAAAGTTCCTCTTTATGCCAGGTACTGAGACATCATGCGCATCTATTTTACAACACTTGCACGGGGAATCCTAGCCATTTTAACATTTACTTGAAACAAACCTTATTTTTGATTAACCATTGTTGGGGTTGGGTGTTGGTAGGCCTATGCAGAGGCGCACACATAAAAATAACTGCTTATAGTCTGATAGCCAATCTCCAGTTTGCTATACACACTATGCTAAGAATGCTGACTTTTTCTCCTACTGAAGTAACCTATGGAATGCACGACTCCCTTTATACGCTCATATTTGGAAGAGTCTTTGGGCAATGTGTATTCATTTCGCAAACAAAATGTTAAACATGGTGCAAGTTGATAAAAGGATACATTGTATCCCACAGAGAAAAATATGGAAAGTGCAGTACAAGTACTCCTATTGATCTTTGCCATAATTGGTGAAGTTACACATTTTGCGGCCTTTATTTAACCATATCACCAGAGGTGTATAAATGATGCCCCCTGCATAGTTGAACCATTGGTTCATCTTCTGTTGAGCGTCATTGGCAGGTTGCAACTAATGCATCTTTGCTCTCATGTCCCTTCTTGTTGTCTATTACTTCTTTAAAGTCAGGAAGCTACAAAGGGACTTCTTTACATCTGCTGCAATACCTCAAGCACATTGGGGCACCTATGGAAATCTCCATTTACCTGTCTACCCCAAGCTCATGGGAGGTCATCAATAGCATAACCTCTGTCTTCCACTGTACCTCAAGCCTTGAGGTCTCAAATAGAATAACCTCTACCTATGTCAGTCTGTCTCACAGGCATGATGCCTCATACAAAACTACCTATACATGTGCCAATCAATTTTAAAAGTATCAGCAGTAAACAGAAACCACCTCTATATCTGAATCTCACCGTTCTATCTTCATTTTACTACTCTACTTCAAGATTATGCAGCCTTATTATGAATAACCTTTTCTTCTACCAGTCTCTCTATGCACACAAAAGACCATAAAGTGCAACCTGTACATAAGCTGTTCTATCTCAAGTAGGTGTGGAACATTGAGGGATAACCCTGCATTCCTATGTTACCACATCTGACCTTCTCAGGAACTAACTTAGAATACAGCACTTACCCAAATCTGCCTTTTGTGCATGGGCATACAGCAGGAACAACCTTTATATCTGCGCCCACAAAGACACACACACACACACTCACACATCAAAAGATTACAAGCCTAGAATGCTGTATGAATTCATGGTAGTTCCCTGGCTTTAGGTGAAATGCTTGTCCTTTTTATGGAGTGCTTCTACAACACCAGCAACACCCCAACTCTAATGTCTGTTTTTATAGCAGAACTTGTAATAATTGGATAAGCACAGTAGTATCCATGCTGAGCTAGAAAAGCGTCAAAAGAATATTGTCAGACCTTGCACCATTTGCGTGGGTCTCCCTTCCATTTTTTGCTGTTGCCTCTGATGTTTTTGCTGGTTATAGATGCTTTAGGCACTGTGCCTCTGCTATTCAGTGCCACAGTGCAAGTGTTCCCTATAGTATATTGATGTATGGATTAGTGACTCCATGATTAGCTTATTTAGTTTACTTGTCAGACCCTAGTGCAGTGCACTGTGTGTGCCCAGGGCTTGTAAATCAAATGATTCTGGTGGGCTTGCAGCACTGATTGTGCCACCCACCGGAGCAGCTTGTAAAGTGTGTCTCAGGCCTGCCATTGCAGAGCCTGTGTGCAGTCTGGTACTGCCATGTTGACTTGGCAAGTTTCACCCACTTGCCAGCCACTCAACCTTCCCTTTCTCCATGTTAGTCACCACTAAGGTACGCCCAAGGACTGGGTGCATTGTTTGCAAAAGGTAGGATATACCCTGATGTGTGCGGCATGTCCTGATAGTGAATTACAGCCAATTTCGTTTTTCACTATTGCAAGGCTACCTGTTCCCCATAGGCCAGAATGGGCAGTTTGATTATAACATTTTATAATCCTAACTGACTCGGGGAACTAGGTAAAAATTCGAGTTTAGTGTGCCTGAACTCAGAATGATAAAATACATCTTTTAGTGATGGTGGTTTTAACATTCTGAGCTTGCAAATACCGCTTTTAGAAAGTGGGTATTTTCTTGCCTAACCATCCAAGCCTGCCTCTGCTAGGTTGTGTATTCCTTGTCTGGGTTGTGAGTGACACAGGCTGGGATGGCTCTAGGAGATAGGGTGAGTCAGCATAGGGATGAATAGACCCATCTGCATGTAGAGTGGTGGGAGGGGGAGTACCCGGGATCTGAATAGGGATGTGCCTGCCTTCCACAATGCTGGTTCCACCTCCTGTGGTGTGTCTGAGGACCCTTGCCCATCCTGACCAAGAAAAGAAGAAGTCTTGTAAACAAAGTGCTCCAGGACTGAACAGAACTGGTTTGGACTAGGTACAGACACTGTCTGCCTTTCAGAGACAAAGGATTTTGGTGTATAATAAGGGGAACCCAGACCCCAGAACTTTAGATCACTTCTGGGAATCAAGATAAACCTTCGCTGAGGAGAAGAACCGGGAAGCTGAAGGAGGAGACTGCCCCTGTGCTGTGTGTTTGAAGGTTGGCCTTCTGTGGTTGCTTCATTGCCAAAGAAAGGAGAAGAGGACTAAGTGTGCTTTTCATCAACTTGAAGAAGAATCTCCAAGGGCTTGAATTGAGCTTTCCTCCTGCCTGAAGTCTCAGGGATACAAGACTTCACCAATCAGCTCCCCCTGAATTCCCTTGCAGGGAATTGAAGTGCCTGCTGTTGTGCTGGGCCTTCTGAGAGACTGCGTGTCACTGGGAGCTGGAAGCGCGACACTATGACCAGAAGCGTGTCGCCGCCACAGCAGTTGTCATCGCATCGCCGAAGAAGCCAGCCGCTGTCGCCATCGCATCACCAAAGCGCGTCGCATCACCGGAGAAGCATGTGGCTTACGCAGAGGTTGTCGTTCATCACCGGAGAAGCGCGTCGCAGGGCCTGTCGCAGCTCTAAAGATCATCGAGTCGCTGCACGGCTGTCGGGCGTGCACGCTTCACATCAACGTTGTTGCATTGAAACCAAGACGCCATTGTTTTGCATCGCACTGGAGAGAAGTATTGCATCGTGGTGCCATCTTGTTGCATCGTACCAGAGAGCAGTAAGAAACCGACGCATCACCTCCCCACACAGTAAGGAAGCGAGCATCAACTCCCCTGTGCAGCAGTAAGGAACCAACGCATCCACTCCCCTGAGTGTAAGGAACCAACGCATCACCATACCTGCGACCCTTTTGTTTTCTTTGCGTTACGCATCCAAGGTACTGTGAGAGTAAAGTGTTGCATTTACAACTTGAGAGAACTGAGCTAGTTCCTACCATTTTAAAGTCTATTTTTGAGTACATTATTGTGGATTTTTGTCATTTGGTCTTGTGTTAAGTAAAAATACTTTGTTTTATAATTCAACCTATATGGTGTCCATCTTTAGTGTTGTCACTGTATTACTCTATGTGGGATAAGCCCGCCTTACGGATAAGCCTGCCTGCTTGTGCCAAGCTACCAAGGGGGTGAGCAGGGGTTATTTTAGGAGTATAGCCCCTTACACTGACTAGACGCAAGGGTCCCTATTTGGTCAAAGGTACCTACCTCTGCCAACTAGAGACCCCCAAAAATAACAAATATGATTAGGTACTGCTACTCATATGAAGTTGAAAAATTGGAAAAGGTATTTTACTAATACTTGAGTATATCCTGAGCTAAATCTCACAAGAGTAATTGTCCCTAGTAAATGAAATGAAATGAAAAATAATTTTGTTAAGCACTAACAGCTGCCCTGAGGCGTCAGGCGCTAAGATTAAAACAGTACCTTCAGAAAAAGAACAGGGGAAGATCTAACTAATTAAAAAGAAAAGTCTTCAGCTGTTTGCGGAAGCTCAGCAGGTTAGAGATGGTTCTAAGATGAAGAGGAAGAGCGTTCCAAAGTTTAGGGGCATTATAGGCAAAGGATCGACCTCCAGCCCTCGCTCTCTGAATCCTAGGGACCTGAGCCAAAAAAGCATGTGAGGAGCGGAGAGCTTTGTTGGGTTGGTAGGGTGATACCAAAGAGTGGCAGATTTCTGGGCCGGATTTCCAATAAGCTTGGTGGGCGATGCACATAGATTTAAACTTGATTCTCTCCCTAATGGGGAGCCAGTGCAACGCTCTTAAGCCAGGTTTTATTGAGGTTCTACGGGGAGTTCCCAGCAATGTGCGGGCTGCACAGTTTTGAATACGCTGCAGTTTTTGTAGAGTGTACTCCGGCGCCCCCAGGTACAGAGCATTGCTGAAGTCAAGGCGAGATTGAATTAGGCCCTGCTTGACTATCTGCCTGGCCTCAAAGGGAAGAAGTGGAAGAATTATTTTAATCATCCTCAGGAGGCCAAAGCAGGTCGCTGACACTTTGGTTGCCTGTATGTCTAAGGTTAATGATTTGTCCAGCCACACCCCCAGGCTTTTGATGTTATCTCTGGGGGTGGGAGCTGTGCCCATGCTCAAAGGCCATAACAGCTCCAAGGTAGAAGGGGCTGAGGGGCCTAGGAGCATAAGCTCAGTTTTATCATCATTGAGCTTCAAACAGGACTTCCTCATCCAGCTCTTGACCTGTTCCAGGCATGTTGTTAGATTGGACTGTGGTTGTGGGCTGTTCTTTTGCACGAGGGAGACCACTAGCTGGGTATCGTCCGCATAGGTAATGATGTTGATACCATGTGGACGAACAATCCCAGCCAGCGGTCTCATGTATGCATTGAAGAGCGTAGGGCTCAAAGAAGAGCCCTGCGGCACCCCACATCCCAATGGCTTGCTAGAGGAGACCGATGGATCTTCAAAGACCTAGAAAGTTCGATCACTTAAGAAGGACCTGAACCAGGCCAGGGCTTCTCCCGATATTCCCAGGTCAAGGAGACGGTTTAAAAGAATTTTATGATTTACCGTATCAAAGGCGGTGCTCAGGTCAAGGAGGATCACTGCCACTGACCCTCCCTGATCCAGGATCCGCCTTGTCTCTTCTGTCACAGCCAGCAAAGCAGTCTCCGTCCCATGTTTGGGGTGGAAGCCTGTCTGGGAAACATCAAGCAGATGGTTACGCTCGAGGAACTGAGTTAAAACGATGTTAATGTGTTTCTCGAGGATCTTGGTTGCCCAGGGGAGAAGTGATATCGGACGATAGTTATTAAAGTTCGTCGAATCAAGAGTGGGTTTCTTCAGCAAAGCTCGAACCATGGCATGCTTCCAGGCTGATAGCACTATCCCACTTACTATGGAAGAGTTCAACAACTCCATGAGTGTGGGGAGAATGACTTTATTGGCTAGGATCAGCGTGCCAGGGGGAGCAGGGTCACATGGGGAACCAGATTTTATTTGGTTTACTAGAGGCTCGAGAGTGTCAAGGTGCAGCAGAGGAAAGTGAACCAAGCTGTTTTGAGAGGAAACCTCTGTTTCTATAGGTAAGTCTGATCGTTGGGTGGACGATTCTACGTCTAGGTCTGAAAAGGAGAGATAGATTGTATTTACTTTCAGAAAAAAAGAGTTAGCCAGTTCATCACATCGGGAGGGTGAATTATCATTGCCTGTTAAGGGAGACGGTATCCTAGTCAGAGTTTTCACTATCTGATAGATCTCTTTCGGGACGATCTTCTTTTGTTCTCCATTTATTTTTCACTGTTGTTCTTCACACATGATCGTAGCCAACACGTGTTTCGTCTTTTGTGGTGTAAACCACAGACTTCATCAGGGCTAGAATGTTATAATACACATAATTCATTATTAATTATTAATAATTAATATACCACAACATGAACCCAAATAGGTTTTAACATAAAATGTATCTATTTACCAAGTCCAAATTAAAAAACCAAAGTGCTTTAAGAAAAACCACAGAAAACCACCAACGATAATCTCTAAAAAACCAACGGTGAGGCAAATAAGGTCAGGCAGATTCAAAACCAAGTTATTATTTTGTTACTCATAATAGAAAAAAACGCCACCAGATAGTTTTCTCATGGTTAAAATGAAGAAAGAATCCAGTGAAATGAAAAAAGTGTAGAGATAAACATCACAACCTACCACATATTATTAACTGGGTAGTAGCGATTGTGGAAAAAACGAGCAAAGTGTGTGTTGCAGGCATACACAGTAAAAAGAGAAAGGTTGTCATTCCTGCAGACTCACCTATTTCTAACAAAAGAATGTAGTTTTTGCCAGTAATCAATCATTGAATTGTTAAAAGGGGGAACTCCCAGTTATCACGTATCTGTGGAACAAAGCCACATTTGTATCAAAAAGTAACAAAAACCAAAGCGAGTCCTCTTTTATACAGATAAAAATAGTAATCAGAGTAAAACTCACTTGTGCTACAATGTACTATAAGGTACGGTGTGTGGCCTCTCCTAATGGACTTGTCCCAATCACTTTATCAACATAGGACCTAGTAAAGGTAAAACCAAAATCTCAATATATCTATCCACAGGTTTAATGCATAATTTCTTGTACCTGGTGCCCAATCCACACTTCACAATAAAGTACATACTGAGTACAGGGATGTCGTTCTCTTGAAAGTCACCTGAGGTCCAATCGGGATATCCATCCCGATTATCGGATCCGTTTTCAGGATATGCCAGTTTCTACGTAAAGTTGATATCAGGAAATTGGCATCGCCCGAAAAGGTGGTAATCAGATGGAATTTGCCGTCCTCGATTTTCTTATGCTTTTTTTGTCTCAGTAGCTCATCCCTCGGTATTCTGGTTACTTTTCTCAGTGTCTGATTTAGGTGGGAAGGACTTTAACCTCTTTTCTTGAATCTTTCAAAGCTTTCTTTGGCTGCATTTTGGAAGTCTTCCTCCTGGGAGCAGTTACGCTTGAGACGCAATAGCTCTCCGTAAGGAATGCTTCTCTTCAGATTCATGGGGTGTCCGCTGTCAGCATGTAAAATGCTGTTCCCAGCGGTTGGCTTTCGATACAAAGACGTAATCACCTGATTGTCTTTGATGGATACCTGGAGGTCGAGGTAGTTCACTGCCACAGAGCTAACCTCACCAGTGAATCGCAGGTTGACATTGTTGTTATTAAGGTGAGAGATGTATTCTTTGGCACTTTCTGTCGACCCCTTCCAAACCAGAAAGAGATCGTCTATGTATCTATGCCATTTTACCACGTTGTCAGTCCACTCCCGATTTCCGGCGGACCAGGCCACCTGCTCCTCCCACCAGCCTACGAATAGATTCGCATAGCTGGGGGCGAAGCAGGTGCCCATCGCAGTGCCGGAGATATGTTTAAATAAATCCCCCTGAAAGAGAAAGATGTTATTTAGTAAACAGAATTCTGTTAGTTCCATAATCATGATGCTATGTCCTGCAAATTTCAAAGGTTTTTTCTTCATAAAGTATTCGACTGATTTCAAACCTTGAGAGTGCTCAATACATGTGTAGAGACTGGTTATGTCCATAACAATTAGGACATAGGTGGGGTCCCATGTCAGTTCTTTCAAATGTACAATGAAATCCTTGGTATCCCTGATGTAGGAAGATCGAGTCAAAACAGATTGAAATAAAAAGTGGTCAATGAAGGTCGACAAGTTTTCAGTTAGGCTGCCCATTGAAGATACTATGGGGCGGCCCGGGGGTGTCTTGAGATATTTATGGATTTTTGGTAAATGATAGAAGGTCGGACTGACCGGATGGTTGGATCGCAGAAACATATACTCCTCAGTGTTGAGCATGTTTTTATTGTGCCATTTCTGGATCAGTCTATCATATTCCTGCACGCTTTCCTGGTATTTCTTCATAGTAGTGCGTTCATAATGTTGTTGATTCAATAATTGTCTTTTGGCTTCTCCAACGTAAAGATCCTTTGCCATAATAACAACATTGCCGCCTTTATCAGATGGTTTGTAGATTACCGTGGGGTCGGCCTGTAGATTCCTTAGTGCCTCTCTTTGTCCTCGTGTTAATGGATCTTTCTTTTGTGTTTTCTTTTTGGTTGTTCGAAATTCTATCAGATCCTTTAACATTGCTTCCGAAAAAATATCAATAGCATCCTGTGCCATTTGTGGGAGGAATTGAGAGGTTGGTTTAAAAGGGCTACAAGGGGCCTCTTGGTCTATACCCACTCGTCTGCTTCTCTGTGTAAGGCTCTGTTCGTCAGTTTCTCCTGCCGGAGATTCAGATCTTATTTCTTCCAGGATCTCAAGAGTTTCCAAGTCTCCAAGTTGGATAATGTCAGTCTCTTTGATCTTATTTTGTAAGCATCTCGGTTCATGTATGGTAGGTTTGGTTTTAAAGTATTTGTGTAGTTTTAGTTTTCTTGTAAATTTGAAGAGATCAATTCTCGTTTGGGTGTATTGAAGATTTGTCTGTGGGCAGAAAGAGAAGCCCAATTTAAGTACTGATTCCTCGTTCTTGGTCAGTTGTTTAGGGCTTAAGTTCACGATAGTCAGTGTGTCAGTTGTACTCACCGCGTTCCCCCCTTCTTGGCTTTTGTCGTTTTTGTTTGATTGTTTCCTCTGCCTCTGCCTCATCCTCTTGCGGCCCCCCCTCCTTGTTTTCCTGTGTCCTGTTCCGGGGGCTTTACTTTCCCCCCTCTGAGCCATGCGTGTCGTATCACATCGAATTCCTCGTGAAAAGGAGTTTTCTTCATTGGTTTCGAGGGACCCGCTAGTTCCTCTCCATCCGATCCCGTGATCTCCGATTCCGAGGTCTCTATGGTCTCAGTTGGTTGGCCGGGGTTCTGTTTCTTCCGAATCAATTCTTTTCGTGGGCCGTCAAACTTTTTGGCGAAGGTCAGAATTCTGCCCATTGAATAATCACGTTCGTCTCGATCAAATTTCTCTTCTTTTCTTTGACGAAGTTTGGTCTCGTATTTCGTCAATCTCTGTTTCATTTCTGCCATCAGATCCTGATGTTGGCCGTTATCTGGAGCATTTTCTAATTCTTCCTCGAGTTTTTTTATCTCATCCAGCGCCTTCACCCGGTCACTCCAGGCGAATTTTACCAGTAACTGTAAGCTACCTTTACAGAACTCTGCAGTGTGTACATGCCATTCCTCGAGGAGCTTGGGATCTGGGTTTTCGTAGGCAGGAATGGTATAAACTCGCAGACCACGTGGGACTCTCTCTACTTTCAGGTAATTCTCTAGAGAGGTGGCTTCCCACCATTTGCGAGTTTCTCTTTCGAAGAGTCTTTCCAATTACTATTACACACCTTCATTTTATGTGAACACTTCAAGATCTGTAGTGAGTTAAACATACACGAGGACATCACTTAAGGTTGAGAACTCAACTAAAAAGCTAATAATCATAAATGCCTTCAAACACTCTTCCTACACGTGTATTAAATGTCAAACAATTGTCAGTCGATTAATGACTCGTTCAGACCGATATACGGCTCAATGTAACGTTGTTAAATGTGATTTAATATGTTTATACATGTTTGATAATATGAAATGTTTCAGTTTTAATTATGAACTGGGTACATATGGTCTTTGCCGATTTTGCACATTCCAAGATGGCGCTCAAAATAATACCAATGAGTGGTCCTACCTCACTTTCTGTATGAGAACGCGCGCTGCACTTTAAAATGAGCTTCGTTGCAACACTCGTGTTGACACATTGATAAAGGGCTTGACCCGAAACGCGTCTGTGAGAAGCGCTTGAATAATAAATTTTGAACTGACAAAACGCCCCGCGAGTGCTGCCTTTTTCTTTCCCGGCTGGGGAGGAGATTTGGAGCGGTATATATATATATATATATATATTCACTGAAAAAAACAGACGTTTGAGGGGTGTTATAGTCAGCTGGACATTTCACTCATACAAAACCATTGAAATTCCTCCGTTATAGTTAGTTGTGCTAATTATAACTTGAGTGCCCGCAATCCACTGCTGATGATGTCACATATTACATCATTCATGACATGGTCAGTGACATTATTGATGACATCACTGATGACATCTCAAATGTCATCACTGATGACATCATCCAGTGAATATGGTTTGGTTCGATATTTAAATAAGTATTACATATATAGGAATCTGCATTAAGGAATGAGTGGAACTATTAGTGTCTGTATGAAGAATTTACTAGTAGTGTGATTGACTGTCTAAATTAGTAATTTAAAGTGTCTCACTAAATACATGGGATAGTGATTAAAGTGTGTGAATATCTGTATCTATCTGTGTCTTGTGTAAACTACTGTATACGTTGGTTACTACCTAAGTGAAACTCTATATTAGTTTTTAATTAGTTAAGTGACTATTTGTATGGGAGAGTGAATGTATGTGCGGTTGGGTGTAAGGTGTGTGATTGTCCAAAGATTTGTAAATAGTTGATTTAGTAGGTATATGAGGTTATGACTGCATGTGGAAATAGTTGTTTGAGTGAGTGAATATCTTTATGAGTGAGATAATGAGTAAATAAATTTCTCAATGATACATGTCCAACAAAATAGAAATATAAAAGGCAGTGTATGTGACAGTTCTTGCATTTAAATAAGTATATATAAGACTCAGTGATTGTATAAGTGACTGCATGGAAAACTGTATACTTGTAATAGTGATTTTATAACACACTAAATATGACTTTTTATGTATATGAATAAATAAAGTAGTGTTGTATAAGTGTGTCGGTGAGTAAATGTAAGTATGATCAATTGTTTGCATAAGTGAGAAGGATGGCTGCATAACTGAATAGGATGTAAAAAAATTGTAAATTGATACTTATATAGCGCACTACTCACCGCAAGGGTCTCAAGGCGCTTGTATGAATACCGCTGTGCAACCCATCCTGGCTTTCACTGTGAGGCGTCCACTCCTGGGCACCCCCAAGGTAGAGGCCAGACATCCTTAGCGTTGTGGGGGCCGTTGTGGAGATTAAGCAAGCTATTGCCCAGAGTTGTGGAGTGGGACTCCATGATTGGAATAAGCACCGAGGCGAGAATTATCAGGTCCGTGGAATTTTGAGCCCAAGACCCGCCGTGGCGGGGAATTGAACCCTGGTCCCGGGCTAGACCTCTGCATCAGGGTCTGCCGCTCTAATTATTGAGCCACACTTCTCCTCTGCTGCTGTGTAATTTCAATATAGGTGTATAAGTGTATTTAATAGTGTTGTATTGATGTTTGTCAAAACATGTATGAGTGAATCTATAGGTAAGTGTTTAGATGTGTGTGTAGATCTACAAATCATTGAGTGGGTTTTTAGGAAGTTGTTTCAAAGATGGCACTTTATATTTTATAGTGAGTGATGAAAGGTTATACTAGTGTATGATGAGGTGTAACAGATTGTCACATGGATGATGTCATCAGTGATGTCATTTGAGATGTCATCAGTGATGTCACTGACCTTGTCATGAATGATGTAATATGTGACATCATCAGCAGTGGATTGCAGATGCGCGAGTTATAGTTAGTACAACGGAGGAATTTCAATGGTTTTGTACGATTGAAATGTCGAGCTAATTATAATACCCCTAAAACCTATGGTTTTTTCAGTGAATTTCTAAGGTTTTTTAAATGCTAATTCCTAACTATAACATGTCTGAAACCTATGGTTTTTTCAGTGAATTTCAAAGGTTTTTTAAATGCTAATTCCTGACTATAACGGGCCTGAAACCTAGGGTTTTTTAAGTGATTGTCAAAGGTTTTTTAAATGTAAATTCTTAAGTGCAATAGTAGTTATACCTATTTTTTGTACTGAATTTCTACAGTTTTTAACTGTTTATTTATAAATATTTTCTTTATTAAACAACATTATATATTTTTCTGAAAATTGCAACAACAAAATTAAAAATAAATTTAAAACTGACATATTTTGAATTATTTTGTTTTTTGTATTTGAATATATTTATATATCTTTCCAATATTTTTTCGGAGTTGCTCACACAAAGCATACCTACCACAACGGGTCTGCGCATTCTAGAATGTTCTTAAACAGCCAATAATTTATTTTCTTTTTTCAAAACTGCATATTATCCACCATTTTAGAAAAATCTTACTTTTCAAACTGCCATTTCATTTACAGAGACCATCTGAGTGCATCCAGATCTCCTTTCAAGATGCTTAGAGTGTGGATTGCGGGACACAGCTATATTTTCTGGAGCCAAAGGTATGCAGAAAATAGAGGTATTGACAAAGACCTAGCTTTGCCAAAAGTAGACATTAAATGGATTAGACAGAGAGGGTTAAAGTGATGCCATTGGTTAAATCCTTTTTACATCTCCAACATCCTGACCTCATAATTGTGCACTGTGGTGGCAATGACCTAGGCACTTTGACTGGGGTAGGTCTGGAAATGCTTATGAAGCAAACCTTTGGAGAATTGATGTCACTTTGCCCCCAAACTGCCTTTGTCTATTCTGACATATGCCAAAGGCAGAAATGGAACAGGTCCAATCAATTTTGTCCACAGATTGAGAAAGCAAGGAAACATGTCAATACATCTGCTTCTGATTTTCTCTGAGATTATAGGATGGGGTCCATTTACCACAACAATCTGCACTTCAATATGGATGGCATCTATAGGAGAGATGGTGTACATTTTACAGATGAGGGTAACAAGTTCTTCCTCATGAGCTTTAGACTCTGCATCGGTACTTGCTTGTAATTACCAAAATCTGTCAATAAACACAACAGCTCTTTTTAAAGCCACCCAAGATCTAAACACATAAGCTTGATGTATATCTGAAAAATATTTTTTTTGTTTTTGCTTGGTGTCGCGCTCCCAACGCGATAAGAGTCGCGCACCCAACGTGAAAGAAATTGTGCAGCCAATGCGCTGGAGTTGTGCACCCTACACGTTAGTAGTCGTGCACCCAATGCGTGCACACCAGGGCCCAAGCTGAGTGCCGCGCTGGATACGCAACTCCAAATTTTACAGTAAAAACAAAATAGCACCTACCACTAATTTCTATTCTCCCCCGGGGACCCATCCCCCGGGGCTCATATATAACTTTGGGGACTGTGGGGGGAGTCCCAATGCCCCCACTGGCTCCCCGCGTCCTTCAGGAGCTGGCATTGCTTTTCCACACGGGTAGCTGCTAAAATGCAGCTCCCCGTGTGGAAAAGCAAAATGGTTTGCATTTTGAAAGAGAGAGCAGGTTTCCCTGCTCTCTCTTTCAAAATCCAAACCAAGTTTGCTATGACAGGGCGGTAGCCTCGACTCTCGCACTGCCATAGCAAACAGCAGTGGCCCGGGGTGGGCACCCTGCGATGCTGTAGGAGCCGGCCCGAGGGGTGGCGGTCCCCAGGGACCTCGAGGGCTCCAAGACGGGGGCTCCCCTCCCACTACATAAGAAGCCCCGGGGTGGTGGTCCTTAGGGCTGGGGGGCTTTTGAGCCCCCCTCAACCATTTTTAAGAAAGCCCCAGGGGATGGCGGTCCCTTGGGCTGGGGGGCCTTTGAGCCCACCACCCATCTATTTTGCTGGGGGGTGGCGGTTGACTCCCCCACCCATTTATGTTGTAGCCCCAGGGGGTGGCGGTCCGTGGGGCTGGGGAGCCCCTCTGGGCCCCCATAAAACTTTAAACTTTTTCCACCTGGATTTGGCCCCCTTCGGGGGCTAATTATTAAAACCCAGCCTTCGTTTTATTTATTTGTTTTATGGCAGGATCAGCGCACCCTTCGCGTATTTCGCCGTTTTTAAAAACTTTTTTTTTTACGGTCCTGAGGATTTTTGTGGGATCCTCCTAAAAATGTCTAGAGGGTCAAGGTATTTCTACCCTGCCCCCTTTATAAGTTATACACTCTAGTTCCACTGATTTCTTGAGCCTCGCTTCTACCGAGGCACAAAATGTCTGCCAACACTTCCTGGTTTGGAGTGTTGACAGACAGTTGACATCCAATTAACATGCAGCTCATGATTGGGAAGGTGCATTCAGGGTGTTCTCAGGGTGTGCGGATCCAGCGCAGCCATAGATATATATGTGATTTTGATTTCCCCAGGAACTACTGAACGGATTTACACCATTTAAACAAAAGGCACAAATCTGGACCAAGGTCTACCTTTCTGCCAAATTTGGTGTAACTCTGTTTAGCAATTCGGGCTGTAGCTACGACTAGGGGTCCCTATGGAAAATTGCATGGGGAAAGCACTATTTGGGACCCCCTTTTTTCTAGACCCCCACTTCACAAATCACCCCGAGACTTTCAGGATAGGAACGGGCCATGAGTTTTGAAAATTTTGTCAAGATTCGTCAACCAACGCCAAAGTTATTCCAAATAGAATGTTGCAGATTTCCTATGGATAATAGATCCTAACTATACCTACCTACTGGGGACCGCCAGTAGGTATATATAGATCAATAAGCCAACTTTTGAGAATGTCAGATTCTTGATTCTATTCAATTAGGGGAGTTATTCCCTACTAGATGTGGGGAGTTGTAACAAATTGTTACAGTGGAGTTGGCATTTTGGTTTCTTTATGTGGCCTTTCCCCTGTTATTGCCTTCTCTATTTTCTGTTTCTTCAGGGGCCCTCTTCTGTTGATCAAATATGTCCAAAGTGTGTGCATGGTGGGAATTGGCTGCTTAAGGAGGGGTGGGTACAGACCCTGACCACAGGCTAACCAATTGCCAAAATTCTCCTACGTTAGCTGAAGATCCTGTGCAGTTGTGGTTTGACACTTGTGGAAGATTGGGTGCAAAACCATACCAGAGCATATCCAGTGAGCGCAAGTCCTGATGCAAATTGTATATAGCATTTACCGGAGGCTATGGCTCAGATGTAATCAGTAATGTCATCTATGATGTCATTTAGCATGTCATAAATGATGTAATGTGTGAGGTCATAAGAAGTGCATGATGGTTGTTTAAGTTACAGTTAAAAACTAAAAATGCATATTTCAATGTTTTGTTTGCTTTTTTAAACATTAGCTCATTTAACATTCCAACAACTAACTATAACATTACTTTAACTGTCGGTTTATTGAATAATTGTATGTGCTTTTGTAATGTAAGTTAAGGTCTTGCCACCGAACTGAAAGCAGAACAATAATGTCACTTAAACCTTTGTTTTTTTCACTGAAGTAGTTATAGTTAGTTCAGCGTTTCCACAGGAAATGTGTTTTTTGTGTTGTTAATAACTTAGGCACAGTTACTCAAATCTCCACAAACCTTCCCAGAAAAGTGCTCCTTTTTGTCTAGTTTGGTCATGGAAAGTTTTAAAGTGATCCATTGAGTGGGGCTGAGAAAAAAGGGGGGTTCCAAAACGCAAAATCCCTATGCATTTTCCATAGACTTTTTTAGACAGTGCCACTGCAAAAACTGCTGAACACAATTACACCAAATTTGTCAGGAAGCTAAATCTTGGTCCAGAAAGCGTGTATTGTTGGATTTGGTGTAAATTTGTACCTTAATTTTTGAGAAATTAAGGTTTAAAAATATTCGTATATCCGGATGGTGGAGTGCTAATTTAAAAATAGAATGTTCTATTTGGCCAAGGGATTGTTTTCCCTTGGGCCATCTAGCTACTGCAGGAGTCAGACTCCTGTGGGAACAAGCACTCTGACTGGCTGCCAACGACATGAGAAAATTTAAAAAATGTTGTTGTAAGCCATTACAAGACTCTGGGATTTTGTTCCCTGTCCTGAAGTAAAAGCCCCTTGACCAAGACTTTTTCTTTAAAAGACAGGGGACCTCTTCCTGAGTCTTTAATGGCCCCAGGTACCACCTCCCCGGGGTCAGCTATCTTTCTGTGTCCCCGGAAGCCCACCTCCAGTACACAGTAGTTTTCCTGCATCCATCAGCACATGTTTTGTATACTGGGGCCCATATTTATCATGGGTTTGTATCACCCTTACATCATGCAATCGAGCACAACGGCAATGCAAAACTTTGAATTATATTTACCAAATCACGCAAGGCCCCTTACCGTTGGTAAAGTGGAGTAAAGCAAGGCAGCACAAATCGCTGATTTGAGGTACTCTGCACTAGAGAGACATTGCATGGGGGGGGCATGGGTGTTTCTAAGCATCCGCCCATATTTTTGGGCACATTCACAAATCTACCATTAGTGGTAGACCTGTGAATGCATCCAAATGCTACGCCTCTCTAGGGGAGGGTTAACAGGGAGAAAGATGTTTATTTATCCTTGTTTTTACCTCTTTTTGTGTGTATTGAATTCTGCAACACACATAAAAAGAAGAAAAACCTCTATGGATTGTTTTTGTGCAGGAAGGTGTTCCTTCCTGCAGAAAAATAATCCTACCTACAACGCAGGCATCCTTGCATCATGGTGCATGGGTGACTGCATTGGAGCTAGGCAGCCAAAAGTGCACCAGAGCTAGAAAAGGATAGGAATGCGCTGTATAATGTTAAATATGGTGCAGTCCTGCCCTTTCCTTTGCATTCAGCGCAGCAAGGTGGTTTGCTGCATTGTATTAAGTGAATTTTTATTAAATATTGCCCTGAGTTGGGGAATATTGACACTCACACTATATTCAAACCAGAAAACCTGCTGATCATAGTTGCAAGGGTTAGGCAGATGGTACAATGAATCCAAACCGTAAGCAAGTACAACTCAATTAGCAGTAGCACCAGCACGTTGGACACCTAATAGAGCCAAGAGGCCATACAATTTGCAAATGATGCCATCGTTGTAATACGGCAGTCGCCGTTTAAACCTACAATGTCGGTCAGAAAGCCTTCGACCTGCGGTCAGAAGCTTTCCGACCGACATTGTAATTAGGCACATATATGTCACAGTATGTAAATCTGATTATAAGAAAGTATTTACAATGTACTTTGATAGAAAAAAATAAAAAGAATGACTTCATATGTCTCTCTCTCTCTGTATGTATGTATGCATGTATGCTTGTATGTGAATGTATATGTATATGTTTATGTATATGTACAGTGCTTGTATTCTTAGACATGACAAACTGCTTCTCACGGCATAGAGATGAGGTTGTCATTATTATGTTTGTCATTGTATATTAAACTATGCTTTGTGTTATACGCCAATACATTAATAATAGAGAAACAGTTTGTATATTACATCACAATTGAGGCTCCCTGTTTTTCATTTTTACTGGTTTTTATAGATAAATACAGTCAGAAAACCATGTGTTTTCTGTCAGGATTCATTTTTAAAAATGGATAAATACAGAAAATTACCCTGCATTTAAGTGGCTTTCTGTGCTGTCTTTCATGAATTACAGCCCAACAACTGAGCAGATGGACAGCCTGAGAAAATTAAAAAACAGGATGACATTTCTTTAAATAACTGCATATCTCAATATACATTTGTGGTATCACGCTAGTATTTACCAGTGGATGTATTTTAATGTAATATTTGGCAGCTTAAATAGCTAAATCATGACAGAGATCAACGTATGAGTGTGCATCTATCAGTTGAATAAATATGGAAAAGTACAGTTTTACAACTTCATGTATACACAAATCACAAAATAAATATGGATAAATACCGATAAAATAGCCCAAAAATAAATTTGGATAAATACGGACAGAAAAGTAAAAACAAATACCATAAAACCGGGCGATCTAATCACAATACACATGTGTATATCAGACCTTTTAAATATGGATGCTTCTATGCACATTTGTGTGTATATGAGGAGGGGTTTAGGCAGGCTACTAAAGCTTTACTAAGTGTGATGAGCATATATGTATTGCATACTTCGCCACAAGATACATGTGCATATCAGACCATGACAATATTTTATGTACAAATGGGTGTCTTTATATCGAGGGGTTTATTTCAGCCACTAAAACTTTACAGAGGGTGGTATGGTCAACAAAGGGACCCATCAAATGCATTTGAGAGGTGGGTGATGGGCGTCACCCCCATACTGGAATACCGATATGGCGGAGGGTGAGTGTGATCTCTTCTACTGGCAATGCAGGTGGTATGTGATGTGTGGAGGAACTCTCTGTGGCATAATGGGATGGTGGGGGAAGCTGATGGAGTGGACGCCATTATGGCAGGGTGGCGTGCTTAGGCAGGTGGCCCAACTGGAGACCTTTCAGAAGTGGGTCATGATTGGTATCTCCACTCAGGGAAATGTAATGTGGGGTACAGTGTTGAAATAATTTCACGAACTTCACAGGAACCAGTTCCACCGACCTGCAGGTCTGTCATGCTCAAGAACCTTCCAGAATTTAGTCCATTGGAGGGTAAGCTCCTCCAGGGAGACCAGCTGCCCCACAAAATAGTGAAAGTTTATCAGAAACTAGTCACAAATAGCTCTAACACTTTACCCACCCTCAGGGCAACATGGGAGCCAGACATTGGCGCATTAGACTATGATGACTGGACATAGGCATTGGGGGCTCCTTGTGAGGTGTCAATCTCGGCCCGCCACTACCTGATACAGCTCTAACATCTTCACAGAGCCTACTATATGAGGCGTCGGTTATGGTGCATTGGAGTATTTGGCTCCCTGACATGTCTTTGATGTCGGGTGGAAGAGAGTACATTCCTTAATACTGTGTGGAGCTGCACATCACTGGTCAGGTTCTGGTGGGGTGTAACATCTTGCCTGGGGAGGTCTTCTCCTGGACCATCCTCCAGACCCAAAGCTGATTCTCCCTCATTTTATTGACAGCATGGGGGAAACTGTTATAAACGGTTGCTCCAATTTCTAGGTCGAATGCTAGCGAAGAGGGATAAATCCCCACTTTCTCTTGCAACATGGAAGAAGGGTTTGGATCATTGTATTGGGCTGGAGGTTGCAGTGTACCAGGCCATGGGATGACCTCAGAAGCACTCCAGAATCTGGCAAAAATGGGCCAATTACAGAGGGATTGTTTTGGCACCTATTGACACAGTAAGCTCACTATTTGAGGCAGAAATGTGGGGGTATGGGACGGGTGAACAGGGGAATGCGATACATGATTGATGTTGCATTTGCAGGATATCTGCAATGTCTCTTGGTGTTGGGGGATGGGAGGTCAACTGTGCAAGTTTTTTGTTCATGTTTATGGGTGTACCAATTTACTCATCCTGTGTGTAATTATCAGCTGGTGCCGGCCCCGATGTCCTGCA
This sequence comes from Lissotriton vulgaris, assembly GCF_964263255.1. Taxonomy (NCBI): domain Eukaryota; kingdom Metazoa; phylum Chordata; class Amphibia; order Caudata; family Salamandridae; genus Lissotriton; species Lissotriton vulgaris. Next base: position 292,752,119 of record NC_141699.1, read on the forward strand.
AAAACCCAGTACAATTTGTTACAAAAAATAATAATTACAGAGTGTCATGCGTATGTATGTATGTGTCTGTTAAATTCAATTTTTGTTAAAAGTTAGAAGAAAAAAATCGAGTCTCTTCAACCATTTTCCCACTCATCTCTCTCACTCTTCCAAACCTTTATGACTACTATAAAATCCCAAACATATTTTTCAAACTTCCCCCTCCTTTGTAGCCAAAGCACCCAACTAACAGGGGCACATGTCCACTACTTCCAACAACAACTTACTACTTCACTTGTGTAATCCATTACTATCATTCTATCCCTACTTCAAAACACTACTAAACATACAAGAACTCAATTGCACAAATGTAACACAACTAATCCACAAGGATAGAAGAAACACACATAATACTGATCTAGTGGCTATATAACTCTGGTCTTGGGTTACGGAATAACGTGCTACTTTCCGTAAAGTGCTTCAATGTCTCATCTTGGTTAGTGAGCGCTATATAAATGTAATTTACAATCTTCATAGTGTCTAGCAGATCTGCAAGCAGACCTTTTCAAATGCACAACTCTCTCTATGTAATGCAGGAGGTGTCACCAAACACACACCTCTAACATTTCTGCAGACTTTATTGTCTGCAGAAATTCTATAGTCACACCCCCACATATGCACCACTCTCTTTGTATTGAAGGGGCCTTTTCAAACATTCTACTCCATTTCCAACACTCTCTTTATAGTGTGTCTTGAGTCTCAAGGCACACGCTCCACATACTGCAATCTCACTATCATGCACAGGGACTCTATAGGTGTACACCTCCACATCCACCACTCTTTGTAGTCTTCAGGAATTCTCCAGGCACGCCTAAACACATGAAGTACTCTTTCTAGAATGCATGGGAGTCTCCAACATACTGCTCCATATCCAACACTGTTTTTAACGTGTGTCGCAAGTCTCAAGGCACATTTCTCCCTGTAAGGCATATTTACTCTCCAGGTGCCCCCTCCACATCTACTAATCTCTTTATAGTGCTCAGGAATTTTCCAGACACACCTTCACAAATGAAGCACTAGCTCTATGATGGGGAGGATTCTTCAAGCATACTACACCATACCCAATAGTCTTTTTATAGTGTGTCACAAGCCTCAAGGCACACCTCTCTTCATGAGGAACTCTCCGTACAATGCAGGGAGACTCTCCAGGCCCACACCTCCACATGCACCACTCTCTTTATGGTGTGATGGAAAACACCTGACACACCTCTCCACATGAGCCACATGTAGTGCCTGGTTTCTCTTCAGGCCAATGTCTACTTTGCTATTTTCTGGTGCGACGGAGAGACAATGATAGAGCTGCCTCAGAGGGTGGCATATCTGACTGGAATATCAGGATTACTGCACAAGTACTCCGTAATTGGATTTATTTAACTAGCTGAGAAAGACTTATAATTGCATCCTATATGGTTCCAGTGTACAAAGTGTTAGTAATAAGTGCAATACATGTTCTGCTTTTGTTCTTGTCATGCTCAATAAAATTAACATTTTAAAATGGAGAAAGAAAATTGGGCCACCCAGAGTGGCTGGGCTAGCAGGTTTAAATTTCAAAGACCAACCATTTAGAGTTAGACTTGATGGTTTGAGGGAGAAAGGAAACCATGAGGGATGCAGGGACTATGGAACTCTCTGGGTAAGAGATAAGGGAGAAAGGGAAGGGAAGGGAAAAGGGAGAGGGAAAGGGAAAGAGGAAGGGGAAGGATTGGGAAAAGAGGAAGGGGAAGGGAAAGGAGAAAAAGAGAAGGAAATGGAAGGGGAGGGAATAAGCGGGCACGTTGGACAGAGGAAGTAGGGAATAAAGACGCCATGTAAGGAACGATACTGAGAGAAGGAAAGATTAAAAAAGGTGAGCTAGAAAGAAAGGAACACCACAGACGGAAGGATGTAAGCACGCTTGCTCAAAGCAATGTAGCAATGGTGAGTTAGGATGTTAATAGAAGTAAAAAATGAAGGATGCCGAAATTAAAGGTAGGAAGGAGAAGAAGGCAAGAGGATGGAGGAAAGCAATCAATGGAGTGAGAAAGGAATGAAAGATGGAAGGGAAGGGAGGGAGAGAGGAAGGAAGGAGGAAGGAAATACAATAGGGAGGAAAGGAAAAGAGGAATGCTAGGTTTCAAATCAGTGACTGAAAACTACCTGAACATGATAACACAGAAGTATGGGCTGGGCAAACTGCCCTCCAGGTGAATTAAAGTGGCTTCCAAACCATCATTCTTGTTGAGAAAGGTCAAACGCAATATCAACCTCTAGCAGTGATACCATGCTCAATGACTGGTATGGGGGGTACAGAAAAGTTTGCCTTTTCCTCTGGGAGAAAGCAGAATCCAGGGAAACTGGTGTGAACATGGGCTTCTATGGGAATTCTCTACAGCATATTATCAAGCCCATTATCGCCGCTTTAGCGGCAGTTTCCTGCTGCTAAAGCGGCGATAATTTTAACTCCGTTCTTGATAATATGCCCCCTGGATTTTTAAATATTTCTCTTTCTATTAGAATATCCAGTATTCAATAACACTTCTGCCTGTACTTTAAGAGGATTTTGTGTCTATTTTCAATAAAACAAAATGTCCATATTACGTTATCTCAGTGGAGCACTTTGGCCACGCTTTTGCCTCAGTACACACTGAACCATCACATTCATTTGATGCTGGACAGCCCATGATCCCTGACAACAGCCCCGGGTTGGGCACTGAGGGCTTCTGGGGTTAGAACACACAACCATTAAAGGGTAGTTGCAAACCATGACTTGTCTAATTAATATTCATTAGGAGGCTTATTTTGTGAGGCCCTGCAAATGGACAATTGCAATGCAGCCCATTAGTATTTTTTTTGCATTGCAAATAGAATTCTACTCATAATCCAGTTAGTCTGCAAATTGCCACAGCTCTAGTTTACTCTATACACCCAAAAATTGCCTCTTACACTTATATTTTTGACCACACTTGCGGAAAAGTTGAGCACCCTATTAATCGTATTCAACAAGGTATTTTTATTTGTACCAAACCAATTATGGAATTAATCGGATTCAAACCAACATATTTTCATACATATAAAGACACATAGATACATTAATTATTTACACCATGAATATTGAATACATTCAAAATACAAATATGATCCTGATTCTGTTAAACAAAACATTTAGGAACAAAATAAGTGATGATTCTGAAACAAACAGAACATTTCAAACATGTGTTACATACAGTGAAACATTTTGAACTGTGGGGGACGATTGAAGCAAGAAGAGTAACGAAAAAAAGAAAAGAAAAGGGGAGGTAGAAAAGAAGCAAAGTTAATTTGTAAATTTTGCAACAGCAGAATTACTGCTGTCTCGAAATGAATTAAAACAACTCCTTTCTAACTGGCCGACGCGTTTCGATTCCAGTAAGAAATTTCTGGAATCTCATCAGGGCACAAGAGAAGTTCTGTCTGTAGAAAGAGAGGGGAATTGAATTAGGAGTCTGAACACTTTGAGTTCTATCTCCCACAAAAATGACGCTGAGCAAAAGGAGGGAAACTGGTGTGAACATGGGCTTCTATGGGAATTCTCTACAGCATATTATCAAGCTCATTATCGCCGCTTTAGCGGCAGTTTCCTGCCGCTAAAGCGGCGATAATTTTAACTCCGTTCTTGATAATATGCCCCCTGGATTTTTAAATATTTCTCTTTCTATCAGAATATCCAGTATTCAATAACACTTCTGACTGTACTTTAAGAGGATTTCGTGTCTATTTTCAATAAAACAAAATGTCCATATTACGTTATCTCAGTGGAGCACTTTGGCCACGCTTTTGCCTCAGTACACACTGAACCATCACATTCATTTGATGCTGGACAGCCCATGATCCCTGACAACAGCCCCGGGTTGGGCACTGAGGGCTTCTGGGGTTAGAACACACAACCATTAAAGGGTAGATGCAAACCATGACTTGTCTAATTAATATTCATTAGGAGGCTTATTTTGTGAGGCCCTGCAAATGGACAATTGCAATGCAGCCCATTAGTATTTTTTTTGCATTGCAAATAGAATTCTACTCATAATCCAGTTAGTCTGCAAATTGCCACAGCTCTAGTTTAGGAATGAATTAGTACATCAGGCCACAAGGTTATCAAAAGAAACAAAAAACCTGCGATAGATACTACTCAATCGTATCCCTCTTCACATTATCTGCAAAGCATTTCTGGACTCCACAACTGCCCCAGAGTAATTCTTCACAAAATAATACTAAAAAAATCCATGCCTGATTTCTCATAGTTCTGGACCGCCATCCAGTATCAGCTTTTTGTGTGATTAGAGTATCTGTTCTAGAGGGTGCACCAGTAAACCACTAAACACCATTAGATCCTTTGATCGTGTTAACAGACGCACAATGATTAACCACTAAAATGAATGGAGAGCTCTCCCAGATTACTCAGTGCTGCAAAATTATCTTTATTGAACTTCAAAACCCACCAACGTTAAGGCCACTGATTCTATAATACTCTCCCACCACAATCAACAGAACTCTTGAAAGTGTATAAAGAGAAGGACATTTGTCAATTACTAAGCATTTCCTTGGCCCTTGACGATGCACAGCATGGGACAAACCAAAGTCCTTGCTGTGAGATAAATGTGGCTACAATTCAGGTAGGTCAGACCTAGTAAAGTGCAAGGCTGAGAGTGGTTTGCAAACAGCAACAGACTTTGCACAACTTCACTGGTGAAATTTAGTCTTCTCACAGCCCTAGTCTAAAATGACAAATATCATATCTTGGTCTCAAGACTGTTATGTCAAAGGTATACTAACTTGACTTACTAAACCCTAAATTATATTCACAATCGACAAACTCAAGATCCAGCTCCTAACAACTGTGAACCTTGTAGAGTCGACAAAGGTTTATATTATTGATACTTATCGTCTCTATTATCTGAGATCTAGTCACCCGTTTTGTGGCTCAAAGGCCATTAATTTCTGAGTTAGCTTTTTTTTATTATCACAACAATACTGATTATGCTCCTGGTATTACTACTGCTACGTTTCGCAGCATGTTAATCTTATTGGCAGCTCATTCAGCACTTTTGTTAAATTATTTTTACCCTATAAAGGTCAGGTTGACCACAGACCAGACGGTACCAAAGAGTGTGTCATATTTAATCTGATTCTGATTCTCAGAGACACCCACACCTTCCCCCCAATTTTGTTGCTCATCTCCTCAATGGCCTTGGAAATGCTGATTCCTCTTGAATTCACACCAACCATTCTGTGAAAGTGGAAGGACCAGTTTAATAAGACATTAACCACCTTACAACTTTAGATGGATGCCTCTTCTTGGATTTATTAATCTCCAGCCCTGGTTTATGCTCAACATCACTTTCCCCAAATGTATCACTGTCACGGATGCCTGTGAAAATATGCTCTCAAAACTTACGCCAGTACCATCACCTTATCCCGTCATCTACCCCAATCGACGGGGACATGTGCAAATATGCTTAAATGTGAATTCCAGCTTTCCTTGTCGAACTGCCTTCTTAGTGGTTTCAACCTACTTAGTTTGCCATTGCATAGTTTAGATTCATTCTTTGTAAAGTCCTGTTTTTCCTCATGAAATAGAGTGCTTGGGTCTGGTCTTCTACTCATTTGGTGCTCAATTGAACCTAAAGACTCTCAAACATAATCACCTGTAAAGGCGTTTTGCAAACACACAGCATTTGTCTACCTTAACTGAATATCTAAATCATTTATGTGGTGTACAATATGACTTACCCATTTTCTGGAAATACCATTCAAAGAGGGGTCAAAATGTATTTAACTGGTCATGTCTCCTAAATGTCATGCCTAATAAAGGAAAGTCCTCCTGCCTTGTATCAAGTGGTTCTCTGTCATTTCAGCTTGCAACCTAGGATCAACAATCTGCCTTGTTGATGAAAACAGTGAAAAATAAATAATTGATGGACGGAATGCTGAAAAATGCAAACATTCAACCCCAGTCACAAGAATCTGGGTTTAATCCATCATTCTTTTGCTCACCACGCTACCCCAGTTGGACCCAGCCATATGCAAGTTAGACTTGACCCTATTCCTTATGGGAACAGTCCAGCCCGAACTTCCAAGCCAGGTCCTCCCCTGGACCAGAAACAAGTATCCTGGGACCGGTTTCTGGGCATCACCCCATATCAGCCAGGCTAGCTTGAATCCAATGGCGCAGTGAGCACGGGACCCACGTCTGGGCATACCCTTCCCACTTGGGGTGACAAATGCAAAAGAAACAATTGATGTACGGAATGCTGAACAAAGCAAACATTCACCCCCAGTCACATGGATCTGTGTTTAGTCCATCATTCTTTTGCTGACCACGCCACCCCAGTTTTGACCCATCCATATGCAAATTAGTCTTGATCGTGTTCCTTATGGTAACAGTCCAGCCTGAACTGCCAAGCCAGGTCCTCCCTGGACCAGAAACAAGCATCCTGGCACCAGTTTCGTGGCATCATCCCTTTTTTTCTGTTTGGGAGAGAGTTGTATCATCAACAGCGTAGGTCTGCAATAGGCAACTGTTTCGCCCCCAGTTATGCATGTTTACATATAGGCTGGTGGGAGGACCAGGTGCTCCACATGTTGTGTGGCATTTTAGGACCCTAGTGTAATTTTTCCGATTCATGCCCATATATAGGTATAATTCACCCTATCCTTATATAGGCATAGAAATCATAACCATATTTAGACTTAGCCCATACAGTCCAAATACAGCATGGCTATTTCCACTAGTTCAGAAAATCCACAACGATTTCTTGGAAAAACCTGCCTTCAGCAGTCAGGGACATCCCCTTGCTTGAATATTAACTTATCCAAGAAATCAAGGAGATTTCAAAGAACTGAGTCTTTGATGACGGTATTATGTCCAACATTACGTCAATCTTGGCACCTTTAAGCTCTAAATATGCCCACACTTGCTCAGGCAAACACACAGTGGTTTGGATCAGTTCGACTATCTACCTACATGACACAGCTCGCCACAGCAAGTGCTGAAGGAAGCTGACCCTCCAGCTGACGCACTGAGAGAGACGCTGTCTTTTTTCCTGCCGAGAAATCCAGCTCCAGTGTTTCCAGGCTACCCTTGCGGGTTGCTGGGAAATCGAGTCCTGAGAGAGAGATACCAGACCTCCTTCATTCTAAACCAAGGTACAGAGCTGATTAGACCCTTAGAGAATTCTTGGGATAGTTTCTTGGCAAAAGAATACTTAAACTAAGCTACACCTCACTTACTTCTTCCCTTTACTAGACCTAGGTTAGGTACACTGGGGTAGGCGTATTTTAGAAGCACCAGTTGAGTACTTTTAGTCTTTATTTATTAGTGTATGTATTTTATGTATTTTATGGCTTAGAAACCATATAATGCTTTTACAGTATTATTTTATAATACTATTCGTACTGTACGCATTGTACTTTGCAACCAGTATTACAATTGTAGCAGTTCATTTCTTCTGCATGAGAAAGAACACTGTTCAATAAATACCCCTGTATTGAAAACGCCTGTCTCTCTATTTTTCTGTACCTAAGGTGAAACAAAGCATGCACGATTGACTGAGTGAAATATCTATCTATTGTTTTCGCTACTCTAGAGCTGCGTTTCTTATCCCGGGGAAACAAAGTTGTCATGTTTATGCGGTTATCAGAAACGAATCCCTTCTTGTGTATTCAAGAAAGTTTCTAGTGATCTCTGAGCTAGCTGGCACTCACAATTAAGTCTAGTGTATTCGATAGAGACCTAGTAGACCTCAGTCCTACGTCAAATCTATAGTATATATTATTCCAATGCGCAAAGCCTTTTGGGAATATAGGAACGACACTACATGGCGCCCAACGTTTGGTAAGGCAATAATTTAACGCTAGATACTAGAGTAACTCAGTCATGCTTTTCACACAGACCCCTTTTTTCCGTAAAAAAACTCCAATAGACGTCTGGAGTGGGTAAAAGGTTAATATCCACCAAAACTGAGTAGGACGGAAAATCCTATGTATTCGTTTTTGGTTTGTTCAACTTTGAAGGATACAGTGTTCCAAAATATTGTGCACCTAATCTTTGTTTCCTTGGAACCTGCTCTGCAAACTTTCAGTCAACATAATGATGGAAAGTGACGACGAGAGGGAGAGAGCTGCAGCAGCAGCTCAGGCTGTGGTAGATGACACAAATCTCCAACAAAATGATCCGGATGCTGTACTCATCCCGGTAAATATTAGGAAAACCATACTATAAAACTTATAGAAAATGGAGCATCATCGAGAGGTGGTAAAGTAATCTTTGTAATAGAGGCACATGAATATCGGCAGACAGAGGTATTCTATTCATGGATTCTGTTTCCTACAGCAAATCCAGTAACACATGAGTTCCACTACTACAAAGTAGAGGAACCTCCAGCGGAATACGTTCCTTTCGAGGACGTTGACATTCCACTAACTTACCAAGAGCATCAGCTCTGGTATAATGGTGCCCTACAACATCAAAATCACATTACCAGGCTCAGTCCACTAGGTAGACCAGGAGCAACATGGCCGGAATTAGCCAGCTATACACCACATCCTAACATTGACAGAATGACAGGTCCAGAACTGTTAGCTCAGCTGAAACAGTTAATTCAAATACACAGACAATTGGTTCAATATGTCATGCGGACTTTCATGTCAGTCCAACAAGCTGTAAAGATTCCACAGCACACCCCTCATCAGGGAAACACAAACAAAATAACACCACAGACTATACAGTCAGTCATTGGTAAATTGCCCGCAAAACGGGAACAGATTCCTTTTTGGTTAGCCCAAAAAATTACTCAGATAGAAGCAGTATTTCCTGATAGTACACCTCATGATAAACACAGAATTTTGACAATCTGTTAACCAATGGGAATACCACCACATGTGGAGGACTGTGACACTTGAGGTACAGTCTTTGCTTCAATCTACACAAAAACACATGGTGTTCCATCTATGGTGGTAATACCAGACGTCCTAAGACAGATTCAAAATGAATACGGACCAGAACCTGCCTTAAATCTGGGTATGAAGTTACTAAAAGATTTCAAACAGGTCTCAGCTATATTATTAGCTAACATTAAAGGTGAAGCAGCATCCGTGGCAATCCGACAAAAATTAAAAGAAACAGATATTACTGAGCAACCATATGAACTTGCCATAATTATTGAAAAATTGTATGAAGAACTAGGTAGAGATAGTTTGGGTGGGAAACTGGTAAAGCCCCAACTAACTGAAAATCCTGAAAAAGTTTGTATTCAAAATAATCTCACTACTCCTAAAAAGAAGTGGGAAAACACTTCCTAGAGAGAAGCGCTCTCGGTCCAGAGGAAGGGCTCCTCAACAGGAGTCCTCTGAAAAAATATATAACCTTAGAAATAGGGATAATTGGAGAAAACCTGATAGATATCAAGATACACGTTTCTCTCATACCTTTCAGACTTCCTCGCAGAAATCCAAAAGAAGAGGACAATCAGAACAGAAAGAAGAATGCGTGAAGTCCAAAGACGAACAGCACGTTCCAAAAAATAAGAAAAGCCAATTTCCAAAATAGAAGGTAGCAAGTCTAAAGATCAGACATGCTGAAGATCTTGAGGACACAACTCAACAACGGGGAGTGGGCCCAGACAATGCTAGACAGCGCAGCAGAGGTAACCATAGCTCGCAAGATCTTGAAGGATCATCTGGAGACAGTGGACTTGAAGGAATGTATTCAAGTGGAAACTGCAGACACCAGGGTTAGTGTACCCCACAATTTATATCAAGTAACACTCCGGAAGGAAGGGGAAATACCTAGGAAAATAAAAGCACTCTTTTGGAAGAAGCTATCTATGGGTTATGATATTCTTCTAGCTGAACAAGACTGGCCACCTGAATACTGGCCACCTGAATTTGTCAGGGAGTGCCCACATGGCGAAGAGATAATTATGCCAGCCTTCTCAAATCACATTCCAAATTATAAAAGATATACCTATGCCAGGAAATGGGCTGTTGCCCAAGCTCCAGCATTATATAAAAATCATGTAGGATGGGATGAGGACTCTCCTCATCATAAAATCGGTTAACAAATCAACCTACTGCACTAAGGCAGTATCCAGTTAAGCAAGAAGCTAAAAACAGGTCAGGGAGATATTAGATCAACTTGAATACCAAGGGGTGATTGAAACAGGCAATTCGTCTATGAACAATCCTTTGTTTCCTGTCTCCAAGCCAGACAATACATATCGTCTAGTTTTGGACTACATACATCTAAACTTTTGTTGCAAAACCTTTGCAGTATAAAATGCACACATTGTAGCACTGATGAATAACATTGTGCGTAAAAAGCATGAAACCACATTAGATATTTCAAATGTTTTTTTCTGTTAAAACATTTAACCAGAAAGCAGGTATTTGACTGCTTTCTCAATTATGGGGACACAGCTACAATTTTGCCGTCTCCCCCAGGGATTCAAGAATAGTCCAGGGTTATTTTGAGCCAGAGTAACAGAGTTACTACAAACATACGATGATGAGGCATTATCTTATGTCGATGACATCTATCTTACAGACGACGATTTGGACGTGCACTTGAAAAGAGTGAACACCATAATACTTGGGTTCGCTTCTGAAGGGTATAAATTCAACTTTAAGAAATCACGAATTTCCCACCTCAACTTCCTATTCTTAGGATACGAGTTATCAAGTGAAGGCAAAAGCCTAGCAGCCAACTTTCTAGTGAAATGTGGGCTGCTCCAACCTCCAAGAACGCAGAAAAACTTACAGTCAATTCTAGGTTTCCTGAATTTTGGCAGAACTTATGTTCTAAATTACGCAGAAAGGGCTAGACCTCTCTACAAACTAATTAAACCTGATTTCAAACCAACTAATTGGACTCAAAATCACACAGACATTTTGCGTTCAGTGCAAATAGACATGTTAGCAAAAACACAATTACAGACACACGGCAATTCGCGCAACCTTGTGATCCGAATCATCCCAGGGAGATGCGGATTAAAATACCTAACCTTTAATGAAGGTGTAAAGGTACCAATACCTTACAAATCACACTTGTACACACAAGCTGAAATGAAATTCACTTCTACAGAGAAGATTCTGACAGCGGTTCAAACTGCCGTAGCAAAAGAGAGAGCTTGTGTGCAGGGAAAACTCATAATGATCGTTACACCTGTACCTGGCTTAGAGGCAGTAACAAAATCAATCAGTCCCAATGATAAAGCTTTACATCCGAGATGGATACAATGGGTTAACTCTCTTGCTGCAACAGACGTTGAATACGTTTTTGACTCATACTTGAAGATACAAGAATTTCTCCAATATGAACAAGAATGTCCTCTGCCGACTGAAATTCTGCCTCTAGAACATTACGGCTGTATAATTTATACAGACGGATCAGCACAGCCCGCAATTGGGAGTAAACAAGCCTATAGTGCTGCGTGCGCGATTGTTAAAAGTCACTAGCGCGAAGGTAAATTTCGACCTATGGTCACTAAAACTCAATCACTAGGAGACTGTACAGCTCAGCGAGCTGAACTCCAAGCATTCAAGATGGCGCTTGAAAATACCAATCGCAAATTCCCCACACTCATAGTGTGCGATTCGTATTACTGCGTCCAGTCTTACAATGAATATCTGTAGAACTGGGTTCAAAACGGTTTCAAATACGCAAAGGGTGGCACAATTAAGCATAAAATACTTTTAGAACAAGTAGTTCTATTACAGAAAGAACTACAAAAGACTCACGAGATTCATACACGGAGTCATCAGCATGATGGCATTCACGTTGCTGGGAATTCATTGGCTTATGAGGCCGCGAAGGCCGCTGTACAAACGGCTTCCGTAGCTGCAATCACTCGTTCAAAAGCGAAAATAGACAGCGAAATAATGCAGGCTGTCACCGCTTCTGTAAAAGACAGTGGTAAAACACTCCCGAAAGACTTTCCAGCAAAATACTCATATATAACTGATGCAAATAATGTTCCTTTTGCTCGAATCCCTGGAGTGGGGGATAGGGCAATCCCAAACATGTAACATAGGTTAGGACTAAACTTAGCAGCTCATGAAGAGCTCGCCTCTGCACATGCAGGTGTTTCTGCCACAGTATCTTTACTAAAACAGAGATATTGGTGGCCACGCATGAGGAAACAAACTAGAAACTATGTTCTAGAATGTGAAATCTGCCAGAAGATGAAAGTCTCAACCGTAAAACAACCTGCACAGGCGCCCCTTCTGATCTCAGATAAACCATTAGCGTGCATTTACCTGTACCACTGTGATCCCTTACAAAGGAAAGGTAACTATAAATATATCATGGGCGCAGTGGATTCCTGCAAGAGATTCATTTGGATGTGGCCTCAGCGCTCGGCTGACGCCTGAACTGTTATAAAAGATTTGCGAGTCTTTATCGGCACATACGCAATCGACATGCTACATTCTGACCAGGGTCCTGCGTTTAGCTCTCGAGCTTACAAGGAGGCCATGGCTAGCTTGGGCGTTGCATTGCGGTACTCAAGTCCATTCCATCCTAAGGGAAATGCGGTAGTGGAGCGAAAAAACCGTGACATAAAGCAATCTATAACAGCTAGGGTATTAGGTTCGGGTGATGGGTGCGTCAAACATCCAATAAGTGTCCAACTGTAAAGCTTTAGCATTGGGAATGCTTGCTTTTGTTACTGCCTCTAAGGCACGTACAGGTGTAACGATCATTATGAGTTTTACCTGCACGCGAGCTCTCTCTTTTGCTTCTGCAATTTGAACCGCTGTCAGAATCTTCTCTGTAGAAGTGAATTTCATTTCAGCTTGTGTGTACAAGTGTGATTTGTAAGCTATTGGTACCTTTTCACCTTCATTAAAGGTTAGGTGTGTGAATCCGCATTACCCTGATATGATCCGAATCACCAGGTTGCGCGCTTTGTCGTGTGTCTGTAATAAGTGTCCAACGTAGTCCTAATAATATGCCAAGAAATTCTCTGGGGGGGATCACTCCGTATGAACTACTATTTGGTACTAGAATGCTCATCCAGGATCTTGATTGTCAAACTTCAGTGGTGGAACAAAACCCCTTTGATATCAAAGACCGTTTGGCTGTTTTACAGGACTTAAATGAAACAAGAAGTCTGAGTAACACAACACAAAAGCCAACGACCACTGAAGAAAAACCACCTGTCCCAGCAAGACCTGTCTGGATTCCAAAAATTGGGGATCTAGTCAGGGAAAAGATAGTGGTGAAGAAGGAATTTGGGCCTTCTTGCAGAAAACCAGTATCTGTCTTAGCAATCCTTGGAACAAGATCAGTATTACTACTGCCGCTTACTGGTAAAAGGGAGAACAGAACAGTATCGATCGACCTGGTAAAACCACATCATGTGGTCGATAATATGTAGTAGGCCCAGTGGACTCCCAAGATGTAGCAGACGACCAAATCTTGCTATAATCCAAGAGGTTCAAACTGAAAGACTTATCACCTTTGATAAACCTGCAGAGAGAAAAGAAGGACTATGCAACAAATCCATGGAACTAGTGCCTCTTGAAACCCAAATAACAGTTCGTCAAAATACACCTGTCTACAATGATGTAGCGTCTGACTATACAAATAAGTCAAAGGAACAAATAGCTCCAGCGATTCCGAAAAATCCGGGTGCAATCCCAACAATTGACAGAACTGCCTCTGGCTATTTTATCAACTTCGATAATTTTTCTGAGGATCCCAGTGAACCTGAAACAATGCCAGTTAATAAAATTTTCAAAGAAAAAATAACAGAACTCTTTCATCAACTTGAAAAAACATATCTGGTTTCACCATGGGTTGAATTTTGTATTGTGTTAGGTGTACTTTTTCTCCTGCTCTGGTTCATTCTTGTTTTAAGTTTGGGAAAAATGATAGATGGAAAATACAGTACAATGGGCACAGCAAGTAAGAACATCAACTTGCTCCTGCAACCTTACAAATCATCTCATTGTGACGAAGACACCTGTCATCAATGAACATCACAGCCGTTCCTATACCTAGTGGTATAGCATCGGACACAACTGATTATTACATTTATGGCCCGGTGGAGCTGTTGAAGATTCCACAACAGTTTAAGGTTTCTTTGAGTGACTTTGTCTCACCCAGCACATTTTCTGATTTTTTTTTAATCTGTTTATTGATTTTCAACCACAAACAACAAACCCAGTAGTTAATTACAGTCAGACAGGCTCCTCAGTGTCATCGCAAAGAATTATAAAAGCATACCGCATATAGCAAAACAGACATTGTAAAGGCCAGGATAAATATAATTTGACCATTAATCAGCACCTACATAGCCTCGACACCCCTAGAATACTAGCAAGGAATCCGTCTGCAACATAGGTATACACGTGCTGTAGAGCTTTATAGCCTGAAATCAACTACTCTACCCTCCCGGTCCCTCCCACAGTTCACCCTCCCTCACCGGCGTGTCACTTATCACAGCGTAACTTATCTCTGCAGTCTATTGGAGCAACATAACTGTACAGGGTACTATCCATATATCACTATATAATGACAACAGGAAATTAAACATGTATTTATTAGGAAAGGGGGTATACATCTATTCTATCTCCCATAGTGGCGCAATCATCCACTAAGTCCCACCTCCCGAATCCTCACTCAGTTCTGATCCAGAGTCCTCATCTACCGCCTTCAATTCAATAACTAGGGCCTCCCACGCCAAGGCTGAATCAAGTGCCTTCTCATTACGGGACCACTGGGCCTGTTGTAGCCGAATTACACTCTCACTCCCCGTCCATGGAAGTAGCGCAGCTTTCCACCTAGCAAAAGTTTGCCCTCCCGCATCTTTCCAGTGGAGTGTGATTTCCCTTTTAGCCAATACCAGTCCCAAATCGATGAACTTGCTCGTTATTTTAGTCTTGCTAGTATGGGGGAACCAATGTAATAGACATGCAACCCAGCACATTTTCTGATGATTGGGATTTTGAAACTGTTAATAACATGATGACGAATTTAGAAATGTCAGCAAAATTCACTAAACATGAATACTTAGAAGGTTCATCAGATTATGAACAAATGAACTGTTTTAATCATTAATGGTCAGCATTATTTTCACAAATCTGTAAACCTTAGAAATGTTTTTAATTATAATCAATGGGAGCATTGTCCAACGCCACCAAAGGGCAGCTCAAAAACATTCTATGAAAAGTTTCCATACTTCTCAGGTTTTAATATGACAAATCCAGAAAGATTTTATTTAAAAAATGTGAATAAGACAGGAATTAAAAACATGTTGACCAATACTAAACAAATTTATTCTGCGAACCTTTATGCTCAGCTGTCTAAATTAGGTCTTAACTTTTGGAAAGACAACATTGAGACAAAAACTGTCTGGGGCACAAAAGACTGGCAGGTGCAAGGTTTAGAAGCCTTATTCAGAGCCTGCATAATCCCAGAGTAAATAATGTTTTTAAATGACACTATTCAACAAACATCTTGTCTTGGCTTAGCTAAAATAAAAGATTTAAACAAACCGTCCATACCTAAAGCCACACCTGACAGTAATTTAACTTTAGATGAGGAGGTAGACGTAAATTATATTTTACAACAGAACAGAACTAGTCTTAATTGGAAAAAATGGTTTATCTGGCCCATAGACATGAATAACTGTCAAGACAGATTCCTGAACATTTACAAGATATTCCCAGAGACAACATCCAGGGATAGTTACAACATACAGTGTAGGAAAACTATGCCTTGAGTGGCTACAGAAGTCCACACTTCCAGAAATAAACAACACTTAACTTTACTTCGACCTCGTAGACAAGGTCAAAAACGTTTCATATACGCGGGTATATATTCTGCTTACAATGAAGCATAGAAAATTACGCAAATGGAAACTGCAGAAAGAATACGAGAAATTGATCGTATTAATTTAGAGAAAGCTCTCTCTGTAGTGGACAATGAGTTAACAACTCTGTCCTCCAGAATTTATTCTTTGGACAGCATTGTATCCTCTGCCATTGACATAATAGAGCAGGATTTGCTAATGTTACAACATGGCCAGTCTCAATTACGTTCTATAATGTTGCTAAGCTGGACGTTACAAAATCTGTGTAGGCTACGTGCCATGGCGTCTAATAAATACCACGTCATTGTTTACTGTATTTAACCTTACAGATAAACAAAGCTCTTTGGCACAAAGAGGAGCAGACTAAACTGTGCTGAGCATAGAAAAACTGGAAAGATTACCATTAACCGTTTCTGAGAAACCTGTCTTAGAATGGATAATACATGGCACCATCACGATACCAGTGACGATTTTCCAATTTCAGTATTTCCTACAGCATGTACGCAGGCCTGTATGAACGCTTGGGTAAAGAATACATTAAGTCGACCTGGAATTTACCAAACACACACACAAATGTTGGAATGGGGGAAAGGAAGTATTTTTTAGTGATAAAAATGTAAGAACTCACTAAGCGGTACACTTTTGTGTCAAGGTATTAATTTACACGGAGCCTGCAAAGGTTCTTCAAATAACCTTTCTTGCCACCTGCACGGTTCACCAGCAGCAATGATAGAACCAATTTTCAGGCAGCTATCCAATAGCAGGTACGTTATGCTCAATCATCACAGCTGGTGTTGCATGATGCCAGGAAAAGTGTATCTAGTTAGTGTGTCAGCCAGGGTCACTTGTTGTATGCAAGTATTGAATCCAAAAGGCAAGACAGACAGGGATTCGGCGTTATGGCCTTCACTGAATATCTCTTCTATACCAGTTGATACTTTAAGCAGAATGAAAGCCATTCTTTTGCAAAAAACTGTGCCACTGACCTCGTCTAGAGAAACGTATGATCTGCAAGTTGCAAGGACTTCTGCAGAGATACATGCATTATTATCAACAAACTGCACAGTACATTTCGCAGAAATGTTAGGTCAAATCTTAAACATGTCTGATACCAGCGGCATCGCACATGTATTTAAGATGATTTTTTCTGGACTGTTAGCACCCTTTGAAGCAGTCCTCGGCATTTTTCCAAATTTCGTGCACTCTGTGTTTGGCGGCCTGCCTCTCATTTTGGGACTCGTAGCAGGAATTCTATTTTTGTTTATTCTGCTCCGATATGGCAAGTCCAGTCACCAACGGTACCCAGACTACCATGAAACAAGCTCTCCTAGCCATGCGGTATCGTGACAGAATTACACATAATCTTGGCTTGGCTCGTTTAAGAGATTTGAATACCACTTGGTTTCTTTAGTTCAGACCAATCTGGCAAGATTGCATTTTACCTGTTCGACGATGCCTGCTTTGCGGAGAAGTATGTGTGTTAGATGTTTGTCTAACACTACCATCGGTTGCGCCAACGGATGCAGACGCATTACTGGGTCCGATAACGGCTCACGTGTTGTGTTGCCCCCAACGGCTACCTATCCTGATGACGGCATTCATTGAGATCTCACCAGCTAATCCAACTGGAGGTGAGGTACGAGTAACAACAGGCACACAGGTACCCTCCGATTTGAACATTGCTAACACGGCAACTGACGCTGTTGGCGATGCTTTACATCTGTGCACATTTGACCTACTTAATGAAGTAGTTCCAGTTTCACCTACTGTGGTAGACGATTTCTTTGCCAGCTTAGACAATTTGATGTTTCTCCTGACACCGAGAATACCTTTTAAAATCTGCACACAGGGTTCCATGAACTCTGAAATCGTCCTTCGTGTTTCAAAAACAAAACTTCTAACTTTGGAACTCTATTTTTCTAAGATTTGACTCCTTTTTCCAAAAAATGTAACTTTTTTTTTGGCACAAAGTAGTCTGCTTAAAGTAGAACTATTCTTAGAGAACAAGAGATTCTTTATGAACACTTCCTAGGGACAATATTTGACTTTATCTTCGTAACCAAAACAGTATTCTGCTATGGGATGGTCTCGATTTTTTTTCTGTTATTAAGAGCCATTTCATGAATGTACACTTTATTTTTGATTTAATTAGTATTAATGCTTTCATGCTTTATACTCCATATGAAAACACTGTTCTTAACTGCGTACTATACAAATGCTCATTTTTTCATGTGCAAACCTTTTCAAATGCATTTCATGTATTTTGGGCGGGATTGTAAACACATGTTTTAGATATGTTTTCGATGCTTATAATTTAGTAATGTTGAACATATTAAAGTGGAGTGGGTGTTGTGTGCGTTTTAGGACCCTAGTGTAATTTTCCCGATTCATGCCCATATATAGGTATAATTCACCCTATCCTTATATAGGCATAGAAATCATAACCATATTTAGACTTAGCCCATGCAGTCCAAATACGGCATGGCTACTTCCACTAGTTCTGAAAATCCACAACGATTTCTTGGAAAAACCCGCCTTCAGCAGTCAGGGACTTCCCCTTGTTTGAATTTTAATTTATCCAAGAAATCAAGGAGTTTTCAAAGAACTGAGTCTTTGATGACGTTATTATGTCCAACATTACGTCAATCTCGGCACCTTTAAGGTATATGTATGCCCACACTTACTCAGGCAAACACACAGTGGTTTGGAGCAGTTCGGCTATCTACCTACATGACACAGCTCGCCGCAGTAAGTGCAGAAGGAAGCCGACCCTTCAGCTGACGCACTGAAAAAGACGCTGTCTTTTCTCCTGCCAAGAAATCCAGCTCCAGTGTTTCCAGGCTACCATTGCGGGTTGCTGGGAAATCGAGTCCTGAGAGAGAGATGCCAGACCTCCTTCATTCTAAACCAAGGTACGGAGCTGATTAGACCTTTAGAGAATTCTTGGAATAGATTCTTGGCAAAAGAATACTTAAACTAAGCTACACCTCGCTTACTTCTTCCCTTGTACTAGACCTAGGTTAGGTACACCGGGGTAGGCGTATTTTAGAAGCACCAGTTGAGTACTTTTAGTCTTTATTTATTAGTGTATGCTTTTACAGTATTATTTTATAGTACTGTTCGTACTGTACGCATTGTACTTTGCAACCAGTATTACGATTGTAGCAGTTCATTTCTTCTGCATAAGAAATAAGACTGTTCAATAAATACCCTTTTATTGAAAACGCCTGTCTCTCTCTTTCTCTGCACCTCTGATGAAACGAAGCATGCACAATTGACTCAGTGAAATATCTATCTATTGTTTCCGCAACTTAGGAGATATGTTTCTTATGCTGGGGAAACAAAGTTGTCATGTTTATGCGGTTATCAGAAACGAATCCCTTCTTGTGTATTCAAGAAAGTTTCTAGTGATCTCTGAGCTAGCCACAATTAAGTCTAGTATATTCGATAGAGACCTAGTAGACCTCAGTCCTACGTCAAATGTATAATATATTATTCCAATTCGCAGAGCCTATTGGGAATATAGAAACTACACTACACACAGAGAACATGCACAAATCTGGGATGAGCACATTGTAATGTGGGTAAGGTTTATAGTTGACATGTTTGTGATCTAGAGGGGCACAACAAAATCTGCAGAACAGTTTGTTAATCTTCTAAACAACAACAATTTGAACTTAAAGTTTACATATAACATCTGTAAAAATAGCATAACATTCCTTGACATAGAAGTGGATGTTCAAGCGGGTAAGCTGTAAACAAAGCTTCATAGGAAAGAGACAGCTGGGAATACAACCCTCCATGCTTCCAGCTTTCACCCTGATCATACCAAACTGAGCATTCCCTATGGAGAAATACTGCGGGCAAAGACAAATTGCAGCACAGAAATTTAACTAACCAAATGCCAGGATGAAATGACACAGAGATTTCTTGAAAGAGGCTATAACAAAAGAGTTATTGAGGAGGCACGTCAAGCAGTGAACAAAAAGAAACAAGTGATGGTTCTATTTCCTCAAACACAATTTAGGTATGGGAAAGAGGAGATTTTTGACCACCTATAATGCTCAGAATAAAGAACTCGGGCACTAGCTAAATAAAAACTGGCACATAGTCAGAGCAGACCCAGTCATAGGGAAAACCCTTCCAAGGCATCCCCTTATAACATACTGAAGAGCTCCGTCATTAATAAATGCAATAGTAAAGCACAGTCCTGAAATGGAGCATGGACAAAGCTGGCTAAGACCCCCCCTAAGGTTTTAAAAAGAGTACTCTCTGCAGGGTGTGCAGGATAGGTCAAAATACCACAGCCTATCATACTCCTCTCGGAGGAAGGGAGGTAATGATTAATGGAGCCTATAACTGCAAGACCGAATTTGCAGTTTATGTGCTAACATGTACTTGCAACTTGAAATATGTGGTGATCACCACGTGGCAAGCTCACAAACTAATCCCACAGCACATGAGGGCAATAACAAATGCGGATTGATCATACCCTGTAGCTCACCATTGCGAGATGGTGCATCAGAAAGATCCAACACAAATCAACTACGATATAATAGATGCAGTACCAGTAAAGCAGGAGGGGTAGCGAACGCACGAGAACACTACGTGAGTTGGAAACCAGGTATATACTTATGCTTGATAGTAAGATACTGAATAGGTTGATCTATGATGAGGAATTGCACTCTTGTTTATAATATTTAAAATCATGGGTAGGATAATAATTAGATTTCATTGAAAGATTTGAAACTAACAAGTATGGAAGGATTAGCAAAAAAATATATCTTGATCTATTCCTTGCTAAATTAGTCTGTTGCACCGTTTTAGGAGTGGCAAGGTGATAAAAAAGAAGGACCTTGCAGAACGAGTTGCTAATAGAGATGCATGACTAGTGATGAGCTATTTAGATCGTAAAAAAGCACTTGACTGAGACTATGTTTATAAGGATTAATTGACTTAAATAAGGCACTTGCCTTTGATTTCAGAGAGGAATTATTAATTATGTTTATGCCCTCAAATGGATTTAAAAAAGGCACTTACCTTTGATTTCAGAAATAAAGTATACATTTTGGTCATGCACTTGAAAGCTATATAGAAAAATTATATTGCCACATTGTAATTTATATATGGCTACAGAGAAATACGAAGTAAGTTGATCTCTATAAAAATGAATTTGGTTTGTGCCGTGAGGGAGGGAGTCTATCTTTTATGTTTTTTCGACTCCCAACAAAAGGCAAATGGTTCCACGTAAATATCATGTGACTAAGGCCGTTGTAACGGCCGAAACACATTATGACATTGTAATTTATATATGGCTACAGAGAAATACGAAGTAAGTTGATCTCTATAAAAATGAATTTGGTTTGTGCCGTGAGGGAGGGAGTCTATCTTTTATGCTTTTTTGACTCCCAACAAAAGGCAAATGGTTCCACGTAAATATCATGTGACTAAGGCCGTTGTAACGGCCGAAACACATTATGGCTAAATGAATTCAAGGATTTAAAAAATCTGCAGATGAGTTGGCTCCATTTGTGCGAAATAAATTCAAACGTAAAGTTGATATATATATATATATATATATATATATATATATATATTCCCTACTGGCGGATTGCCAGTAGGTATATATAGTTAGGACCTAGTTTCCATAGGAAATCCGCAACATTCTATTGGGAATAACTTTGGCGCTGGTTGTTGAATCTTCGCGAATTTCTCAAAGAAGATGGCCCTTTCCACTCCGCTTCTTCCCTGAAAGTCTTGGGTAGATTCGTCAAGCG
The DNA here is from genome assembly GCF_964263255.1 of Lissotriton vulgaris. Classification (NCBI taxonomy): domain Eukaryota; kingdom Metazoa; phylum Chordata; class Amphibia; order Caudata; family Salamandridae; genus Lissotriton; species Lissotriton vulgaris. Next base: position 292,773,765 of record NC_141699.1, read on the forward strand.
GGGGCAGACAAAAAGAGGGGGTCCAAAAACAAGTTTTCCCCATGTTAATTTCTATAGGACCTTTAGACACGGCTACAGCCCGAACCGCTGAACGGAATTACAACAAATTTGGCAAAATGGTAGAGTCTGATTCGCAGATCACGCTTTTGCTTAAATGGTGTAAATCCCTCCTGTAGTTCCTGAGAAAATGAAAAGAGAAAATATATATGTCTATAAGCGCGCACCTTGCGCGCACCTTCCAGTGCACGAGCTTCATGCTGATTGGCTGCCACTGTCTGTCAACACTCCAAAACAGAAATTGATGGCAGCCATCTTGTGCCTCGGTAGACTGAGGCACAAGAAAGCAGAAAAACAAACGTGTAGAACTGAAAAAGGGGGCAGGGTAGAAGCATCCTGATCCCCTAGGCCTGCTCAGGGGTCCCACAGGGACCCCCTAGGCAAACAAAACATTTTTTTTTTCAAATCGTGGGGTACGCGCACTGTACGCGCACCCCGCGATTTCCCCCCCAAAATATATATTTTTGGGCCTTGGGGGTCCTTGTGGGACCCCCAGAGCAGGCCTAAGGGGTCAGGGTGCTTCTACCCTGCCCCCTTTTTCAGTTCTAAAACTTTCCGAGCAGGAGCTGCATGCTCATTGGCTTTCAACACTTCAAACGAGGAAGTGTTGGCAGCCATCTTGTGCTCGGTAGACCGAGGCACAAGAAAGCAGAAAAACAAACGTGTAGAACACAAAAAGGGGGCAGGGTAGAAACACCCTGAACCCCTAGGCCTGCCCAAGTGGTCCCACAAGGACCCCCCAATGCCCCCAATTTTTTTTTTTAAACCCGTTTTTTTTTTCAAGTTTCCCCCAGGGGACAAAATCACGGGGGCATAGTGATAAAGAAGTGTGGGGGGGCATTCCCCCCCTACACTGCCCAGGGGACCGCCGCTCCCCGGGGAAAAGCAAGGCAGCCCCCTGCCGCATAATGGAGGCTCATGGTGGGCTAGTTGGCCCCCAGGGACCCCCAGTATGCAAGGGAACTTAATCCCCCAATTTAGAACACTCTACAGGGCGTGTTTGCACAGTTTAAGTTGGGGAATTAATTCCTGTTCAATCCCGAGGTCCCCTAGAGGGAACTAGTCCAACAGGTATCTCCAGTAAGCGCCATGGAGCTGCGCTGCAGAGTGTTGTTAAAAGGGGGCGTGCCCTCTGAACACCAGCCTGCAAAAATGTCGTAAATCAGTATAAAAAAATAACAATTAACACATTTAAAAATTGTGATTTAAAAAACCTTCGAAATTCAATGACAAAAACCATAGGTTTTAGGCCTGATATAGTTAGGAATTAGCATTTAAAAAAACCATTGAAATTCACTGAAAAAAACATAGGTTTCAAGCCTTATATAGTTAGGAATTAGCATTTAAAAAACCTTTGAAATTCACTGAAAAAACTGTAGGTTTCAGGCCTTATATAGTTAGGAATTAGCATTTAAAAAAACCTCGCAAATTCACTGAAAAAACCATAGGTTTCAGGCATTATATAGTTATGCATTAGCATTTAAAAAACTTTTGAAATTCACTGAAAATCCATAGGTTTCAGACCTTATATAGTTAGGAATTAGCATTTAAAAAGCCTTTAAAATTCACTCAAAAAACTATAAGTTTTAGGGGTGTTATAGTTAGCTGGACATTTCACTCATACAAAACCATTGAAATTGCTCCTATATAGTTAGTTGTACTAACTATATTTCGCGCACCCGCAATCCACTGCTGATGATGTCACATATTACATCATTCATGACATGGTCAGTGACATCACTGATGACATCTCAAATGACATCACTGATGACATCACTGATGACATCATCCACGTGACAATCACATACACCTTTTCAAACACTAGTAAAATCTTTCATCACTCTTTGGAAAATACAGAATATCATATTTGAATCCATTGACACAGCAATACAAGTATCTAAAAACCCACTCAGTGATTCCTAGATGTATACACACATCTAATAACTTACCTGTAGATTCACTCATACATGCTGTCAATGAACAATAGAACACTATCAAAAATACTTATACACCTATATCGACATTACACACCAGCACACAACCTATTCACATATGAAGTTATCCTACTCACTTATGCAAACAATGGATCATACTTACATGCTTACTTGGCTACACACTTATACAAACACCACTTCATCGATTCATTTAAATAGTAAGTCATACTTAGTGTATTATAAATTCATTATTACAAGTATACAGTTATCCATACAGTCACTCACACAATCATTGAGTCTTATGTATACTTATTTATATACAACAACTGACACATACACTGCCATTTATTTTTCTAGTTTGTTGGACATGTACCATTGAGAAATATATTTGATCATCACCACACCCATAAAGATATCCACTCACCCAAACAACTGTTAGAACATGTAGTTTTAACTTTATATATCTACTGAATCAACTATTCACACATCTTTGGGCAGTCACACACCCCCCACCGAACCACACACACATTCACTCTCCCATACAAATACTTAGTTAACTAATCAATAACTAATATAGACTTTCATATAGCTAGTAACCAACTGGAGAACCAGTTTACACAACAACTGACAAAGTGATACAGATATTCACACAGTTTAGTCACTATCCACTATATTTAGTGAGACACTATAAATTGCTAAAGTAAACAGTCAATTACACTGCTACTAAATCCTCCATCCAAATATTTATTTGTATATATCCACTCATTCTTCAATGCAAATTGCTATAAATATAATGAATATTTAAATAACGAAGCAAACCACATTCACTGGATGATGTCAACAGTGATGTCATCAGTGATGTCATTTGAGATGTCATCAGTGATGTCACTGACTATGTCATGAATGATGTAATATGTGACATCATCAGCAGTGGATTGCGGGTACGCGAAATATAGTTAGTACAACTAACTATATAGGAGCAATTTCAATGGTTTTGTATGAGTGAAATGTCCAGCTAACTATAACACCCCTAAAACTTAGTTTTTTGAGTGAACTTCAAAGGTTTTTTAAATGCTAATTCCTAACTATATAAGGCCTGAAACCTTTGGTTTTTTCAGTGAATATATATATATATATATATAACTTTCATTTGAAATAATTTCACACAAATGGAGCCGACTCAGCTGCAGATTTTTCTAATTTCTTTAATTCATTTAGCCTTAACGCATTTCGGCCATTACAAAGGCCTTGGTCACATGATATTTACAGAAACCATTTGCCTTTTGTGAACCGGCTCCAAAGCAAAAAATAGTACAGGAGACGGAAAATAATTTTCTTTATTTGCAGGTGGCATGTAGACAGATAAACTTCTACGTGTTTCAGCTAAGGAAAGGAAAGAATCGGCCATCTTGTAACATATTGAATTGACACAAAAGTATATTGTTTTAAATTGCGCAGGCATTTCTGATTACATATAGTTATCAACTTTTGTGAAGATGAGAGGTCATTTTGTCATATTAGAACAATTCAAATATTGTCTTTTCCCACAATGCCAACTTGTGAAAATGTAAGCAAAATAAACCAGACCGACTTCTGATATCGCCCAATTGGGCTTAGTCTGATATAAATATCTCTTGTACAAATCACAAATTGAAGCAGTGTGAAAAACGACACAAAATAGACATGCTAATTATATGGCCCCAAATGGCTTTCTCCAATGTACACAGATGGTAAAAAAAAATCACATCTTTGGATTCAAATTCAAAAAGACCCTTGAAATTGAAAGTATACCGTACAAGAAGTTGACAAAAATGGTACACTAAAGACTATTGAATGCAGAGAATATTTCAGGAAAAAGTTAATTGAAAAGAAAGTTCTTTCTACGCAAAATATATTATATAGAAGAGAAGCTAAGGTGCCGCTCGCAGTCGTGGATTGTGTCCCTGAGAGCAGAGGTGAACTTTTGGAACTGCTGTCCGTTCTATCACTGGGACCCCTGAACGTTGAGCCCGTGTGCTCCACCGACGCAGGATTGACCGGTGTTTGGGAAGACGCTGAGCCCGTGTGATCCACTCCTGGGTTTCCAAGCAGCTGAGGGAGTCGAGGCAGCCAGCGGGAGCGGGACTGCGAGGCCCAGAGGTGCTTGCGCCAGGTAATCGCGCGCACCTGGTGCCTCTTCCCGCCCCCCTCCTCCTCCCATTTAGCCCAGCTTCCAGACGCGTACGCGGAACGCGCGCGGACAGAAGCGCGGGCGAAGACCGGGCAAAGAGCGGGCCGTTTTAGGCCGTTAGAGGCCGGCAGAGACCGGATCGGGCCATCCCTCTGACGACGCGCCCCTGCCAAGATTATCTTCCCCTTGAAGTCTGTGGCCCTGTGTGTTCCAATTTTCCATGGCTACCAGAGTATCCAGGAGCAAGGCTGCTCAACAGTGTTATAGCACTTTGGAAAAAATGTTCCCCAAGGCCAGTGCTCTGGCCAACAAAGGTCAAACAGTGCTAGACACCCACCCTGAGGGGGGCACAGAAAATATGTCAGTGGTCTCCTCGGATTCCTCAATTGATGCTAGCACTCCACTACCTCTTGACGCCACCCACCTGTCACTCATGGATAGTATCGACCAGACTATCGAGTCAGTCCTACAACAACTCAGGACCCCGTCAAATCTCCAGAGGGATAGAGAGTCATTACGCCTCTCTGGGGTTGTAGATCCCTCTTCTAATGTGGACTGTGCGGAAACAACTGAGTCGCAGGATGTGGGCCAGGTTGTAGTCCTAACAGAACCCGCAAGCAGTAGAGGGGACTATCCACCGAAAAGAAAAAGGTCAAGGAAGTTAAGAGGGGCAAAAAGGGCCAAAGTGGATACAACCAAGCAAAACCTGGATGCCAGTACGGACATTTCGGCCTCTCCTGAGGTCATTTCTCCGGGATCTGGGTCGGAACACTCTGGCCCTCCACCAGCCACAGTTGTACCAGTGTGCTCAGGGCCATTAATTTTTGGTGGGACCCCTCCTAACACCACAGACATGCTTATCAGCTCATTCACGGACACCCTTAAGAACTTATTGAATCCCTTGTCTGCAAAATTGGACTCCATAGAGGCTAGATTGATGGCTTTAGAAATTACTCACAAAAGAAATAGTCTTGGTCAGGGGGTGGGTCTAAATGTACAGACGGTCCCTCGGGAAACAGCGGGGAATAGACCACCTACTGCTGTAACAAGCACCCAGGCCCCAAATGTGGCACTAGTCCAGTCCGGGGTACAGCACAGCAACACTGGTATTCCTGCCCCCCAAATGCCCTCTGCGTCATCCCAAATGTCAAGGCCCCCTGTCCCCACTCCAAGAAGGTCCAAGCAACCCCCCCAACAAACGAGCCAGGGGAGCTCTGCTAACGGACACATTGGCCGCCCCATTAGCCCTAACGCTAGGCGTAGGGCGGTCAATCTGTCCCCCGAGGCAGTGGCATTTACGGCGATTATGGTGGGAGTCCCTGAGCTCACTGGTGACACTAGAGAGCCGCAGGACTCGCTCCGTAACAAGGTAATTAGTTGGCTTAACATCAACAGGCCCCTCCCTCCGAACTTAAAAGGAGATGTTTTGATGGTCAGAAGGATTCCATGGATTGGATTTACCCCCAAGAATAGGGCGGGGGACTGTATCATAGTCAGCTTCAAAAGCCCACTGGTTGCCCCATATATCTGCAACTGGCTGGTAAGGCCTGATAAATCTAACATTGAATTAGTGTCTCTCTCACACTTCTATCCAAATGTCTGTAACTCAGAGGTGGGGAGGGAACAGAGTTGGACTAGAGTGGGCTTTGCAGTAGATGGTTCACGCTACAGGCCTAAGCACAATGTACCTCCCGCTCATGGTAATTTCATCCACCAGAATAGGTTCTCTTGCCTTGATCAAGTGGATTGACCACAAACGGGTGATATACAACAGCCTCCAGAAAAATCTGCTTATGGGGTCCCAGCCATGGGGGAAGTTAGATCTGTTCCCGTAACTGATATAAGGGTCCAGGTCCTCGCCAAAGAGGGAATGACTTCCTTTGGAAGTATCCCGGGTCAAGTAGAGTTACCATCAAACACACCGATTGCCCCTAACACGCAACCAGTGGAGGTGGCTGTACCGCCCACCACTCCGGCCATTACAACTGGCCCGCGTGATCCTGACCCCCCTACAGTTACTATACCGTCCCTTTCTTGTGGGCCAGGCTCTCAACCACAAGGTCCAGGGCTGAGAATACTTTCCTGGAATGTGGTAGGCATCACAAGCAAGGCAGGTACACCGGACTGGGATCTCCTGATAAATGGTAGCGACATCTTCCTTTTTCAGGAGACATGGGCGAGGGAACCACAGACTAGAAGGGGGTTTGATATTTTTGAAATTCCAGCAAAGTGGAACGGTAGGGGGAGGCCCTCGGGAGGTCTAGCAATCTGGGTTGCGAGCCACATTGGGTGTCAGGCGGAAAAGATGGATACACTTTCGCAGGACATCCAGTGTGTGCTGCTCAGATGGCCTGGGAGAACAACATGGGCCATTGTTAATGTTTACTCGCGACCAGTTGCCGCGGCCAATGATTCCCCCAGCCTAGATGAATTGTCTTCCTTCCTAGGTCAATTGCCAGGTGACCTCAAAATAGTGATGGGAGGGGACTTCAATTGCCACTTCGAACCCTTAGAAGGTCTAAAGGAGGGTGCTCTCACCGCTGAGGATGACTACTGGGGAGTTCCACCCTCGTCCTCACCTCATCCTAAAGCTTGGTCCCCGCTGGCAGTACAACTTACGTCCCTCACCCTGAACTTTGCACTGAGGGCGTGCAATGGGCGTACCCCATCCGACACTCCCTCATTGTGCACATTCAATAGAAAGGGCCATGAGTCAAGGCTGGACTATATACTAATAGATATCACCATGTGGCCTAAAGTTCACGATTTCAGGGTGCTTCCGAAGACAGATAGTGACCACAATTCTCTTCTACTGGAGATCCAGCATCCAGTCCCCGCAGCAGGGTCGCCCACTACTCCCTGCGGTGATGATCAGGGGGACACGCTCCTCTCCACAAATAGGCGCCGGGTTAAATGGGGAAAGCTGATTGACAAAGAAGATGCTATAAACAAGTTATATGGCTTAGCACTCCCCAGGTTCAAGGAGGTGGATGCTCTTATAAATCAACCGAGACCCCTTGATTACAATGAGAGATTAGCTAGCATTCATCAGGAACTAGTGAGGGACCTTGCAGAGGTCTTCCATTCGGTGGTACAATCACGAAGAAAAAAGACTCGTACCCCCACTTGGTACACCTCTTCCTGTAGGAAAACCAAGTCTGAGCTAATCACCGCCATCAAAGAGGGCAGTGACAAGGCGAAGGTAGTAGTTCTCAGGAGGGAGTATAAACTAGCAATGGCCAATGCAAGGGCAGAGTGGGATTGGAATCACTGGCATGATCTGTCTGAAGCCCTAAAAACTAAAGATTCTAGCAAATTTTGGGCCATGGTAAACAACGGGAGGGGGGAACTCAAATCCGCAGTAGAACCTAACATCGCCCCCTCTGTTTGGGAGGCACATTTTGGGTCACTTTATCAAGAAACCACTCTATGGCCCGAAGGGATGGCGGTGGAGTCCCCCTGTACCCCGGATACGGTCCTGGAATTCTCCCTAGGTGAGGTGGTGATTGCACTGGAGCGCTTGGCGTTGGGAAAGGCACCGGGGTTGGATAAGCTACCGGGGGATCTTTTTAGACACCACCCTGACATCTGGGGTCTGTACCTTCTTATCCTCTTTAACGCTATATTAGGAGGTATGGCGGTCCCCTGTTCTTGGCTAGGGGCTGAAATTGTGCCGATATATAAGAAAGGGTCTCCTCTGCTCCCGGCCAACTACAGGCCGATTAGCCTTATAGATGTTCCCCAAAAGCTCTTTGCGCGCCTCATTCTAAACCACCTGCTAGACTGGGCAGAGGGCAATGATATCATGAGTCCCCTGCTAGCTGGCTTTAGAAAAAACACGTCGACCATGGATCAGATATTCCGCCTCGTCCTCCTGTATTGGAAGACGGTGAGGTTAGAGGGGGGAAGGCTGTACATGGTCTTCGTGGATCTGAGGTCAGCCTTTGACCTAGTCCCGCGCAGGAAACTTTGGGAGGTGTTGGAAAAGCTAGGAGTACCCCCCCAGTTACTTAACATCATAACCAGGCTACATGAGAACAACTATGCGCAGGTCAGGTGTGGGAGGGATGGCAACCTTTCGTCCAGGTTCCCTGTCCGTCGAGGGGTGAGGCAGGGTTGTGTCCTGGCACCAACCCTGTTTTGTCTCTTCATCAATAATGTCATATCACATCTAGAAAATGTTAGGGACAACGACGCCCCATATTTGGCAGGCAGGAGGGTTCCGGCAATCATGTTTGCCGATGATACCCTCCTGCTTTCCAAATCCCCCATGGGGATCCAGAGGATCCTGGATGGATTTGGTCTCTTCTGTCGTCAACACGGTCTGGAGGTGAACACAGAGAAGACCAAGTTCATGATCTTTAATCCACTAAATAAAGCCAGGCCCAATCCCACTCTGGGTACTGTCAGCCTTGAGAGGGTGTCTACCTTCATATATCTGGGGGCAACACTGCAGGAAAACCTATCATGGGACCGACAGATAGCAAGATCTAGGGTCAAACTGTCCCAGCTGTCGGGCGCAATCCTGAAGGTAGCCAATACTTCCACCTTCAAGCCCATAAGCCCGGCTCTTGAAACTTATAGGACTCAGGCCAAGGCAGTGGCCATGTATGGCAGTGAGCTTTGGGGCTACAAAGCAGGAAAAGACCTATCAATAGTGGAAAACAGCTTTCTAAGGCGCCTACTAGTTCTCCCACGAGCCACGCCACTCCTGCCATTGAGATTGGACATGGGTCTTCCCCCTATTGCAGAGGAGCTTGTGTCAAAGCCAGTGAAGTTCTGGCACAGGCTCTGGTCAACTAATGAACTACATCACTATAGGGAGGATCTTACCCATGTCATGAGCCTGAACCGCAATAGCAAAATCCCCTGGCTTGCCTTTGTAAAAAATGAATTGCTCACCATGAACCTTTTGGAGCTATGGGAGGATCCTGTGCGAGGTTGCCAAAGGATTTCACGCAAAGCCTTGACCCAAATTTATAAAGACAGGTCCCTTGCACATATGATGGATGCTCAAAACAGCGGCACCCTTACTGCGCGATTCCTGGAATCCAAAAATTCTTATGTTTTTGAACCCTTTATGGATTTTATTTTCCCTATCCTGGCGAGGAAATTGTTTGTTCAATGGAGGCTAGGCACACTCCCGACTAAAACATTTACTTACAAGTGGACCAAGGGGGGTGATAAAATATGTCCTTGCTGTAACATCCATGAGGAAGATGACCTCCATATCTTGTTTGTATGCCCTGCCTATCAAAGACCCAGAAAATATTGGATAGCGCTGCTCTGTAGAAACCTGGGGTTTAGAGAGTATACACAGGCATTTAGAAACATGAAAACCAGCACTTTGGGTCACATTGTGTACGCTATATCCAAATTTTTAATGGCAGTATGGCTGATTAGAAAGAAAAAAGCCCCCTGAACCATTGACTGTTATTATAATTCCATTCCTCGCTGGATGAGAGAGAATTGTATACAATGTATTTTTTTAAAAATGTATTTTAAATGTATGTAATGTTTTGTACTGCATCTTTTATGGTCTATATGGCCGAAATAAAGAATTTTTGGATTGGATTGGATTGGAAGAGAAGCTAAGGCCTTTGTCTTGTGAGGTAGGTTGAAATTTGATATAGTGAGACCTGTTCAGGTGAAGCTAATTATAATATTTTGTTCACAGTTCAACTACTTAACAGGGACATCGCCGTACAAGGAGTGAAGGTTAACAACCACTGAGTTGAACCCAGAAAAGCAGGACAAGGCAGTCTTTTCTTGTCTCTCTCATCCTTTTCCCCCTTGGAGCATTTCTAGTCTCTAGGAGAAATAATTGGAGAGGTTCTAGAAGGGGCGTTGGGATTTAGTCAGCATTCTTCTCCCGTGAAAGTTTTGAGTCTCCTGACAATAGTACCCTCAATTTTCTTGGGGGCTTGTTGGATACTACTTCTGTAGGGAAAATAATGAGCCCATCCATAGCTCATTCACAGAAAGGCCTTGGCAGCCTCCCCCTTCCAATTTCTTTAGTGTTTTCTTAGTTAATTTCTTAGGCATCTCCTTCCTGTACCTCACATTTCCCATCCATCATCCTCCTGCTTGTACATGTTAAGGGCGTTTGAGGAGCTCTAACAGACCCAATCCACAAGGTATTGCTCACCCCTTTCTGTTGGTGTATCAAGCCTCTAATGTGCGACCAGACACGCATCTGTGATCGCAGCTCTTCCCTGAGTAGGTGTCTTCTTTTTTGTCCTCTATGAGGTGAATTGTTTATAATCCTTTTTTCACACTTCTGCTCTCAACATGTAGATTATCTCACTCCTGCTCCTCAAGCCTGATGTTGTTTGCTTCTTTCCTTTCATCTCTTCAGTGACATTTCCACACCTCACCTCACAATCCCACAATATTTATCCCTTCTAAGCCTCCTAGATTGCTCTTTCAAACAGATGATCCAACCATATTAAAAACATGTGTAATGTTTTTTTTTTACAAAGGACAGAAGGAACAGTGTGCTTTGCTGATAACATTTGTTGCTTGCTATTTGTTTTATGTGAAAAGTCTTCTAAGTCATTTGGTTTTATGTCTTAAAATTGCCATTGATTTACATTCCTTTGCTTTTAAGACACACCCATGATGTCAGGAATCCGGGCTGGAGGAACTGTTACCACTTAATCTGGTATGTGTTTAGAAAATCAGTATTTGGAAGCTGCGCAAAGATAGAAAGGCCCCAATTGGAGTTGCGTTGCGCACATGCAGAGGGCGTGCTGCGTGCAATGGCACAATGCAAAATGATGTGGTCCCCCTGCAGAATGTGATGAGGGCCCCCAAGTCTCACATATATCACAAATATTCATTGGTCTGGGATGAATGGGGGCCCCTTGAAGGGGTGGGGGCCACCTGCACCGCAGGGGCTGCAGGGGTCTGCATTTCTCCCCTTAGCATCGCACTGGCAGTGAACTCTGATTCTCAGCAGCCCATGAACTCCTGAGAGTGTAGAGAGATGGATGCCATCTTGGAAATTCAGGAATAACTTTCTCAGTGATTCACAGCTTCCTTTGCTAGGCAATCGTGCTACATTTGCTGCAGCTAAAACCTTGTTGCACAAATAGTGCTAAGACCTAGTGCTTCCTAAGGATTATGCTATGGACATTTTGGATTACTGAAATATATCCTGAAGTCATGTGTTGCTGAAAACAAGCGTTTACTGATTCCTTGAAAATGTATTTGAACTCTCAAGACTGGGGTTATGTGTGTTGCTTAACGTCCCTATGAAGCAACTGAATGGATTCTAAAGGACAATTGCCTATATATATTTTCATGAAAAATGTGTACAAGGAATTAGATATCCATTCTGTGCACACATTAATGCGATTAAGGGAACATTAATACATTTCTTATTTTTCAATTCTACAGATGCCAATTAGAGGTTATCCTTATATTACATAACAGCATACTGTGACATAGTTATTCTATTCTTAGGGAGAGGTGTTCATACTCTTGTGTTTTTGCAATAGTTATGTTTGCTTGTTTTTAGATTTTTAGAATTTTCAGGGGCATATTACCAAGCAATAGCGATAATTATCGCTATTGCTTGGTTAGCGAGAAAAAATTATCGCCGAGCTGCGGCGATTTTTATCGCAAATAAACCTTGGTATTACCAAGGTTTATCGCAAATGCGATAAAAATCGGAAATAATGCATGAATATCGCTGAAAAATCAGCGATATTCAGGCATTACCGAGCTAATGCTTTTAGCCATGTTATCCACCTCCCATTGGATAACATGGCTAAGAACTGCTCCTGGGCAGGTGTTAACTTTTGGAGATATTCGCGCTTAGCGCGAATATCTCCAAAAGTTGGTAATAGGAGATAGCGATGTTAGCGACTGTTTCCAGTCGCTAACATCTTGGCACGCCCACTTTGCATGTCATTAGTGATACATTTTTTTGACATGCAAAGCGGGGCCCAAGATGGTCGCTATCTCCTACTAGCTGTCGCTAACTGGTGTTAGCGACAGCTAGGTAATAGGGAGATAATTTTATCTCCGCTTTCTTGGCTTTTAAAGCCAAAAAAGCAGAGATAAATCCCTTGATAATATGCCCATCAGTTTCTTATCATAGTATAGAAGTAAATGGTTATTTGGAGATATTACTATGGTACTTCCATTTACAGTTAAAGTTATGTTTAGCATTTTATTAGAAGTTGTTCAAGGCATCTCTTATTTTGTAGTGATCCACTACAGCCTGCAGACATGCTTGTCTGTAGAAGCGCTGAAAGGTTATGTGGGGTTGTGCTTCTGGTTTCCCGCAATGGCCTTCATATCAGATGTATGTGGTCAATGGTGGGTCAGTGAGAGATGAAAACCAGACACATGAACCATCACTAAAAAAAAGTACATAGACTGCGCTAGCAAAAATAATGTGAACAGCATTGACCCTTCACCGAATAAGCAAACAAGCATTTACAATGCAATGGTCTCTGCATTGTTAAAGTTAGAGCTATTGGCATTGCTCATGACATTATTTTTATTTATGTTTTGGTTTTTAGAACATAAATAAATGGCATTGTTATTTACAATGCCAATAGCTTAATCGTGTGCAAATGCGAGACCTATTACATTGGCACCCACACACAGCAACACACACAAAGCCACCCACACACACATACAGAGCCACCCACACAGAGCCACCCACACAGAGGCGTTTACATAGAGTCACCCACACACACACAGAGCCACCGACACAGAGCCACCTACACACACACAGAGCCACCCTCACACAGACAGAGCCACCCTCACACAGACAGAGCCACCTACAAAAAAAGCTACCCACACAGAGCCACACACACAGAGACAGAGCCACACGCACAGATAGAGCAACACACAGACACAGACAGAGCCCCTCACACACAGACAGAGCCCAACACACACAGACAGAGCCCCACACACACACACAGAGCCCCACACACAGAGCCCCCCACACACACAAAAGAGCTTCACACACACATAGAGCCCTACACACACACAACAGAGCCCCACACACACAGAGCCCCACACACACACAGGTCCCCACACACACAGAGCCCCCCCCACACACAGAGCCCCACACACACACAGATCCCCACTCACACACAGAGCCCCGCACACACACACAGAACCCCCCCCCACACACACAGAGCCACACACACAAACAGAGCCACACACACACGCACAGAGCCACACACACACACACACAGAGCCACACACACACACAGAGAGCCACACTCACACACACACAGAGCCACACACAGACAGAGAGCCACACACACACAGAGAGCCACACACACACACAGAGCCACACACACAGAGAGCCACACACACACAGAGAGCCACAAACAGGGAACAGAGGCCAGAAACAACGCTCACAACGAGGGAACAGAGGCCAGAAAAAAAGGTCACACCGAGGGAACAGAGGCCAGAAAAAACGCTCACAATGAGGGAACAGAGGCCAGAAAAGCAAGCGCAACGGCGAACAGGGGGCAGGAAAGCAAGCACAACGAGGGAACAGGGGGCAGGAAAGCAAGCACAACGAGGGAAGAGGGGGCAGGAAAACAAGCACAACAAGGGAACAGGGGGCAGAAAAGCCAGCACAGCGAGGGGACAGGGGGCAGAAAAGCAAGCACAACGAGGTAACAGGGGTCAGAAAAGCAAGCACAAGGAGGAAACAGGGGGCAGGAAAGCAGGCACAACGAGGGAACAGGGGGCAGGAAAGGAAGCACAACGAGGGAACAGGGTGCAGAAAAGCAAGCACAACGAGGGAACAGGGGTTAGAAAAGCGAGCACTCAACAAGGGGGCACGGGGTAGAGGGAGAGCTTACCTGCGTTATCCAAGCTGCGGGCCGCGACCAGGAGAGACTCAGTGCCAGCTCTGTTTTAAGTGTCAGTTGCTGCATCTGGACGCAATAACACATATGGCACACTAAGTACCCAAGTACGTAAATGTAGAGAAGTGTATTGGATTTTCACTTTGAACACCTATGCCACAGGACTGAACAACAAAATACCTTGGGAGCAGGTTATAAAAGATAACTATGGCTAATTAATATATGCATCTCCATTAAGCCATCTCCCCAATATGGTCGTGAGACTCTCCACTGAAACTGAAACATACTGATTGTACACCTAAACACAATGGGAGCAGGTCTTAAAATATAATTATGGCTAATCAATATATGTACCTCCATTAAGCCATCTTTCCAATATAGCCGTGATTATCCCCGCCGAAACTGAGATATTCTGACATCTTTCTCTATTATTCTTATTCTGGATATATAGCTTAAACGTTTCCATTACTAAATACACAGTACAAGATTCCAGACAATATCACTCTAAATACTTAACTGGCATCGCATATACTAGGGTACAGTCACATACCGACGTGCCCACCTCGACTAGTAGACACATTATAAGATCCCAGGTAGGATTGCCCTAAATATGTAACTGGCGCATCTTACACAATCAAAGGGTAACATCCCCATGTAATTTACCATCCTTCACACATCTTAAGATGGCCGCCAGACATGCTCATAATATTCAGTGACACTTCGTGGAGGCAATGAGACTTCCGGGTTACAGCAAAATCATGTCCGGTTTAATGTCATTGCAAAACATGCGAGAGTCCCATTCATAAATAGGGATCCCATTCACTGGCGTATCTAGCCATATCCGACATCCGGTCGAGACGCCGGAGAGCCAGACCCCCCCATCGGAGGACGCCACTAACTTCTCCATCAGGTAAAAACCTACCCTCGCTAGACCAGATAAATATTGCAGGGCACTGCGACATTCCCCGTTCTAATCCACGTTTTCACACTCCCTCATACTTCTGTTTATTTCTTGCAGAGACGCTTTGCTCCCGCTGACTACCTGTAGCTAGGATTGTCAAATAATGAGTCATTATGAAATAAGGTAATTCAATCTATTAAGGGGCCTGGGAGCAATATTATATTCGTTTTCGCTATCTCCAAGGGCTCACTCCAATCCATCCTCTCTTGTATCAAACCTTTTTTTGTCCCCTCCGTAGTTATAACAAAGATGTTCAGCACTCCCTGATACCTCCCAGATTACTCTCAGTTTTCTGGTGTTGCTACATTGCCAAGGTACTTCGGATTTTCTCCACCATTTGAATACGGCTATATACATCAGGCCAACATCCATACCCTTGATTATCATTTATCCCCCAACGCAGTTTTTTTCCCTCCGCCCAATAACTACGAGATGTTTTCCATCTTACTCACTGTGAATAATAATTTCTCATTATCTTACCTGTCTTGTATCCTCTATAGTTTCCAACATTAGAGAAAAAAACAGGGTAGCATTGCATCAATCTCTTCACGACCAACACCTCATTAGCAGGTACCTAATTACCTACTCATGTGATCTCTTCGACTTTTTCTACCAACACTACAGTTATTTAACTCATACTACTGTTTTGTCTCCCCTATAGCGAAGAATTAACTTCTGCAACCTCAAACTGTGTTACATCCTTGGTCCTAGCGCAACCCCAAGTGTGCATCTAGAGTCTACCCCTCGTATTGCAGCTACTACATTGGTAAGGAATCATCACCAGTAGGCTAGTAGCACTCACTATCCTTCCCTCATTCTTTTTAATAAACAACTTCCCTCATTTTCTGTCACCTCTCCCCCCACCCTCCGTTTTCTATTCTCTGCTCTTTTAACACTATGCTACCAGTCTAACTGACTCTAAGCGGTCTCTTTCCCTCTTGCACCCCTCTCCCAGCTGCTATCCTATGTTCCTTTAACCTCTTATCACATAGAACAGATATCAACTAGCTAGAGTACCCACACACAGCTACTAAGTAGCAGATACTCCGGACTTTTTATAATCCACTGTCTCAGGGAACAGGAACCCTTTTCTAGCCCTCCTATTCACGATAAATTAGAGATAATGGTAAAATTCATGAATTGTTATTCAATGCATGATTTGTTTATGCTAGTGTATGTAACCTTGTACATATGTATATAGTAAGACTTTTCCCTCTTGTTTTTAACTATAGTTTTGTAAATAATAAACCTAAAGCACTGAATGCACTTGTAACTTTACTAGTAGGACGTTGCACTGACACTGATATGGATTTTTCATGTATTTTGTATTTGTATAGGTACATTTGGAATATACATCATGGCTTCCTGATGAAGGCTAATAGCCGAAACGCGCATAGCAATTACAATTTACTTCTAGCCATGTTTTCAGATTAATACTAAGCAATTTTGTATTTTTTTATCTTTTTGATATATTTATGAACTGTATAATTATATTGAAATGTACTGTGACCCAAAAAAATTATAAAGTGCACAGCATGAGATTCATAGTTGGATCTAAATCAATGAATGTTAAAAAGTTCAATTCTCAACAATATTATTAAATAAAGCATCTTTTTTACTATGTACATTGTTAATCCATAGTCAGTAATTGTTGTCGTCAGTTTGTGTCCATTTGAAATTTATGTTCCTAATTTCCTGTTTTTTCAAATAACATAGTGATCCCTAATTAGGAACTTTAGTCGGGGATACCTCCTTTTCTCACACACGCAATAACACATATGTCCAATGAACACCGGTTGGTGGCACACTATAGGACTGATAGAAATGCAATTTACGTGTTTATGACCCGCACTTTGTCATCCCACGGGGAGCGCCGCTGCCAGGCAGCTCAGCGAGCAGAGAGTCTGCTGAGGAGGTCTGAGCAAGGCCGACTGCCCACTCTATCCGTCCAAGGAGGGTGCGAGCCCCGCTCAGGACTGGCGGGGACAGCCTGGGTGGGTCCCGCGATGGCCAAAGAAGAGAAAACACGGGGTCAAAAACTGTCCGGCGCCTCCTCCGCAACGCGTCGCCATCATGAAAGACTCAACTCGGCTGCCGGGTAAGCCCCACCGCCGTTCAAAAGAGGCCTCATAGGGTACGCCCACACAACAAAGTGGATGTGATTTACATAGATAGGGCGAGAAAGAAACGGTGCCTGGATAGGTTAAATGAAGCAGGGAGGCAGGCAGAGAGGGAGGGCGGAGGAGGCAGCTGCAGCCCGGGGAGACGGAGGGAGGGAGCGAGCGAGCGGCTGTACCAGGGGAGCCCGCGCGACCCGGGGGAGGAGAGCGAGCAGCGCCAGCCGGAGAGGACAGGGGGAGGTGACCAGAGCAGCAGCCGGACACAGGAGCATCGAGGGAGCCGAGAGCAGGGGGAGGGGATGAGCAGCAGCACCAGACGGCCGTGTACAGGGTACCATGGTGGACGGGGATGACGCCATGAACACAACCATCTTTCACCGAGGCCAAGCAGAAATGCCTCGGAGAAACGCACGTCATTTTCGGGATTGAGGGGCATGTTTTTCTTTCTTTCTCTCCTCTTCCCATTCGCTGGAATGTAAAATTCCAGCCAATGGGAAGAGGAGAGAAAGAACCTAAAAAAACACGCCCCTCAATCCCTAAAACACGGGGCTTGAATGGACAGATGCCCCTCTCTTCTCTAATGGCTGGCCTCCGTTTAGGAAGCCAGCCAATGAAGAAGAGGGGTGGGTTCAAGCCCCCTACTCTAAGACATAAGATCTCGCCGGCGAGACTGCGCAAGCGCAGCCTATGCAGGCCGAGACCTAAAAAGGCAATTGCACATTTTGAAGTTAAATTAAGGTTTTGGCCACATATGGTTTTCTCTTGGAGCTGGCATTTAGCACTGACAGGGAAATGATGATCCAGCTTATATTTGGCCCTTCAGTGTTGGCATTTCGTTGCAAATTATGCTCAGGACCAAACTTTCGTTTACTTCAACTTGCAGGACATTGCACTTGGGCTGCTTTGTTGTTAGCACATTCTGGCCCTCGGTGGCCATGAGTGGATCTCTGATGCCAGGAACACTGTTGGCCAAAAGTTACTTTTTATCGTTTATTGCTACCAATTGCCTTCCTTTCAATTATGCATGTTCGCTTAGGTCCCCAGTTATCAGTTCCTAATTTCAGAGCTCAAATAGCTGTGTGTTCTGTTTGCAGTGTGCTCAGCCTTGACCTTTGCAGGTAAGGGCAGACGAGCTGTGAGGCGGGGTGGGAGGGGGGATTTCAACAGACCAGCACAGGGAAAATTAATTATTTTTTTCATTTCCTTTGTGGTCGTCTGTCTAAATCCCCACCCCCCACCCAGCCCTACCGCTTTTACCTGCATGGGCCGCGGCTGAGTGTGCTGTAGCCAATGCATGGCAAACATGACTTAAAATGGAGCCACACGTATATTTGACTCCTTCCTTCCATTAGTAATGGGAAGCATGCAGCCTGAGTATAAGCCACACTATTCCCCTAAAAAACCTGGCTTGGGCAGAATGAGGCCTGTAACTGCTCCAATCAGGCCTTTACTAATGTGATGGTGGCTTGAAGCTGCCAGTTTCCTAATCTGCTCTTTCACCATTTATGTACATCAGTGATTTGTGGGTGATGTTTTATAGCATGTGTTTGCGAGGTGTGCATTTTTGCTTTGTTACTGCATAGCTATTTTGCAGCCCTGGATTGCCTGTTTCTGTGTATCTGCTTATAACTACCGAAGTGTCTGTCTGTCTAGCAGCCAGCCTGCCCTGCGACAGCCACTATTTGGATGTACTGTGATGTTCTGTGAGAGTGTGTTTCACTGCTTTAGGCTGCCAGTGGCTGTTGGTTTTCTATTATCATCTGTGCGTGTGTGGCTGCCTGGGGTGTTGCTGCCCGTGGTGTTGTTGCTTATTGATTCCTGTTGTTAATTGCTGCTTTTTGGCTGTGTGAGCTTTTTCTGTAAGAGTCTGGGTGCTGTGACGTCCTATATATGTGGTTGATCTCTGCTTTTAAGAAAACGTTGTTGTTTTGTGGCTGCTGTGAATTTGTGGATGCAGATCATACTTGTTTTTATGACGATCTATGTGTGTTGCTGCTCCATGACTCCTTCAGTGTGTGGCTGCTCTGTGTGCTGATTCTTTGAGACTGCCTGTGTGTGTCGTTGCTCTGTGACTACACATGTGCGGCTTCTTTGTAACCCTGTGTGTTTTGCTGCCCTGCGGCTGTGACTGTGACCGCTTATGCGCTCTGCATTGGCCCTGCTCACAGACATGCAGACACAGACGTTTCCTGCAGGGCCCTTTGCTAAGCCCCATGTTACAGCCTGGAATCTCCGCCGCTCTTCCTGTAGCTGCTTCCAAAGGTTATCTGTCGTCAAAGAATGCAGATGTGCTCCAGATCTGAGGCACAAGCAAGAGCATTTTGACAAGTGAGTCTAAGTAAAGCAGCAGCTGTGCAGCGCTCGCCTTCTCCATTACATCTCAAGGTACAGTAGCTGAAGTCAGAAGAAGTCAGAGGAAACATTCCTGACCCCGAGGGGAAAATCGGCAAGAATCTCGCCACGTATCAAATGAGGCGAATTTCAGTGGGAGACGTCACTGCGCAGCAATGCAGCCCGGCACGTCCCAGAGAGGGAATCCCTAGATAATGTATTTACACGGAATTGTTTTGCACGGCTCTGGCACGTCACCTCATGGGCACCTCACAGTGATGAGAGAAGAACCACAGCTTAGTGATTTAACGGAGCTCTGTGAGATGTTGGAAGTGCTCAGGTTGACGGTGGACACAATAGTTGGGGTGATAGAATAGACATTTCATCTAAAGAATTCTATGACAAAATAAATGATTATGACACCATTTACACAAGTGATGACCAACGTATGATAAGTTCCACGTTTTTGAAAATGACATGCAATTTTAATTTAGACACTGCATCATAAAAGCTTGCAAATGGGAAATAGTTTGAGATATAATATGTGTTTAATTTCAATAGATGTGGTTGTTAATCAAGTACTAATGAGTTTTATTCTCATGGTTATGAACGTGATATTAATAAGACTAAACAAAATAAATGTGTAATAGATTGATTTTCATGTGAGAGTATGAAATCATTATTTCATGCTATAATGTGTACACCGAAAATGACAAAGTAAAAGCAGGTGCTAAACAAGAGTGCTTAAAGGTGTCTCATGAAACTTCTTCTAAGGTTCATTTTATATATGAAATTATTGAATAACACTCAAACGATAAGATTAATATGCATTTAATTATATGTGCAATGATGACACAGAAAAATTCTGAGTACCCTATACTTACATGAATTATTTATGATCAAATGAACTGTTTATTAATGTATTTTCTCTGAAGTTAATGTTAGTCTCCCTATTAATGTATGATTCACAATTTAACTTCATTTAGCCGTGTACCAGCCACATTTCACCTAGGCCTCATTTGCACTTTCCCTCTTCTAGTAAAGTCATAGATTGAATATTCCAAAGCGTATGGAAATATTCAGTAGACTTGCAAATCGTATTTGAAATGATAACGGTTCCTGTTGACATCCTTTGGGTTGAACAGTGTGATTGTAACAAACATCACAACATTCTGGAATAGCTGCTTTGGAAAACGCACTACTAAACTTTTACTTTTTTTTCAAAACGGTCCCATTGTTTGACGTATCCTATGCCTACATGACTTAAGGAAGCTGCGTCTTCGATTTGCTTAATTTTTCCGGATTGTATCATCTTTCCTGCTACATCACCCTCATCTCATTTTGGACTGACCAATGAACTGAGCGGTCTGACATTTTTGGTGATGCCAGGGGGTGTCATCCTGAAAACTCATGGAGTACAGTTGCTCAAAACTTGGAAAGGTAGGGGGCGGCAGAAGCTTGGACATCCGATGCCAGAAGTAATTTGTGACATAACACTGTGATTTACTGCTGACCGGTGTGCTAGCGCAGATTGAACCTTCTCAGCTGATTGGTTCACGTCATGATGCCATGACCTTACTGTTGCAGCTATAAATTGAGACAAGTTGCTGTCTTGAAGAAACTGGTACTGGCTACTTGGAACTTTGCTGAACTATCTTGAGGGTCTGTATATGGTTCACCTGGTTTCCTATACCCTAATCGAGACATACACTGCATGAATCTAAATCTGCCTTGGCTAAGGAAGATTTCCCTTGAATAACCTCCATAATCACCTTGAATTTCAGAAGCTCATTATATTTCATTAAACCCACTACTAATTTAATGTTAGGGTTGTATGCTATCTTATTTTAATGCATATATTACTTTGCCTTTAAATGAATAACTAAACTTAAAACTGACTCTGCTGATTCTGTCTCATCATTCCTTTTGTGTAAAGCATTTGGTTTCCGTGGCGGCTCCTCCACAAAGGCGGAGGAGCGTCGCCCCACTGACTGGCACAGAGCCAGCAAATGAAAAAATAAAATATTGCTCTAGAATCATTTTATTTTTTGTTTGCCAGCTTTTGCATGGAGGGGCAGGGCATGGGCGGGTGGAGGAGGAGTGCTTGTTCACTCCCTAAGTGCTCATGTGTATTTGGCCGACCATCTCAGGCCGACCAAACCCACATGAGCACTTAGGTTTCTCCAGCCCGGCCTCATTTAGCAGCCAGGCTGGGGAAACCCCCACAGACTCCCTGGTCTGAGCAGAGCATCTTTTCAGCCCACTCAGACCAATTCCTGTGCTGTAGAGCAGCATAGGGATTTTTTAGGAGTCTGTGCCAGGGGCTACTGGGACCCAGGAAGAGGTTAGCCGGAGTGACGCAGCGCGGGAGGCGGCGTTAGGTAAGTTTTTTAACTAATATTAACCCATGCTGTGTCATACGCTCGTTCTCCTACCCTCCCCCACTCACCCCCCACTGGTCCAACCACCGTTTGCTAGTTGTGGCTGCCACTGTTTGGTTTTGACTCACTCATAGTTAATATGGAGTATTTCTGATTTGTAAAGAAGTTAGATTTGAAGATAAAAATTATCCTATTCCTGGTCCTCATTGGATAATGGTCCATCCTCTGAACATCCAGTCTCTTTTTCACAGGACAAGATCCATCAGAGGACCAACTGATTGTAATAGGTAGTGATAGGGTAAGATATAAACAAATAAAACATTTAGTTACATCTGAAAAGAATTTGGGCCCAGTGGACGCTACAACAGGGGACATGTGGTGAAGCACAGAACGGTGCACAGTTCTGATGGGTAACAGTATGGTACTCACATCAGTGACCTAGGGCCATATGTATCAATCCTTTTTCGATTAGCAAAGGCCGGAATTCGGCGAATTCCGGCATTTGCGAATCGCAAAAGGCTGTTATCAATTTTTTTATATGTATTTAAAAATCGCATCATAAGGAATCGCATAAATTTGCGATTCCTTATTTTGCTATAGCATTTAAGGAATCGCAATTTTGCGATTCCTTAAATGCTATGTATGAAGAATTTTTCTATAGCGAATTAGGCTTAAGAAATTGCAAATTACCACCAACTTTCAATTGGTGGTAATTTGCGATTTCTTGTAAAAATGCACAAATTTGCGTTTTTGAATGTGGCATGTGACGCACATACATGCCCATTGGGCATGTATGTGCGCCATATGCACACACATGTTGATTTCAGGGGTGCAGCAGGGTGTCCTTGAGACACCCCTGCACCCTTGAAATCAATCTCATTTTGCGATTAGCAAATTGTGAATCGCAAAATGAAATGCATTTCACAATCATTCCTATGGGCCTCCTGGCCCATAGGAATGAATGGGAAATTATTCCTTATTTGCGAATTCGCAACCTGCGAATTTGCAAATAAGGAAGATTAAGGAATCGCAAAACAAATGCGATTTTTTTTCATACATACCGTTTTGCGATTTCTAAATAGAGATTCCTTAAAAATCGCTATTTAGAAATCGCAAAACGGAACTATGATACATATAGCCCCTAGTCCTAGTTGGACCATGACATCCGAAGGGCATCCCCTGTAGTCCATGAGAGATGGAACAGAACAACTAAAAATTAAAAGAGTCTCCAAGGGATAAATCAACCTTACAGCTAAAAGCATTAGCGGCTCATTAATTGCAATGAAACTACACATGCACAGTTATACATAAAGATCTGAAGTTAAAACATCACAGAAATCCAGAAAAAAATGCCTTGCCAAAACTGAATGTCCTGGGTGATATCTTTAAACATAAAACACTACAGAAAAATCAAGGTATCAATGGAGGAATTCAAAGTTGCAATTCAAAAAGAAAAAGTGATGGGTGGAATTCTTAAATTCACCTCAGGCCACAGTACCCTATACTCCTCAAGATAATGACCAGTCATATGCAAGCCAGACTTGGTCCTTGTTTAGTCAATATTCCACTTAAGAAAAGGACCAACCGTTTGCAAATTAGACTTAATTCTTTTTCAAAAAGAAATAATATATTTTTCAGCATCACTCTACTATCTAGGCACTTTCTTGATGCATCTGACCTGATTCTTAAAAACTGCTCCTCCCGGAGATTTTTAAACTCAGTTGATGGACATTCTCAAACATAGTCCTAAGTACGACCGAAGCACAAAGAAATTTTAGCTTTGTAACGCATCATTATTCCTTTTGCCAAGCACAGCCGTACATTTTGCATGTAATTTCATAGGAAGTGAAAATGGATTTCATGAAATTTAGATTTGGCCTGGTCAACGTTAGGGAGGTAGGCAAAAATGGAAGGCAAATAACTTGAGTAAGAGATGTTGCTTTTATAATTATGCACAGTAGTCAATTGTCCACATATTGTGCTGTTGCTAGGCACGTCAGTCAGCTGTTATTTGATTCCATCATTTGAAGACTGGCACTGTGAACCTGTCATATGATCGTTCAACGGATGCTCAGTGGTACTGATGGTATCCTAACAGCCGGTCGGTCAATTTATTGAGAATAATACAACAACTTTGTGCCTTCCTATAGCTAAAGAAACTTTGTAACATCCAACTCCTGACCTTTGATTAATATCTATTTTCAGGTTAGGTAACGAGGAAAGGGTTTGCTAATCAATGGTTAGTTTAAGCCCTCCTTAAAACTTTTTTAGAATAACACATTGTTTATTATTTAATTTGTTTCATCGAAAGAACTTCACAAGACTTGACATCAGAGCCTGGCGAACACCTATTTTTAACTTCAGTATAGGGGACCATTCTACTGGTTGTAAAACAAGGTTAGTTTTTTTACTTGACTTCTTATAAATGTTATATATGTTTTACCTTATTTGCTGGTTGCTGCACCGATTGGTAAGAATTACTCAAAATTAAAGAGAGTCACATTATCAACAGTTCACACTTCCAGAAATGTTTCTGGGTTATGCCTGCAAATCTACATCAGCTGCAGTTTACTAAAAGGTTGACTCCAGCCCTTAATATGAGTGAATAGTTGACTTATTTAAAGAGTTTGAAGAGTTTGGTAATTGTTTGTGAATACTCACAATTGATTATACTACTATATATTGACTCTCGGGATATCATAGTACAAGAATACTGAGTTCTAAGATATAGAGGGACAAAATACCGAAAGGTAAGTGCATATAGGAAGGTATAGATTTACTATTTCTTAATCCAAGTCTACATACCTTGAAGATATATGTATCATGTAGATACATATATGTGGAGTTAGGTATAGAGAAAGTAGACTTACTTATCTGTTGATATTTGTTTTCAATATTTTGTCCTTAATATGGTGTCTCAAAGATATTCAGGGGTTGGTTTTAGGGTGTACAACGTCACAAATGTGCACACGTGAGTGATAATCTTCAAACCTCTTTTCTTGGCATGTCCACTCTGCACTCGGGATCTCAGAGACATTGATCAATAAGGATTCGTTCCACACAACCTTTGGATCTATGATTCACCTGAACCAAATCCACCACAATTTCACTAGTAAGTGACTGTCTCTCATAGGCAATTATTCAATTGCCACTTACCTCACCATTTAGGTAGTTCAGCTGGTTGACAAGCACCTCATTCTTAACAGGTGTTCTCTCACTCCTGCCATCATAAGCCTGGGAACCACTGAGTCAATTGTCCTTCCACCAGCAAATTGTGAGAGGCCCCTATCCATTCACGGTAGTTATATGGATCAGTTTGGCGTTGGTCACTGACCTTACCTTATTTTTAATCTTTTAATTATGGTCCTGATACACCACCCCTTTTGTCCCCGTTAGGTTTCCCTCACTCTCCCCACGTCCGTCCTGAGGAAAACCCTGTCTGTAAGGGTCTGAAGAACCTACACACACAGGGATCAAAACGTCGACACTTCATTACTGCCAGTTTCTCCCAACAGTACTTACTGTACAGTGGACTAGTATGCTACATGGCTAAATATGTACAGATGTTAAAAATGTGAAAAATATCTTTTTGTTTCTTGGGCGTATAAACAGTATGTGCCTTAACGTTTGATTGTGATATTTTTATCACTACCTATATTTTACCTACCGCACTACCAAACTCAAATCACTTTATTTCCCTTTTCTCCCCCTTTCGGGCACTGTAATGATAATGTTCTTTACAAAAGTGTATGTCATGTAATACGTGTTTGACGATATGCTAACCAGTTTCAGTGTGATTAAATAACACTGGAACAACTGATTCGGTTCTGCTTTAACTTTGTGTTTCGAATATTATTGTATGTTTTCCCTTCCTTTACACAATTCTGATGTTCTAATACTAGGACCACCATAATATATACTGCCTTGCACCCAGGTCCCAGTGATTTTTGGTTTACCCTTTATTTGTAACACTCTGCACCCAGAGCATACTTTTTTATAAGTGCAAAACTGACTTCTGTGAATTGAAAAAGTAATTTTTCACTATTGCAAAGATTATTTCTGCATGTCATTCATACGTAGATGCACAACTAGCTTTGTGAATGATACCCTTTTTTGATAGGCTTATCAGTCCTATTTCTAAAGAAGGGTTTCCCTACCTCCAGCTATTTACAGGAGAATATCTGTGAACGTTATCATAGGCAAACCACTTTTCAGTCTTAAGCCCTCATTACGAGTGGCCTCGATTATTATTGCAACTTTAAAAATCCATTACCATGTGGATCGGAATTTAAAAGGTGTGATAATTATTGCATATTACTAGTTGAGCATAACTCAGATTTCATTGCTCTGCCCACCAAAATCCTAATGTACCAGTATTTACCGTGCATTTTCCCGCATAAAAATTGGCCAAATTTCACCTGAGAAAAATTATCTGGGGAAAATTGCAAGTCATGTGGTAATTAAAACAAAACTTGTAATTCCGGTCCCTGTGCAAACAGTAGTTTGCACAGGGACGTGCCTTTGTGAATTGGCCTCAAAACATCTAACATTGGAATCAAAGGAGAATATTTAAGGGATGTTCATACAATTAGTACAAACAGAAAGGACTGACCTGTCTTTCCACTTGTACTAATAAGGAATAGGACGTTTCAGGGATGATTACCAAAGGCATCTAAGAATTTGTAAAAGAGTACACTTCTAGTCCTATTTCCCTTACTCATAAATGCTTTGTGAATAGGCCCCTATTATAGTGTTACCCATTTGTATCATGACATGATTTGTGACTAAACTCACAATATCAAACTTAATCCCATTATTCCCGATAAAATGATGTAATGACTTAGCCTTTCAAAATACACATGGGGCCTGATTTAGATTTCTGCAGTTGGGTTACTCCGTCACAACGGTGAAGGATATCCTAACCCGTGAAATATACATCCCATAATATCCTAGAGATTTATATTTTGGCGGGGGGGATATCTGTCACCATTGTGACCGAGCAACCCGTGTGCTGCAATCTAAATTAGGCCTATAATATTATTTTAAATAATAAAATGATATCAAATACAGGTAGGTAGGGTTTTTGGGCAATCTAAATTGTGTAATAGAATGCCAGAGATAAAACAGCTTTAGGAAGAAAATATATGTTTACTGAAGGATGTGGTGATTTGGGCATTATTTTTTTAATGTGGTCATATACTGTGAGCAGAAACCAGAAAGATTACTGATTTAAATTATAAATAGTACTCTGGGTATGAACCTCTTGCAGACTGTGAACCACAGATGAGTTAATAAAAAATGATTACACGGATGGCATGATGATGTAAGCTTCATTGGGGTCATGATCTCAGCCCCAGTTATTCTTGGGACTCGTAGTCCAGACTTCCTCACATCCCTGCTCGGATTCAAACAAGGGGGATCAAGCCCACGGAAATAATTCACGAAGAGCAGGTAGGATTAAGTTGGATTACTTGTTTATTTCAAGAGCTGCATTGAAATAGGTCCACATCAAAAGCCTGGGTCTTAACTGTCATCTCTGGAATCCTGAACACAGCGGTGTTCTATATTCCAGAAATGACAGCACAACACCACACATTTCCCTTCGTAAAAACAGCAAGAAAAACCATTCAACAATAAAATGTAGATAAATCAAATATTAATGGACTAGACGTTAAAACAAGAAAACGCCTTTAAAAAAAACAACATACCAAAAAGGATAATACAAGAAAAGCAGAAAACACTTTCTAAACTGTACAAAACAAATTACATGTCAAATTTGTAATCCTTAAACCACACAGGATCACGACGTTTCCTCTGAACACGTTGGTTATGCGAATCGTCAAAATTGTCATCAAATGAGATGGTGAATTTTCTCCAATTTCAAGAACCATTAACAGATTTGGAATTTGATGTGACACAAGAATCACTAACTGTTTCCTTTGGCCACAACCACCTGGGAATCGTAATTACCTTGGACAGACTCGACACATTACCATCAGACAGCTCAACAACCTGTCTACCCACACAAATCACTTTTAAAGGGCCTGAATACCGAGACTCTCCAGATTTAACTAATCTGCCTTTTTTAACTCGAACCCAATCATTAGCTCTTATTTGCATAGAGTTATCCTTCCAATCATCCTTGATAGTGTCTTTACGAGTACCCAAACTTCTCATCCATGCTTGACTCAAATTAGAAACACACTTCCTTCCTCTCATCTTTTTAAAAGGAGAAAGATCACCCATGCTCCTAGGAGTGTTCCTGTAACACCACAAAACCTCACTTATGGTTTGTTTGCAATCCTTCCCATTCAATAAAGCTAACTGGAGACCATCTTTAATCACTTTTATCCACCTCTCAACAATACCATTGCTCTGGGGATAGTAGACAGACACCCGTCTATGCCTTATACCATGACGTTCCATAAAATCTTTCATTTCAAGAGATACAAATTGTACCCCTTTATCAGTGGTAATAGATTCAGGAAAACTTTCTCTTTCAAAAATATCATTTAAGAACTTTATCACAACAGAGGTCACACTTGAAACAATTTTCATCTCTGGCCATTGAGACAATTGATCTATAAAAATGATGGCAAACACAGTATTCTTGTTGTATGACAAAGGTCCTGCAATATCCAATGGCACACTCTCTCAAACACGAGAGCGTCTAGATATGGGCAACCTATCATAAGGAATATGTTTTTGAGATTTGTCACTCAAACAACATTTCATTCAAGCTCTGACTTTACGTTCAACAGCCTTATCCATAGCTGGCCACAAAAACTCACTTCTAACCCTTCTCTTCATGCATGTCATACATGTGTCCTTCATGAGCCATGTCTAAAATACTCTCTTGTAACTCACAAGGTACAACTAATTGTAATCCTCTAAACAACACACCATCATTCAGTGTCAACTCATGGGCAATTTGAAAGAAAGGAATTAGATTTTTTTCTGACAAGGAAGCTTTGCGAGGCCAATGTAACTTTACCTATGTAGTAACATCCTTCAAAGTTTTATCTTTTTCACATGTTGATCTCCATACATTCTACTGAATACAACCCTTAGATATCTCACAAATGGAAACAACATTTTCTAAATCATTATTTTCCTCTACCAAATTGTCATCAGGTCCAGACAACCTCGACAAGCAATCAGCTAACACATTTCTTTCACCTGGAATATACTCCACCTTAAAATAGAAATCTTGCAGCTTATATTGCTATCTTGCAATCCTTGAAGTTGCTTTCCCGCATCCTTTTGTAGTGAATAAATCGACTAAGGATCGATGATCAGACCTGACCTTAAAAACAGTCCCATAAACATATTTACGAAAGTATTCAATTCCCCACCAACAAGCGAGGGTTTCCTTTTCCAAAGTAGAATATTTACATTCAGCACCCCTCAAAGGTCTAGATGAAAAACCAATAGTGACTAATTGACCTTTCTGACATTGCATTAAAACAGCTCCAATACCAACATTACTTGCATCAGTGATGATAATGGGGTTATATGCAGTGTCGAACGTTGCTAATGCAGGTGCAGATGCAATACTTTTCTTTAATTCCTTAAACTCCCTAATACAATTTTCATCCCAAAGAAATGATACATTTTTTTTCATTAAAAATCTCATATTCAAAGTTTTATCAGAAAATAAAGGAATAAACTTTGCATAATACTCGGCAAGCCCCAAGAATGATCTGAGTTGATCTTTATTCTCAGGATCAGGAGCTAATTCAATGGCTTTGATCAAATTTAGCTTAGGAGAAATGCCTTTTTCACTCATTGAATGACCTAAGTAATCAACAGATGATACTCCAAACTTACATTTTTCTTTGGTAAGTGTAAGCCCATTATCTTGCAAAATGCATAACACCTTATGTAGAATATCAGAATGCGCAGATGGGTTAGATGCAAAAATCAAAATATCATCCTGGAAATATAGGACATTGTCTAAATCTTTAAACAAATTATGCATCACCCTCTGAAAGACAGAAGATGCCGATATTAGACCAAATGGCATTCTTTTGTATCTGAATGCACCTTCAGAAGTGATGAAGGACGTGAGATGTTTACTATCTTCATGCAGTGCTATCTGGTGGTATGCATTAGACAAATCTAATGTAGAAAATATAGATACCCCCTTCAGTTTTGTGAACACCTCAAAAATATTAGGCAAAGGATGCCTGTCAACCCACACACTGCTGTTGAGATCTCTTAAATCAACACATAATCTCACCTTGCCATTGGGTTTATGTGCAACCACGACAGGAGATAACCACTCCGAAGGTTCCATTTCCTCTATAAAATCCAAATCGTACAATCTTTGGAGTTCCCCTTTACCTGCATCTCTTAAATGTAATGGGACATTTCTAACTTTATGAACTTTGGGAATAGCATCTTGTTGAGAATGCTCTTGTGTATAAATTTCTTTAAAAGACCTAGTTTAGAAGCAGAGAAAACACTAGGAAATCTCTTTTCCCAATCAGAACTTGGATCAGATTCAATATTTAAAATTAAATCTGAATATCCCAGTACCTGCTCCGGGTGATTAGGGTCTAAAGTTATCATTAAATCTCTCTGTTGAGGCCATCCCAAAAGACAAGATCCATCCTTTGCTACATAAACCTTAGATCTAATAGTTTTGCCTTTAAAACTTATGGTGGTGGTGTAAAATCCCAGAACATCGATGGGTTTCCTACCATACCCAACTGATCTTATGTCATGGGGAGATAGACTCAAATTTGGAAATTCTTTCACCCATTCCTCACCAATAATTGTGTGTCTTGCGCCAGAATCTGCCAGAATATTTACATCTGTACCACCAATTACAACTGTACAATGAGGAGCATCCTTTTCACACGAGTTAACATCATAAACTGCAAAAAGAAACTCTTCATCATTACTGTCATTGTTAACTTCATTGACATGTTCACCACATTCCCCTTTGCGATCAAAACCCTTACTTTTAAATTTGTTCTTATTCCTGTACATCTTTGTAAAGTGACCCTTTAGCTTACAATATCTACAAACTTGCCCTATGGCAGGACACTTTCTGTCATTTGCTAAATAACCCGAATACAACATTTAAAACATACATATTTCTTTTTATCATGAAACAGTTGATTCCTGTTTTTTACTTTGTTTGAAGTATTTTCCTCAAAATTAGTTTTTCTGACAGCATTAACTTCAGAAATCTTTTGCTCAGAAAGCTCCTTTATACCCAGTTTCATATCTTCAAAACGATCAGCAATGTCTAAAGCTGTGTCCAAGGTTAGATCCTCCGTGTCCAACAACTTCCCTTGAAGCTTGACATCAGCAACTTTGTGCACCATTTGATCACATAACATCTGATCGTAAATGTAAATGTATATGCATTTATATAGCGCACTACTTACCCGTAGGGTCCCAAGGCGCTTCGACCGCTGTGAAACCCTTCCTGGCTTCCCTGAGAGATAGTCCCTTAATGGGTATCTCCAGGGTGAGACCAGGCACCCCCGGCGGTCTGGTGGGGCCGTTAGTGAAGATGAGGCAAGCTAATGCCCAGAGTTGCCGAGTGTGATCGCTGATCAGAGTGGGCACCGAGGCGAGAGAATTATCGAGTCCGCTGACCCTGGTCCAGAAACCTGCCGCGCCGGGAATCGAACCCTGGTCCCGGGCCGTCCTCTGCTCTCGGGTCTGCCGCCTCTAACCAGTGAGCCACACTACTTCACTTGAAACGTGAAAAGTTGAGTAATTACACTTGGATGCTAAAATTCTTAAGTCATTCATAAAAGAGTCAATAGATTCATTAGGCAATTGACCTCTGCTAAGGAACTTGTGACGAGAGACCACTTCATTAATTTTTTTTATGTATTGTTTATATAATTGTTTAATGGCTTCATCAAAAACATTCACTCCCTCTTCAGATGATGATACACTGTTTGCACTGGGAGGCAGATGGCTTAAAACATGTCTTCCCTCTGCAGTAAGACAATGCTTCAAAATTGCTAATTTGCGTTTATCAGTATAGTCTTCACCACCTATTGCTTCAATGTTGGCTTGAAAACCTTCTTTCCATCTTTTCCATTCAAGAATGGGTTCACCAGGCGAAGGCAAGAAAGGCGCTGGAGAAGAAAAGCTTTCCATAGAAAATGAGATAGATAAAAATATCTATAGTGTATTTTATATAATCGCCAAGAACTATTGAAAATATATTCTTGAATAACTCCCTTTAAATGTTATCTTTAAATAAAATTGTACTGGGTAAAATGTATTCCAGTATAAATCATAAAACACTGCCACGTTTATTTACTTGTAATCAGCCTTTCTTAAAACACTGCCATATTTATTTGTAAGAAGATTAGCTTTTCATCGATTTATTCAACGTTAAAATTAAGGAAATTGCATCACCAGCATACACCAGCTATAGAATCAGCTGGCCGATGTTATTTCTTGTCCCAAAATATGGCCGAAGTACGTGCAAACGTGTACGTGGGGCGCACTGATGTCACGCGTGAAGATAACATGAGATGATTGTCCCAAAATGTGGCCGCTGTACGTGCCAACGCATGCGTGCAGCGCACTGACGTCAACGTGGCACAACGCGATGCTACTGAGCTTGCGCAGACAGAAAAAGCAGGAAAAACGTTAGAATTGTGACCAACACTCACCGAGTTTCTCTGGAAACTGCGGTCTTCCTGAAACACCGTCAGGTTCAATTCTGCGTCATCCGATATACCGCTCAGCACACTGGCAGTAACTATCCCTGGACAGCAACTTTATCTGCAGCAGGCAGGACTCTAGACTTCACAGTTTTTGCCCGATCGTCGCCAGTGAAATACATCACGAAGAGCAGGTAGGATTAAGTTGGATTACTTGTTTATTCCAAGAGCTGCATTGAAATAGGTCCGCATCAAAAGCCTGGGTCTTAACTGTCATCTCTGGAATCCCGAACACAGCGGTGTTCTAGATTCCAGAAATGACAGCACAACACCACACCCACATCTTAGCCCACGAAAGGGGTTTGAGCATGCCAAAGTCCGATGTTCTGAAGACTAGGAACTAAACTGCTGCAATAGATTGTGCTATCTTTATGATGGCAGCTCTCGTTTGGTGTAGGGGGCTTCGCTTTCACCCAAATAGATCCAGACTCACGTGGTTCCAGCTACCGCACTGTCATGTTCAGAAAGTCCAAATAAGGTACAACACTCCAACTATCCTGCCTTTTATGTGGGCAGTGGTACCACAATGTCCAAGAAGCAAGGCAACCAGGAGTAAGCTGGATTACAATTAATCCCCTTTCACACTACACATGTTCAACCATTACATCTCGAAAGAATCCATTAAAGGGTCATAGGGTGTACCTGAAATACAAGATCATCAGACTCTGGTCTGCAGGCAATACCTGAAGCCATATGTAAACACATATTACAGATACCCCACAGTACCATTACGTCATCTTAATGACAAATGTGACATATACACAGGGCCACTTGAATCATGCAACTCTGCAGTTATGGCCTTTTCTGCATAGTTATGGGTGTACCACATTTGCAACATAACCCATAATTTGCTCCATAATCTGTAGATTTTAACAAAAAAGTTGTTTCTTGCTCAAACAGATCAAAAGTTACTAAAAGCTTGTCAGCTTGTGCTACCGTGCAGTGGAACACCCTTTGCAAAGGTTGACTGGTCATCTTTCAGTTGCTTAATGCTGTATTTGGATATTAAACTAACTGGTTCTAATATAATGAGGTGAAACCTTTGTCTAGAAAGTGTTCAAATGTGCAAAAAAAGCAAAATAAATAAGTAATACTATTACAAAATGTGCCACATTATGCTGCATAATTAGCTTTTTCTTGTCACATAATTCCAGTGGCGTTGCTTATACAGCTAGGATCTACTACGGTTAAAAGGGGAAACACACCTGATGCTAGCTTCTCAAACAACCCCCACTAATGCCTTATTTTGAAGAGATTTATATAAATTTGAAGGATCGGAACCAACAACTTAACCAATTAAAAGCTTTAGATATTCACTACAAATTAAGTTATTCTTCTAAACAAAATTATTCACAAAACAGTAATTCCTGTCTTTTGCTGTTACACAAAAATGTTGTTCAATTTATGTGATTTCTTTCACTAGATATATTGCATTCAAAATCATCTTCTCATTTTCCTAAAAAAATAGACATCTATCAATAATTGCTAAATAAATGAATTGGGACGGGGATAGCGAGCTATCAAGATCTCTCAAGGATTGAAAAATGTGTTTCACTATCAACAAAACTGTGATATATGTTGCTCTCTGATAGGAGAAATATTTCTGATTCTTGCTACAAAGGCTAATCCACCCCAAGTGGACAACAATCCAGAGCACACTTTGTGTATCCAATCAAGAATCAAACTTCAAGCGGTCAAATGATTAAAGTGATGGGATAGATCATACACGCATAAGTCTTTCAAAATGTATTTTATTGTTCAACAGTGTTCTTTCTTGAGAATCACTGTGTATGTCACTCTAGCCTAGAGTGACATACACAGTGATTCTCAAGAAAGAACACTGTTGAACAATAAAATACATTTTGAAAGACTTATGCGTGTATGATCTATCCCATCACTTTAATCATTTGACCGCTTGAAGTTTGATTCTTGATTGGATACACAAAGTGTGCTCTGGATTGTTGTCCATTTACATTAGAGAGAGGTTTCTGAACCCCTTCTCTTACAGAGGTTAAGGTTTTCCTCTGCCAAGAAGCACCTAATTTTATATCACGAGACTCTAAGACATACCGTGACAAGCTGAGCGCCATTTTCCTGAATACTTAAAAACCTGTTCCCTGACTGTTTAATCCACCCCAAGTGTTCTATTTATAATCTTCTTGAAAAATTCAGTGACGTCAAAGTAGTTGTTTTTAAAAAAGAGAAATGGGCACATGATTAGTTCTATCAAAATGAAGATCCCATTGTTGCGTGTAACATTTGTTTGCAAAGTTCACTGTAAAGATTGTGAACCTCCTTTGTGTTTGTGATCACTCTCAGATGCATATGTGTGCCTGTGGCATTCACTCACATGAGCGTCAGATGGAGCACAGCATTCTTCTGCTCCTGAGAATAGGAGATATCCGCCTCAGGGTGGCCATGAGACAATGGCAAGGTCATTTATCTACATATATGTGCTGTGTAAGGTCCTAGTGGCCAACAACAACACAGCCATGCTATGACTAAATGTATTATATTAGAGCCATTGCAGAGAGAGAGAGAGAGAGAGGGAAAGAGAGAGAGAGAGAGAGAGAGAGAGAGATAGATAATCTCTTTATACACCTTTAGACCATCTCCCTCAGAGCATATCGTCATACATATGTCGACGTCTATCTCTCCTGTACCGGTACTCTCACCCAACACACCTGCGTACAAAATCAAACAATCTTCAAATACCTGGCCATCATGTCTCAATCACATTCACTGTGGCCTTACAACCACATTTAAATCAACCCTTTTGCAAAAAATCATTAGCATGCTGACTCACACTTTGGACTCCGAAATACTTTACCATTTTATTGTTCATTGTACTCTAAAGAACCAAGCGTCAGGATGGGGCGTGACCTGTTGAGTGACAGTAGGGAGGAGTGGTGATCAGAGGGCTGACTTTGCACTGTTTAAAGTGTGCATGTCTCTTTGGCCGGCCATCTTGAGAAAGCCAGCCACACATGTGCACTTTAAACCTCTCAAACCAACTGTCTTAAGACAGCTAGGTTGAGAACAAGTGCAGGCATCCAGTGCCCTTCGGAGCACTGTCAGAGGCCGCTCTCACCAATCAGGGCACTGCTCACATGCTGGTTAACAGCACGTGAGCAGGCCAGGATTGGTCGAGGGAGTTTGCTGGGGCCTGCACTGCTCGTTTCCGGTCCAGGGAGTATCTGGCTTGGCAGTTCGGGCTGTACTGTTCCCTTGAGGAATAGGGTCAAGACTGATTTGTAGATCAAAATATGTATTTTACTCAGATTTCCTGACTGGGGGTGAATGTTTTCATTTGTTCTGCTTTCCGTACATCATGTGTGTGTCTTTTGCTTTCTTGCCCTAAGTGTGCTGGGTATGCACAGATGTGGCTCCCGGGCTCACAGTACTGCTGCATTCAAGCTAGCCTGGCTGATGAGGGATGAAACCCCGAAATTGGTCCCAGGATGTTTGTTTGTGGTCCAGGGAGGGTGTGACTTGGCAGTTCGGGCTGAAATGTTCCCATGAGGAACAGGGTCAAGAATGATTTGCATATGGCTGGGTCCAAACTGGGGTGGCATGCTGAGCAAAAGAACGATGAATTTACCTGAGATCGCCTGACTGGGTGAAAATGTTTGATTAGGTCGGAGTTAGAAGGACATTGTAAGAGTTTTTCCTTTTTATTTTGTTTGCCTGCCACCCTCCCCTCAGTACATGCCAGCCGCTACTGCCCATGACACACTGACTATGCCACTCCATGAGAACCCTCTCCACAACCATGTATATTATCTTTTCTATCCTTCCATTATTCCATTATCCTATTCAATCCAACTGACAGACTCACCTATCCATTGCGCAAATGAACTCATATTTCCCGATACTAATCTATCACTAATCTTTTTGGGTTCAGGCGTAACATGTTACTCGGCCAAAAGCGCTTTGACACCTCGTCAGTAAGCGCTATATAAATGCAATTACTATCTTAGATTAATAGGTACCATCCAGCCTCAATGGGTCCAGTCAGTACTTCCTCCTTCCTTCTGATGCTTTTTATTTCTCAGTCATGTGTTGTTTCCCCCTCTTCCAGAAGTAAAGGCAGACAAAGACAAGGACTGGTAAAGCCAATATGTCTGACATTAACGGGCCACTTTTGGCTTTGTCAATGTGTGTGAATGTTTTTTGTAAGCCTGCTCGAGGGGACTGATTTTAGTGCAATAATACACATTGCGCAAAAGTAGAATGCATTACCTCACAGAGAGGTAAACCAGTGGCTCCCGTGGACTCCCGTGGGGCCCCATGCTGTCTACTGTGGTGGGTGGAATTAGAAGTGTGAATGACACACTGACAGACCAAAAGAAGAAGGGAACTCGCTGGGCGCCGCTATAACCAAGTATATTATACCTATAATTTTCTTAAAATCAAAAGGTCTTGGATAACGCCAGACCTAAAAAAACGGTAGGTGAATTAAAAAAGTCGGTAGCTGATTTTGAAAAACTCTTCAGCCAGGCGCCTACATAAGACCATTCATTAACTTGAGCAGCGTAAACACGATTTACAGCGCTTCGAAACAGCACGTCACTAGCACTACGACTGCAAACAATTGTCGCACGTCAGTGTAAACAGGCACTGTCCCTCTTCTGCCATCCTGCGGTCGCTCGTTCCCCGTGCCGCCGCCTCGATGCAAGGTTATCCCTCCGCTCTCAGTCCAACTCGGCCCCCACCCTCTCCACAGAAGTCATTTCCTCCCTTCTTCCCCCATCATCGCCTCAGCCAGCAGTTTCCTGGAGGCGATGGATGGAGCCAGTGTCTGATCCCCAAAGTAACAGATGCTGGTGAGTAACTCGAACCCGCTCGCCGCCTCCCCCGGCTGCCCCCAGGCGCCTGCAGCTTACATGCCATCCAATTTGTTACCTACATGCAGAAGGTCAGGGCCCTGCTGGCAGCCGCCTGCCTTCTCTCAGCTTGGGGTACTGGGCCCGCACTGACTTTGGAAAGAGGGAGGGGCGCGGACGCTTGCAGAGGAGCACACACGTCCAAAAATACGAGAACAAAAATTACGTTTTTTGTCCGTTGGAATTAGTGTTGCATGAAGCGGGTCGGATGTACGGCTCCTTTTCTTCGTCACTGTGACCAGAGCCAAACGAACTCCTTTCCATTCTCCCACGCTACTGCGTAGAGGAGCAGGAAGACAAAAAAAACAAAGCTACCATAAAGTAACATTTAAAAAAATACTGAAGAAGAAAACGACATGACAGTCTAGAAAGAAAAGTCGCTTGCGCTGCAAATATCAAAAGTCGCCGTTTGAATTTGAAACAAAAATGAGCCCAAGCGAGCGTTACGATGCCGTTCTAATTGCAGAAGGCGCTATGTTACGAAGAGGAGAAAGAAAGCGGGAAATCGAAAAGGGAGAGGCGGTGATAAAGAAAGTTAGAGTGGGTGGGGCGGGTAAGGAGGTGCAGAGCGAAAGAAACAGTGAGAAACTGAGGAGGTGCAGGTCGAGCGGGTGGGAGTGGGGAGCAGGCATACGTACATTGATGGATGGTTAAACAGAGGCAGGCAGGTGTCAGATAGAGCAGGCAGATATCAGATACCAAAGACAGGTCAGATGGGTCGATGAACGGATGGGTATGTGATTGATACAAGGAAGCAAAAACATATGGACGAATGGGCTTTTTTGATGTATGAATGGTCACATGAGCGAATGGATGCATGCGTGGATGAATGGCTGTGACATCAATTAGGGGTCAGTTGGAGCAGCAGCTGCCACCACAGAGCTCCTACTTGCAACCCCAGGCAATCTTCTAACATCCTTGCTTCTTGCCAGACAACACGATTTGCCTGTGTTATTCATACTGCAACTATTATACAGCGAGTGGGAAGGAAGCCTACAAAACGAACAAACAAAATCTTTGTAACAGTCAAGAGTGGGCGTATTGAATTAACTCATTTTTTTTAAAGAGGTAACACTTCCTGATATGAAATACCAGCATTTGTGAAGCGCACAGCTACCTCCGGAGAGGTGTCACAGCGC
Organism: Lissotriton vulgaris; assembly: GCF_964263255.1. NCBI lineage: Eukaryota > Metazoa > Chordata > Amphibia > Caudata > Salamandridae > Lissotriton > Lissotriton vulgaris. The sequence goes on from NC_141699.1 coordinate 292,812,298, forward strand.
TATGGCCCATTGATAAGATTAAGTTTAAGCGAGCTATTGCCCAGAGTCACCTGCCGCCACAGCGGGGGATTAAACCGTCAGCCCCTTGGTCCGGAGTCAGGCACCCTGGCCGCTGCACCACACCTCTTCCACCATTATTTTTGGGGTTGAAAAACCTGCACTGTCGCTAACGCTACCCGTAGAATTTTCGTAGATGGGTGGGTAATAATTATCTGGCTCAGTGAGGGGATGAATGGAAGGATTAATGAATGGATGGGTGAATAGATAAATGTGCATGCTAAGAGACAGGAAGTTGGATCCCTACGCAGAATGACCAAATAAATAGTTCAATTGCAAATGAAGTAGTGGGTTACAGAGTAGCTAAAGTTCTGATGGTGAATCGTGTTTTAAAAATGTTCTGAAAGATAAGGACGTTTTACCAAATTGAATGTCTCTTTCTATAAACACATTTATTGTTATAACACTTTCTACATTATGCTTGCTGCCATTGGAGGCTCGAGTGTATTTTAGTCCTTCTCCTTTATCAATTCCATGAAAAGTCGGTTCCGGGATTCTCACTAGCATAGTATATTTTAGTCTCTATGCACGTTCTAGTCCTGTCCTTTTAATCGTGTCATTTACGCACAGGATAGTGTTGTTTTTATTTTGCACCCCTGGTGCGGCTAAAAAAGTCTCCTCCATGGTTCAAAAGACTGTGCACCCTTCCCCTGAGCTCCCTATAGTGAGTTCTGGATGGGTTTTGTAAGGTAAGGGACCATTGTGACATGGAGTGAAACCCAGTGCTGGGCTCTGCTGTTGAGTGGGTCATCCATGTGTGCCCTCCTTTACTGAGTATGCGGAAGGCTGACAGTGATAGTAGAGTGATGATCTTAGAAGAAGGGCATACTTTTTAGCTATCAACTACACTGGGAGGGCGGCATCCTAGCCTCTCCTGTTTAAACTGGTCTGTTAGCTTCCTGCAACCGGTCCCTTCACTATATTTTATGAATGCTGAATGGTCGTTTAAAATGTACAGGTGTGTAAGAGTGAGCAAGGAGTGCACGTGCTGTGTTTAACTGTAGCAACCAAAAATCCATCTTGAATTACCTTGATAAAGTGGTATACAAGAGCGAAGTTAGAAAAATATAGATTGCAGACCTCCTCCAAATTATTCTTGAAGTCCTTTGTAGAGGACTAGATCTAGGATCTGATCACTCCTGATCTGTGCGGATCTGCCCCACCTCTCCCGCCTGGACTGCACATATCTCTGCGTTTGCGGATGGAGGCAGAGGACAACGGTGACGTTCGAGGGTAGGGTGCAAAGTCATTATGACCTCTCTCTTCTGGCTGATGCATGTGGAAATGAGGTGAGTAGCCCCCATCTCAGCTGGCGAGAGTGGCACAGGCTGCAAGAGCTTTGAAACAAGTAGTGAACTCAAATTTTGACCAAGGGAATGGGCAATTAGTAGACTACTGACACATGCCACACATGGGGCATGGCATCTACCCAACAATGGATGGGAAATACCTGCGAGCAAAGCGAGCATTCTTCATTGTCCCAGTCCCACAAACACAACTTACCTTTCACAAACTGTCTATTAGCTTCAGGGAACACCAATGCCAGGCCTGTAGGTTCACCAACCGACCAGTCTCCAGATATAACTGGGTCAATTCTAACAACCTTCTGAAATGGTATGTATTGCATTGCAGTGTGTGGGTACAATACAATTATTTTTCCTTTTTAAGCTAAAGCACTGGTTGGACAATAACTTATTGACTGAAGTTACTTGTGAGTTCTGAGTGCCCACCCCCCACCACCCCCCTGAGTAATCCTTGAACTGTTTGACTTCGCTACCTTGAGATCAAGTGATGAAGGGGTGTACTCGGTGCTCAGTTTTGGGAGCAACAGTAAGGTTAAGCTCCAGGACACCACTGGTAACAGGCTCTGACTGTTATAATATAATATAAGTCCAACAAATCTTCACTAACCTAGTGGTCCGCAAAAAGATTTCCTGGAGTCTATTCCAGCCATGGCCTTGATCTGAGCTGAAGGCCTCAGAGTTTACTATGGACATCTATCCATGCACACAATCCATCTACAACTTCTCTCTGTCTTTTTCATTCATGGGATTACAGTTGATTTCAGTCTTTGTGCACATCTGGTCTCTCTCCATTGTGGATGTTCATTGCTTTACCTTTTGTGCTCATGTCTGTTGTATCAGATTGCTGCCGCTGGATTTAGGATAGATTGTGGTCACAATACGTAATCTACACTTGGCTTTTCTGGGTTGGATCTTTGCCCATTCCATTCCTCACCTCACCTCTCTCTTAAGTAATTGTTGGGGAGGTTAAAATGCACTTTACTCTCCATAATCCTTCATGTTTCTTTAAGGGGTAGTTACAAGAGGCTGCATCGGAGTTTCCCTGCAACTGTTCTCTTAGCAGGGATCACCTTTGCAGGTTGCCAATTGAATTATTCATCTGATTTTACTTTGTTGCTCACAGATTTCTCAGTGGCCTGTAATGAGCGATTAACATCTGCACTGTACCACATCTGACATGGTCAGTCACCATATATTACTTGGCCGTCACTCTAAGGTGGGTTTCACAGACAAGACCCTCCCACATTTTTTACAGGTCAAACCCAGTATTTTGCCCTCTCACCATAGAAATCTACAATGCCTCAGTGTTCATATGGAATCCCCCAGGCTCTTCTGTTTCACATATTCTGCTGCATGTTTATTTTGATCATAAGTGGACCAATATTCAGGTCCTTTGGCTTCCACACCAAGACCTAGGCCAATTATACTAGATTGCCAGTTTTTTTATAGTCCCTGGGTGGTCAAGGGTTACTGGGCCCAGATTGTAACAATTAGATCCTTTTTTTCTACAGGTGTCTGGAGCGGTGGTGGGGAGAGGGGAGAGGGAGTTTACTATTGAGCACAAATCTTAGCACCAAGGACACCAGTTGGCACTTAAACTTCAGGTTAGAAAGGTTTAGCAGTCCAAGGTAAATTGAGCGAGGTGCTCGATTAGATACTCAGAACTGAATGAAACATCCAATAACACTTAATGCATTAGGGTCAAGATGATGATGTTACTTAGAAAAGACAAAGTACTTTAGTGCACAACACAAAACTGTACATATTCTTCAGAGGTTACCTCAGTTGGTACACAACCATTAGTTAGAAATGACTGGGTTTGGATGCAGCATAGAATAGTCCACTAGGTATTGATTGAATGGTCGTATAATGCAATTTAAGTATGTGCCTTTCTGGGGAAATTAGTGGGAAATACTCGTGAGTTTCTCTTCTTGGTCCAATTCATCCTTTTCCATAGTTAAAGTTTATTCAGTCCCAGTGCAATGTTTCCACTCCCCTGGGTATCTCACCTTTGCAAAGTATAATTCTGTCCTTTGTTGTCTAGGGGTGTGCAAAATTGACATAATTTGATATGGCGTACTTGCGTAAATATTTACATATAATTACATGAAATCCAAATCCATCATTTTGTACTAAATGTTAGTGCAAAATGTGTCTCCACATTACTTTTTGAGTTAAGGACACATTTTGTGGTAAATAATTGCACGAAAAACACAAGTGACTCGAGGAACAGGCACTCACGTTCTGCTAGTTTGTGTTATTCCTGCACGCCCACTCTAAAAAGTTTCCGACAGAAGTTGTTTATTCCACAAGCCTTATCTGAGACCAGTTTCAGGCAGTTCCTGACTTTTATGTGTCCCTCTGAGACTCCTCCAGAAACAGTAGATGATTTACCGTGTGAATGAGATGGTGGGGTTGAATAAGTGAGCCTCCTGTAAGAGGAGTTACTACACAAACGTGCAAAAGTGAGAGATGCTTCCCCACTTAACCACCACACAACTTTTTGGGGCTAACCTTTCTAGGGAGCTTCGGAGCACGAAAGGGCATGGGAATTTATCTACACTTCAAAAGGAACCTCTTTCTCCTCTTGTTAGAATCTGGTGCTCTACAAAGGGTCTCAGGAATGCTCTGTGGAAGCTGTGCAATTCTATTTGCTGTCTGGGGCTCCCTCCAACCTCCATCGTAAGTACCTTTTTAGTTCAGAAAATCAAAACAGTTCCTGAGCTACCACAGACACATGCATAACACATACTTCAAGCAAGATCTACTATACATATATAGAACTCACATGTGTCATTTGTGTGCCCCATGAATGGCGTGAAAGAGACCCTCTTGCAGTAGACTGACAGACTAGTTTAAAACAGTGAAGAAGCCATTAGGCATCTCTCTCTAGCAGGCAACATGTACAAAGGCATGTCCTGCCACTAGAGATCTTAATGATATGGACTGCGCTATCATTCTTAAAAAAATAATATATCATGTTAACACAGTTCCTTGACTTTAAAGAAGACTGCAGCCTCTAGCTTCATTCCTTTATTTGGTCATATGAGAACTTTCATTATCATACAGTATTTCTTACTTTTGACATATGTGGGTAAAAGAGAGTAAACCCAGCTGCAACAAAACACTGTTCATAGCATGGTATTCGGGTAGATGATGCAAAAGAATGTTCAAATGGAAGGAAGAGAGCTGGATAAACGCGACACAGACAACTGCATAGAGTGGAGAGCGGAAGGATGCTGGTATGAGGCTTGAAGGCCATGGTTGAGCTGTGAGGAGAGTTTCAGAGCTGAGGCTGTAAGTGGTTTGAGAAGCAGCTTTAATGGGTAACTGGTGAAGAGATGTGAGTTGAAGACATTCCTTGCAGAATTGGATTCAGGGTTGAGTATGGTGGATTTGGATTAGGATGGCTTTCCAGATGTGTGTGTCCAATTCGGAAACCAAAATCCTCCACGAGAAAGGAAGGGAATAGGAATTACCCTTTTCCTAAAAAAAAACTTTGAGCATTTCTGAAATGTAGCAAGCTGTATTGGCACGAGTTGTGATGAACAGAGATAAATTGGATCACTGCCTTAGCATGGCTCCAAACTGATCATTTGTCCTTATCCCACCATCCTTCCCCCTACTTGAATGTCTAGGACATGTATCACAATTCACTATTGGATCCAGATCAGGTAAGGCACAAATCTCAGAATTGATTGCGGAACTACACTAGACTAAATGTAATCGTATTCATTAACAAGATATTCACAAATACAGTAAGATAATCAGGCAAAGGGTGTGGCTGAAAAGAGCTGCTGCTTACATCCTCAGGCGGAAAAATTGGTTAATGAGAGTAGTCTGATGACCCTTTTTCTGATGCCAACTTATACGGATCTAGGCAAACTGTTAATACAAGTGGCTATATTTTCTCAATTATGCTGGTTTACATATATTGCTTTATTGTGACAGCATTCGGAGGGCTCTGAAGCAATGATACAACTCCAAGATGCTAGCGAGTAAGACACTGGAAGAAACAGAAAATATTATTTATTCAAACAGTTACAACAGTGGCTTAGATATTCTCCGAGGGTCGCCTGCTCTCCCACTCAACCTGGTCACCACCAGGCAAGTCACAATTCTGACATCTGTAAATCATTAAAGCCCTTTCTGAGGTTAGCTTTGAACCATCCTGGCCCAGTTCAGCAGTCAACATGTGTGGGCACATATCCAGGCTATCCAAGGTCAAATGCAGCCATTGACAGGCTTCTGTTTCATCAATACCAGCACAGCAAACACCAAAACAGTCACCACAGTCTTTCCATTTCGTCAAGGCTAGGAGTTGGGCAGTTTTTGCTCAAAAGCGAAACAGAAAAATGATTGCCAAATATACTTTCCACTTGATCGAGGAATCAGTCTTCTTTTCTAAATAGATTCCTTAAAAAATGTGTAATTGACAAATGAATTTGTGAGGAAATCGAGTCAATCTACCGCGAAAAATATGACACTAGCAGTAGGGGACGAATTCATTTACAACAACATTGAATCAATTCGCCAATTATGATCTATTAATCAAAATTTGACGTTGATTCGAAATGCAGTAAAATGACAGATTTGCAGAGTTTTGTTTTAAAATTGCAGAATTCAAAAATGTTCTCTACTCAAGTAAGACTTGAAACTAGCGAATTATGTGAACCATGCTTTATGAACTGAACATTGCTTTTATAAAATAGTGCTGCGTGCAATCAAATAGATGACAAATCATGACATCTTTCAACAGCACCCCTGAAAAAGCAATACACTGATTGCATCCACATTCAAACATGTTCTTACTTATCGCCGATTCTGGTAAGGCATTGATTTAATTAATTAATTAATCATATTATCCACCTCTCGCTCTTGCAAATCATCGTGTGCTGCATATTATGACAAATAAATCGGACTGTGGCAATATTTGCAGAAACGATTCTTGGAATATTTATTAAACATAAATAAGATGTATTGCCTTGAAGTCATGTCACAGGTGTAATGACTTAACAAAACATACTACTCCATTAATAATGCTTTGTAAAAAAAAAAAGTAAATTCATTTTTCACTGATGTTGCTTCTTATGTAACAAAGATATAGAACAGAATTATTTTGCCTCAAGAGCAGTCCAATCGTTCACATATGTTTGGTAAAGGATAGTTATTTATTCATTTCTTTTGAAAATTAGCATATGAACTTTTCCTTATGAAACATGCAACATCAATGCTTTATAATGGGTGTATTGTTCTGTTTTTTTACACCAGTGAAAAATGTCTGTAATATGGGCCAAGCCCTGTTATCAATGCTGATGGAAAGATTGTGTGTGGCCCCCGTATGCCCTGAATTGTTGAAGAAATGGCTACTTGATGAATGAATTGATAGAGAAATTAGCTCATGTGTGTGAGACACCATAGGATTGTTGATTTTGAGGTAGAAAGCACTTTATTTGTAGAAGGTGTTTGTTAAATGCTTCGAATATAGCATCCTTTATTTTCTCTCCAAATATGGTCCTATTGCTTGGAAGCATGACTTTAACATGATTAGACTTTTTTTTAATATTTAGGGAAATGGTAAATGATCCACCAACAAAGCTTTGCGAATCCAGTGATTCGTTAAATCTGTGAACCACAGGATGAGTTTTAAATCTCGCCTACCAGACAACTTTCACTTGTCTATAGACAAAAGCTTTGAGTAGACCATACCCAAAAATTACAGCAGACTTAGGATTCGCTCATTGGTTGGCTTTATTGTCACTCTCATGTGCTTGCTTCCGAGTCGATGGCTTGCTTTTCTCTTCTTTTGTTTGTCTTTCCGATGTCCCATACCCTCTTTACCATCCTTTTGATTGGATGTCATACCTTTATCTTTTTCATTCCACACTCCTTGAAAGAGTATGTATTTTCTTAGGTCTCTTCCTCTTGTTTTCTTCTTCCTCCTCCCCAAACCCCTGCAACTCACACACACTCTGTGTTGCTCCCTCACCCTCTGCCCGCCAGCCTTCCCCAATCTTACTGGGCTTTCTTTTTAACATTTTTTGTTCCTTCTCTAGGACAGACTCAAGCACCTCCACTGCTCCCTCACCCCTCCATCCATTCCCTGTTGCTTCCTCCCCATGCTCCCTCTCCTGCTTCTGTGTTGCCCTTCAACTCCCCGCAGTCCTTTAATTTTGGTTTAATTCAAAATTTTCTGGATGGTCTGTCAACTGCCATTTACTGCCGAGCCTCTACGTCTTACAAAAAGCACAGTATGTCTTTTTTTTTTTCTTCATTTTCCGATCCAATGGCGTACTGCATGTTGGTTTGGTAAATAAAAAAGTGTCTTTAGTGTCTTATCGTGGGTGTGCACATGTGTGGTGACCTGGCTTTTTTTGTTTGAATTTGAATGGTGTTGTGCTGCACAGCATCAGCAAAAAACACTGGCAAAAACAATACCTCAAGAAGGTGATACCTATTAGCTTTACCAACGCTTGATTGTGTCGGATTCAGATTTGTGAAGCCTGATGAAGGTGTTTTTGTCACAAAATAATTTTGTCCCACGACAAAGAATTGCAATTTTGCCACAGACTGGTTTGTTTTTCACACATTGCTCAAAGTAAACCGCTCTGGGAGACGAATTTACTTCACGGATGGACAAGAAATGCCTCCGTAAACCTTTTCCCTTTTTGGCACAAAATGTGACCACCTCTAGATCAGAGGCCCTTTACCAGAGGATCCTCCTAGGTGTGCGGTAGTGAGATGTGCGCATGGCGCCGGTGACATAATACAAAATTATGGGGCATATTACCAAGGGCCTTATCGCCGCTTTAGAGGGAATTTTTCCCGCTAAAGCAGCGGTAATTTTATCGCCCTATTACCCAGCTGTCGCTAACACCAGTTAGCGACAGCTAGTAGGAGATAGCGATCATCTTGGGGCCCACTTTGCATGTCAGCGATATTTATCGCTAATGACATGCAAAGTGGGCGTGCCAAGATGTTAGCGACTGGAAACAGTCGCTAACATCGCTATCTCCTATTACCTACTTTTGGAAATATTCGCGCTAAGCGCAAATATCCCCAAAATCTAACGCCCGCCCAGAGCAGTTCTTAGCCATGTTATCCAATGGTAGGTGGATAACATGGCTAAGAGCATTAGCTCGGTAATGGCGATAATAATATTGCTGCTAAGCCAACATAGCGATAATTATCGCTGGTTGTTGGTAATATGCCCCTATGTCTTCCTTGCGCAATGTGTTGAACACCCCTAACCCTGAAGTGGGGAGCTTTTGGAGGGTGGGGCTCCTCCTGCACCATAGGGGCTGCAGGAACCTACCTTACATTCCCACATTGTACATACACCTTATGTGTAGTTGATGGCAGCTTCCTGGGGTATTGTATTGTATTGTTGCCATTTCTACAGCGCATACTACCCTTGATGAGGTGTCGAAGCGCTTTTCTGGAGAGTAGCACCGTACTTCAGAACCCATAAAGGATCAGTGGTGAAATTAGTATATCGAAATATGAAATTAATTTTTGCTGTGAATATGTTAGTTTGTTATTTGGATTGAGAAGGATGGTGGAGGGATAGAAGAGGGAAAAGGTTTGCATTTATATAGCGCTGCTACCCCTGTGAGGTGTTGAAGCGCTTTTAGGCGAATAGCACACTACTCCGGACAGTGGTGATGAACAGCACCGTGCACCCAGACTTTCCAAGTCCTTAGACAGCCTCAGCAGCGAGGCTGCAAAAGGCACTCGGAGACACGTAACACGCACTTCTTGTCAGAACGAAAGCAGAATTGAGACAGGGGAAGGGAGATGTTATTTTCCGTCTGTCCTTAGGGCCAGCTAAAGTCGGATGCTATCGCCCGTCACCCGCCATCCAGCGCCCGCTTTTAAAGAGGTTTTGGCACCGAGGCAGCGGAAGATCACAGGAAAGCTGTGGAGATCGGAAAAGAGGGGGAAAAAGTCAAGTTAAGGGAATGGAAACATCAACAAGAAGCGAGGCTGATGGACAGGCGGACTTGTCGGGGTTGAAATCAATTAAGCTGCATCAAATCAGAGCGTTCTGCGCTTTCCAAAGTGACAAATCGGGATTGGAAACTGAGAACGAGAAGGAGAGAATGATGTCTTTGACCTCTGGGAGACCGGCTGTTCTGAAGGGAGATGTGCCTGTGATGGATTAGAGCAAGCACCTTCAAGGATGGGGTCAAAAGGTTATTCAGTAGGGCCCAAAAGAGCCGGGAATTTAACCATGCCGCCTGGCCTCACCAAATCCATAGCCACCTTTCGGTGGTGTGAGTGAGGCACTCACATGCCTTTCTGTGGTGTGGGTGAGGCGCTCACATGCCTTTCCCCAGTATCAGTGACATGCCCACACCACGTTTGCATGTGTCAGTGAGGCACGTACATGTGTTTCATTGATGTCTGTGTCACAAGCATGCATCTCTCTGTGATGTCAGTGACACACTCACATGCCTTTTTGCGGAGTCAGTAGCCACACCTGAATACCCCGAGTGCCTTTCTTTGGCATCAGTGACTCACTTGCATGCCTTTCCCTGGTGTCACTGACACAATCAAACATTGCCCGATGTCAGTGATGCACTTTCAGTGGTTTCGTGGATACACTTACACACTGCTCCGTCATGTCGGTTACACTTTCACAAGCCTTTGTCCAATGTCAGTAGCCCACATCTAAAATCTTTGGGTGCTTTTCCATGGTGCCAGTGTCGCACTCACGCGCCTTTCCTTGGAGTCAGTGGAACACTCTCCTGCATTTCCATAGTGTCAGTGACACATTCCCTCATTCCCTGATGACTGTGAGACACATATATGCCCTTACATGATGTCGTTGACACACCTGTACACATTTATGCGGTGGGAGTAGCCCACACCTGAAATGCTTGGTGTCACTTTTGAGTGTCGATGACTCACTCACATGTTTCCTAGAATCAGTGACACACACACACACACATGCATTTCAATGGTGTTGGTGACATATTCACATACTCCATGATGTCAATGAGACATGTACGTGCCTTTCAATCATGCTAGTGACACACATACACACCTCTGCTTCAACTCGATACACTCACATACATTCATGTGGTGCCAGAAGGCCGCTCCTGAAGTCCATGGTGCCATTCTTTGGAATCAGTAACTCGCTCACATGCCTTTCCATAGTGTCAGTATGTAACTTTCCATAATGTCGGTGAAACACACACCACATCTCTGTGATGGCGGTGAGACACTAACATAATTCTCACCACCATCACAGAGATGTGGTGAGACTTAAGTTAGTGTCATTATCACACGTATTCACCTCTCTGAGATGTCAGTGACATGCATGCCTTTACGTGGTCTAAGTAGCCACACCTGAAATCATTCGGTGCCTTTCTTTACTATCAATTACACATCTGCACACTCACCGATGCCAGTCAGACACTTACATGCCTTTTCATGGTGCCCATTTTGTCCTGGTGTGGTGCCCACGTTTTTCACTCCTCTGGTTCTCTTGCAGAATTCCCTTTTATCAGGCACCTATCAAGGTGTCTTCCCCCATAGCTATGGGATTTCTTTTCCCCAGCGTAAAAATCACAAATTGGAAATTGATGCTGCAAAACATTTCACCAGCCAATCACATTTGTCAAAAACATTGAACGGAGTCGTGAATCACTGAATAATAACTTTAACTAGCACACAGACATTCAAATGTATGAACAATTTCAAACCTATCCAGCACCTTTGTTACAGGCTTATATCCGAACAATTACTAACCAGATTTACACCAAACAAAAACAGCATGGTTTCAGCTTAAAGTTCTACTTTCATGCCACGTTTGGTGTAAATCATTTTAGTGGAGTTTGCTGTACTGTTGAACGCATGAGCAAAATGTCTTATGAAAGTTAAAATCGAAAAACACATCTTTCAGCCTATCCCAATTTGTTTCCCCTCCACAGCTCTTCACAAATATTGGCACTCGGACATGTGGATCGGGTCAATAGTAATAGGCAAATAATTCAAAAATCCTTTTCAATGGAAAGTGTGGATGAACCATGACTACACATTGGTGGCGACTTATATATATGTCTTTATCTATATATTTATATCTATATCTATATCTATATATATTGCTATATATATATATCAAATTCCTAATAATAATAATTCCCATTTGTAAAGCGCACAATCACCGATAAGGGTCTCTAGGCACTGGGGGCCGTTGGGAAGATTAAGCAAGCTATTGTCCAGAGTCACATGGTGCTGGGCTAATCTGCCGCTGGTGATCGAACCGTGATCCCCAGATTCCGAAGTCAGTCGCCCTAGCCGCGACGCCACACCTCTTCCTCTTCAACAGACATGTTGTTATAAATTCTATTTTGGGTGGTTATTTTATGAACATATTATGTTCAAAGGACTGTAGCATTGATCTGCATTCTGCATGTGTGCACTTCATATCTTTGCAGGTTTAAAAACTTCCTTTTTAAAAAATCTAACATGTGAATTTTTTTTAACAATTCATGTGATATTATGAATTTTGAATGATTTTATACTATGTATTCATTATTTATATATCAGCCCTGCGTATCTTTTGATTATATGAAGGTCACTAATAACTACTTCAAAGTATTTTGTCTGTGTCGTTGTCTGTTGGGCTCTGACAGATCTTGTACTAGCACTTTAAATACTGGTCTGCGCCAAACGCAACTTGCCATGTGATCAAGCTTTGTTGGAAGCGAAACGCGTTATGGCGGCTGGCTGGCTGACAATAAAGCACTTTGATTAAAGCACTTTACTTTGGGTCTGCTTTTCGTCATTTTCAAAAAAGGCAGGAGCCTTGTCCCGGTGACGATTTACCTTCATATATATATATATATACTGTGGAACATTATACTTACCAAGGGGGCATACTGGCAACAACCACTATGGAATTATGCAAGGTTGAACTCCAAGTACCACGATGCAATTGAAGCACACGCCCAGTGAGGCGGGACATTTTAAAAACAGCTGCGCTGAGAAATCAACTTGCCAGTTCCCAAAGAAGCCGATTCCAGTGAACAAGGGAGACGTTTCTCCCGAAACTTGTATGGACTGAAAGGCAAAATTATGCTGTTTGGTGAACCCTGCCTTTCCCTTTCAGGCCGCCAAAATAAAGATATTAAATACACGAAGTAAAAGGCCCTCAATTGGTGAACACCTGTTGTTAGATGTTTTGCGGCCCACTCCGGTCGCGAGGAGCCCCTCTGCTGAGGAGCAGTACCTGAGCGTGATATACGAGGAGACGCTCAAGGAACTTTGTGTCCTTTTGGTGGCAGAAAAACAAGGTAAAGAGAGGGGTTTGCTGACAACAACCCACTGTGGAACATTATACTTACCAAGGGGGCATACTGGCAACAACCACTATGGAATTTTGCAAGGTTGAACTCCAAGTACCACGATGCAAGAAAGCACACGCCCAGTGAGGCGGGACATTTTAAAAATAGCTGCGCTGAGAAATCAACTTGCCAGTTCCCAAAGAAGCCGATTCCAATGAACAAGGGAGACGATTCTCCCGAAACGCGTATGGACTGAAAGGCAAAATTATGCTGTTTGGTGAACCCTGCCTTTCCCTTTGAATCCGCCAAAATAAAGGTATTAAATACACAAAGTGTGAGGCCCTCAATTGGTGAGCACCTGTTGTTTGATATATATATATATATATATGTATGTATATATATATATATATATATATATATAATATATATTATAATATATTATATATTATCTATATAAACACCCAGCGTAGTGACAATTGAAGGATTCTAGAAGTATGCAAGATAAACCTTTATGAATTCCCAATATAAGTAAATCTACTCCGTTACAAGGTCGTGAACCTCTGTGTCTCTTTCTCAGGAATATGTCCCTCAGCTGTACAATGGTAGCAGTTTCTATGGCACACATTAGAGTCTGTGAATGGGGTGAGATTCGTGCACGTATGCTATGTTAGGAATGCACCTCATTCCTCAGGCATGTCAGTTTAATGTTCTGAATCTCATGGAGCTTACACCAGTTCCTCTCACCATTCAGTCGCTTAGTTCACGGGCCTGTGGCTTCAAATGACTCACAACTTGTTTTTTTCATTGATTGTAGTAGGTCTATAATGAACTATTCAGTAAGGGAAGTAGATTTTTAGGGTTGTCACTCGTGCCATACCAATCTAAGAGCCAGAGTTGGATGTGGACAAACATTTATGCACCGAATAGTGTAAATGTAATTATTTTATCCAAGCTGAGATCTGGTAGTGATGTGTAAGAGACCCACATAGCAAAAGCAGTAATCTTAGCCTTGAGGGTTAAGGCATTATCCATTTACTGTTCACATTGTACCTTTGTACCACAACATGAAACTCCCAATATATGGTCATAACTTGCTTATGCAAGTTCCTATTGGAGGAAGCGTTAAGCAGTGATGTTGTCCACTTAGCATTGCCAGGGCCAACCATTTTGCTTGGGGCTCATGCTAAGAGGGGATATCAAATTTAGGCCTATAGTTTTTCAAGTGGCACAGGGCAGCTCTGTGATCCATTTAACCAGTAATGCAATGCCATGTACTCAGAGCAGTTACAATATAAATCCATACGGGGAGGGGGGGCTTGTAGATCTACCTCAAGGATGAGTGGAAAGTGGTGTGCAAAGATTCAACAAACCCCACCTCTCATTCAGTGGCTTGCAGTAGTACTGTTGGTTTACATAATAACTGATTTTTACAAAATACAAAAGCTGTTAATCAACATAGTATGTCAAGTAGGCATGCCCCGGGGGTCCTATGATGCCTAGTGATTTTTAATGGGCTGCAGAAGCAATCGACTGGCATGGTTAGAGATGAATGACAAAATGCAGAAGTCAAGGAGTGTCACAAAACTCAATGTCACCAGAAGAGGAATTAACAAAGCAATATTTGGTCTCTGGGTGTGATACAAAGTGCTGTGAGCTTCTCCTCATCATAGGTCCCTTAGCTACAGATACATGTTATTTGAGTTCAGCTTGGTATGCACATTCCAGGGGTGCAACAGGTGTCCTTTGGACACCCTGGCACCCTTGAAATTGCGATTCTCAAATTGCGATTTTCTCATAGAAAATCGCAATTTGAGATTGTATCCCCATTCATTGCGATGGGCCTCTTGGCCCACAGGAATAAATGGGACAGTCATTCTTTAATTGCGATTCACAGTTTGCTAATCGCAATTAAGGAATTTTAGCAATTCGCAAAAAAATTGCGATTTTTTACCTACATTCCATTTTGCAATTCTCAAAGAGCGATTCCTAAAAAATCGCTATTTGAGAATCGCAAAATGAAAATTACATACATAGGCCCCAAAGCTATTAATTTCGCTATTTAAAAAAAACAACACATTAATAAAAAAATGTGTCATTTACAGTACCAATAGCTCAAACTTTCCTAATGCGAGACCTATTGCATTGCAAATGCTTGTTTATGAAGCTTGGGAATCTTCTAGGAGGGGAAATGTTAGTTACTTCCTAGCCACCATTCATACACACAGCGAATAATACACATCAATGACTAGACACAGCAATGCGTTCACAAGAAATATTTGGTGGAATACGTGCAGCTCCAAAGTGGATCTTCCTCAAATTCCTAGGGATTGAAGTGACCCAGCTCTCTTTTTCCCAGGCCCCAGCTGCTGTCTCGTTCTCTTGCTTTGACTCTCTGCATGGGTGTTTCCGCTAATCTCCCCAGGGGATCCTAAATCGTTCATGTTCTATTTCCTTCAACTAAAAGCAGATTGGAATTTTCTTTTGAAACATTCTTTGGCGGAGCTGCACTGAGATAGATGCATATTCAAGCCCTGGCTCCATTTCCCGCCAAAGCCCCACACTTCTAATCTGATCTTCTTAGGTGTAGTGAGAAGCGCAAATTGAATTGTCTCTTACTAGCAGAGGTGTTCAGATTTAGCCAATTCATACTTCCTAGTCTTTATCCTAGGGTGTAAGTTGCACAGCGTTCCACGGCAGGTGCATTAACTCACTCATCTACCTACCTGCTTTCTCCAGAACTGATATAATTGTGCACGGCAAAAAAAAAATGACTACTAGAGGTTTAAAAACATTACAGGAAAAAAATGCACATCAATTTGCAGCCGCAAGATATGTAGAATTGGAAACACTGCAACATGTTTTGGTGACAGTAATAACAATTTCACACAGGCCTACCAAAAATCCAAAATAACTTCTTTTTTTCCTAAAGAGTAATAAGCATATATGGATACTAGTAATAGTAACAAAAGAGTAGGTGATAATTAATACAGTAGATAACTCAGAATGTTGCTAAAATCTACCAATATTAGTATGAAGCAAAGGATGTATATAAAAAATAGCAATAAAAGTATACAACTATTTAACCTTAGTGAACAAGGAACCTATGTAACACAATAACTTCCTTGATAACTTATTCTGACCTACACTACAGATAAAGACCTGCACCATTTATCAGTTATTCACCAAAACCTGCCAGTTTTTAGCCACCTACAGGGCTTCTTCACCCTTTAGGCTTTCAATCTGCATCAGTGGTTAATTTGTAACACAATAAGCGCCAGGGACCTCATCAGGAGGACATGTCAGCTTGCACCATCCACTGCCAGTGCTGCCAACTATAATACCAACACAACTACTAACCATCACACTCCTACAAGTGTGACAGTTCACACTATTCAAGGCCCTCAAAGCTATAAGAATGGCTTGGGTGGCACACCCCGGCTCAAATTAAGCATTGGTCAGCACTAGGACAGAAGACTTTAAAATCTAGGGGCCTTTAGAATTACGGTTTGGATGACAGGCTGCTGGCTGAAACCCAAATCTGTGGTTTCTTTTTGAAACCCAAAAAACAACCTGCCATGCTTGCAGTCTGAGACTGAGTCTTTCTGAACTTCTATGGTGCGGTATAGCGTAGTACAGAATGTATAGTATGGTATCATATAAAATGCTGCTTTATACCTGGATTAGTGCAATGAAATATGTTATAGTTGTATGGAGCAATGTTAAAAATTGTGGAGCAGCATGATGAGTTGAATGGAAGTTGTGATGTTGTACTGTGTAATGTAATGCAATAGGATATGTTTAGAAATGTTTGGGATATGTGTAAGAAAATTCACTGTTGTAGTGCAGTGTTGTGCGATGTTATTAAGTGTGAATCGTCATGATGAGGTATGGCTAGGCTGTGGGGTTTTAGGTTTAAACCTATAATAACTGATGAAACCCCACTGAAAGAAAAATAGCCCTCACCGGTGAAAACATATAAACACTGAAAAAACACCTGGACAACCACAAACTAAATGCCATTCAAATAAAGGAAAAAGAGAGTAAAAGTCATTTTTTTCTTCCTGAAGGGGTCAATACAATGTAACTTTCTTATACAAGCTAGCAGTAAGAAAGACTGGATAACATTATTCTGCTTGACTTTTGTTCTTTAGGGATGCCACTAAAATATTGTTTCTTCTTCCTTTAACTTTTTCAGTTTTGTGGCCTTTGGTCTAAAGATGCAGGGTTTAGTTTCATGTTTTAGTTCTAGTTTAATTATTTTATAAACTATAGAGAATCAGGAAATATCAAACTCATGTTTGATATTTTGGCTGCATTTGAATCTTTCACTGATAGGTAAAATGGCTGGTTTCATAAAAATCTTTCCTAATATGTGTCATCACATTTACCCACTGAGAATGGTTCAAAACCCTTAATACATCAGACCATAGTTTCTATTGAGTCAGTATTGATAGTAGATGAATTGCCAACACCTCAGGCTTTAAACATTCAATGCAAGGTATAGTGACAAGTATATATATGTGTCCCTTAGCTGATGGTTCTCAGCACAAGGGGCTATGAATGCTGAGAGGGCCTTTTCACAGAAGTTTACATGAGCAGGAAAGAGCGAGCGCACATGACCCAAAGGCTCACTGAAGAAGTATTGTATGGTGTACTACAATAAGATTAATTTGTGAAAATCTTTTTGGACCTCATATAAACTATAAGTACACTGTCTATATACCATGTTCTTTCAGTGCAGAAAGCAAACAATAATAAAAGCAAAATGTTCCATAAACACTGGAAAAACACTTTTTCTGTTGTTTTTAGTGGCGTGAAAATGTGTAACCACTGAGAACAACTGTTTTTTAAGATATTGAAAACACTGAAAAAACCCCACCAGAATTTACCAAAAATAGAAACTGAAAACAGGAAAGCCTAGGTATGGCTTTATATGATATGCTTTGGTGGTGTCTAGCAATCTTCTACAACATGAAACGGTGTTGGCAGATGTAATCAGTAGATGTTGTGTTGTGATGTGGATTGAATAGCAAGAATTGATCTAGTGCCCAATGCTGAAGATAGAGTGATGTGGCTTAATATGATGAATATATTGATGCGATATTGCGCAGTGTGCTTTTGTAGGGTGTAATATGGTGGAGTATATTTAATGGTGTGGGAAATAGCTTTGTGTGCTATGGGAATGGTTTTGTGTAGAGTTATGTGAGGATGAGTTGTGTGGTGTAGTGCTGTAAAATGTGCTGTGGTGTGGTTTCAAATGGCGAGGAGTGTGCTGTGGTGTTACATGATATGATGTTGTATGAGTTGTTATGGCATGATGGAGTGTGAAGGGATATGGAGAGATATGGTTTACTGTGTTGTGGTGCAGTATTTTATGGTGTGCCACAAAGTAAGGCTGTGACGATGGTTACTTGGAGGTACGTTGTGTTACCACGTGGTATGTTGCCATAGTGTCTGTTCATGTATGTTGTGGTATGAGATAGTACAAGATGGTGCAGAGTGCTGTCAAGTGCCTCAATGTTGCATTATGTGCTGTTGGATGGTGTGACGTGGAAATGGTTGTGGTGTTGTATGCCATGTTTGGAGTTGAGGTATGGTGTAATATGAAGTGTTAGGGCTTCTATTATGTGGTCTAGACAAATGTGTGATGCAATGTGGCATGGTGTTATGAAGTATGTGTTTTGCTATGGTGTTGTATGGTGTGATGCTTTATGGAGTACTATATTTTAGCAGTTTTTTTCTGAAAAGTTGTAGAATACTAAGGCCCTTGAAGACTGGTAAGGTTTATATCAGTGGTATGTGGTGGATGATGAGAAATGTTGTGACAAAGGGCTGATTTAAAGTTCAGTGGATGGGTTACTCTGTCAAAAACGCAACGCCTATCCCATCCGCTCTGTTACAAGTGAGATTAGATATAATGCACTTGTAATACAGCGGCCGTGATATCCGTCACATTTGTAACAAAGTAACCCATCTGCTGAAATCTAAGTCAGGCCTGTAGCATTTAGTAGTGTGGTATCTCATCATGTTAGTGGTGATAGCGCTGGCCCTGTGTGGAATATTAGTGTATGGGAAGTTTTGTTGTAATAAGGTATGGCCAAGCGTGCAGGGTGTGGTGTAATGAAGTACATTGTGTCGCTCTGTATTTGTTGGTATTTTTTTGCTGTGTCCGTATCCGTCTGCTGGCTGCTGCTGCATGAATCGGCCGGCCCGATATCTTCGGCCTTCTATCTTCACCGCAGGGGTACCGCAACAATGTGACCACTCATCAACTCACAGCGGCTCTCACACTCACGCTCTCACGGCCCCCTTAAGAACTTCTGCACCGATGCTGGTACCCCTTTCCACTCCGGGCACGGACCTGTGTCCATATCCATATATTCCTGTTCTAGAAACCATTCACATTCACATTTATCAACACGTGTTATTTTTGTGTGGCTTCTGTGACTAGCTAAATATTTGGGATGAAATAGAGCGATTCCACAGTTATATGAATTATTTAGGAGATTTGAGATATGCAAGGGATTTATACATCTTTCCCTGAGGTTGAGCAGGTAATCAGAGACTGTGAATGCCTGTTTTCAACACATTTTAGCAAAGTAGTATATCGAGTTTACATTTTTGTGGAAAGTGATTAGAAACTGTTCAAGGGGGTGCTAGAACTTTCTATGCATTTGTGGGTATTAGGCTGTGGCTGCTGAATTGCCAATTAAGTGCAGAAAAGCCTTTTTTAACCCTTAATCACAGTCTCCTTGTATCTACTCTAAAAGGCAGGCAAGCTAATTTAGTCATCTCAAATTTTGAGGTTGGGGAACATGGTGACCACCAGATACATGGTCGCGGGTCTGTGCTCTGGGGCAGAGTGAGCATGAGGATCCGGTAGAGTAAGAAAGAAGACAGCAACAAGGTACAAATCGAGAAGAACTTTGTAACAGTTAAGGGAAGCAGTGCCCCAAGCACATGTGAGAATAGAGGTAAACCCGAGGATGAGCGGGAGTAACAATAAAGCATTAGACTCTGACACAACAAGTACAATAAATACCTAGATGTGGGGCTGCAAGGACCAAAAAAGGAGTTGTGAATGTTCAACGAGATGGCTAAGAGGAGGAAAAGTGGCAAGTGCTATGTCAGCCATAGTTAAAATAACTTGGTCCCTAAGCTCTTTCTTTGAAGTAATGGCCCATAAAAGAACACCAGAGAAGGCGCAAGAATCCCAGTATAAGTTACAACTAGAGACATTGGCTGTAGGAGCAAGGTCTCAAAGCAGGGGCACCTAAAGCAGAAGGTACGTATGCCAGGACAGCTACGAAGGAGTTTCAAAGTTCTACAAATTCCCCATCCTCCTGAAATTTTCAACAAGAGGGGCCTAGGCCTCCATCTGGGAAGATACACGAAGGTCCAGGCACTACAGACTCCTCTCTGTTGGTATGTAATAGCAATAGATACAATACGTTAGGGCAACTGAGCTAAAGAGAGAATTGTCCTGTGGGCAGTACCATTTTTCCTGCTACTCTTCCCCCCTCTCATTCAGGCAAACACTATCTGTCCAACCAAAGCAGAGGTGGAGGCAGGTGAGCAGACTATGGGGTTTGCAGTGGACTGATTAATAAGTGGTATCTAGGTTGATATTAAGAGAGGGTTTGAGGTATCTGAAGTAAACCAGAGAGCAATTAGAGAAATACCAGGCATTGGAGTTTTATTTAGACAACTTAGCCAAGCGCACTGTTGCTTTAGAGGAAAAAACTGAGGAATTGGGGCATAGGCTGGACAGTACCATTGTGGAAATTAATGCTTTAGAACTTTAGAATCAGGTACTATTGGAGGAGCTTGAGTGGTTGGAAAACTGTTTCAGGTGGAACAATTTGAGGATACTGAACATTCCTGAAGGTGTGGAGGGAGCGGACGTAAGAGCCTATGCTATAAAGCTGCTCAAAGAGGATGTACTCAAGGGTAATGCAGGATGGGACCTGGAAAAGGAGGTTTAGAGGGTGCATCAAGACCCCTACAGACTCACGGAGGGCCATAAAAACACTAGGAAAATATTGGTGAATGTTTTGTCATACTCTGTGAAAGAGCAGATTTTAAGTTAAGAGTTGAAAGGCAGACTTTCTTCTAACCAGCAAGCCAAGTACATCGTTAGATCTGATATATGTGAAAGCATTGAACAAAGACAGTGGGAACCCAAGCAAAGAATGGATGAATTACATAGATGGTGTCAGAGAATTAAGATTCTCTGCAATGTTAAGGATTATGTGGAGAAACAAGATGTACACTTTTAGGACGGTGGAGCAGGTTAACGAATTATTAAAAACCATGCACAAGAAGATATAGGGTAAATATGGGTCATAGGATAGAAAGCGGAGGTGCACAATGGGTTTGGAGGTTCGGAATTTACTTTTTACATATAAAATGGTGAGGATTGCCAGAAAAAAGACCCAAATAGGCTTACAGTAAGGCCGGAGTTGCTAAGGAGGATTCCTTTGGTTGGGGGACTGTGTGGGGAGCATCGGGGAAAAAATAAAAAATTAAAAAATATGAATAAGACTTCATTTTCGTTATTGTAAAAAAAAAGGCAGTAGAAGATTCCACCGGAAAATAAAGTCACAGAGATTTTTAAGGCAGGTGGTGATTATGGCTAAAATACAGATTATGTCTTGGAAGGTAAATCGGCCAGGTGAATAGTGGGTAGTTGATGTAGCCTCAAGGGCCTTTCACGTGTGAGGGATTTTCCAGTCCATATAAAGGTGATATTACATTCCTTTATGAGATGGTATGTAGCATGTTAGGGTGTCCCTCTCCATTAATTATAGGAGGTCATTTCAATGTTTAGTTGAACGAAGATTTAGATAGGTCTCAAAAGAGTCATGCTTTAAGCAATCCTGAAATGGGAAAAGCATTGAGAGAACTCATGTTAGATTTTGGACTGCAAGACATCTAGAGGAAGTGGATATGAAAATGATAAAAGCTGATTCTAAATTGCCGTAAGACATTTTTTGCACTTGTGAAGCTCAGTAAGGCATTAGAAAAAAAAAAAAACATTATGACATGCTCTTAACTGTATTTAAAGTAATTTCGGTATTTCTAGACTTTCAGTAGAACAGTAGTCTTGTTAAACTTTGAAGGTTGAGGGTAAGAATTTGACTAAAACCTGTTTTTAACTGTTTTTAGTTCGTTTTTTAAATGTATCTATGTTATTTAATGCCAACTAAACCATGAGATTTCATGACTTTCCTAGGAAGGAAAATTTGCGAGTTGATATATTGCTTCCTCCTCTGTATAGAGAGGCAATTAAAAAATATATATATTTTTTGTTTTTTAGACTGTTCATTTTAAAAGCTTTGTATTACAATGGTTTTAAGTAACTATGCAACTAATAAAAAAAATTACAAAAAAATGTACACTCCTGAAATGGGAAAAGCATTGAGAGAACTCATGTTAGATTTTGGACCGCAAGACATCTAGAGGAAGCGAGTGGAAAAGAGAAGAGGGTATACTTTTCATAATAAAAAATACAGGCATGATTCGTGGACAGATTTTTTGTGGTGGAGATTGCACTTGCAAGAGTGCACTTGCAGACAAAATAAGTGATGTTAGACATTTGTTGGCTCACTGTTCTGACCACTCAACTGTTAGGGTGATTTGGCAGTGTATGGAAGATCAACTGTGTAGGAGATGGACAGTAAATAGGTCCTTACTGCAGGGCAAGCAGGTACGGGTGTTGTTGGCCAGGGAAACAAAATAATTTTTTAGGTCTGCCTATATGGGGGTTGTGTAGGATGGGTACAAGGTAATTATCAGGGGGTTCTTCAAGACTTGGAATGTCATAAGAGTAAAGCAAGAAAAGAGGAAGTCAGCAAGTTAGCGAGTGCTATTGCGAGGGCCGAGAAGAAGTTAAGTGAAACCACACAAGAAAGATGTCTGGAGGTACAGCCGGAAGTGATGAGGATGTGGGGCTCCATGAAAAGGTTGTTAGAAAAGAGAATTAGAAAGTGGTGGTGTGCAAGCAATTTAAGGCAGTTTTGATTTGGGGAGAAGTTTAGAAAGTTAATTGCATGGAAAGCAAGGGCAGACAGGGCAAGGGGTGCTATTTGAAGAGCTGGATATTGATGATGAGAGGAACTGTGTGTATAATCAAAAGGATGTAGAAGAAGGGGTGTGTAGTGCAATTCAAAGCATATACTTATAAGAGACAGCAGTTGAAACACATGAGATAAAAGAATAGTTAGCGTATGGAAAACTATTGAACTTGCCTGTTACAGGAAAAAACTTGCTGCAATGGGAGATCACATCCAAAGGAATTCTGTCTCAAATAAATAAGTCTAGCAGTGGGGAGGAAGCTGGGCCGGGTGGTATACCCTTTGAGGTGTATACAATATTAAAGGAGGTGGTGATTGCTATACTGTGACAGCTGTTTAATGAAATATATTTAGAGGGTGGGGTTAAGCTAGCATTGTGGGATGAGGTGACAGTCTTGTTAATTCTGAAGCCGAACACGGATAGAAGGGCAGTGGAGTCATACTAGCTTAGCTTCCTTCTTAACTGTGATTAAAGGGTTTATGCAGGGATTCTGCCAGGCAGATTAGAAAGAATAATTAGTCAGGTAATACATTCTGACCAGAGGGTCTTCATCCCAGGCAGGCAGCTGCATGATTTAACACGTTTAATAAGTGCCTCAAAAGATCTGGCTACACTAAACACTAGCTCTCTTTCAGTTATGTTAATTGATGCTGCTAAGGCGTTTGTCAAAGTAAGTTGGACATACCTGTAGCGGGTAATAGGAGCTATGGGTTTCCCCCAATTATTCATTTTGGGAATCCAAAAGCTATATGATACCCCTATATGAGACCCCTAATGCCCAAGTTATGGGAAATGGTGGTCTATTAGTAAGATAGAGATCCATAGGAGTACAGGTCAGGTGTGCCCATTGTCTCCGCTCCTATTTGATATCTATATCGAACCTTTTGCACAGCTATTTCTGGATGACAAAGATGTACCCGAGGTCAGTGAAATAACATTTCTGTCTATGCTGACGATATCACCATGCACTAAACAAGGAGAGTGAAGAAGGGAGGATTGGCGTTCTGGATATACAGTTGTATTACTATACATTTCAATTTAAGAATAGTAGATTGTTATTGGCAAGTGAGGATGACTCACGGAGGGGAGAAATTATTGTTGCTTGGTTGGGAATTTAAGGAGGCAAGGCTTTTTTTTTTTTACAGATTTGTTCACCTGAAATCTTTCAAAAAAGTAAGGTTGAAGGTATTAGTTACTTTCCTAATAATGTGGTATAAGATAAAAAAAGATGAGGGAAATGGATTGTTATTCACATTATGCACCCATTTGGAAATCGCCAAGAGCACCTGCACCTTTATAAGATAAACTTAGCCTGTCGATAATTAGGGCTGGAGTAGAGAAGTTGGGGCAGCCGAAAGATGGTTCTTGCATTATATTGTGGAATGCACTCAAAGCACTCATGGAGTGTGAGATATCTGATTTTAAGTACTGGCAGCTGAAAACAGGGTGGAAGAGCCAATGCTGGGCAGTAATAGACCAATGAGAGTATGAGGAGAAGTTGCAAGATCCAAATCCCATCCCTAAAGAAGTGGCAGTCTGGTAGTGGAAGCTGGTAGACACCAAGGATAGAAATAATGCGATACTGGAGCATACATGCAAGGAGTATTTGTCTTTGTCAGAATATAGAAATCTATGGCAAGTATAACTTAACCCTCTTTACAAAATAGTTAGACCTGCACCATTAAAAAGAAACCACTTCACTCAGCACAGGATCTACTGGACTCCAAACAAGTTGGCTCAAGTGACCTAGGATGCGCTATTTATTTATTTATTCAGTGTTTTAAAGAGCGCAAACCAGACCCGTGAGGGTATCAGAGCGCTTTACAGTAGTATCAGGTGGGATACAGAACAAAGGGGAGGAGAGCCCAGGGATACGGGAAAAATATAGAAACAATATATGGTAAAACAAACAGTCATAATATCCGACTACTAAAAGGGATAGCAGCAAAAACGATACAATAAACTAGAAAAGCAGTGTCTTCACCCTGAAGGATTGTCAAAGTGCAGGGTGGGTAACATAGGGGAAGGCAACCAAGAAATAGTGCAGTGACGATAGGTAAAGTCAGTTTGAGAGTGTGATTGTAGCGTGAGCTTTAGGAGAGGAATTTGCCCACTAGGAAAGTTTTGGTCTCCTTTTTGAAGTGGGCTAGAGACGGTATTCTTCTAATGGCGGGTGGGAGTGAGTTTCATATTCTTGGAGCAGCCCCAGAGAAAGCCCGGTTGTATGTTCTTTTTTTCTTGAAGCGTGCAGGTTGGAGCAAAAGGGCTCTGGTGGACCGGGAGTTTCTGATTCCTCCGGATAACACAAGTTTCTGTGCGAGAAAAGCAGGGGACTTGAACTAGAGAGCCTTGTGGGTGATGCAAGCCAGTTTGAATTGAATTCTGGCCTCAAGAGGAAGCCGGTTTAGAGCTTTAAGGTGGGGCGAGATGTGGTCAAATTTCTTAGAGCCAGTTGAAAGTCTGGCGGTGGCGTTGAGGCAGGCTTTCAAGGGTGCCAGAGAGATCTTGGGTAGGCCAGCGAGGGGGAGCAACCATATTCTAGTCGAGAGAAGACTAAGGCCTAGATAGCCGATTTTAGATCAGGAGGGTCGAGGAAAGGTTTCAAGTTTCGTAGGTAGTTCAGCTGAAATCTGGCGGTTTTGGCCATCGCGTTGATATGGCCCCGCATGTTCAGATTGCCATCTAAGCTAATTCCCAGGTATTTAGCAGAGTCCACAATGGTAGGAGAGCAGTTTACCGCTTTGATAGCTTTGGTCCAAACTTGAATGTCTGTATTGGCGTTGGGTGGAGAGATTAAGAGGTACTCTACTTTTTTGGCGTTGAGTTTAAGCTGGTTAGATGTGAGCCAGTGAACAGTTAGTTTCAAGGCCTCATTCAAGGAACGGATATCCTCCGGAGAAGAGAGATTGATGTAGAGCTGTGTGTCGTCGGCATACATGTGGTAGGAGATATTGGCAGTGTGCAACACCTCTGAGAGCGGTTCGAGGTACAGATTGAAGAGGGTGAGGGATAAGGTTGATCCTTGGGGGACTCCAACTGTGATCGGAGAGGAAGCAAATAGGTTGCCATTGATCAGGACTCTCTGCGAGCGGTTCTGGAGGAAGGATCGGAACCAAGCCAGAATGGTGCCATCCAGGCCCATCCTAAGTTTGAGGCGATTCAGGAGAATTTCGTAGTTAACCGTGTCAAAAGCCGAGGATAGATCAAGGAGGATCAAGAGACAGGTTTTGCCTTGGTCAAGGGCTTGAAGGGCATCATCCACATGTGGAGGAGTGTGGTTTCCGTGCTGTGCCCAGATCTGAAACCAGAATGCAAGTCATCTAGAAGGTGGAAGTTGGAGATGTGTTGGCTTAGCTGTTGCTGTACACATTTTTCCAGCACTTTAGCTAGGAGAGGGATGTTAGAGATAGGTCTGTAATTGTCAGGAGAGGCAGGATCTAAAGTGTTTTTTTTTAGAATGGGGACCACCTGGTCGGCTTTGAGAGAGTCAGGAATCGATCCCTGTAGGAGAG
Source organism: Lissotriton vulgaris (assembly GCF_964263255.1). Taxonomy (NCBI): domain Eukaryota; kingdom Metazoa; phylum Chordata; class Amphibia; order Caudata; family Salamandridae; genus Lissotriton; species Lissotriton vulgaris. The sequence goes on from NC_141699.1 coordinate 292,838,542, forward strand.
AGTAGTTGATTATAGTCATCCAAGAAGGGATGATAGCCTGAGAAACAGAGGCAAGGCAGTTTGAAGGGAGAGGGTCGTTGAAGTGATGGTTGGGGCTTAAGGAGGAAAAAGTTTTTGAGATTGAGTGTTCATCATAGACTTTGAAGTTGGACCATGACGCTTAGTTTTGGGGGAGGTCTGGAAAGGCAGCGCTGAGTGGGGATGAAGAACAGGAGGGATTTGGGAATAGGTAGCAGATATGAGTTCCTTTCCTAGGGCAGAGATTTTATCACAGAAGAAGGAGGAGAATTGCCCGCATGGGATTGTAAGGGGTTCGTTGGGATGATTTAGCAAGTTTGTTTGATTGGTGTCTGACCAACTCGAAAAATTTGCGAGGCCTATTCTTAGCATTATCCAGTTCAGCTCTGAAGAATTCTTTTTTAGAATTGATGATTTTTTTATTGTAGGCGTTTCTGGCCAGACGGAGTAGTTTAAGATGGTCGGCGGTAGTGTGCTTTTTCCAGTTCTGTTCTGTATGTCGGAGGGAACTCCTCTCATTGTTGAGGGATCTGTTGAACCAGGGGTTCCTATCTTTGATCTGTGTTTGTTTCAGTTTTAGCGGGGCATGGTCATTGATTATTTTGGCTATCGGTGTGGAATAATGTTCAGTGAGGTTATCAACCGTGGTGATATGTGGGGAGGTCAGTTGCACAGCAGGCAGCCAATTTCACGTGATCCAGGTTCTTGGTGTCCCGGATCCATCTTTTGGGGATCACCGGTTGCGGTGTCCATGTCTTGTGAGTCCCAGGAAGACAGAAGGTGATAGCGTGGTGATCAGACCAGTCGCAGGGATCTATGGAAATTAGTTTGACCGCAGTTTCCTTGGAGATGATCCAGTCTAGAGTGGCCCCTTTTGAGTGATTAGGGAGGGAGCAGGCTCGGGTAAGGGCTTGGTCATCCAGGAAGTCTCTGATGGCGTTGACCTGCGGGTCCGTGGGGTCATTCCAGTGCAAGTTGAAGTCGCCAAGAAAAATGTCATTGGCGTTCTGAGAGGCCTTGGATGTGATGATTTCCATGAGGAAGTCTGTGAAGGTGTCATTCTTGCCTGGGGGGTGGTAAAAGATGTGCAGTCTGCACTGAAGGGAGGTGTTGTTGCAGGCAGATAGGGCAAGATATTTGCAGGAATCAGTTGGTTCGGCCAGGAGTTCGGTGATAAGGAGGTTGGAGCAGTAGATGCAGGCATTGCCACCCCCTTTTTTTGTGATTGCTTGTCCAACCTTACAATGAGATAGGTGGGCGGGACTAGGAAGGCGAGGCAGGGCGAAGAGGATTCTGCCCGGGTCTCCAGAGGCATTTGAAGGCATTCAGTGGTGTTATCTCAAAGCTTCCGGTGCAGGCGTGGGGGTAAGCTTTTACTTGATCATTTTTGGAGCAGATCCCCAGTTTGAGATTAGTGCACCAACGTGCCAGATGTCTTTAGTATTTAAATTGAAGCCTGAATGGAAATCTGTATGAAATTTCTTTGGAAATGCCTCCTACTGTTCATGAATGGTTGCCATTCGTGAAAAAAAATTGTAAGTTGGACAGAAATAGCCGTCCCCATAGTAAAAAAGTTAGAGACCTGTATGGAGAGTATCACAAATGAAGGGAGGGATTGTCCAATGATGAATCCCGGACAGACTGGCCAATCCAAGGCTAGGTAAGGACCTCCAAGGTATCCAGCAACATTGTATTCTGATGAAATCAAAACCTGAGATATCATTTCATCTGTTGGAGAATGCAGATGAAAACAAAATCACACATTTAATCTAGGAGCTCAAGGTACATAAGGCAGATATGGTGCCCTGCACTGAAAAACAGTGGTTAAAGTGATATTATAGTAGGCAATAAGATCTTAACTTACATTATAAAGCCCATAAAATACACCGAAAGCACAACGTTTAAATTGGTGTTATAGTAAGCTGCTGAAAAGAGAGAAAAACTAATGTTAAAAAACACTAAATGAGTGATTTAATGTATGAGCAGTGCATGATGGGTGATCAAGGTATAGGGCCTGATTTAAATCTTAGCAGAACAAAGATTAAGTGGGCTTTTTTGTCAGTCTTCCCGCCCTCCTACTTGGCGGTCTGCCTACCAAATTTAGATGCTGGAATTCAATATGCAAGACTGCTTCTGTCCCGCCAGCTCCACCAGGACTGTGCTCCCCACCCCTTCGACAGGATGGACTGCAGCAGCCGACGGCGAGACTCCAGCCAGGATTCCCGCCAATGGTATTTGGTTCTGGCTTGTTTCTAAGGAATTCCAACAAGAATCCCTCCTACTTTGAGTCAGCAGAAAGGGACGAAAAGGGGTGATGACCTTTTTTCAGGGTACAGGCTGTGGTTTCTCCTCTTCACCTTCGTCCAGATCCCCCCGTCCAGGCGCACCTTGACCGTGGCGGGCCGGCACCTCGTTTTGATGGAATCAAAGGTAAGTGTACGTGGTGTCTGCAGGTATACAGTGAATGGTGTGTACATCCTCCTAGGGGACCTCAACTTCCACCTGGAGAACACCAATGACAGCAATACCGCCGCCCTGCTGGACAACCTCGCCAACCTCAGACTCAAGCAACTGGTGAACACCCCCACCCACTACGCCGGCCACATGCTAGACCCCATCTTCTCCTCCAGCAAGCACATCTCCTTCAGCCACTCCATGAACTACACTGGACAGATCACAGCTGCGTCCACTTCAATTTCAGGAGAACCACGACCCACCACCACCCGCAACAGGTTCCCCGCAGAAGCTGGAGCAAGATCACCGCCGACCAGCTCACCACCTCCCTCAGCCAGAACCCTCCCACCAACACAGCGGACCCCAACAAAGCAGCCCGCAACCTCACACTCCCTCTCGGACGTTGGTGTAGAGGTACCGACGGACAGAGCGGGGCCTCCTTCTTCCCGAGTGGGTGCCGGGTGAGGTGAGGCATACTCCCACACAACGCTGGGAGATACCACAAGATCTGGATTATCACCAGTATACATCTGGGCTCAGAGGAGCTGGTAGGATTTATCCAACATATAGTGTACACAGTCACCATTTTGTTTTGCAGTCGCAGTTTTCACTTGGTCCTGAAGAAAGCTTGGACCAAATAGTCAATCTAGCTGAAACATGTCGACCTTCACAAACTTTGCCTCTATGTAGTTATTATTTAAAACTATTTTGGCATTTTAATTTTGACCTTAGTACCATACTTATTAAACTTATTTTTGGTCCTAGGAGTCAATTTTATCCTCACTTTTTCCTCACATAACTTTTTTACTTGCACTGCACCCCATTAGCATCACCAGTGAAGCACTGTGGTTTGAGTTTACATCACTATAATCCATCTCCGCATCATTATTAGGTGCATTGGTTGAGATCTGGATTGATGATACATCTCCCAAGTGACGATACTCCACCAGATGGGTGGGCTGATGGGAATTTTTTCCAGCCTGGTGCTATCACTCTAGTGCTACTAATGGACTCATGGTTCTAGACTCAATACGGCACACCTACAGTCACTTGGACCAGGCTATTTCTTTTTGTATTGCAGAAATAGCCGTCCCCATAGTAAAAAAGTTAGAGACCTATATGGAGAGTATCACAAATGGAGGGAGGGATTGTCCAATGATGAATCCCGGACAGACTGGCCAATCCAAGGCTAGGTAAGGACCTCCAAGGTATCCAGCAACATTGTATTCTGATGAAATCAAAACCTGAGATATCATTTCATCTGTTGGAGAATGCAGATGAAAACAAAATCACACATTTAATCTAGGAGCTCAAGGTACATAAGGCAGATATGGTGCCCTGCACTGAAAAACAGTGGTTAAAGTGATTTTATAGTAGGCAATAAGATCTTAACTTACATTATAAAGCCCATAAAATACACTGAAAGCACAACGTTTAAATTGATGTTATAGAAAGCTGCTGAAAAGAGAGAAAAACTAATGTTAAAAAACACTAAATGAGTGATTTAATGTATGAGCAGTGCATGATGGGTGATCAAGGTATAGGGCCTGATTTAAATCTTAGCAGAACAAAGATTAAGTTGGCTTTTTTGTCAGTCTTCCCGCCCTCCTACTTGGCGGTCTGCCTACCAAATTTAGATGCTGGAATTCAATATGCAAGACTGCTTCTGTCCCGCCGGCTCCACCAGGACTGTGCTCCCCACCCCTTCGACAGGATGGACTGCAGCAGCCGACGGCGAGACTCCAGCCAGGATTCCCGCCATTGGTATTTGGTTCTGGCTTGTTTCTAAGGAATTCCAACAAGAATCCCTCCTACTTTGAGTCAGCAGAAAGGGACGAAAAGGGGTGATGACCTTTTTTCAGGGTACAGGCTGTGGTTTCTCCTCTTCACCTTCGTCCAGGTCCCCCCATCCAGGCGCACCTTGACCGTGGCGGGCCGGCACCTCGTTTTGATGGAATCGAAGGTAAGTGTACGTGGTGTCTGCAGGTATACAGTGAATGGTGTGTACATCCTCCTAGGGGACCTCAACTTCCACCTGGAGAACACCAATGACAGCAATACCGCCGCCCTGCTGGACAACCTCGCCAACCTCAGACTCAAGCAACTGGTGAACACCCCCACCCACTACGCCGGCCACATGCTAGACCCCATCTTCTCCTCCAGCAAGCACATCTCCTTAAGCCACTCCACCGAACTACACTGGACAGATCACAGCTGCGTCCACTTCAATTTCAGGAGAACCACGACCCACCACCACCCGCAACAGGTTCCCTGCAGAAGCTGGAGCAAGATCACCGCCGACCAGCTCACCACCTCCCTCAGCCAGAACCCTCCCACCAACACAGCGGACCCCAACAAAGCAGCCCGCAACCTCACACAGTGGCTCACCAACTGCACCAATGACCTTGCACCACTGAAGAACTCTACCAGCAGACCCGGCAGCAAGAAAACCTCATGGTTCACCAACAACCTCAAAAACTCCAAAAGGACAACATTCAAAAAACGACTGGACAACAACACCCACAACAGCAAGGAACTCTTCAGTATCGTTAAAGAGCTCTCCAACCCCAGCGCCTGCAACAAAGACATCACACCCTCGCAAGACCTCTGCGACTCACTCGCCTCGTTCTTTCACCGCAAGATTGCCGACATTCACAACAGCTTCGGTGAACAGACCACGCACCCCACCACTGAACCAGCGCCCCCCACCACCACAGTCTTTACCTGGACCCCGGTCAGCACCAAAGACACCACCCGCATGATGAACACCATCCACTCCGGCTCCCCAACCGACCCCTGTCCACACCACAACTTCAACAAAGCAGACTCCATCATCGCACCCCAACTCCGGGACATCATCAACAGCTCTTTCGCATCCGCCACCTTCCCGTAGAGCTGGAAACATGCCGAGCTCAGCACCCTCCTGAAGAAACCCACAGCGGACCCCACGGACCTCAAGAACTTCCGCCCCATCTCGCTCCTCCCTTTTCCTGCAAAAGTCATTGAGAAGACCGTCAACAAACAACTCTCCGCCTTCCTCGAGACTAACGGATCCCTCGACCCCTCGTAGTCCGGCTTCCGAGCAAACCACAGCACCAAAACCGCCCTCATCGCAGCTACCGACGACATCAGGTCCCCGCTCGACAACGGGGATACAGCTGCCCTCATCCTCCTGGACCTCTCAGCAGTCTTCGACACCCTGTGCCACCGCACCCTGATACGGCGCCTCAGCAACACCGGAATCCAAGGAGCGGCCATGGAATGGATCATCTCGTTCCTCGCCGGAAGAACCCAGAGAGTCCGCCTCCCCACTTCCGATCCGCGGCCACCGAAGTCACTTGCGGCATTCCTCAAGGATCCTCGCTCAGCCCCACCCTCTTCAACGTCTACATGAGCCCTCTCGCAGCCATCGCAAGCCAACACAACCTTAACATCATCTCCTACGCTGATGACACCCAGCTGATCCTCTCCCTCACCAATGACCGCACCACCGCCAGAGCCAGCCTCCAGGAAGGAATGAAAGACGTCGCGGAATGGATGAAGCTCAGCCATCTGAAACTGAACTCAGACAAGACGGAAGTCCTCATCCTGGGACCATCCCCCTCTGCCTGGGACGACTCCTGGTGGCCCTCTGCGCTGGGCACCGCCCCCAAGTCCACAGACCATGCACGCAACCTGGGCTTCATCCTGGACTCATCCCTCACGATGACTAAGCAAGATCTTCCGGTGGATTCCCACCGACACCAGGAAGACAGTCACCCAGGCCCTTGTCACCAGCCGACTGGACTACGGGAACACCCTCTACACTGGAACCACAGCCAAACTCCAGAAAAGACTCCAGCGCATACAGAACGCCTCTGCACGACTCATCCTGGACATCCCCTGTCACAGCCACATCTCTGCCCATCTTAAAGACCTGCACCGGCTCCCCGTCAGCAAGAGGATCACGTTCAGACTCCTCACAAACGCACACAAGGCTCTCCACGACATGGGCCCCAAATACCTCAACAGCCACCTCACATTCTATACACCCACCCGCCAGCTTCGATCCGCCAGCATCGTTCTAGCCGCCGTCCCACGAATTCGCAAAGCCACCGCTGGAGGAAGATCTTCTCCTACCTGGTGGCCAAGACATGGAACTCCCTCCCCACCCCCCCTACGGCTGACCCAGGACCATCTCTCCTTCAGGAAACAACTCAAGACCTGGCTATTTAAGCAGTAGCGACTCCCCACCCTCCCAGCGCCTTGAGACCCTAACGGGTGAGTAGCGCGCTCTACAAATTTTTTGATTGATTGATTGATTGATGTTGATGGGGTGCAGTGCAGAATGGACAACATGCGGTCACTACACATAAACTATATACGCATATGGGCACATACACAACACAACATATATGTGTAATACAAAAAAAATAAAATGTCACTAACCTGTCTCCCCACCACTACGGTAATCACTCCACTGACAGAACCCACCATCCCAACAGGAGCATCTAAACTGGTTCGGCAGGACCCTGCCATCAGGACGGTGAGTTGCCACCACAGAAGACAGCTGCCGCGGTGGTCTTCTGTGTATCGCGTACACATCTAAATAGGACGAGCGGGACTCTGTCAACCCGACATAGTACTGGAGCCTGCTGCTGCGGTGGGCTGGAAGTTGGACTGCCAAGATATAAATCAGGCCCATAGTTAATTAACTAAACTATAACTACCCTTTTGTAGTGGTTTGAGGTTTTTGGTTCTTGTTTAATTTCAACACCTAATTATAATGTCACTTTGTTTTTTTCAGTACATTTCTAGCGTTTTTTTATGTAAGTTAATATTTCAGCACCTCGCTATGCCACTGTAAACTTTTGTGTTTTTTAGTGCAAAAGTTCTCATCATTTAGAAGTCTAAGACTGGCTTTGCCTTCCTCATCAAGACAAACAGGGGTCTTGCTTGTTTTCAATGCTTTACCATAATGTTGCGGAGATAATACATTTCCAATTTTAATTTCATTTTGTTTTTAATTTTGGTGTTAGTTAATTTTGTATTTACTTTTTTTTAAACATATGCACCTTTACTTGGCTGCATTTTAAAAAATCAATTTTACACTTTCAGTGCTAACTGAATATGTTTGCAAAAAAACCTTGGAGGCTTGCCAAGGACAGTTCTATTGGCTTTGCCAATGCCTATTTTGATCTGATTTGTGCTAAGGACCTGGTTGGGATAGTGGATAGTTCTTTATCAGTTTTTAGAGTACCCTTTAATGTTAGATTTATTTATGAGACATTATTGTCGTGTTTTCTTTGGTTTCTGTTAACCTGCTGTAGCAGTTTAGAATGTTAATGCTCTCTTATTTTTGAAAGCTCGGGTTGTTTGTTTAATGATTCTATTTTCTGTATTCCATTTTTAGTCTTAACAAAAACGTGGTTTTCAAAAGGCACAAGTCGGCAGATTAAAGTCACAGTGGGTCACCTACTGTATGGTCAGAGTGCCGGCTGGGTTTCAAAAGGAGCGAAGGTTATCAGCAACAAACAGCAGCGTGGGGATGTAGAAAGCACGTCTGGAACCGTCTGATTCCAACATATGAATGTCAACACAGACGCAGTCAACACCTACTGACAACATTCGTGTCCTGTGTTTTACTGCTCACTGTCACTAAGGTCCTGGCTGGGAACAGAATACACCATGCTTTCGAAACACAACTTTCTACCCTGAAATGCTGCGGAGAGGAAATGCCTTGGAAAGTTTGGAATGTGTGCACTGATTTATATAAGGCAGGGCCACTGAATTAGGCAGCAATGGGAGACCAACGTATGTGACATGGTTTACTAAATTGTGAGTTAAGAGAAGACAAATTATGTTGAGTTATGAACTGTGCCCTGGCAGTCATATCTCCCTATTTTTACATTTTAAACATACATACAACAGAGGTCCAAATGCTATGGAAAAAACAAAGGGTTATTAAAAAACAGAGAAGTATACTCATTAACCAGAGCCATCAAAAAGCTACACATCAACAAATAATGATATTGTTTTGCATGACAGGAACACCCTTTAAAGTAAAATAATCGGTTGAAAACACACAGGGCCTCATTATAGTTTGTGTCCCATTGGTCGCACTCCTGGTGTCTCATACTAGAAGTCTAAAACGTGTTGATTCCCTAGAATGGGAGTACTTATTTGCTGCACTAGCATGTTGCAGGCTAGGTTTCACAGATAGGTGCATGGTGCGACTTTTGTACACTGAGCCAATGGTGCGGGTGAGACTAGGCCCGTATATATCCAATGCTATATCGGTTAGAAGAGAAACTAGGCAGGGGTGCTCACTATCCCCTCTCCTCTTCTCGCTAGCCATAGAACCACTAGCAGAACCTGTCCGCACCGGGCAGGCGGGTGCATCCAACTAGGGGATGGCACACACATGATATCACTGTATACAGATGATCTACTAGTGTCCATCAGAGACAAGCGCTTGATTTCTTGGAGATAGGCACATATTTTAGGGGACTTTGCCTCCTTATCGGGTCTAAAGTTAATGCTGCCAAATCAAGCTTATACCCGTTCAATGAGAGGAACCAAGACTCGACATATGTCCGTAATGGGGTATTCGTGAAGTGGCAAGTAGACACCTTCAGCTACCTAGGATTAAGAATATACAGACAATCAACGGACCTGCTAGATTATAACCTGGGAAGAGCGCAGACTGCCGTCTGCTCTCAACTGACATTCTGGGGAACACTTCCACTGTCGGTGTCAGGCTGTGTGGCCCTCACCAAAATGGTGATCCTCCCCCGGTTTCTTTATTATTTCATGAACCTGCCACTATTCATTAACCTCCTTCTTTTTTTCTCCTGCTAGAGGGATTGGTCAGAGACTTCATTTGGGGTAGCTCTCGACACCAAGTGGCGATGAGGAAGCTATACTTGCCCACAGACCAGGGAGGCCTAACGGCCCCAAACCTGGAACAGTATTACCTAGCGGCACAACTACAATGGGTGGCAAGGTGGCTGGTGGATCGTCAACACTGTGACACGACGACTGTTCAACCACCCTGATCTTTAGCTGCCCTTACCAAACTATTCCATCCTTGTGTGAAGATAAAACCGCCAGAATCACTGCTACTCGGTGTGGTGCATAGGGTTACCGTAGGAGCCTATATATTACCAGACACATGATTCCTAACGCGCCCGCTCTAATGCTGGAGGGAATGCCCAGAGGATACCTGGCGACCAAGGCAGCTGAACTGCGGGGCTAGTGAGAGGCAGGGATTCAGGATAAAGGAGATCTATACCGCAAGGGTGCCCTGTCCTCATCCTGTATGGAAACCTAGTAGGAGACGACGGATTTCACCCAGGTCAATTCTTACTACATCGCTCACTATTGGCTGCCCTTGTTTTGAAATGGGGGAATTTAACCAATGAACCCCAAACCCACCTCACCATACAGTATTTACACATAATGGGACGAGGCAGGCACCTCACCCACTGCTTCGCTACTACACTGGGACAACACACAGCAGGCACATGGGCCCTGCTTCAACGTCACTCGGAGGGAGAATTGCACCATCTGCTAACAGAGCCTGAGTGGGCCTAAGTGCTGGAGAGCCCTGTACACATCCCCAGGAATGCACGTCTATGCCAAATACAATATTACATTACACAGAGAGCATATCTAACACCCGCTAAAATTAATCGGTAGTTTGGCCGAGTTGATGCTGCTTGTTCACATTAATCCCTCATAGACGCAGATCTACTTTTTTTAATATGGGAATGCCCCAACTTGCATAGGTACTGGACAGATGTAGCAGACACCCTTACCCAATGCTCAGACTATTTCCTTCCATTAGAATGGAAAGTTTACATTTTGCATCTGTACCATAGAAGCTGGAAACATAAAGGGACTTCAAGATTTCTCGATCTGAGCATCGCCGTAGCGAAAAGATTGATCACCCGGAGATGGAAGGCTTCGAAAACCCCTCACATACTAGTGTGCTATGCTGACATGGGCTAAGGCTGAGAGTATTGCACTACATTGAGAAGAAACCCTGGGTATCTTCAGGGCTCCACTCATCGCAAGCTGGGACGTGGTGCTGCCTGAGCTGCAACACATACACAATGCCAATACGGAAGACTCACCATCGGCTAACACCACTGCATAGGGGTACACACTAGAAGAGGAGGGTATTGGATGCAATAAAGCTGATCTGAGAAAATAGGACGTGGACATAAATGTGCATTACCCGATACTGCCCTTTGGACACATATCAGAATCCCTTATCTGTGTGATAGTACAGAAGGCACACTAGGCGGGGGGACCAGGGAACGCTCCGATTTATTATCACGCAATTTCCTGTTATATTTTAAGTTGCCCCTGTTACATTATTGCCCGCCTCCCCAGTTCACAGACCGCTACACAGAGAGGGCTAGTAGAGTCACCATGTAACATGCACACATGTGTCGCAGATACTACATGAACACCAGCTATAAATAGTCAAGACACAAGTACACATAGCAGTCACATATGTATGCTACAGTCGGGATTGTGGACCTATTTTGCTTAATTCTGCTTTGATGTATATTCAGTATCAAGGTACCCATCAAATGGCCACTATTAACAGGAATGCATACTGTGTATGTCTGCCCTGTTTAAGAAAACTTAATAAAAACAGATAAAAAAACACACAGGGCCTCATTACTATGTCGGGATTGACACCGTCCCATGACATCTCTGGCTGTGGTCAGAACACCACATTACGATGAGGTCGGTCATGCTGCATTGTTTGAGGGACCGACCAACAGCTTCAAATGGGCTCAAGGAGCCCGTTAGGTGGTTGGTCGGATAACTTTGCTCACAATGGTCTTCTGTGTAGTAATTGTAATTAGGCCTACAAAATCATACTACACGGGAAACATACTTCTTCATGTGCACACTTCTTGCAATAAAAGGTGTGCATCTTTTATTCTGTAGGTCTCAGTTATGTTCAGGAAAAGTCTTACTCTGTACACACAATAGGCCTCCAAGAACCCTTCTTCCATTAAGGAACAGCCCCACAGAACAGTATTTCAAATGTGGAATGCAAGTGTCTCTCTAGAAAGCACTGTAACATTCAAACATCAGACCTGAATAAGAGATGTAAAACATTTGGGAATTGTTTGTACTCTGAGTGCTCTTTTGAAAAAAACTGTTGCTTTGACAACAATATGTGTGGTGTAAACATGAATATCCATGAATAATGAAAAAATACAATTTTATGACAAGGACGGAATCATTTTTTCCACACTACTTGAATTACATTGAAATATGTAAGGATTTTTTCATGCTGCATAGAAAAGGCCTTCCCCAGCCCATCAGTTGTTTACATTAATACTTCTTGAACAAATGTTCCAGCTTGTAAGTACTGGTGCAACATCTGAATGTAGCAACAACAACTGAAAGATAGCCTGTTGACCTTTCCAAATTGTCTCCCACTGCCTTTCACCATCTGTCTAATATTGATTTTCATAGATATGAGAAATGTATATGCTGTTGTCGAATAAATGGCAGGCTTGTGTATGAAATGCTGCATATCGCAGGGAATGCTGTGACCACGGTGTTGGGTAATTCCAATGGTGTTTGACTTTTGCAACAGGCAGGGTAATGGTCTCCCCCAGGGAGCACTTCTTTAGTATGGATAGTGGAAAAGACTTCCTGTAGGAACAATGTCCTTCTCTGCAGAAGGGTAGAATTGGCTTTGGTTCAGCTGAGTAATATTTGACATAAGATTTGGCCTCAAGATTAAAAGCATGAGAGCAATACTTTAACCACAAGAGTCATTTCTTGAAGAGAACATACATTGAGATATGGAAGAACTGGCAATGCATGGAGCTTGTGGACAGATCGCAAATATATATTTGTATTAAAAAGGCAAGAGACACTTACAGGGCAGTAATAGTGGGAAATCCATTTTTTTTTATATATATAATGATTCAGTTAAATATTTTTTTTAAAAAAGAAAGCAAACACTGGAACGGGGGTCTTCATTTGCCAACAAATTCTAGGTTTATATATTTTTAAATAAAAGAGGGTGGCATCACACTACCTCTCCTCCCAGTACTCAGTTCCCTCCAGTCCATCATGGTAAATCAGTACACGATAAAACGTATTTAGTTTTTCACCCTTGTTGGTGCAGCCAGTGCTGTGTGTCTCTAAACAGGTGTTTTATTTGGTGCATTGACCTGCGAAGACTTTGGGAAAGAATTCTCAGAACCCCCTGTGATCCCTTGAACACTGGGGGTGGATATGTAAATGGACGCTGCCAAATCAAGTGGTACTCACCACTGCCCCAGCCTCATTCTGCCTAGATACCTGCTAATGTGGGACTATAACTCGAATTCCCTATTCCACATTCCAGAACAACGATAATTTGAAAGACTGCTAGCAGGTCCGAGCATCCCGCTTCCTGATTGGTGGCCTCCTCAGCCTTGTAACGAGCGGGCCGCGTGGACGCTGCGGCGAGAAGGGCCCGGGTGACTGTAAGATTAGTCCACGAGGCGAGTCGTTGGCGTGCCTCCACAAACTTCGCTAGCATGGCGGACTCCCTACTCGGCGATACCTGCTGTAATATCAAAAGTTCAATATTTGAGCAGTCTTTCTTTGTCACATGGGCCACTGTCCTCCGCGAGGGCGCATGCAGAGGGCGAAGGTTTATCCAACTGCAAACACGAGAGAGCAAGGTAGAAATAGACAGATAAGATAAAATACAAAGCTAATGTGACAAAAACTATCAGCGACGTGCGGCCTTCAACACACATTAACAGAAAGCACACATTGCTCACTGCAGGAACCCACTCCCAGCCAAACAGTATCATAGAGCACACCACACTCATCTGTGTATACACACACATAAAGAAACAGAGGCATTGCAGACTACAACGTGGAACACAAAATGGCTCTGAGTGCAAGCTGGGAGGGGGATACGGGGGTGATGCCAGAAATACCAGGATCAACATTACCTGTTCCTGCTGTAATTCCTCCCCTTCACTATCCAATTACGTGTGCATCTTCTCAGAACATGGAATACCAATGCAACCCAGTATTTCGGATTCATTTTCAGATAAGTTTTCCCGATGTAATGTTCCCATTTACAACTTGCCCTGAGGAGGTGGGACTTGGGAATGGGGGGCAAAGCAAGGGTCTAGGGGCGAGGGGGGTATCAGAAGCAAGGGGAGGCTGCTCGGGGAGCATGCACGCCCTCATCCTGTAATAGAGGGTTGGTAGAGGGCTCTTATGATCATGAAAAGAGGTATTCCCTCCAGTCGACCTCTAATCAGGCACAACTGAGGTCAACCCCGAGCCGGGCTTATACACTCCACACTCTGATATGTGGAGAGAGACACATAAAAACACAGACATACACATACACACTTTAACACTCATTTCAACCAGAACCATAGCTTGCACTGTTGAAAAAGTACAGAGCTACCTACATGCATTCAAAATCAGTATACGAAGTACCTCTAGATACATCTATACATACACACAAAGTGTAAAGCGGTCAATGAAGCAATATAGAATGCATTACTTGGGATGTAGCGATCTGTGTGCACACATGCACATGTGCATCAGCTGGTTGGTGACCGTTAAACATATCACCAAATTAGCTCATGACCAGCCTAGGAATCACGCTATCGCGGTTGGCATACAGAAAGAAAAATCGCACACCTACACAGCACTTAACACGAGAAACAGTTACACCATTTTATAAAACCAAGATAAAGTCTAAATTGTGACTGACTATAGCAATTTGGCTCTGAGGGCCATGAAATTGGAATGGTTTGTGATTAAACCTACATGCTTAGGCCAGCCAACATAGGTTATGGTCATTAAAAAAATATTTTGCAACTATTGTGCCACTGAAATACTCCCACAGAGCATGGTATGCAAAGTGAAGGGCACCCCCAAGCTCTTAGTTGGTGTTTATCTCCATAATTCACCAAAGCCTGAAAAACCAGATTGATCATCCTGAATGAAACCATGTGACTTGATCTTGTGATTAAGCTAGCAACAACAACTTTGTATGATCTTTCTTGACTGAGTGCTAGTTTGTCAGGTTGTTGTAGACCTGGCTGGGCTTCTCGAACATGTTTTTCTGGCGTTTAAATATCCCGCACCACCTTCAAGCCTAAGTTTTGGTGTAAAAGCATGTGTTCCTTGGTGTTTCTTCCATGTAATGGTGCGTATTCCTTGTAAATACCATGGAACGCCAAGAAACACCTGCTTGCGCAGAAGCTTGAGCTCAAAGACTGTGGGGAATCTTAGAATGCCAGAAAACCTGGGCAGTAAGATGGAGACCTGGGTGGGACCATTCGAAAGACTTTCAGCACTGCACTCCCTCCTTAAAGATTGAACGTGGTAATATGCAGGAATACTGTTTATAGGCTGAAGGTGTTTCTACGGCTGAGGAATGAAACATGTTAACTGGATTGTCTATCTCTTGAAATAGGTAAATAAAGATGTTAAGAAAATACTGAAGAATCGTACCCTTTTCTTTGTTAATTTAATTGTGGAAAAGCAGATATGACGGAGGATTTATAAAGCTTGTAGTACATTACAACACTCAAAGTGGTTTACTGATCTGTGAGTTGGTTGTCGTTCAGAGCCTCAAGTGGCAGGACGTCTTGCAGCTGGCCCTGGTGGATGTGAACCCAAGCAAGACAATATCTTTGACTGGGGATGACTTAAGCTACTAATTGTAAGCAACTCTCACACCCAGCAGAGGTAATGGTACCTTTGTCTCGACATGTATCCCTAACCTTTCAGACAGCTTGCAAGGAGGGCACAGCATGCAAGACTTCTCAATATTTTAACCCATGCTGGGCCAGGAAGGAAAAGGAAACATACTTTCTTGGGTCTTCTTTACCGGATAATGGCCCACCAATAAAACCTCCTTGGCTAGCTGACTCAGAGAAATTCTGTGACATTGGGGTTCCACTGCTTCAGGCTCAAGCGTAATAGACTCACTATACAAGAGCAATTTTCCTCAAAGTACCCTAATGTTCTGTGCCCTTTTACCTCTCGTTTTCAAGTAGGCTTGAGTGTGCAGTCCCAATAGAGTTGAACTCTGCTTTTGCCATGGAGAAGTGTTCCTTTCTTGGACCATATTATGTAAACAGGGAGGTTGGATGGCTGGGCCTCTAGGGCAAGTACACATTAATTGCCTGCAAGGTCAGGAAACTTTGCTGATTATCTGTGCTACACAAGTGTGTCAGGCCAGCCATGGATTTCCATTTGGTTCTCTGATGGAGCTGCTGTTATATGTGAGTTCCTTTATAATTCTTCACAAAAGTATCCCAATATCAGATTGTAATGTCATCCTCTACACCCAACACAATGAGGGTCACTGCCCACATGTGATGTTCCTTTTGTTTGTTTTGTGATGCAGCCTGGCCCTTCGAATTCACTCTGGTTGCAGACAAGGTATAAGAATTTTCATCAGAATATATCCATAAATAATTACCGAAGTGGGATTTCCACAACTTAATATTAATATTTCAATCTATTGCATGATGTAGTTGAAAGCAAAGAACCTTCTTTCTTAGCTCTGACATCCCACAGCATGAACATGCTCACTGAATTAAGGTGAGATGAGGACAAGATGCCCAAAAGAATTTCATACTTAAATGTGAATTTCACTCCCACTGTTGGCGGGGCACACAGATGTGATGTTATTGTTGGTGGCGATGTGCGAATACACATCAGTACAACTACCCTCTCCTAACTGGCTGTTTATTTGTTGTGACACTCAGCGACTCCTCAGCCACTTGAACATGCTCACATATTCTTTGATATTTTTTTCCCTGGCTTTTCAGTTACATCATTGGAACATCCTCCTTCTGCCAGTCCCCACTGCACTGGCAGTAGAAGAGGATATTACCAGAGTCCGTGGATTAGAGCAACAACATGGTCGGGCTTAGATATGAAAGCTAGAATGTTGCGTCTAAGGAATCAGTGAGAGATTCGCATTGGCGTCTTAATCAAGCTCCTCCCAGACAACAAATATGAACTGTAATGCCACCTACCACATGCCAATGCAGAGGATCAAATTCACATGTTCTTTGTGCAATTAGGAAAAGGTATTAATGCATATGTTTTTCCCTAATCCCGAATTTTAAGGGGGCCATTATGCAGTACTACAAGGCTATGAATCACGTGCCCCCTCACTGAAATAATGCATTCTACCTGATTCAAAAGGGCAGTTGGTCTAGAAAACCTAGGCTGGGGTGTGTCCATTACCACAGATATGCCTTAACCAATCATGACTTTTCAACAAAAGTCATTGTAAAGGTCTGAGTGATAAAGGCATGCATGGTAAAGACGCGGACGTTGTTAAGACCACGTTTTTCAGGCATGGTATATTGTCGAATTCTTGGTTCTGTCATACAACCATTGGAACTGATTGTTTTGGTGAAGTTCATTCTACTTGAATATTCTCACAGGAAACAATGGTCCAATGTTATCTGAAGAGAGTTCAGCTCCATGCATAATTCTTGCGTTGATTGAAGTGCTGAAAGTATTTAACATTGACCTCTATGGGGGTGCACTGGAGTTATGGTGGTTAGAGGACACAGGTATTAGAATTAGAACGTTCTATTTGAGTCTCTCAAAATTATTGTGAATACCAACTGTTTTGAGAAATTAGTTCATGTCAAGTAAATACTGGAGGAGAATTGGCTAAAAGTATAAATTCCTGTTCTTACTGAAAGAGCTCAAAGTGCTTTAGTTCCCCCGTGGTAATAGGGACTTTAGTACTTTGCAGTGGGAGGTTTAGCACCACAAAATAAATCTGTCATTCAAAGCTAGCATTTTGTCACTGACATTGCATTCTTTTGTGGCAGTAGGATGTTGGACACGTCTACAAATTGAGTTAGGTGGACCAAAACTAAAATTGCCAGGTCGCAATCGAAAAACTCTAATGGTTTTTAAAATATGGGGACAAAAAGCCATGGATTCTTATGGATTCCCTTTGGAATATCGTGGTGGGGTAGGCTTTCAATTTCTGAAATGTTTTAAAAAGCTAAGGATGCTATCAGAACATTCATGGAGGACAATGGAACACAATATCTCTTTTACTTTGTAACTACACAACCAACGCAAATTGAGGAGAACTACAATAACACAGGGCCCCATATATCAACTAATTTCTCCATAGACACAGAATTGGGGAAACCCTTTTGTACATCGGACCCATAGTTTTTTAGGTTTACTCTGTGGACTCCAGCGTCTTTGTTTACTTTCTATTTGGACCATATCAAGGTGGTTCTTTGTCAGCTGTGATGGTGACAATGATGGATTAAATAATATTTTAACCTTCAGTTCATCAGGCATTCATGACTCCATGGATAGGATTGCGCTATAAAATACCCCTGCATGCATGCAAAAATGCATAGGAAGGACACAGAGCTAGCCCTGTTCTAAAAGAGGAGACGTGAAGGAGGCTGCGGACTCCGACTGGCCCACTGTTGAGTGTCAGCGATGTCGAGACACGCAAGGTCATGAACTCCATCCACTTAGGATCACCGACAGCCCCGTGCCCACACCACATATTTAACAAGGCAGACGCAGCCATCGCACCCACTCTATGGAAGATCATCAACATCTCCTTCGAAACAGCGACATACCCGGAAAGCTGGAAGCATGCCGAAATCAACGCCCTCCTCAAAAAGCCCAAGGTGGACCTCAAGGACCTCAAGAACTTCCGGCCCAACTCCTTGCTCCCGTTCCCGGCGAAGGTCATTGAGAAAATCGTCAACATGCAACTGACCCGCCACCTCGAAGACAACAACATCCTGGACCCGTCCCAATCCGGTTTCAGACTAAACCACAGCACCGAGACAGCCCTTAGCATGAAAGGGCGTGCAATGGGTGTTGTGGTGGGCGATCCGCTGCAACAGCCATTGATTTTGACACTACCCCCTATTTACAAGTGTGGCTTAACTAGGAGGCAGTGCGAAAATTAAGACCAGGGAAAACCTGGCGAAATGAGGAGAAATGCTTTATTTCTCCTCATTTTTGCTGTTTGTAAGTGTGCTACATTGTGCATCACACATAGAAACAGCAAATTACTATGAATGATTGTTTATGTGCAGGAAGGTATCCCTTCCTGCACATAAACAATCATTTAAAAATGACGATTTATAACTTCTATGTGTGCTGCACAGTGCAGCACACATAAAAGTTACTAATCGCCATTTTGGAATTTTTATGTGCAGGCAGGGACACCTGCACATACATAATAATAATATGTAGCTTATAGAGTGCATGGCTACCCCCAAAGGGAGTGTCCCGGCGCTGAACGGAAATGGGTAGAGAGAGAGGTCGGTACGGCGGATCCCTCGTGAATCTACTGTAGACTGAAGAGCCATGTCTTCAGTAACTTGCGGAAACTGAGTTCCGAGGGGGCCTTTCTGATGTGTAGGGGTAGGGCATTCCAGAGAACTGCGAATGAGCATCCGCCCATTCTGATTTTGGCAAAGCGAGGGGTGACAAGAAGTTCAAAGTGATTGGACCTTACATTTCTAGTATGGTGTGATTTGTAAATTCTTTTTTGTAGGTAAAGAGAATTTGTGTGGTAGTGGGGGCCATTTTCATTTATTGCTCTGAACGCCAGGGTAAGTGCCTTGAATTCAGTCCGTTTTCTTACAGGTACCCCATGTAAGCACCTTAGGTGAGTTGAGATATGATGTCTTAAAGGGACATTTCTCATGAGCCTTTCAGCTGCATGTCGTATTGTCTGCAGCTTTTTGATCAGATAGGCTGGTAGGCCCAGATAGAGACTATTGGCATAGTCTAGTTGTGATGTCACCAGAGCACGAACAATGGTTTTCCTACACTCCATGGGTAGGAGATGGATACATTTTCTTAATGCTTTTAGTTTCCAGAAACATGTAGAAGAGACATGTCCTATCTGGGTTTTGTACGATAGCATGTTGTCAAATTTGAATCCCAAGGTTCTTGCTGACACGACCGGGCTCGGAGGTGGATGGGGGGAGGTGGGGCGGAATTGAGCATTGGGGGCCACCGGAGTTTAGTAAAATCTGAATGATCTTTAAAAGAAAACATCAGCTGTTTGTCATCAGCATATGAGATGACACTGACTTCATGTTGCTCAATAAGTGGAGCCAGGGGGCAAGGTAAATATTAAAAAGAGTGGGGCTGAGGGCCGAACTCTGGGGGACTCCACGAATCAGAGGACGAGATGATGAAATGTGCGGTGGAAGTCTTATTTTTTGAGTGCATTCCTCAAGAAAGGAGTTGAACCATGCGAGTACAGTTCCAGTGATTCCTAGTAGTCTAAGTCTATCAAGGAGGATCTTGTGGGACACCGTATCGAACGCTGCCGATAGGTCAAGCAGCACCAGCATTGCACAGCAACCCTTGTCCAGGGTTTCTCATATAGTCATTCCTCAACACAGACACCCTTGAACTACAGTGCAAGGGTGCCTCCATTGGGACTAGGCAGCTGAATTTAGCACCAGCACAGGGAAAAACGCAGGGGTGCAACGTAATATTCTAAATATGACGCATCCCCGCGTTTCTAAAGTGGTGTAGCATGGCGTTAGCAATATTGGATCTAACCTGTGCTCCGCCACTTTCTTATACATATGCCCCACTATACCTTGGATGAAGAATAACAGTAATTTATTGCAAGTGCATGTTGAACTTTGCAGTCACAAAGGAGGAGGCTCTGAGGGCGGCAGTGCAACTGAAGCGAACTTAACCCCATTAGCTTGGAAGATGGCAGAATGTCACCCTTGAGACCTTGTGCGTCTGGTCTTTGGGAACATCTGCCTCAAATCCTTCATCTCTTTCATGTTATGTTTATTGGTTATTAGATTTGAGAAAATGTGACAGCAACTCCCAATCTATATATAGAACCACATGCTTATGATTTCCTATATTAATGTGCTAAGCTTGAAGGAGTGCGGCGTTGGGTGATTTGAATAGATTTTTCAAGCTGAATGGCCTACACAGTATTCAGTATGCCCTCGTCATATGACAAACAAGACGTCAGGGAGTGAGTAAGATTGTGTGAGATGGTACTGTAGGGCTTCAAGAGGCAAATGTTCAATGGTAATGAATAAGCACTTACCAGGTAAAGTTTATCTGATGGAGTGATTGAGGTGCAGGGTAGGTGTGCCTCCAGTGTCGGTGGTTTCTATGTGGCATATGTACTCTAGGAATCCACACTGTTGAGTCTCCAGCAACTAGCTCCTCACATTCTCTTTTGTGGTAACAGTGCCTGGCGATGACCAGATTCAACGACATGTCCTTTGGCCAAGATAGACCTCAGAAATGAAGGAGCCAGGTTGATGCATGCATTCCGCTTATGGCAGGAACACAGTTTCAGAAGCTCCTGCAGTGACCATCATGGAGTCACACAGAACCAAGTGTGCTGTCCTCACTGCTCAAATACTATCTGTCTTTTAGTAGCCCATTGATATTATTTAGGGCTCTGGTCGTCAATTCGAGGATACATGAGTAGCGCAGTAGAGATCCAGGAAGAGCAAAATAATCAGTACCTAGGCTGTCAATTCACATTCCCAATTCCTTCAGGCGTTCACAGCTTACCCACATGAACCATTGCACCTGGGCTTTTGTGTTTCATTTTAAATTCATTAAGCTATGTGAGTACACCACAAAACATCGAAGAAATAAGTCATTTTGCATTCCTGTAAAAAGGAAATATTGATAAAGCTCTATGATAGTTCATCTATTATTGGTAATGGAGTTTTCACAGTAGCTTCCTTTATATTCAATTGTTTTCCATTTTTGGACTACTAAGCCAAGAACGAGACCTTACATTATCCCCTAACAACTTAATATTAAAGTTCTGTGTATGTTCGCCTATCACCATTCTAACCAACAAGGGCTTTTGGAATAACATTTCCTGACAAAATGTAATTCCTTCTCTTGGGCTTCGTGCTTCTCTTAGCAAACAATTTTGGCCTTTTGGACAATTGCCTCTGTTCTGCGATTAGAGTCCCAGGGAGTTATCCGTTTTGGCTTCATTCATCTAAACATTGTCAAAAATGAGAGAGAAACCAAAGGCACAGCTCTCAATCTCAACGCCATTCTATCTTAGTATTCGCTTGTTTGGTATGCCCTCCCACTACACCCACTAGAAGAAAGCTGATTAAAGCTCAACAGTGAATGCCAATCCCGAGTCAAAATACAAAGTGAGAGCAAAGATTGTACTCTGTTCCCAAATACTCTCTATGGATCAGTTGGTAGGGTGCAATCATACCCTAAAGACTCAAATTAGGTCAGAGAGCTGTGCTTAATAGGATCCCAAAGACGCCCTTTATGCTATCAGGCAGTATGCAATCAATATCTCATAACCTCACAATGAACCAGACAAAATAAAAAGCGCTTTTCTTATGCATTCTAGGTCCTAACTATAAATACCTACTGGCATCACCCATGGCCATGCACACCATGGGGTTGAATGCAGTGGGTGTCTTTTTGTTAATTTTCCGCTGCATCTGCAGATCCAAGGGTGGATCTGCGGATCCATTGACTAGTCAAAAAAACAATTGGGCAATTTTGCGCCAACGAGGGGCCCGACCCTTCTATGTGTCCCATGGGGTCAGTATGCTTGTAACCTGACCTTCTATATGTTTTTGGGATGTTTCCTCCGCCCCCTCAGCCAATTCAAGAAAGTAAATGGTGGCTGTAACTTTTCTATCAGGTTGAAACCAATCAATCATAGCCTTGCCCAGATTCGAAGACCTGTGGCCATAGAAATGTATGTTCTTTTAACCTTTAACATCTTTGAAGCTGAGGAGGAGCCGCGCCAGCGACCAAGATGACCGCTTGAGCATCAGCTCCGCCGGCCTCCACATCCTGACCAACTATCCGGCACATTATCCTGAGCCCTGTCCCCATCTTTGGGTGGGGGACCAGCACCTGAGTCACTAGGTGAAATTCTGGCTCATTTGGTGGCCGCGGCGGGCGAATTTCATCGTCGAGAAAATTGGGGCCTGTGGTCTCGGAGACCGGGGACCCGGGTGTGGAACCATCCGAGACGGAGTGCAACAACATCGGCTGCAGAGACCGAGTCGCGGCTGTGACGGCGTGCGCCTCTCAACCTGACTTGGAGGTCGACCGTCGTAGTAACGGCCTACACTCGGCTCGACACTCGACTGAGGTGTGGTCGGTTTCCCCTGCCTTTGCGATCGAGATGACATTGAGAGACTCTGAGAAGCCTCAGCAGAAGCCCTCGAAATCCAATCGGCAGGTCCAGTCGAATCGCATCGATAAGTATGCTATTTCCAAGGGGTTCCCGGTTGAAGCGAAACGACCTCCGGCTGGAGGTACCGAAGGGGTTTCAGTCAGCGACGACCCCACAATGAAAGACTTAATGGCCGCTATCACTGGGGTCCAATCTTCCTTGGACAAGATGGACATAAAACTAGATACTGTCGCAATCGAGGTGGGCCTTCTCAGGGCTGACCTCACCAAAACTACTGAGAAGGTCAAAAATCTGGAGGTAAAAACGACGAGCCTCCTCGAGGCTGTATCTGAGCTCCAGAAGGAAGTGCGCGACCTCAAGGTGGACCGACATCAATTTGATAGTAAGCTCAATGAGTATGAGGGCCGGGCACGCCGCAACAATGTCTGCATTTTGGGGGTTCCAGAGAAATCCAAAGGGGCGACCCCAGACCTCTTTGTCGAGGATCTCATCATGAACCATCTTAAGCCGAAGGGCCTTAGTAATTTCTCCACGGTGGAGAGGGCACACAGGATTCCCGGAGGCCGCCCGAAGATTGGGGCACCTCCGCGTCCCATCATTGCCCGGGTCCTGAACTTCCGCGACCGGGACACCATTTTGCAATCAACGAGGTCCACTGGGCCGTTGGCCTATGAGAACGCTTCGCTGTTGTTCTTTCCGGACTTCACACAGATGGTTCAGAGACAGCGACAAGGCTTTTTGTCCGTAAAGCGGCGGTTGAGAGACAGGGACGTGAAATACTCTATGTTGTATCCCGCACGATTGAGGATCGAACATGATGGAAAGACTTGGTTCTTTGATAACCCCAAGGTGGCCGCGGACTGGCTGGACCGAATAGAAGGATCGTACACTGGGTCTCAGGCCCAAACGGACAGCAAAGAATAGCGTACTGCTTAGAACTGTAAGACGCACTCATCGTATCACTGGCGCAGGGGGTCTGGACGGGGCTATTCGTTCTTCCCCTCTCCCCCCCCCGGACTATTTTTTTGCTCAAAACTCTTTTTATGTGATCGTTTCGGTTTGGGGGGGACTATGGTTGGTTTGGGGTGGTGGGGGCGGGCGGCCTGTTGTAAGGTCCTACCTTTAGATACTTGTTAGTGGGGTGACAGGCACACTGCGAGTTGGGGATGTGCAGGGGTGCAGGGTGGGGGGCCGGGGATTTGGTTGTTGGGGATGTTTAGGAGTTGTTTTTTCTGAAGTAAGTGACCAGGGATTGCTAAGGGTGCCATCGGATATCCTGTTTTGTATTGGAAGGATGCATGGCTTCCACTAGACAGGGCCTGGGCTTCTCCATCCTCAGCTGGAATGTGAATGGATTGGGTGACAAGGTAAAACGTACTATGGTGAATCAGCTCATTAGAAGGCACATGCCGGATGTCGTTTTGCTGCAGGAAATGCATCTAATGGGGAAGCGATGTATGGCACTTCACAGGGGGGGGGTATAAGCTTGTTGCTCATGCTGGTTTTACTTCTGGTTTGAGGGAAGTGGGCATCTTAGTGAAGAACTCCTTTCCCTTTACGATCCGATCGACCTGGTCTGACAATCGTGGTCGTTATTTTGGCATATCGGGTCTTTAGGAGGGTAGGACGATTACGTTTGTGTCTATTTATGTCCCCCCGGCATTGCAGGCTGATAGGTTTGGTGACTTAGGTCGGATGTTTCTTACACTGCCCATCGGCATAATGGTGCTGGGCGGAGACTATAATGCAGTTGTGGATTGCAAAATAGATAGGCGTCCCTCCCGTGTGCTGTTGCCCTCTCGTAGGTGGCTACCCGACTTTATTTCTACGTCAGGGTTGTTAGATGCATGGCGTCTTAGGCATCTGAGTGCCACTGAGTATACACATGCTTCTGCAGCGCACTATTCCCTCTCCAGAATTGACCATGTGCTTTTGCCGGCGGCCCAGACGACCTTAGTCAGAGAAGTGGCTCACCTGGTGAGGGGGGTTTCTGACCACTCGCCGATATGGCATCGGCTGTGTTTGGGGCAGGGCGATGTTGGTAGAATAGCTCCCATAAGTGCGTGGCGTCTGAAGGAGCCTGTGGTAAAAAAGGAACTTATACGGGTCACAGATAATTTTTTCCGCGAAAACGAGGGCTCGGTCACATCGAGGTGTTCCCTCTGGGAAGCGTACAAGACCGTATTAAGAGGGGAGGCTCTTTCCCTTGTCTCCGGGCAGAAGAAGAAGAGGAGTGAGGAATTGGATAGAGTGGAGGCGGAGCTTGTGGCCTTGGAAAACGCAGCTTCCTCTGGGAGTGACCCGGAGGCGAGCCATCGCCTCGGGCTGCTCCGGGATGAATACAAGTCAATGACACGAGACAGTGCGAAGGCGCAACATGCCTCAACACAGAGTAGGATCTATGAGCATGGCGATAAAGCCGGGAGGTTGATCACCTGGTTGGAAAAGGGAGACTGGGGGTCACGTTTGGTGCCGGAACTGAACGTGGGTCCCGTGGTTACGTCGGATCCTCAGTCGATAGTTCAGGAGTTTGCGCGATATTATGAGGAGGTATATACAGCGGCTGGAACGTTCACTGAGGTCGAAAACGCGGACATGATTCGAGATATACCAATGCCTGCCTTATCAGATGATCACAGGCAATTACTAGAATCCGCCCTCACCAACGATGAGGTGGCCATGGCTATTAGGGGGGTTCACTCTGGTAGGGCTTCAGGCCCTAACGGCCTTCCCATCGAGTTGTTTAAGCCACATACAGACAGATTGGCCCCATATCTGAAGGATATGTACATGGAAAGCCGTGATCGGGGTATACCGCCCTATGACCAACGAGTCGCCAACATTGTAGTGATTTATAAGGAGGGTAAGCCCAGACTGGACTGCTCCTCGTACCGCCCTATTTCTTTGTTGAACGCGGAGCCCAAGATCTTGGCCAAACTGCTGGCCACCCGTTTGGTGAAATTAATCTCAACCTTGATCCATCCGGATCAGTCCGGTTTTATGCCCCGACGTAACACCGCACTTAATCTTCGTCGGTTGCATGGGGTGGTGGCGGGCGCGTCCCACATCCATGAACCAGCAATTTTGGTGTCTCTTGATGCTACCATGGCTGTTGATCGGGTGAAGTGGCCCTACCTTTTTGCGGTTTTGACGAAGCTGGGGTTTGGCCCTGTATCCGTCTTTTATATTCAGCACCCATGTCTCGCGTGGTCGTGAATAACCATAGGTCGCGTGACTTTTCTCTCGGACGGGGAATGCGACAGGGATGCCCCCTCTCGCCTCTCTTGTTTGCTTTGGCTTTGGAACCGCTTGCGGCCTGGGTGCCTTGGGATCGCTCGATCAGAGGGCTACGTTGGACTGCGGACTGGGAGGACAAGATTTCACTTTATGGTGATGACATTTTGCTAAACTTGACCTCCCCACGCAGATCCCTTATTGTTTTCATGGATGTTCTGGCCATCTTTGGCAGATATCCGGGATTTGCGATTAATTGGGCGAAGTCCGTCCTTTTTGTGTTGAGCGGAGACCCCCTAGAGTACCCGAGAATTGTCCTGTACGACTGGAGACGGTTAGCTTTCGCTATCTTGGGATCCAGATCTCTGGTTATCCCAAGGTGCACTTCCGGTTGAACCTGTTGCCTCCCTGAGCTAGACTCCGGTCAGATGTTGCGCGGTGGAAAACGCTCCCACTCCCCCTCCTGGGCCGGGCGTCCTTTTCAAAATGATGGCTCTCCCGCGATTCCTATATGCACTACAGAACTCCTTCGACCCTGTGCCGCAGTCGTACTTCAGTGAGATTGAGTCTCTACAGCGTAGCCTTCTGTGGGAGGGAAGGCCGCTCATTGCTCTGTCGAAATTGATGCTGCCATGGTACAACGGAGGAATTGGTCTGCCCAACATTCGGAAATACTATTGGGCATCTCAGCTGGCCCCCATAAACCATGCTATATGTGGCTCGCCGGTGGACCCCGCATATGCGATGGACCACGGTCAAGTGCCGGGGGAGAATACACCGAGTCCTGTATGCAAAGCGCGGTCGGTTCCCGTTGGTGGGGCCTCCCTCGATCTCTACTAGAATATGGCATGAGGCCAACAGAGACCTCAAATGGGCTGGTTGCTTGACATTGGCTACTCCCCTGTGGAGTTCTGAGATGTTGGGAATGCTCTGGAAAACCAAGGAGTTTGATCGTTGTGACCTGATCGGTGTAAAGCAGGTCAGAGACATATGGGGTAAAAATAGGGTGCTGACATTCGAGGAATTGCAGGCTAAATACCAGCTGAATGAGACAGAACGGTTTAGGTACCTTCAGGTCAGTCATGATTTGAGCGCCGTTGTCCCCAGAGGTGAGACGCCTCCAGTGGCCTCTCCACTGGAGGATCGTCTGCTCGATGGTCTAGTACCCACTAGGGCGATCTCCTTAACGTGTAGCAAGCTGATCAACCATACTGATGACCCCTTGGTGTTGCTACGTAGGCAGTGAGTCGCTGATGGCTTTGTTCTTGATGACGAGGATTGGAGGGAGGCGGTGGCGTCCCCTAAGGAAGTCAAGGTCCCTATGAGGCTCCGTTGGTCCAACTTAGAATTCTGCATCACTCCTATGTCATGGGTCCGGGATTGCAGAAGATGGGCTTGGCTGGGTCTGCTGACTGCCGAAGAGGGTGCGGGCTGCCTGGAACGTTCATGCACATATTGTGGGAGTGTGAGAGGGTTCATGACTTCTGGACCAAGATACACTAAAAAATGAGTGAAGTCTGGGGAGTGAATGTCGAGCTGGAGACAAGAAGATGCTTGTTGAATGTGTGGGAGCCTACGGACCTGCAGAGTCACGGCAAGGTCTGGGTGGCTCTCGCGTGTGTGATTGCCAAACGGAATATAGCGCAGCTCTGGGGTGCCTCTCGGGCGCCTCAGGTAAGAAAATGGATGGAAGATCTTGATTGGTGTATGTTTCGTGAGAAGTCAGTATATGTATCCAAGGGGCGACCCCGCAAATGGGTCAAGATCTGGGGAACCTGGAATGCTTATCGTGGTGATATATGTGAACCGCCGGAACTCGAACCTACAGATGTGGACCGGGAGGACGCCTAGGCCTGTTTCCTTCTTCTTAATCTCTCGCTGTTATTGTTGGGAGCTACACCCATAAATATGTAACTGTGATCACCCGATACACCCTGGTCAATGTTTGTGAATTGCATTGTTGATTTCTTTTGTTAATAAAAAGAATTTAAAAAAAACATCTTTCAAGCTACTGGTTGGATGTACACCAAATAAATGAAACCCTGATATGCGTAACCAAATCTAGCTTAATGCCAAATTTAGTTTGAATCTGTTCAGCGGTTTGGGCTGTAGTCATGTTTAAAGAATGCATAATCTCCTTAGACATAACATGGGGAAAAAGCGTTTTGGGATCACGCCTTTTTCTCAGCATCCGCTTGACGGATCACCTCAAAACTGTCAAAAAAGCAGCTGAACTAGAGAAAGTATATGTTTTGAAAATGTCATGAAGATTTGTCAAGCGGCGCCAAAGTTATTGGCAAAACAATAAATGCTCTACCTATGGAAACTTTGGTCCTAACTATGACTATGTACTGGCTATCGCCATTAGTTTATATATGTATATAATAGCAATGTGGTCAGTAATGGCAGTGTGCTGTGGCTGCTGGTGCTAGCATGGAAGTAAGACCAGCCTTCCCATATACGTCCTTTGGCTGCTTGTGGTAGAGTGAAAGGTGGACCAGCTTTCCCATGTGTTTGCAACAAAAAGAAAATGCTGCACTCTAGGAACTCCAAGTTTTTAAAAGTTTAATAATCAGTTTTTCTGAAAGAAACCGATGCATTTAGACTCAACAGTCTGTATCACAGTTAGTTAGTCTATTATCTATTTTTCTTATATATACAAGCTCATACTGTTCATAATGGAACATTCTGGGAAACGTAATATGTAACCCAATATAGTGGGGCATATTATCAAGGACCGGTGTTAAAATTATTGCCGTATTGTCGGCAGGAAACTACCGATAAAACAGCAATAATGGGCTTGATAATACGCCCTTGTTAATTCCCATAGAGGCCCATGTTCTGATGTTAACATGGGCTTCTATGGGAATTAACAAAATTGTATTATCAAGCCCATTATCGCCGTTTAATCAGCAGTTTCCTGCCAATAAAACAGCGATAATTTTAACACCGGTCCTTGATAATATGCCCCAAAGATTGTTAAACTGGTCATCCTTTTTGTGGTCTTTCCAATTCATTTTTGCCTTTTACCTTCTATTTTTGCTCATTCTTTTTGTTGGCTTTTGTACTCTAACCATTTTACCACTGCTAACCAGTGCTAAAGTGCATATGCTTCCACCCTAAACATAGTAACATTGTTGTCTACCTAATGGTTATATTTAATTACTGGTAAGTTCCTTGTAAAGTGGTATGACATATACACAGGGCTTGTATGTCAAATGCTACTAGTGGGCCTGCAGCACTGATTGTGCCTCTCACATAAGTAGCCTTTCAAACCTTTCTCAAGCCTGTCATTGCAGTGTCTGTGTGTGCAGTTTACTGCCACTTTGACTTGGCTTTTAAAACTACTTTCCAAGTCTCAAACTCCCCTTTTAAGTCACCCATAAGGTTGGACTAAGTAACCCTAAGGGCAGGATGTAAGTAAAAGGTAGGACATGTGTGTTTAATCTTTACATGTCCTGGTAGTCACAAACTCCTAAATTCGTTTTTCACTACTGGGAGGCCTATCACGCTGCTCCCTACTTTGACCGGGTATTGTAGCGCTTCACTGCCAGACTACTTCTGTTACCTATATCACGAATTGCGCTTCACTTGCATTGCTCCATAATTCATTTTGTGCTTTTGGAAATTTACCGTAGCGCCTTACTGCTGAGCTAAATTGCGCTTCACTCGCATTGCTCCATAATTCATTTTGTGCTTGTGGAAACTTATCGTAGCGCTTCACTGCTGAGCTGCGCTTTCATTTCATTATTTATTCTGTGCCTGCGGTGACGCTTCCCTCTCACGGCTTTTGTTTGGGTCCCAGTCTCGTCCTTTGGCTTGCTGCCATTTTGTTGTTGTTTGTGCTTCACAGCCCGGCCCTCCACCCCGCTCCCGCCTCCCAGTTGACCCTCCCTCACACAGATAGATTAGGCTCGTCCCTCCAGGGCTAGCGCTGTGACCGTCCTGAACTCATCAGAAGCGGTCGCTCCTCACGCTGCTCCCTACTTTGACCGGGTATTGTAGCGCTTCACTGCCAGACTACTTCTGTTACCTATATCACGAATTGCGCTTCACTCGCATTGCTCCATAATTCATTTTGTGCTTTTGGAAATTTACCGTAGCGCCTTACTGCTGAGCTAAATTGCGCTTCACTCGCATTGCTCCATAATTCATTTTGTGCTTGTGGAAACTTATTGTAGCGCCTCACTGCTGAGCTGCGCTTTCATTTCATTATTTATTCTGTGCCTGCGGTGACGCTTCCCTCTCACAGCTTTTGTTTGGGTCCCAGTCTCGTCCTTTGGCTTGCTGCCATTTTGTTGTTGTTTGTGCCTCACAGCCCGGCCCTCCACCCCGCTCCCGCCTCCCAGCTGACCCTCCCTCGCTCCGCCCCCTCCACTATCTACATATGCCAATGCAACAGACGTGCAGCGTTCACGCGCAGCGGTCGCACCCCATGCGCGCCGAAGGTGCGCCAAAAGTAAGCCCGTCTACGCCCGTCCGCGCCTGGACCGCGCCCAGCGCCAGACCCCCTGGTCCCCGCAAAACCCTCTCCACCCGCTTATCGTACGACGCCGCTTCCCTCCTTGCCCTCAACCCCGGACGCACACCACAATGCTGCACAGCGACCCCAGGATACACCCATGGACCTTTCGCCTGCCACTCCTGCAAGTACACCTGCATCAGAACCCACACCAAATCCATTACCCCCAAACACAGATCCGACTCTAACCACCTGAAGTGCATCCTGCTGAACACCCGCTCGGTGCACAGACACCCCACTGAACTCTGGGATCTACTCGACACTACATCGCCGGAAGTCGCCTTCCTTACTGAAACATGGATTAACGCCTCATCAGCACCCGACATCGCCATAGCCATCCCGGACAATTACAAGATCATCCGAAAAGACCGCACCATCCAAACAGGAGGAGGCATCGCCATCATCCATAAGAACACCATCCGAATCACGACCAGCTCCGACGACAACCTCGCGACCGCCGAACACCTTCACTTCCAGATCCACACCGACCCCAGGACCACACTTTGAGGCACCCTCATCTACAGACCACCAGGAACCCACACACAATTCTGCGAAGACATCACTGACTTCATCAGCCCACATGCCCTCACTTCCGAGAACTACATCCTACTAGGAGACCTCAACTTCCACCTGGAAAAGAAAAATGACAGCAACACCACCACCCTTCTGGACAACCTAGCCAATCTCAGACTCAAACAACTTGTCGACACCCCCACCCACTTAGCCGGACACACACTCGACCCTATCTTCACCTCCAGCAAACACATCTCCTTCGATCACACCTCAGCTCTTCACTGGACGGACCACAGCTGCATCCACCTCAGCTACAAAAAGACCACAACTCACAACCCCCCAAAACCTTTTCCTCGAAGAAACTGGAACAAAATCACCACCGACCAACTCACCACATCACTCAACCGAAACCCTCCTGCCATTTCATCGGACCCAAACCAAGCCGCCACCAAACTCACACAATGGATCACCCACAGCGCTGACGAATTAGCACCCTTGAAAAACCACCAGATCAAACAAGGTAGAAAAAAGGCCCCCTGGTTCAACGATGACCTTAAGAAATCCAAGAAGTTATGTCGCACCCTCGAGAAAAGCTGGAGAAAAAACCCAACCACTGACAACATGACCACCTTCAAGGACGCCACCCGCAAACACCACCAATTGATCCGATCCACCAAGAAATAAGCATTCAAGGATCGACTCGACAACAACGCCCACAACAGCAAAGAACTATTCAACATCATCAAAGAATTTACCAACCCCACCGCCGGCACCAACGACATCACCCCCTCCTCTTTCATCCACAACAAAATAGCCGACATACATAACAGCTTTAAAAACCAGTCCGAAGAACAGTTCACTCCACCCACATCCGAACCAAAACAGCTCTCTCACAACCTTTGCACCTGGAACCCAATCACTACTGAAGACACCATCCACCTGATGAACTCCATCCACTCAGGTTCTCCGACCGACCCATGTCCCCACCACATCTTCAACAAAGCAGACTCCATTATTGCACCCCATCTCCGCGATGTCATCAACTGCTCCTTCAACTCCGCTACCTTCCCAGAAAGCTGGAAACATGCCGAACTCAGCGCCCTCTTGAAGAAACCCACAGCAGACCCCTCTGAACTTAAAAACTACCGCCCCATCTCACTCCTCCCATTCCCCGCCAAAGTCATTGAGAAAGCCGTCAACAATCAGGTCGCCGCCTTCCTCGAATCCAACAACTCCCTCGACCCCTCACAGTCCGGCTTCAGAACCAAACACAGCACCGAAACCACCCTTATCGCAGCTACAGACGACATCCGAACGCTACTGGACCACGGAGAAACAGTTGCCCTCATCCTACTTGACCTCTCCGCCGCCTTCGACACAATCTGTCATAGCACCCTCATACAAAGCCTCAGCAACATCGGAATACAAGGAAAAGCTTTGGACTGGATCATCTCATTCCTCGCCGGAAGAACCCAGAGAGTCCGCCTCCCCCCATTCAAATCAGAGGCCACCGAAGTCATCTGCGGCGTACCACAAGGATCATCTCTCAGTCCCACCCTCTTCAACGTGTACATGAGTCCCCTCGCATCCATCGCGCGACAACACAACCTCAACATCATCTCCTACGCAGACGACACCCAGCTGATCCTCTCCCTCACCAAAGACCCAAACACAGCCAAAACCAACCTACACGAAGGAATGAAAGAAGTAGCCGCATGGATGAAGAACAGCCGTTTAAAACTAAACTCTGACAAAACGGAAGTCCTCATCTTAGGATCATCCCCCTCTGCCTGGGATGACTCATGGTGGCCAAGGGCCCTGGGTACTGCACCCATACCTACAGATCACGCACGTAACCTGGGCTTCATCCTAGACTCCTCACTCTCGATGACCAGACAGGTAAATGCTGTCTCGTCTTCTTGCTTCAACATCCTACGCATGCTCAAAAAAATCTTCAGTTGGATCCCCAACAAATCAAGAAAGACAGTAACCCACGCACTGGTCACCAGCCGACTGGATTATGGAAATACCCTTTACGCCGGAACCACAGCCAAACTACAGAAAAAACTCTAATGCATCCAAAACGCCTCAGCCAGACTCATTCTGGACATCCCCCGTCAAGCTCACATTTCGGGTCACCCGAAGGAACTCCACTGGCTCCCCGTCAACAAGAGAATAACGTTCCGTCTCCTCACCCACGCACACAAGGCCCTCTACGACCTAGGGCCCGAATGCCTCAACACACGACTGTCCTTCTACAAACCCTCCCGCCAACTACGATCATCCAATCAAGCCCTCGCCGCAATTCTGCGCATCCACAGATCCAACATGGGAGGAAAATCCTTCTCCTACTTAGCAGCCAAAACCTGGAATTCTCTCCCCACTCACCTCCCCCTTACACAGAACCACCCCTCCTTCAGAAAGCAGCTTAAAACCTGGCTATTCGATAAATAATGCCCCACCATCCCTCAAGCGCCTTGAGACCCTCTGGGTGAGTAGTGCGCTATACAAATTCTTGAACTTGAACCCCTCTCATAGGCTAGCATTGGTAATGTCATAGTTTACTTTTAAGCTGCAATTCTTGATCATACTTTTGGAATGTTAATGATAAATCCTGCTCACTGGTTAAGTTGAATTTAACATTACAGTTTCAGAAAATGTAACAACAGTTCCAGCCTGTCTCCAATACATGTATGGGGTGGGTGACAGCTACACTTTGTACATTCCCCTCTAGACAACCACACACCACAAAAAAGGAAGGATAAGTGTGTCTAAGTACCATTCTATATACACCTGCACTCTGATGGCCTTCCCTGGCAGGATGGAAGGGGAGGGGTAACATTTCACTTGAATAGGCATTATCCTGTCTCCACACAAAGGACTGATTGCCCCCCACTGATAGCCTGGCAGACAGGACTGGGTTGAAAGGGATACTTGTGCAATTCAGAGAACTGCTTTGAAGTCACCCCCAACATCAAATGCACTTTTGGGTATATGTACTGGGTCCCTGGCCCCCTAAAATCAGAAACTACTGTACTTGTAACTGAATCTCTGCCAGATGAGCTGCTGTGCTGCTCAAAGGACTCAACTGGGCTTCTGATCTAGAAGGCCTGCTTTTCTGTTTGCTGTCCTGCTGCTTGCTGCTCTCTGACTCTGATAAAGGAGAGATGGACTCTGCCTTCATTCCAAGTGATCTCCAAGGGCTTGTTGGCTTGCCTCCTGTTGCTTTAGACTCAGACAAATCAAAGTCTCTACCCCTGCTCCTTGCTCACTGGAAGTGGCCCAGAGACTTCTGACACAGATTTCAACGCATCTCCTGTCTGCGTGCAGAAGAATCGACTAATCGAAATGGTTGTGGGAGTAAGATTGGCGTATCACCTTGGAGCGAGTGCTTTCCCTACAAAGATCGATGCATCGGACTGCAACCTGGTAAGATCGACACGTCCCCACGACTGCGTGGCAGAAATCTTTGGAACTGAGCACTGCCTTCACTGCGTGGAGAAGATTGATGCATCCTACACCGGAAGACCTCGCCATTGATGTTTCTCCCTGTTTACGAGCAGGAAAGTTACTTTGTTTGCCAGGGCCTGTGTGGGTCTTATAGCCGATCAGCGCTTCATCGTGGTCCCCCAAAAATTTGACTTGGCTTAAAATAACCTTTTTAGTGACTGGCTTCTAAGGACTTTACAGCATTTATTCCTTTAAAATTCAATATTTCAACTTCTATACATTGTGATTTTTGTCATTTTGGTCTTGTTTCATTCAGAATATAATAATATATTTTTCTAAACCCCATGGAGTATTTTGTGGTGTATTCATTGTGTTACTGTGTGAGTGTGTTGCACAAATAGTTTACACATTGCCTCTTTAGGTACGCCTGACTGCTCTGCGCCAAGCTCCCAGAGGGTGAGTACAGGTTATATTTTAGTGTGTATCTAGCTTACCCTTTTCGTTGTTTAGTTTATTGAAATATGTCATGAACTCTGGATGTGTCACATTTTAAATAAGAATAATGTTGCCTATGTACCTCAGCCAGAGTATAAAGTGCATTCAGATGTGAATTGCTCTCTTCACCCCAGGCTACTTCCCTTTCCCACCATTATATAGTGATATTGTCATAACTGGGGGAAAAGAAAATTCCCATGGCAGTCTGGCATTGTTGTTGGAATATTTGAAGATTGAACATGAATATATTGTTATTTAGACATGTCTCAATCATAGTGAGTAGCATTTCTGAGTTCTGTAACTCTCCTATATTCCTTTGCATGGAAAAGTAGTCCACAGCTTTCAGGCCCACTGCGTGCTTAATTGTTGAATAAAGACACTAATCAACTTTCCAGGCTGTGTTGGCTAATTCTCCCAAAAAGATCGCTGGTGCCCTTGATGTAAGAAGTGAGGGTGGTGACTATGGAAGCTAAGTAGTGATCACTGTATTTAGAGTAATTTACACATAACGAACCGTATCCTGGCACCATTGGTGTTCCTGGTGGGTTCTTCAGTGTTTTGTGAATTTTGGGTAGAAAGTAAATGGTTGGAATGACTGAATTGCAGGTTTTAACTATTGGTATTCCTCTTTTTTTGATCAAAAGTTTACTCTGCTATTGTTTTTGTTTTTTATTTGATGCCGTGGTCAGTCTGTTGATAGGATTTTCTTTTATTTTTTTTATAGCTTTTTCATCATGTAGCCAACAATGGGAATCATCAATGCAGTCTTGTTACTATATTGCCACCTTTGCTAGCTGGTTTTATGACCACAGAATTATTGTTGACAAGATTTTCAACATCCTTGTATTATCCCATAGTAAGATTTTCTTTTCTGTTTTTTTGTCAGGCGTTCCTACGTTTCTCCAAGTCAGTTACTTTTGGTTTATGGAGAGTGTCAATTTTGTTGTCATGTGATAATGTCGGCCAAACCTTTGACTTTTGTTGCAACTTACTATACTTGTGTTTATTGCTAACAACTTAAAATCGCTCCAACATTTGTGCCCCTGTGAAGTCCTCATCTTTTAAATCATACAAGAGATCAAATAGAGTGTTGGGATCAGGAGCTGTTCAATGGTATGTCTAGTCCCCAACGATTGAAACAATGTAAGCAAACAACACTGCTTGGCAATGAAAGTTATTTGGACAAATTGTGTGTGGCAAAGTGTAGTGTCTGTTTCATTTTTCTATGTCACCTTATGGTACATTCAGCAGCTGTGGTGGTGGGGCACAAAGAGGGAGGCAGGGCAAATAGAACTGGGAGACTGGTCCCTTCTGTCTTCCCTCTAGAGACACCATTGCAACTTGGGGTTCTGTATTTTTTCAATTATTTAAGACCTCGGAATTGCTATTTGGAAGGAACACCTACAATACGTCTCTTCCAATTAGTGACTCTTTTTCCATTTCTAAACCCATTTTTAGAGTTGGAAAAAAGTTACCATCTTCTAAAGTACACTACAAAAAGCATTTTGCAGTCACAAACTCAAAATAGGAGTGTTTGCAACCACAAAAATGCTTTGAACATCTGGAGCTTAGAGAGGTGTGATTTTTTTTAAGTGGCTCCTGTTAATGAAAGGATATAAAAATGCATTGGAATTATGCCTGATTGCTACACTAGGCTCTTTCTTAACTGAAAGATGTGTTTCCAGAAGCCATGGAATTATGCCCGATTGTTACCCAGGGCTCTTTCTTAACAGAAAGATGTGTTTTCAGAGGCCATAAAGTGTGAATTAAAGGCAAACTCTAAAATGAAAAGTTTTATAACACATCTGGGACGCACCAATTAATAGGAACTCAGCTTGTACTGCAAGAAGTGTGAGCAACTATACTTGTTTTCTGTGAATGCCTGATCGCATATGTTTTACAAAATCCATTTCACTTCCTCAAGTTGAATGAACAGTGTTAATGAAAGGCCTTCATGTGCTTACAGGAAAAGACAAATCACAACATGCTTGTTTGCATAATATACTGCATCGGAGTAGTTATTTCTCCTACATCCCCCTAAAGCCTGGATAGAGCCCCCCTACAACTACCATATCAGAGTTGCCACTTCCGTCCTTGAATTCTGCATGAAACTGAAATCCTGGCTCTTCCATACCTCATATAGGCCAGATCAATCAATCACTCAATCAATAAGTGGTTTATACAGCGTGCTACTCACCCATGGAGGTTTAAAGGCGCTGGGGGGAGGGGGACAACTCCGGATCAGTCGAAGAGCAATGTCTTGAGGTCCTTCCTGAACATGTGGCGAGGTGGGGAGTTTCTGATGTTGACCGGGGGCTCGTTCCAGGTTTTGGCTGTGATGTAGGAGAATGCTCTCCTGATGGTTCTGCTTCTGCAGATGCGGGGGACCTCTGCCAGGGCGATGTCGGTGA
The DNA here is from genome assembly GCF_964263255.1 of Lissotriton vulgaris. Classification (NCBI taxonomy): domain Eukaryota; kingdom Metazoa; phylum Chordata; class Amphibia; order Caudata; family Salamandridae; genus Lissotriton; species Lissotriton vulgaris. The sequence goes on from NC_141699.1 coordinate 292,875,851, forward strand.
AGCAGAGGTTCCTCTTAAGTACGTGGAAACATACTTGGTCGTTGAGGTATTTGGGTCCGATGTTGTTGAGGGATTTGTAGGCGTGGGTGAGGAGTTTGAAGGTGACCCTCTTCTCGGCGGAAAGCCAGTGGACACCTCGTAGGTGTTGGGTTATATGTGTGTGGGACAGTGTCTCTAGGACAAGCCTGACTGTGGAGTTCTGGATGGTTTGGAGCCTGCGTACAAGAGTTTTGTTGATTCTGGCGTAGAGGGCGTTGCCGTAGTAAAGTCTGCTGGTAATGAGTGCGTGGGTAACGGTCTTTCTGCAGTTGGGGGGAGATCCATTTGAAGGTCTTACAGAGGATGCGGAGGCAGTTGAAACTGGTGGAGGAGACGGCGTTGATCTGGCAGTTCATGGAGAGGGAGGAGTCGAGGATTATGCTGAGGTATCAAGCATGGTCTGTCGGTGTGGTTGGGCTCTCGAGGGCAGAGGGCCACCAGGTGTTGTTCCAGGCGGAGGTGCAGGGTCAAAGGATGAGGACCTCGGTCTTCTCTGAGTTGAGCTTTAGGCAGCTGTCCTTCAATCAGGCTGCTACGTTTCTCATTCCTTCCTGGCAGCTGTGTCTAGTGATTTCTGGGTTCTTGGTTAGGGAGTGGATGAGTTGGGTGTCGTCGGCGTAGGATGCGGTGTTAAGCCCGTGCTGTCTGACGATGGCGGCGATGGGCCCATGTAAATGTTGAAGAGCGTTGGGCTTAGTGAAGATCCTTGGGGTACTCCGCAGACAATTTCAGTGGGGTCAGAGAGGAAGGGGAGAGTCTGATCCTCTGGGATCTGCTGGAGAGGAAGGATTAGATCCAGTCGAGGGCGAATCCCTGTACTCTTGCATTGTGGAGTCTGGCGGCTAGTGTGCGATGTGAGACGGTGTAGAAGGCTGCAGAGAGGTCTAGGAGGATGAGGGCTGCGGTGTGTCCTTGGTCTAGCAGCATGCGGATGTCGTCGGTGGCTGTGAGGAGGGCGGTCTCGGTGCTGTGGTTGCTGCGGAAGCCAGACTGGGAATTGTCTAGGATGCAGTTTTCTTCAAAGAAGGAGGTCAGCTGGGCGTTCATGAGTCTTACGGTGACTTTGGCTGCGGAGGGGAGGAGAGCGATGTGCCGGTATTGCTTAAGGTCAGTTGGGTTGGCCGTTGGTTTCTTGAGGAGGGCAGTGGATTGTACGTCCTAGTTCAGGTGCGATGATAGCAGCAGCCCTGTGGAAGATGTGAAGGGGCAAGGGTCAGTTGGGGCTCATGATTGCATCTTCTTCATGGTAGAGGAGATGAGCTTGACGGACGTGGGGGCCCAGGAGGTGATGGTTGGATTCTCAGTGGTGGAAGGTGGTGTGGTCCTGTTTTCTGCTGGCTCGCTGAAGTTGTCATATAGGGCCTTGATCTTCAGGTGGAAGTAAAAGCTGAGTTTGTCGCAGAGTTCCTGGGAGGGTGTGATGTCAGTGGATTCACAGGTGGGTTTTGCGAACTGCTGAATGACGTTGAACAGCTCCTTGATGTTGGATCCATTGGTCTTGACTTTGTCTCTGATGAAGGTCCTTTTGGTGTCCCTTATACGCTGGTGGTAGTCCTTCATGGCGATCTTGTGGTTGTTCCATGCTTCCGTGTTCTTCTGGTTCCTCCAGGTTTTCTCCAAGTATCTGCAGAAGTGTCTGGCTTCTTGAAGTTCAGTGGTGAACCAGGCAGCCCTCAGTGGGTGTTGATTGGTGGTACTTTGAAGAGGTGCCAGTTTGTCGGTGCAGCAGGAGACCTATCAGTTGCATTGGTCGTGGCCTTGGGAGCGTCTTGGAGGAGGGCAGAGTTCATGTGCTCCTCGGTGACCTTACTCCAGTTCCGTCGTGGCGGGCGTGGGGCGGTCGTGGGTTCAATGGTGGCGTTGAAAGTGAAATGGATGCAGTGGTGGTCAATCCAGAGGGGCTGTTTATATATGTATGTATTTTTGCAGGTTTATATAGTGCAAACTCAACCAGAAGGTATTGGAGCGCTTTATATGAGCACCAGGGTATTGGAGTGCTTTATATTAGCACCAGTTACCTTACACAAGGATACATTCATTTTTTGGTAGACAGGAGGAGATTAAAGGATTTGTCCAGAATCAGAGGGTGTTGAGCCGAAGCCGAGACTCGAACCTGATTTCCTAGTTCCAAAGTCGGGAGCTCTGACCATTACCCCACATCCTCTCTGTTCCTCAGACAGCACGTTGCCCTGCCGGGTTATGTGTGAGCCCTACAAAGCTATGTAACCTAACTTAACACAGTACGTGTTTTCCTCTTATCGCAAATTGGCACTCCATAGCATATAATTTAAGTTTTCATAACCAAAATTCAACAGTAAGGGCCTCATTTATGAAAAAGGACGGACCGCTGAGAGAAAACAGCGATGCGTCACATTTCATTGCACCCTCCTTGCGACACCCATGATGCGTAATATTTACAGTATGACGCATCATGTTGCAAGGAGTTACAGCTACGTCAGTATTTCTGACATATCTGTAGGCGCAAAAATGTTGCATTGCTGGAGTGTGTCACAAAAGTGATGCAACTCTAGCAATGGGTCATTACACATGGGCAAGTCCGATGCTAAATGTGCCTGCGTCAGTCTTATGCCTGCCATGAGGCAGGCGTAAGATATTGACGCAATTGCATCCTAGAAGTGGCGCAGTGAAATCTTATAGATTATACTGCATCACTTCTATGACCCTTTCTTGCGTCAGAACGCCCCCCATGCATACATTATACCTGGCACAGGTATAATGTGTCGCAGGGGCTTACAAAGTGACGCATCTACTTAGATGCTTCACTTTGTAAATATGGTGTAACAACTCGCATTTTTTACGCTGCTGGTGCGTCACAAAAAGTGACTCACCGGCGGCTCAAAAGTGACGCAGGGGCCCATAAATAAGCCCCCTTTGTGTTCAGACCCACACAGAGCTGCACTGCACCCGACAAATGCCAGAGGCTCGAGATACTGACAGCAAGGGCTGTTTCTTTAGAAAACTCTTCTCCGTGACTAGTCCAGTTTCCCAGCTTCAACCCACTGCTGTAACTGCGCCAGTACTTCAGAGAGCGTGTTCTGGATAAAAGACACTAGACCTGGTACAACCCTAGACTACATTCATGCAGACATCGGCACCAGACCAGGCGCCTTAGCTCTTCAAACTAAACCGATTCTTTCACTCTCCAAGCCCGAGGCTGCATGGAAAGACATATTGTCTGTGAAACACGCCGTGCACGCCTCCTTACACGACTTCGTGCTCTTAGCCCAGTGTACATAACCTGGGCCCACTGTCGCCGACTCACTGACCTTTAACAAAGGCATCCCCTTGGGGAACGAAGCGGCAACTGTCTCCATAAGGAGATAAAAATCCGGAAGTGAGGGGAGGGGTCCCGAGGGGGGCCGCTGCCTGCTCTTCAGCACCCCCGGGCCCTGGAAAGCCATCTTCCAACATCACCGCCTTCCATTTCAAGTCAAACCGCTTGCTCCCTGCTCGCTGAACCGTGTCTCAGCATATGCACCGAACATGACTCCCATCAGGCATGCTTGTAAACAAAGGGCCGGGCAGTAATAGCAGGTATCAGGCACACCAGGCGCAGCGCGAGCCTCATGAATATTTGAGCAGCCTCGGGAAAGGTCAGGGAATCCCAACTGTTCCAGGTTTCCCCACAGAAGGCAAAGAAATGGGCCAGTGAGTGAGTGGGGGAGAGACATATTGTCATAAATGGAGAAAATTGCGGGACGGGGGTCAAAGGAGGGTTTTGAATCGAGCTTGGAACAGGTGGCCAGGAAGAAAATAGCAGTGTTTAGTTTGAAAAAAAGAAAAAAGTAAAACCCGCAAAACTGGCAATATAAGAGAAAACAGTGCAAGACACAGAGTTGAAGTAGAGCAGCAGCACACAGCTGACATGGGTTGGACCGAGAGTCGGAAAACCCAGACCCTAGAACAATGCAACCGTCAAAGGCAACCGGAATACACTTGGGGCCATATTTACAAGTACATAGTGCCACCAAAGTGTCACTTTTAGCGATCCTCAGGTGGCGCTATGCCCTGCTCCGTATTTACAAACTGATGCTAAGCCATTTTGAGTGGCTTAATGCAACCTTGTAAATACAGCCCCTTTTTACTCATCTGTTTAAGTGAAAGGGGCGTGCAATGTGTGTTGCTGTGGGTGTTTCCATGCAACTCCCTTTGCTTTTTGACGCTGTCCCAGATATACAAGAATCTGTAATTCTGAGGCAGGGGCAAAAACTAACGCCAGTGAAAAGCAGGTGTTCGAGTGGCACAATGAGGAGAAATACTTTTGGGCCTCGTTGACACAGCACTGCACCGCAAGCCATTTTGCTGCGCCAAGTTGCGTCATTTTAAAAGCACAGGGATGCGTTGTATTAACAAAATTAAGACGCATCCCTGTGCTTTCCCTTAGCTGGCGCAAAAATATCTGCCATGTGCCAGCGCAAACACCCTTGTGCCATGGTGCAAGGGTGCCTGTGTTGCAGGGATGATTGTTTTTATGCAGGAAGGAACGCTTTCCTGCACAAAAACTATCATTGGTGGCATTTTCCTCTTTCTATGCATGCTGCAGAATGCAACACACAAAGAAAGAGGAAAAACAAGGACAAATGAAAGCATTTAAGGGATGCGTAGGATTCTGATGCATTCCCAGCTTTACAAAACGTTGTAAATTTCGGAATGTGTCAAGTTCCATGGATGTTACGTGGAAACAATCACAGCAACACCCATGGAACACCCCTTTCACGCAGAGTCATGAGTGAAAGGGGCCCATAATTAAAAGGCCATGGAAAGTAATGATGGCACACTTTGCGTGACCTTGTAAACATGGGCAAGCCCATTGCGCCGCCGATGCATCAAAAAAAGTAACGCACCGGCGGCGCAATGTGTTTGTAAATGAAGCCCTTTATTTCTTCTCATTGTTTACTCTTTCTATGTGTGCTGAATTCTTCAGCACACATAGAAAGACCTAAATGCCACTAATGAATGTTTTTGTGCAGGAAGATGTCCCTTTCTGCACAAAAACAATCATTCATTAATGGTGATTTTCTACTTTTATGTGTGCTGCAGGATGCAGCACACATGGAAGTAGTGAATCACCATTCTTGATTGTTTATGAGCCGGACGGGACACCTTCTTGCACATAAACAATCATCCCTACAATACAGACACTGTTGCAAAATGGCACAAGGGTATCTGCGCTGGCACTAGCAGCTATGTCTAGCGCCGCGTAGGGGAAAGCACAGGAGTGCGCCATATTCTTGCGAATACAGTGCATCCCTATGTTTTTAAAATTAAAAGGTGCTGCAAAATTCCCTGCAGCCCTGCACCATTTCCTAGTAAATATACCCCTTTGTATGTGTGTGTGTGTGTATATATATAAATATATAAATATATCTATAGAGAGAGAGCAAGAGAGAGTGAGAGAGAGAGAGAGACCAATATATATTCAAAGATATATGTATATATATATACAATATGAATAGATAGATAGATCGATGCCATTGCATTTACCACACATGCAGATGTGCAGAATGTAGTATGCTATTTATTACCATTGTTGAGGGAGTGGAAGGGCAGCAGGACCCACTTCGCCTCCCACGAATCATGGCCCACCTCAAATCCAACAATGGAAATAAATAGCATACTACAATCTGCAAATCTGCATAAATGCTATACATATTTTTTTCTTCAATAGTTTAATGTTCCATGTGTGTGCTTATAACCTTTTGTTGTTTGGTAGCATTAAAGTTGAGGTAAATGGAGAAACTGGCACTTACACCTTGGCACACTAAAGAAGTGCTAAGTATACTAGTGCAGAATGTAGGGGCTGTCTTCATTTGTCAACAGCTTACTGGTGTAACTTTCAGATGGAACTGCTGTATCAGCCAACAGCCCTAATCTTTCTGGGAATTCCAGGTCGTTGTTTAAAAATGGAAAAATTAAAACTACATGTATTGCATTGGTATTTATATGGCAGTTTCCTAATCCTATGGAAGCCCAGAGAGCTTTCTGGGCTGTGCGGTTTTATTATTTATATACTGCTTCAAACCTTTGGTGATGTTAGGAAGCTTTCTAATATGCATTTGCTTCCTGGGTGCCCTTCTAACTTCTTGGTTCAAACTCTGATATTTGTGGTTTGGCCTATACTGGTGACTTTGAGTGACATGTGAGGTTTGCAGTGGCGGATCACAGAGGGAGTTCACTGCACCCCAACTCAGCGATGCAGCGAGCGCAAGGTAAATATTTGTATTTATTCAGTTACTTACTTTACTCCTTGCTGTCGAATGTCTGACTCCACTATCCCCCACTCTGCCCCGCCCCTGCCCCGCCTCACCACCCCACAGCACTCCCTCTGCAAGCCGCCACTGGAGATTTGATAATAAGGTGGAAGCACATTGTGTTGAATTTTGCTGCTCTTAAGCAGGGAGTGTGACAATAGAGATACTCTACAAGAAGGTACTTGCCAATGTTTCGGGCGGACAGTATTATATGCGGCAAACATTGACGTGATTACTTTGATTTTGGAGTTCACCTGTTTGCATAAGAAAACCGAACCTTTTATAGGTACTATAAAATCGCCATGAGAGTGCCTGGAGGAGTCCACTCTCGAAGTGCAACGGACCATCCCATTGCTTTGCTCATGCTATGCAAAAATTCTGAAATATGCCATTATGTCACTTTTAATTTATCATATTCCAATCATGGTAGAAATATACAGTGAATTATCCCAATCCAATAAACAGTTACTGCAAACATGTGTGAGTAACAGAACACAAGTGGCATTTGTTGATGTTGCTTATGTTTAAATATGCCCTCACACCAGAAATTAGCAAGAGGATGCATTTTGTGTTCAAAACAATTCTGTGAAATGAGGAATTTACATTTTGTAGAATAACGCAGAATTGTGAGAACATTTCAGGTAATTACCAAAAGCAAATTATATGAATTTCACGTACCCCTAGATTCATCCAAGGAGCAACAGAGAACAAGTGCTTAATTTGTGAAAAAGAATAAGTGCCAGGGCCATCGTCAGGAGGCCACTGCAGCTTGCACCACACATTACCCCTGCTATGCTGCCAATGACAGTAACAACACAACTACTAACCATCACACTCCTACAAGTGTGACAATTCGGACTATTTCAGCCCTGTAAAGCCATAAGAATGGCTTAGGTCGCAAGTGATAGTCTTTTTTAATGTATATTGAATTAATAGTTAACTGATGCTGTGGTTATCTAAAAATTAGTTCGACAGCCCCACCTTCTGGCAGACTGTCACAAGCTCCAGTGTTGACAACTAAGTGCCGGTGCTGAACACCAGAAACCACAGGCTCAAATTAAGCACTGCAGAGGACCAACCCAGATGCAGGAATTGTTAAACCACTGTGCAGTATTACAAGGAATACGCCCAAAATGTCTGAATGCCACCTTATATGAGGCACTGTCAAATACCAGTAAACCTAGTGCTTTGAGCTTAAAACCAGGACTAGCTGAACTGAACTGAACTGTTGTTTATACCTATGCGTTCCTTTCTACTGAGTGTCATATCAAAAGAATTCCCAGGCTCACTTTCAAATAAGGAATACAATTGTACGATCAGCAAGACCACATTAAAAACCTGTCTCCTCTCTTATACCGCAGTGAAAGCATAAAAGTCAATTATCCCCTTGCCTTCATATAGTCCCAGCTTTTCATCCAGCAGCAGTTGCACTGTAGAACTTAAAGCTCGCCTTTTAAGAATAAGGGAGATGATGTGGCTTAATGGCTGGAGCGGTCGATTTTAAATCTGGGGAACCAGGTTCGAATCTGGCAGGATGCTCAAGCATTGAATGATTCTGGGCAGATCACTTAACCTCCCTGTCCCTAAAAATGAATGTGTATGTCTGTAATGCATCTGGTGCTCATGTAAGCGCTCTGATACCTTCGGGTCGAGTCTGCATATATAAAATTGCAAAAAAAAGGCAGTGAAAGTTAAAAAATACCAGCATGCAAGGGATTTTGGTTAAATAGGTAAAAGTCGCTGAGAGGGGATCCCCTGGCACCTATCTTAAAGGCATTCTGGGTAAATCTGAAAAAAAGGAAATGTGAAAAGAAGAATGTGAGACTTAATAGCAATGTTCGCAGAGGATAAAAAAAGTGCAACTAGTGAGAAAGTTTGCGTGCAACTTTGTAAAATACAGCAATAATTAGATGAGGGTAAAAAGCCAAAAGCAAATAAGTGCAAGCCTAGGATCTATGAGAAGGCAAGGTGTGCAAAAAGCAAACAAAATACTTTACTTTCTGCTACTACCTTCACTACCCTGAAATCAGAGGTAGTAAGGACCAAAAGGTAATCCAGAGACAGCAAATGCTACTCCTGACACATCCCCAATTGATATACATTGGCAAACCCTTACTGAATGTATACAATGAACTGGACTAAAGGTGGGAGAATCAAAAAGCCAAAACCAATTTTGGGAGAGTTTGGTATTGGTGGATTGTGAAAACATTAAACAAAAGCACACCATGTTGGTTGGTTGCTTCAAATGCAAAGGCACTAGGAATACATATCTTTCTCAGCTCCATGGAAAGACAAATACTTTTCATAATAGGTGATATTGACTGTCTCCATCAATGTAGATTTAATTAAAGGGTGGAGGAAAGAAAGAGTTAGAGAAGCAACAATGAAGTCAGAAATAATTGGAGAGAGCGATATGCAGCGAGAAAAAGAATGGTATACAGGTGGCTGGACAATAGGATTCAAAGCAACTGACAGTTGGAGAGGTAAATATATATTGTTTATATATGATTTAGACTTCAGCGTGAGCAGCAATGTACTCATACTTGTTCACACTTAAAACTAGGGGTGGGCATAATTTCCATAATTCAGTGTAGCGTAGTTATTCGTAAATACCTGAGAATTCAGAGCAGCAAATTCTTAATTACGCCAGAAGAGTAATCCTGCATTTTGCGCGATTTCTTAATGCAAAAATGCCTCCTCACAACCAAACTGGGCACTAGAATGCATTTTGCACTAAGAAATAGTACTAAATGCAACAGAAAATGAGTATCGGGCACAAAAAAATTAGACTGACGAAAAAGGCAACCAATGGTAAGCAGTGAGGGGCTTATATACAAACCCATTGTGCAGCTGGTGCGTCCCTTTTCTCTGATGCACCGGCAGCTCAGAGTGCAGACCCAGATCTTTGATGCCACACAAAGCCACTTTGCATGCCTTTTCATGGCCTCGTAGATATGGAGTAAGGCAAAGCAGCGTAAGTCGCTGTGTTGCCTTACTCAGCAATAAAGAGGCATTCCCTGGGCGTTGGAGTGGGCGTTCCCACGCAACACTCATGGATTTTGACACCTTCCCACAGACCGCAATGGTCGCTCGGAGCTGAAGCTCCGTTGCAAACCCACACACCAGTTTCCAAAGCGGTGCATTTCCACGCTCAATTCCCATTGGAAAACCAATTTTCTGCAATCGGAATGCAAGCAGCTCACATAAAATTAAGCATTTCCTCTCTTCGACTCTGCCTGACTGAAAACTGAATTGCGGCATCCCAATAGGCGAGTACACTAAGATGGCGCCAGAGGAGCTGCTGAATGGTGCCCGGAGGTCGAAAGAATCGACCTGTGATGTTGCCGAACCACACTCTTTCAGCAGATGAGGCTCTCATCACCGCTTGCCCTCTTCACGACTAACGGACTTGCCTGCTGACCCTTCGGTGGGGGAAACACCAGTTCTGACTACGACTACCTACACTCATTGAGAGGTACGACTGCGGTCTGGCGGGGACGGGCCTTCGAACCTGACCTGCATTTATCTACGCTGCTGGATACGTTCTGGGGACCACACAATCGGGAGGCAAACGGACACAGGGAAGTGCTGGGAAGTGAACCAACATGGGGAAACATTGAATAACAACAATAAATATTAAAGGCGGAGTCAACCGCATGGTGCCTGAGACATCCACTTGCACCCTCTCTGCAGCTTCCCCCTGCACATACGCTCGAAATGTGAAGGCCCCAGCCCATCATGCCAGGATGATGGAGAGGAAATAACCACGCAACAGATTTAGCGATCCACTGGCTCCCTCTGCAGTCAACCGCTTGGGCCTACGAGTGAGCCGGCCTCAAACCCAGGCCTCTGTTTTCCTCACCCCACTTCTCCAGGATCCATGCCCTATTGAGAATGTGAGATAAGCTGTGGTGAGATTTAGAAAGGAAACCCTGCTCTCTCACACTGCATAGCAATATCGCCTCCTGCAGGGACCTGATACACAAGACCCCATCCAGTGCCGGACTTTAAGATGGCCACCAAGACTAACAATTAAAGCACTGTGCTTCTGACCTGGCCCCTACTCTTCATAGTCCACGAGACAGCTGAAGTCAGTGGGAGCATAGGTGAGTTCAAATTTGCACCTGTAGCTTTGGAGCTGTGGAATGGCAGCCCTTCTGTTGAGGAGGAAAGTCTACGGGACAGTGATTTATAGAGCAGCTCTCCATCAATCCCGTTCACTAATTTGACAATGACTGAGCGGAATCTTCTCATTCAAGATGTCTGACAAATTATCAGCTCCGGCCAGAATGCCCCTTCTAGGGATTGCCTTTTTGGCTTTAATCCCTGGAATCTACCCCATTCTTGGACCCTTCATACTCCTGGGGTTGGACTGTGGTTCTCATCTCTCCAAACTTACTGTGTTTAAACTTGAAATCTTCAGAGGAACTGTGATTATTATCCCGACCACGCAGACCGAGCAATATGGCTGATGCCCGGTGGAGCTGCCTTGACAGCTAGAGGAGATCGTCTTTGGTTCACCCCCTCGGCCGTCACCTACCCAGCCGGACATTGGGCACTGTTCTCTGCGTCTCACCGCTGTGTCTGCTTTCCTCTCGCTCCCTCTGACCATGTAACATTATCTTTTATATGTCGTTGTACTGTGTAACCTTGTAACTGTCCTCATGTAAAGCGCTCTGATACCTCCGGGTCTAGCTAGCGCTATAGTTCAAGTTCAAATAACTTTATTCGATTGTAAACCTTACAATCATAAAAGCACAATTCATAGACATACAGTTAAAAACAATCCGACTATTTCATTTATAAGACAAAAATTTCCTTAGACAATAAAAAAGACAGAAGTAACAGGCAGAGTGAACATTTTTAAAAAATATAAATAGTTACAGCACGATAAAAAAGTTAAAAATACCTAACGGCAATAGCAGCATAATTATCCCTCCATACTTTTCCTGAAGGTAATTGCTAGTTTCATAAAACTACAAACAAATAAAGTGCAATCGCATTTCAAAAGTTGAAGGTAATAAAGTGCTGGTTTTATCTGTGCAAATTTCAGTTTTTTGAGGCAAGGTTTTAGATATAGTCTCCGAGGTGTTGTGTAATAAGGGCAAATGAATAAAAAGTGTGCCAGATCTTGCGGAGACTTTCCGTCGCAGCCGCAAGCTGGCAACACCTGACCTCGATGGGCCCCACTTGGTACCGCCAGTAAGAGATGAAACAGATCAAAATGGAACCTTGTTAGTAGATAACGTTCATAGCCAGTCATGGGCCATGATAGATATGGTTCCATTTGTAGACAGGTTTTAAGTAGAACATGTTTCCTAACACTGTCCTTCTGCAACTCAACCTCCTCCCGGGCGGTATACCTGGTTGTCATAAATGTGTTTTTCACAAAAATGACATCTGATTTAGTGATAAGGTTTGGGGTTAAAAACAAATCAGGCCGTCCTATTTCGGTAAGGCGATCATTAATATACTTCAGCCACGGGACCTTGAACCTGCCATCCCATGTTAAGGCTTCTTTTAATATATCATGAGTGAGAGGTATGTCGTAGTTAAGCCAGCAATTCAACCAACACAATACGGGATTAGCTGCTATTCTATCACTTAAGTAGGGTACACCTAGCTCCACGTGTACTGAGAAATTTCCGGTTCCCCTTGGCAGCCTCAGTATTTTCTTCAGGAAATTATTTTCTACAACCTCCAAATCCCTCAACTTACTGTAGCCCCAGAGCTCACTTCCATAGCAAGCGACGGCAACACTCTTTGCCTGGTATAGTTTTGGAAGGGCGAGATTTTGATCGATATCTTATCACTATTGATCTAAAACCCCGATCTGGTCGACTGAATCTTTATTGCCTGTCATTGAGGGAAGAAAGTGCATCTCTTACCAAGTTAGTTCACCCAATAAAGGACTCCGCTTCAAAGGATCACAAACAACTTCTAGCTTTCAAGGATTTATTATAAAGTCAAGATAAGTTGCAGGTACAAGCATCTCAAGATGAGATTCACAAGATACATGGGCCCAACTACATACATGTGCTCTCTGAAAGCCCTCAGACGAGCAACGGAAACTACCAAAACCAGTTCTAAAAATAATAGGGCTATTAGCATAGACACATACTGAGATCTCTCAGTCATTTACAGCCGGAGGGAAAAGACAAGTTAGGCTGTCCCTACCCTGATTCTAGATGGTATCCCTACTTAATCAGGTCCCTACCTAACAAAGGTGTCAGCAGTGAATGACCCCCAAGGGAAGTCACCCACTCTCAGTCTCTTGGTGAAAACCTATAGTTCTCCAATCATGACCCCTCTCTGCCTACCCATCCGCTCTCTTAAGGGTCCTCAGGCTTCTGCTCTCTCTCCACCCAGGGGTGCTGTCCCTAATACAAAAATACAACAACATTTAGGACGCCCCTCGTGAGACGCCCCTCACGTGGTGTAGCTTCTGGCTTTTTCCATGATGAGGCCTTGTGGTTAGAGTCGACCTTGCTTCTCAGACTCGTCTCCGGCCCGCTGATACCCCTTAAACATTCCGGAACCCTCCTCCATGTCTGGTCCGCTTCTTGAACAGACTTCTATTCATTTTATTTCTAATTGAATACCCCCTTTTCTCTTACAGACAGATATTTGCAGCCAAATCCCAATTCTCATAGACTTCCAACAGCGTTGCAACATTCCCCGGCCCAGACTAATATGTGTAAATCAACGTTAAACTTTTCAGGCCTACAACATTTCTCATAATGATTATAACTTTCGACTTTTTCTTTAATTATGGCATGTTAGTACTCTTATTCTGCTATTCAGTAAACACATCTATAAATCATGGTCTATTTGTTATTACTAAAACATTAGTGCAATCCATGTTGTGAAATTGAACCACCTTCCCCCTCCCTTCTAGCTCTGGCCCTGAGGCCTACCTCGTTCTACGTTTAACTGTATGCCATCTTATATTTTAGCAGCTACACAACATGGATTCAGGAATAATCACGTTTAATTAAATCATTTGTTTCACGCATTTCTGTATTAGTTCCACTTCTACTTAAATCTCTACATTAACTACACATTTCAGAATATAATTGTAGGTACTATCAGCACTCATGGCATTTCTCTTCATGACTTGTGCTTACTACGTGTAAGTGTGACGCACTTCTACATTTTGGTCAGTTTGCGCTCTCTCAGTTCCCCCCTTTGATGACCTCTCGGGGTCATCATTAACATTCAAACTGCAGTGATTGCTAGCATAACTCGTTTCTGTGTTTCCAGAGCCCTCAGACTCCGGTACTGACTATCTTGTATGGCAGCCAATCTCTGCAGCTGTTTTCTCCGAGCCCTCTCTGACCTTCTTGATCTGTACCATTTGAATACCCTCACCAATCCCCACAACACGATCCCACAGATCAATATTATGATGATAGGTTTTAGTATTTTCCACACAAAGCTTTTGCCTAAGGTGGTGAGCCAACCTCCAGCTTCACTTATTCCATGGCCCACCTTTTCCCAGACATTTTCTCTGCTCAGGTCTTCGATCTCCTTGTGAATATCAGTTATGTTCCTAATAACTTTCTCAAGGGGCTTCGAATTGTCTGGAATGTAAGTACAACATTCCTGGACCTTCAAAGCCTTACAGACTCCGCCCTCTTTTGCTAATAGGACGTCTAAGGCAAGACGGTTCTGAAGAACCATAGCCCTTATCGATTGCATCTCTCCTTCTACCAGCATTAAGGACTGAGCAGTGCTGGCAGACAACCTGTCTACGACTGTTGCCAGTCGTCTAATTTTAACATCATTAAGGATTAATCCCAAAAGAGGGAACACAGCTCCAAAGACATCTCCAACCATTTCTACACCTCCTACATCTCTCCTTCCCCTCGATGATGTCTTGCCCTCGATGACCTCTAAGTCTTGGGCATGATATATTTTAGGGAAGATAATTGCCAAGTAACATGATCCATACCAGTTGTCAGGTAGTCTTACGTAGGCATTTCTCCCACATACGAAATATACATTTGGAATCGCTTGCATTCCCTTCAGGAAGTCTTTAGTATAGTACTCTAAATTGAAAGCATGTTCACAGCTAACTTCTCCCACGTATACATTTTCATAATACGTTTTGGCTCTATGAAGACATAACTTTCCTCTCTGCGTTCTATCTAAAGCTATTGGACCACTACTACCTTTTCTCTTGTGTGCCTTCTCTTCCTCGGTCCAATCTGTTTTCCATTGTCCTGATTTTTTCAAAATCTTTTGTCTCCTATTTCGATCATCCACCTGCCCTATGAACTTTTTCTCGACTTCTGACACCTTGCATGTCAGGTTATTTCTGCGGGCATGTGAAGTATCTAAGGTAATCCAAGGAATGAAAAACTTTGCCAACCTGTCTTCACTCTTCCAGTAATCCCATTTATTCATTTGTTTATAATTAGGGACTTCTGGTAACACTGCATCGTAATTGGAGAAATAGTATTCAAAACTATCTCTCCCATAAAATATACTAAGCAATAAGCTACATGTAATGCCATACGTCAGCGGGAGGTGATGATATCGTATGCCTTCATCTACAGACGCCGGCAACTGCATGCAGACGTAACAGTCCTTAACCTCCATGGCATCCACGTATTCATACAGAAGTTTAGCATAAGCATTGGACCTAAAGTCTCCTTGGGACTCATCTACGTGTAACCTGCGGGCTTCTGCAGCTAATAACGCTTTTTCTTGAGTGTTTTCCCCTTTCTCACCAGCAACGGTGGGTGTAAGCGCCTCTACAGATTTCCCATCAGTTACCTTTACCTCTTCCTCACGTCCCTTTACATAAGAGACTGTTACTACTAAAGCTATTAATACTATCACTCCTACTATTAGTGTACCTATTATACATTTCGCTCTGCGGTTCTGGGTGCCGGCCTCCATTTCGTCAGACTGTATGGCTCTTTCTTATCTTGGCACAAAGTTCTTTTCCTTTCGTTCCTTTACAGTCTCTCTTACTCCTTTTGTCCTTAGAACCACACAACTGGAAGCTGACAACCTTCTTCGCAAAAGTTCTTTACAGTCCAATACAGACAACCCTAGCCCTTCTCCAGTAACTCAAGGGAAGGTCCCTAAGATTCTCTGCTTCCTGGGCGCTAGGTAATCTTCTTTTCTTCTCGCTTATTTACAAAGTCTTTTAAGCATCCACTATCAGGCGGTCGCCTGCAGCTTCGACAGCAAAGTTCAATATTTCCATACGAAGATTGTGCTCTTCTTGGGCTGATATCTTTGTACCAAAATCGGGGAATTGCAATTCTGTGAGAAACATGTGCTTTAACTTGCTGAGGCGGGGAGGTCGGGGAACCATAAATGTCAGTGACCCTTCTTGTTCGACACCGGGCACTAACAGTCGTATCTCTACTGTTATGATGGGCTCAGAACTGGACACCACCACCGCTCGGATCCTCCCTGTCACTGGTTTCGAAGCCATCTGTCGCCAGATATGTCCACTCAGGGGTGGAGTATCTCCTGCTAGGTACACGCACTCTTCTTGACCTCCTCAAGACCGGTGCTTCAGCGCCCTGAGCACCTTCTTCCGGGTCTGAATCTTCTGATATCGGAGGAAGGGTTCTCTCTGGAGTTGACCTCAGACTAGAGCTTCTTCTCTGCGGCCAATCCGCTTCTCCACGTACCCTTCTACTCCTTCTCCTTCTCGTCTGTTCGCGCTCTCTGTCAGACCTGTCAGTGTCTGACTCGTACTCCCAGCTACTTTCTCCTTCAGTAGCGTCGTCTGTTTCGCTGCTGTACTGACCGTCCTCAGCTTGGTCAGACTCGTTCCTTACTTCCGCTGGCACCTCTACAGCTTGGCTAGCCCCCTCTATGGCTTCTCGGTCCGCAGCTGGACGTCTATCCGAGAGAGGAGCTGTGTCTTCCAGAGGTGCTGGTACTCTCCGCGTGTGCGACGCGTGGATCCAGTTGGGCAGGCCTCCCACTTTCACTGCCGTGTTCGTGATCAGGATGATCTGAAAGGGCCCACGCCAACGAACATCCAAGCAGCTTCTTCTCACGTGCTTTTTCACCAGGACCCAGTCCCCAGGAAGCAAGTCATGACACGGGTCCTGGCACGATGGTACCTCGGCAGCCTGCACCTGAAGGGACACAGAATGAATGGCGTCAGACAGCCCCTTACAATAGTCCAGGATCATATCATCTGTGATGCTAATCAGTGCAGCAGTTGGGACAGAAGGTAACCTCATTGCTCTTCCCATCAATACCTCATGAGGAGACAAACCAGTTCTCCTATCCGGGGTACTACGGAGGCTCATAAGGACCAATGGCAACGCATCAGGCCAACTCAAGGATGTTGATGAACACACCTTTGCAATTCTGGCCTTGATGGTGCCATTTATTTGCTCCACAATTCCTGAAGCCTCTGGTCGATAACTGCAATGTAGTTTCTGATCTATGTTCAAAGCTGCACAAATCATTTTCACAAGCGAGCTGTTGAAATGCGTTCCCCTATCTGATTCCAAAGAGGCCGGCACCCCGAAGCGCGGGATAAGCTCCCTAAGCAGTAACTTGGCTACTGTGAGGGTGTCGCACCTACGTGTAGGATATGCCTCAACCCATCTGGAGAAAACGCAAACAACCACCAGGATATAACGGAGGCGGCTGCACCTTGGCATTTCAATGAAATCTATCTGCATTCGATTGAATGGACCTCCTGACCTCCCAATGTGGCTCAGTGCAACTGGTGTCTTTTTCCCTACATTCAACTGCTGACAAGTCACACAACGCTGGCACACTGCTTCGGCTGCTACTCTGAACTTAGGGTTGTACCAGGTCTGTCTAAACACTCTCAGCATAGCATCTCTTCCTAAGTGGACAGGACCATGTATGTGTCTGGCCATTGGGCTCACCATCTCATTGGGCAACACTGCTCTGCCATCTGCTGAGACCCAGAAATGGGCCTCACCCATCACACATCCTGCCTTTTGCCATGTTTCTTTTTCACAATCTGGAGCATTTTCTTGCATTTCCTTTAGTTCGTCCCATGTATCGACAGTTTCTAATATCATGGCTAATTCAGTCCTTACATTTATTCCACCCACTTCCACCTCTGTGAAAGAGTACCCTGTTTCTGCGCAATACCGCGCGACTTCGTCGGCATATCTATTGCCTTGTGACACGAAGTCCATATTTCTGGTATGTGCGGTGCATTTCACAACTGCGATACCTGCTGGACATTGCAATGCCTCTAACAACAGGCGCACAAATTCTCCATTGCGAATGGGAGAGCCTGAAGAGGTCATGAAACCTCTTTGAGACCACAACTGCCCGTAATCATGAACTACCCCGTAACCATATTGACTGTCAGTGTATATGGTGACTCGGATTTGATTGCTTGCCAGGCAGGCACGTGTCAGGGCAATAATCTCGGCTACCTGAGCGGAGTGTACTCCTTCCAGGCATCCAGCTTCCACAACTCCAGTAATTGTACAAACAGCGTAAGCTGCTCTCAACTGCCCAACTTCGTCTCTTACACATGAGCCATCGACAAAGAAAATTTCATCTGGGTCAGTCAGTGGCTCATCTACGATGTCGGGTCTTGGTTTGGTGCATAGTTCAGTCACATCGAGGCAGTCATGGTCTGTACACTCATCATCATCCTCTATATCGTTTGGAAGTGGCATCAAGGTAGCAGGATTTAAAACAGAGCATCTCCTGAGGGTCACGTTCTCTGCAGCAAGAATGACTTGCTCATAGCGCGTGAGCCTGCTGTTCGTCAGATGCTGTGTTTTGGTCCTGGTCATCAACAATTCAACAGAGTGGGGCACATGCACCTCTAACGGATGCCCCATGACTATATTTTCACACCTCTCAATGCTGACACCTGTTGCGGCAACGGATTTGAGACATCCGGGCAACGCTGCGGCTACTGGGTCTAAAGTAGCCGAGAAATAAGCGACTGGTCTACGGGCATTCCCATGAATTTGGACTAACACAGACAGCGCGCATCCCTCTCTTTCGCAACAGTAGAGCAAGAATGGTTTATCGTAATCTGGCATTCCCAGAGCCGGAGCACGACACAAGTCCTCTCTCAGCTGCAGGAACGCCATCAAACAGTCTTTGTCCCATGGTACCGGATCACTCACCTCCTTGTGCGTCAGTTTTTGCAAGGGCTTTGCTTTCAGTGAAAAGTTTGCAATCCACTGTCGGCAATATCCCACCATTCCTAGGAACATCCTGACTTCTCTCTGTGTTTTAGGCGCATTCATCTTCATGATGGCCTCTATCCTATCCGGTGACACTTTTCGTTTCCCTTTCTCAATTCTGTGTCCCAAGTATTGCACCTCTGTCAAGCAGTACTGCAATTTTCCCGGGGACACCTTATGCCCATTCTCAGCTAGGTGATTTAACAAAGCAATAGAGTCTTCCCTGCAAGCTTCCTCTGTTTCTGACGCCACAAGGAGGTCGTCTATGTACTGGACCAGAACTGACCTCTGGGGCAGCACTAGACTTTCAAGATTTTTCTTTAGAAGCTGGTTGAAGATCGATGGGCTCTCTGTATACCCCTGAGGAATACGACACCATGTTAGGACGCGACCTTCCAGCTTAAATGCGAAAAGAAAATGGCTTTCCTCGTCCAGAGGGATCGAGAAAAAAGCCTGACAAAGATCAATTACCGTGAACCATTCTGCTTGGAACGGTATCTGAAACAGTATCACTGATGGATTCGGTACCACTGGACAACACGAAACGACTATGTTATTAATCTTTCTGAGGTCCTGCACTATCCGGAATTTCCCATTCGGTTTCTGCAAACCCATAATCGGGGAGTTACATGGACTACCCACGATTTCCTTCAGTATTCCCTGCTTAATCATGGATTCGATCACGGGTTTGATGCCTGCAATCGTTTCTGGAGTCAATTTATATTGAGGTGTTCTTGGAAACTCAGCATGCGGTTTCACTACAATTTTCACTGGGTCCACCCCTTTCACCAACCCAATCTCTTCCCCCGTGAAATCCCACACTCCTGGAGCAACTGTCTCTCTCAGATCCCAGGGGAGCTCATCTACTGTCAGAGTGGGATACAATTCCACACATATCCTGGAATTTGCGACTTTAAAATCAGCATCATCGTCATTAGTCAATACCTCCACGCCCTGTGGTGTGCAGTATATGGTGCAATTTAACTTGCACAAAAGGTCTCTTCCTAGCAGACATACAGGACTAGAATCGCAAACCACAAACTGATGCTCATCACTGTACTTCCCTATTTTCACCTGCACGGGTTCAGTCAGAGGACTGGTCATTCTCCTGTTAGCGACCCCCACCACTTGTATGGTCTCTCCAGACATGGGCAGGCCTGGAACTGCGGCTGATCTGATCGTGGATCGGGTGGCTCCTGTGTCCACTAGAAATGTCGTGGGGAACTCTGCCACTTCGGCCTCAACATAGGGTCCCCTCTGATCTACCTCCAGAGCTGCCCCGAGGGTGCAGTCATCCCTTTCTACCCTCTGTCCAGTTAGTGGGTCCACATAATAGCATTCCTCTCCCCCGACAAACAGTGGCATCTGTCTATAGGTCTTACCCATAGTCCCTACTCTGGGTGGCTGCGGGAACTGAGCTCGGGGAGGTGGGCCCCCCCTTTGAGCACCTTTCCCTGGTATTGCGTTACCCCTCTTGCAGGCGCACTCTGGGTCACTTCCTCTTCTACCTCTTGGTCTCCTATCTCTACATTATAGGGACACTCGCGTTTCCAATGCCCCACCTCGTTACACTGGTGGCACCTAGTTGTTTTCTTTAAGGCAGCTATATCTATCCTGGGTCTAAAGGTGGAGTTCTCCTCATTGCCCTTGTTCTGACTGTACTGTTTCTTCCCTCCAGTACCTGTTCCTGGTTGCTGTTGCTGCTGTCCCCCCTTCCCAGCTGCCTGCATCTGTACCACCATCAGTTTCTCCTTTAGTTTCTTAGCCTTGGAGTCTATCTCATCACAGCAGTACCTGGCATACCTCAGTATTTCGTCTAGGGGTTTATTTTGCCAACAAATCAAGTGTTGCTGTATCATTAAACTAATATCCGGTCTCAGGCCCAAGACGAACTTGGACACAAATTGCCCTATGTCCTTTGGATCCATTACATCCAGACCGCTATACTGTTTAAACGCCTTCAGCAATCTCTCATAGTATTCGTGAACTGTCTCTTTGGGTTCCTGTCTTGTTCGGTCAATTTTTACCCAATCTATGTCCTGCATTGGCACTTTATCTTTCAGCCAAGTCATTACTCTCTCGAACTTTGCCATCACACTCTCGGACGGCCCATTAGTCTTAGCATCTCTCTCGGGCTCTATGATGGGCCACTCAGCGCTAACCTTGCATGCGGTCCACAAATCTCCTGGCACTACTATGTCAAACAGCGTGTTCAAATCTATCCACAGGACCTTTGAGATTTTTACGAATCTCTCAACTTGCTTATACCACTCCACTGGGTTTTCCCGCAGTTTGGGGAAAGAGGTGGTAAAAGCAGCTAAATCCCCCCTACTCCAAGGGACGTGGACATAGGTCCCATTTGCGACTTCCCTCAAAGGGTATGTCTCTACTCCCTGCTGTCCTCCTGGTGTCATCATAAGTGTGCTTCTCCTGACGGTCCCTCTCTTGGACCACCTCTCTTTCCACTTATCTAGGGCCCTCCATGTCCTTATTCCAGTGATCAGCTCTCTTATGTGTGTTTTCAATCCGATGGTTCTCCTCTCATCTAGATCTTGGTCTGTGTAATGTAGTCTGTGGTTGCCCTGTAATGCTTTGGTTCTTGACAGGTCCACCATATATTTGCCTGCTAGTTCTACCAATTTCTCATGGATTGCCCTCGCCTTTCGAGTTACGTCCTTTGCCATGAACAGAATTTCATCCTGCTCATACATGTCCATTCTTTCTAAGGGCAGGGTACCGTCTACCATGTCATCCAGATCCGACTTTAAGCTGGAGACATCGAGTCTTTTGGCTTTTATTTCTGCTCGCAATACCTCCTTCGAGGGAGGTTCACAGGTTTCTCTCCCATCCCAACTCCGGGCCCTACGTTTGGGTTCGGGAGAGTTGGGGAGTGCTCTCTCTTGTTCCCATCTCTCCAGGTCCCATGCTCGGCCATCCGATCTTGGAAGGTGATGGAACACGGGCCTGTTACCCCCTATCTTACTTTGTCCATTCTCTCCTCTCTTTTCACAGTAAGCCTCTCTGCTATTCTCCCTTTGGTCCCCATTCTCTCTTGGCCTCGTATCACTCAGTATCTGATACGATCCTTCCTGGTTTCCCATATTCCCTGGGCTGCGCTCATGTCCGTCATCACAGGGACTATGGTGCGGTCTCTCGCATCTCCCACTCTGTTCTCTGTTGCCGGGTACACAGTGGATACACTTAAAGCTGTCTCTGTACTCCTGAGCCCTCCTGTCTTCTTCACTATGTATTGGGCGAGACACCCCCCCGTTCTCTGGGTCCCCGTTTTCCAGGTCTGATCTACCTTCACTCCGGGCCCAATGGGTGCCTCTCCTACTGCCTTTCTCCCTCCCGTCCCACTCCGGACTGCTCTCTTCAGCCCCGCAGTGAGTCCGGGCTCTGCTGTCCTTCCTTTCCCTTTCAGCTTCTGCAGTTATGATGTTCTTGTGAGCCTCCACTGCCTCATCCCACTTCTTCATGTACTCGTTTAACTCCTGAAAGGATTTCCGTCCTGATCCCCTCATATCCTCTGGCCATCTATGGCCCCCCGGATCTCCTGTTGTGTGTACTGGGGTGCTCCACTCTCTTGGTATCGGCAACTGGCTTGGGGAGTTGATCGTATCATTCCTCCTTGCCATCCCTGCTCTTTCTCTGTCCCTCCGTACCCGTTCCTCCCCTCTAGCTCTCTCTGGGTCATATATCGATACTATAGGACCTATGGTAACGGGTACCTGTAGTGCATCAGGTAATGCGTAGGATGTGGCACACTCCGTCTCTGGCGGCCTTTGCACCACAAACCTCCCGACCACCTGTTGCACCTGGCTAGGCTGGGACAGTTCTTTCTTTGCAGCAGGATCCCAATCAGGACTGGGAAGCGGCCTATGCTCTCCTGCATTGCCCCCCCCTTCTCACTATTCTCATCATCTCCCCCTTTGTTATACGGGGGTGGCCTGTCTGTCAATAATCTGTTTATCAGGCTGTCCTCTGTCTCGCTCTCGTCATCTTCTTCTAGGGGGCTTTTGTTCCCGGGCATCTCTAACACTGGATATAATTTATTTACTTCCAGGTTATGCACCCTCCATCTTTTAGCATCCGCATCCCACTTGGCATCCTGTACTGCCCTTACCGAACGTTTCACTCTTTCTTGCCGTCTGTTCATGTTCTTTTCATGCGCTGCCCTAATCCATGCATTAAGGGCTTCAAACTGGGTTGGTCTAGGCAAGGGTCTCGTTGAGGTCATAATTGCTTTTAATCTGTGTAGCACCTCTAATCTGAACGTCCCGTACTTCGGGAACGTAAGTTCCTCATTTCCGTCTGTCATCTTACTCCACTCTGTGATCCATAGAATCGTATGCAGCCCAACATTTGTCCCCATATAACGGGCTGGTGTACCCTCCGGCGGGGCTTCTTCCCCTTCATACGATCCCCGCCTCTCTCTTTTAAACAGCGCTCTTAACCATTTAAAACACTTCATAATTATGCGTAAAATTTCCAGCTTGAATACTCTGTTTACTTCCTGATGACAATCCACCAATCCTAGCGCGGCTTTGCTAGCTGGCCTATCGCAGCGCGGTCTTTCACCGGCCGGCCAATCCCAGCGCGGCACTTTCTGACGTCACTAGTCTCCGCTTCGCAGCAGCACCCCTCCTTTCTCAGCTCTCTTCGCGGTCATGCATGCGTCCCATTCATACTCCGAAAAATGACTACTTCCGACCAAGCGGTCACTTCCCTCGACTGTACGTCCACAGTCTATCTGTAATTGTCAACACAACTGACGAGATGTCTATCGTCCCTCTGATAGGTTCTTTACACACACACAGTAACCTCCGACCAGCGTCCGTTACTCACGTACTCACTCTTACGTTCCCCCTATCTCGGTCTTCCGGGTGATCAGTGGTACCTCGTGACCCCCCTTCACACTAGTTGACAATTACTCTGGGTGTCCGGCACACCCGAACCACTTAAGCTCTCCTTGAACTTAAGATTTCCACCGGTTGTGCGCGCTCACAACCTGTTCCACAGTCACTCTACAGGCATTCAACTCCGCCAGACATTACAACATAGGTACAATACAAAACACCGCAATCTTAACACGCATGACCCTTTATACTCACTCTCGACCGATACTGCTGCTTTTCTGTCTCACGTCATCCGGTCCTTCTTCGGCGGGCGGTTCTTCCGATCATCGATCTCTAGGGGCCTTGGGGTAATCTAACCTGGCCTAGATCACCTTCCTCAAGAAGGCAACCATCCTCTGCTACCAACTGGAAGGGCGAGATTTTGATCGATATCTTATCACTATTGATCTAAAACCCCGATCTGGTCGACTGAATCTTTATTGCCTGTCATTGAGGGAAGAAAGTGCATCTCTTACCAAGTTAGTTCACCCAATAAAGGACTCCGCTTCAAAGGATCACAAACAACTTCTAGCTTTCAAGGATTTATTATAAAGTCAAGATAAGTTGCAGGTACAAGCATCTCAAGATGAGATTCACAAGATACATGGGCCCAACTACATACATGTGCTCTCTGAAAGCCCTCAGACGAGCAACGGAAACTACCAAAACCAGTTCTAAAAATAATAGGGCTATTAGCATAGACACATACTGAGATCTCTCAGTCATTTACAGCCGGAGGGAAAAGACAGGTTAGGCTGTCCCTACCCTGATTCTAGATGGTATCCCTACTTAATCAGGTCCCTACCTAACAAAGGTGTCAGCAGTGAATGACCCCCAAGGGAAGTCACCCACTCTCAGTCTCTTGGTGAAAACCTATAGTTCTCCAATCATGACCCCTCTCTGCCTACCCATCCGCTCTCTTAAGGGTCCTCAGGCTTCTGCTCTCTCTCCACCCAGGGGTGCTGTCCCTAATACAAAAATACAACAACATTTAGGACGCCCCTCGTGAGACGCCCCTCACGTGGTGTAGCTTCTGGCTTTTTCCATGATGAGGCCTTGTGGTTAGAGTCGACCTTGCTTCTCAGACTCGTCTCCGGCCCGCTGATACCCCTTAAACATTCCGGAACCCTCCTCCATGTCTGGTCCGCTTCTTGAACAGACTTCTATTCATTTTATTTCTAATTGAATACCCCCTTTTCTCTTACAGACAGATATTTGCAGCCAAATCCCAATTCTCATAGACTTCCAACAGCGTTGCAACATTCCCCGGCCCAGACTAATATGTGTAAATCAACGTTAAACTTTTCAGGCCTACAACATTTCTCATAATGATTATAACTTTCGACTTTTTCTTTAATTATGGCATGTTAGTACTCTTATTCTGCTATTCAGTAAACACATCTATAAATCATGGTCTATTTGTTATTACTAAAACATTAGTGCAATCCATGTTGTGAAATTGAACCACCTTCCCCCTCCCTTCTAGCTCTGGCCCTGAGGCCTACCTCGTTCTACGTTTAACTGTATGCCATCTTATATTTTAGCAGCTACACAACATGGATTCAGGAATAATCACGTTTAATTAAATCATTTGTTTCACGCATTTCTGTATTAGTTCCACTTCTACTTAAATCTCTACATTAACTACACATTTCAGAATATAATTGTAGGTACTATCAGCACTCATGGCATTTCTCTTCATGACTTGTGCTTACTACGTGTAAGTGTGACGCACTTCTACATTTTGGTCAGTTTGCGCTCTCTCAGTTTAAGTAAAGCAGCCACCGGGCTGTTGCCAATTTTTCTCGCGAAGCCAAGTATGGCCGCATTAACACGAGTTACCTTGCCCTTCTTCTTGAGAACAGCGGGGCCCCAAGATAATTGGTGATCAAGAAGAACCCCAAGGTATGAAAAGGTATTGGTGGTGGAATTTTTTCCCCATTTATGCAAAATAGATTAGATTTTCGTGATCCTAGGCCTGTCTTCATAGCATAGGACTTAGAGTTATTAATACTTAGGCCTCGGGACTCCATAAAATCAAAGAAGGAGTTTAAAAGTGTCTGGAGGCCGATTGCTGTCCTAGAAATAAGGACAGCGTTGTCCGCGTAGAACAGAACATCTCTCCAAACTTACTGTGTTTAAACTTGAAATCTTCAGAGGAACTGTGATTATTATCCCGACCGCGCAGACCGAGCAATATGGCTGATGCCCGGTGGAGCTGCCTTGACAGCTATAGAGGAGATCGTCTTTGGTTCACCCCCTCGGCCGTCACCTACCCAGCCGGACATTGGGCACTGTTCTCTGCGTCTCACCGCTGTGCCTCCTTTCCTCTCACTCCCTCCGACTGTGTAACATTATCTTTTATATGTCGTTGTACTGTGTAACCTTGTAACTGATGTAACTTGTAACTCACCTGTCCTCACGTAAAGCGCTCTGATACCCCCGGGTCTAGCTAGCGCTATATAAAACTCTTCAAATAAATAAATAAACTTGTAAATAGGAATGCAAATAAAGCCTACGCCTCCTCATGGTGAGCGTGGCGAGGAGAAATAAATGTATTTGTATACTTTTTTTCCTCTGTGTGCTGCATTCTGCAGCTCACATAGAAGGAGGAACACACCTCCATTGATTGTTTTTGTGCAGAAAGGTGCCCATTCCTGCACAAACACAATCATTCCTACAACACAGGCACCAAGGGAGCCTGTGTTGGCACAAGGCAGACAAAAGGGCTCCAATGCAGTGGAAAAGGGCATGAATGTGCCGTATATCATAAATATGGTGCATTCCTGCCCTTTCTTTATGATGCAGGGCAGCGCTGCAAAATGACTTACTGCGCTACCCTGTATCAAAAACTTGTAAATGAGGCCCTCGGTGGCCTAATGCCCCTTGTAATTATTAGTATTGTCCACAGTAGGTTTGTGATATCACCCAACTAAATACTGTTTTTAGGTGAGACCTAAAAACTAAGATACAGAGAGAGAAGGAAAGGAAGAAAGAGAAAGACGGATAATTAGATGATGAAACAGAAAGTGAAAGATATAGAGAAAAGAAAAAGAATAAACAAGAACACAGAAAAGAAGAGGCAATAAGCAAACGGAACAGATACAAAGAAACCGAGATGGCAAGAACTTGAAGACGAAAGCGAGATGGAAAATGAAGGGCAAGAAGAGAGATGACAATCACGATTGAGATTGTAAACGAGAATAAAAGGGGAGAGAAATGAGAGAAAATAAAAGAAAGGGACACGGAGAGAAGCAGTGCATGAAAGAGTCGGGGAGAACATTAGAGCTCAGAGCTGCTGTGAGGGGCAGCGGGTGCAATGTGAAACAGGAAGATGGAAAAGAAAGGGAAGAACACAGAGGTGGTAGAGAGACAGGGGAAAAGAAACAAAAATTAGGAGAGTTAGAGGAAGAAAGGTGGAATTATAAAGAGCTGGCACAAGGAGAGAGAGGAAAAAAAATAGAGTGAAAGAGGGCAAGAGAGAGACTTGAGAGAAAGGACCCCTCAGTGGAACTCACTGTCATGCCAACCCCCCTCCCCCATGCCACGGTGCGATATATCACTTTAAAAGCTCTTTGAACATTGGCGTCCGAGCATAGCTGTCAGGGACAGTGAGTGCAATGTGAAGCTATGACACTTGGCTGAGGGGGTGTGAGATTAACGGGGGGGGGGGCTGCAGCCGGCTTGAGCCCTGATGAGGAGACAGGCGCTGGCATCTTCACACACAGCGAGCCCTAAGTGGGTCAGCTTAACCACCTCTAGCGTGCGGGAATTCCCAGCACCTGGGTGGTTCGAGGAAAACTGCGACGGGGGGCGAGGGTCGGGGCCAGAACCCTGGTTAAAGCATGCGTCATTGAGATGCTTAAAGTATGAGTGCGATGTGTGCCACTGTGAACAGCTGCGAGGCATACAAACTACAAGTCTTTTTGAACTCGAAAGGAAAATTAGGCCAAATGGTAACGGGCGTGGAGCAGGAAACCCGAAGACCTGATTCCTTTTCCCCAACTCACTCAATTGTGTGATACTGGCCAAATTATTTGATCTCCTTCGACTGACTTAGTTAAGTCATGTGTCAAAAATAACGCATAATAAAAGAAATACTAGTAGCAAGCACTATATACAGTTTGACAATGAACATTGGCATTATTTACGGCCTCAAATTTCACACTATACTTAGGGGCAGATTTACAAGGCCCTTGTGCCACTTTTGCGTCATTTTTCCATGATAAAAATGACGCAAAAGTGGCACAAGGGCCTAGTAAATAAGCCCCTTAGTGTACTGGAAGTTGGTTACTAGTTAGAAGTATGTTCGTCTCTGAATTCCAGATTACATTTTTTTCTTTGCAATTTTATATAGCGCGAACTCGACCTGAAGTTATTGGAGCTTTTACATGAGCACCGGTTACATTACACAAGGACACATTCATTTTTAGTAGACACAGTGAAATGAAGTGATTTGCCCAGAATCACAGGATGTTGATCGAACACCGAGACCCGAACTTGGGGGCATACTTCCAATGAAATGGTGCAGTGCTGCACCGCAAACAGTTTTGGTGCATCGAGCTGTGTCATTTAAAAAACGCAGGGATGTGCCGCATTTACAAGAATATGGCACACCTTTGTGTTATCCCCCACCCGTGCAAAAACAGCATCTGTATGCCAAAACAGGCCCAATGATTGTGTTTGTGCAGATAGGGACACATTCCTACACAAAAACAATAATTAGTGGTGTTTTGCTCCATCATTCTGCAGCACACATAGAAAGAGCAAAAAAACAAGGTGAAATAAAGTATTTCTCCTCATTGCGCCACTTTAATTCCTCCCCTAGAAATGTGTTAGTTTTTGGCGCTGCCGCAGATTTACTAATCCTTGTAAATCTCAGGCAGGGTCAAAAAGCCATAGGTGTTGCATGGGAGCACCCACAGCAACATCCATGACACACTCCTTTAACACAGAATACTGCGTGAAAGAGAGCCATATTTACAAGGCTGTGTAAAGCCACACAAAGTAGTTTTGCATCACCTTTTTAATACGGGCCAGCACACAGTGCCACTGGAACATCAAGAAAAGCGATGCTCCCATGGCGCAAGGGGCTTTTGAATATGCCCCTTGGTTCCCCAGTTCTAAAGTTGGCAGTTCTGGCCATCATGCCACATCCTCTGCCACATATCTGCCCAGTATCATCCCTACACTGACGTTGGTTGAGTAATGGAAGCAGTGGCAGGACTTTAGGGATGCTTTTGCCCTCAACATTTAGGAGCTTTCAAGAAACGGATATACGTATTTTATGTTGGCCACCTCTGAAAACTGAGGTTAACGCAGGGACCAACTGCACATATAAATGTTTGTACACTTATGAGTGTTTATATACTGCATATCTAATCCCAGTATTGCACAACTGCTCCCATGACTGCATTCACTATGCATTTCAATCTTCCATGATGATGTATTTTGAACATGCAGCACTGTCAGCTGAGCAGTAACTGAAAAAATTATCTTCTACTACGTGAGTAAGGCAGAAGCCCAAACGCTGTAGTGGAAATATAATTTTGTTCTTCAGTGAATTATGTTTGAGACATCTCTTAAGGTACACAGAATTGTAGTAGAATTGTGTAGGTAGGTAAGGAGCCTTTTGACATGCATTGTTAACAGTGTGTAAGGGAGGGTTGACGTTGCTATGGTGGGGGTGAGTGCTGAAGGATCCCTTTCAATGGTAAATGGGGTATCACAGGAAGAATTGGGTCCTTGTCTACTTTCGAAGTTTTTGGGGTGACAAAGTGAGCCCTGACATTCATGAAGATGCTGTTGAATAGCCTTGTCATGTAAATCACGATTTGTCTCCTGGTCCTTTTTTTATTTTGCATATCTTGGTTTTGAGTCTTTAAATATCGTGGCTTCTACATCAAGGAATATCGTGCTGTCTAAAAAAGTAATACATTCCATCTTAATGATAAAGAAAGAGATGCATTAGGTGAGAGGCTTCCACTTGCACTTCACATGGAAAAAGAGGGGTGCAAAATGTAATCTGGAAGCCTGTGCGTGCCTAGTGAGGATGCCTTGGACTCAAGCGGGTTTTACTCACATCCTGGAAGAATGATTGACAGCTGGTGCAACCATTGATTTGTATAGTTAGTGGCGATAGAGAAGGCATCGTCTCTGGTAGAAACGGATTTTAATTGAGATTACTGCAGGGTCTGAGATTCTGTGGGTACGAATACTTCGATTGGGACAGCCAAAATGGCTGGCTTCTCAGCGTAAGAAGGACATATGGATTTAAACATTGACACCCTAAATATAAAAAACAATTTTCTTTCCCACATATTAAAATAAAAACAATTTCCTTTACCACATGACAAGCCACATAGGCCCCCTGTACATGTCACACATGGCTTAAATAATAGCCATGCATCTGTTCATGCTTGAGAGAACTGAAGCTGCCAGCGCTTTACTCACATGTAGGCAGCCCTTGTGTTTTTGTGCACTGCTGAGGCCAACTATGGGATAGAGGAGGGGCAGAAGCAAAAGTGAGTGCAAGGGGTTCCTAATGAGCCAGAGGCGTTGTAAACCTGACCAAAAATTGCATTAGGGTGGCTTGGACAGGCTCTGATGAGCATTCCAGCCTCACGCCATAGAAGAGATGATCAACTCCTTATGTGATGTCCTCCTGGATGTTGTTCGGAGGTTTTTCCAACCCTCACTGAAACTGTCTTGGTGGGAAGGTTTATGGATTCTCCACAAGACAAATTGGAAGGAAAAAACGATTTGGTCGCCTAATCGCTGCCTTGGCATGTACGAAGCCAACTTTTGGGGTCAAACAGTGCACAACTGAACACAAATGAGCAGAGCTCACTCACAATTAGTTGAAAGAAACACATTGCCAGTTATGGTGAGTAATCTTCTCATGTACGGTAATGGTGTGCCTCAACAAATATGATTGACTCCCAGCAATCAGTAGCCCGGCGAGAGGCTTATAAGTGGGTACTCCTTTGAGAAATACGCATGGAGGACATTTTGGGGCTCCCCTTCTCCAAACAGTGGTCTTGTGGGGAGAACTAGAGGTGGAATCTTGGTGGTCCAAGGGCTGACAATGCACCAGGCATTCCAAAACAGAGAAATCATCAGGACAATAATAACACTGCATTGTGGGTCAGCTGATACAGGTACATACCATCATAAACCGTAAACCATACATCCTGAATGTACCGGTTTTCTCTGATCCCTCAACACTGGTAGTGCTGTACTTTTCCAAATAAACCCATAGTATCCATTGAATGTTCTCCTTTCCCCTGATATCCCACTTCACTTTAATGGTAAATGGAAGAGACACTGATATGATAACCTTGCTTACCCCTGGTTCTACCAACTCCCCTTGCTTTCTCTTCAGTGCCTCGCTATTCACCCACCTTTCCCTCTGGTGGACTTTTGATTCTCTCCTTCACACCCTGCTGCCCACACCCTTGATGGAAAAGGACTTTTGGCAAACTATAAAGTTATTTCTAATGGTTCTAATTGGGGTTCATAGCTTTTTTATAACAGTGTTTTTCATATAACTAGCAGACGAAAGAAGGAAAACTCAACTAATGAATTACAAATACATTTCAGTACACACCATAAGAAAACATCCATGACAATAGTAGAAGGTATAGCATGCACCAGCAAAACACTGACATTTCCACCAGAGCCACTCACCATTATCATCCCTCGCGCCCAGGTCCCACCTGCCCCTGCTAACACCCCTTGATGCCCTAGTTCAACAATGTCTTCTTCTAGTGTTGATTACTGAGTTCCCTTTATGATCACCTGGGTACATCTTTCCCATCACAACTTCCAGGTAATCCCTGCCCTCGTCACTCATTTCCTTGCATTTCCATTCCCCCATGCAAACCGTAGTGCCTTTCTGCTGACCCTTCTAGCTCCTCTGGTCCCCACATACTCCTATTGATTTACAGCTCCAGATAATGGAAGCAGCAATTGCGATTTTCCAGTTCAGCATTTTATTGCAAATGTCTGATAGTCCTGATTTCGGCCCCCCAAAAAAGGTCTTCTACCAAAAAGAATTGAAAAAGTGATGCAAATTTACTATTCTTTTCCCCTCACAAACTTCACCAGGTTTAATTTTTTCTGGTAAATGCCACATGTTTCAAGTGCTGAGCCGTAGATCAGGTAAAAAAAATGCTGTGTTATGGTGTTATTCCCCATTCTAAGGCCTGGAACTCAGAAATGGTGAGATTATTGGATATCCTAAACACACTGTATCTGGCAGCACCATGGTGTGATATTACTAGGCCTGGTCAGAATTTTAATCACCACAGAGTAATGTTGGTAATGCCACATTACTCATTGATGCAGAATTACAGATAATAACACAATCATGCCCACTCACATAATTAACCTCATCGCTGCGGCGGTAATTTTCACGCTACGCGGCTTTTTTCAAAAAGCCGCGTTAGATGACGAGATCAGCTCGTCATCCGCACACGCCCCCCGTGGCTGATGACGAGCTGAGCTCGTCATCAGCATCGAAGGGGTTAAGAGTAATTTGCGTGAAAAATAATACCACAGGAGCACATTTAGCAAGAACGATCGTCTGCTTACCCTGCTGTTTGTGTTCTGTTGCGTTTAGTGCTATTTCTTTAGTGGAAAATGCATCCTCATGTCCATTTTGGGTACAAGGGTGCATTTTGTGATAATAAACTAATGCTAAATGCCAGGAGAAAGATGGGGTAATCCTGCCCCAGGTGCATATTTAGCAAGCACAAGGAGCTGCTCATGCTCGCTATTCATATTCTCTTGTATTTACAGCTATTTCTTAGCACAAAATGAATCCTCGCATCCATTTTGGACACAAGGGGGCATTTGCGGCGCTACGAAAATAGCTCTATATGTAAAATTACTCCTTACGTAATTCCATTAAATCTCACAGAAATTTTGGGTAATCCAGTGTAATTAAACCATACAGAATTATACGAGGTGAACTCCAGCCTAGATATTACCTCCCTAAATACCTGGCCGGTTGTATTAAGGCCAATAATTTCTGACCAGGTATTTAATACATGGGTGAGCATGCCCTTGTCTCGATTTTTGTGAGGTATAATACCTTCAGATAGTCAAGATACTATCATCACATCCCTACCATTTTAGTGTGAATATCTACATTATCAATTATAATCCTTTCCCTGCTCTTCCGTTTTCATTAACCCCACTAGGCCAGTCTGACTAGGGATGATATCTGTATCTACTGCCTTAGGGAGATCTCTTGAATGAGAGAAACCGGGTGGATTACCTATTGCTACATTCCATTTCAGCTCTAACATTCTGTGATTTCACATACCCCCAAAACACTGATTCTTCCCACTGCCACATCGCCTTAGATTTGTACTCGCTACCCATACGCCCTATGCCTCATGTGTTACATTGTTGACCATACTTCCTACTAGTCGCGGCGGTGCAGGTAAGAGCGTTGGGGCCGAGTGGGGATTTCAACAGATGACGACTAGGAAAAATTAATTGTTTATTTAATTTTCCCTCATGGTCACCTGTCGAATCGCCCCCCAATCCGGCCCCACCGCCCCACTGCACCATCGCTCTTACCTGCACGGGCTGCGGCTGCTCCCTATGCCTCATATGTTACCTCAACTGTTCTTACAAGACAGTGCTAGAATCACACCCCTATTGACAATGACTGCTACATCTTTGGTTGATCAAATATACTGTAGCAGCCCAGACCGGGATTCACTATGATTTATATCCATTTGATAATGCTGTATGCTTTGCTATAAGATATATGATACATTGTGGAGTTGATTCTTGTGCTGTTAGAACAAGCTAAAAAAAATTACATCTTTAAAAAAATTGCAATTATGTCCAATTTAGGTCAGCGGAGGCAGACGGTAGAAGGAATAGTTAATGTCAGATGTTCACAATATTCATGCGAAATACTCGGACATTCAATTAAGCTAAGTGAAATTCATGCACATAGTAGTTTTCCTGAAAATATGGCAAGGATTCGGACTTTCTGGGCACCCCTGCTGTAATACATTAATACTAAAATGAAAAGACCCCGAGGGATGGCTTTCTTATACCAATGAGAAATGGATGTGCCTCTATTTCCCGGCAGAGGTATAACCCGATACGTCCTGACTCAGGCACGAGCGTCATCATTTTCTCTCGATGTTGTGAACACAACGCTCTCATTGAAGACACTAGCCAGAGAAGAAACCTTCCCTGTTACTACTTGATTCGTAGAGTCTTAGACATATATATATATATATCTAAAACCGCAATAGTGTGGTGGATTAATATTAGGAAAAAGAGCCGAAAAAGCGCTTCGACGCCTCGTCAGGGGTAGTAAGCGCTATATAAATGCAATTACAATACAATACAATATTTGGGATCTTGTGTTGAGGTCCCCTCCCGTGCATTCGGCCAACATGGCCGCTCCCCCTCCCCCTCCGCCCCTTCCCAAGGAGCTCAGAACCGCAGCAAAGAGGCTCAGATCGGTGCCCAAAGGGATCAGCGTCACACCGGGCGGCCTGTCAGGTTGGCGCAGCATCAAGGGGGCAGCCGGGGCCCGCCGTCACAAAGAGAAAGGGATATCATTTCAAACACGCAGCCCTCTTGAGTAGGGCGAGAACTACCCTTCTGACCGCTCCTTGCTCACTCACACCGCACCTGCACTGGAGAGACCAGAACATTAGAAAATCTCACATATTTCACCTCAAGACAGGAACATTAGAAAATCACACTCATTTACCCTCCGCCGGATCCTGCAGCCAAACATGGGGTGGGGGAGAGCTCAGATAAAATTCGAAATACAGGGGCAGATTTACAAGAGCTGACGCACCTCTGCATTTTAGCAGAGATGCATCAGTTCAATTGCGTCACGAAAAAAAAAACCTTGCGCCACCATGGATGCGTCGCATTTACAATGCGGCACACCGTGGCGCAAGGATTGGCAGATGCATCACCCATCTGTTGGCATAAAGAACACATTGCTGCAGTTGTGCCGCAAGCATGATGCAACTCCAGCAATGCTCAGGAATGCCTATTCCTGTTGTGCTGCGTCACTCCTTACGCCTGCTTGAAGCAGGTGTATGGTTTTGACGCAGTGGCTTCGTAGAAATGACGCAGTGAAATCTTGTAGATTTCACTGCATCACTTTTATGAGGCTTTCTTGTGTCGGAATGCCCACTCTGTATACATTATACCTGGCACAGGCATAATGTGATGCAGGGCTTTACAACATGATGCATCTCCCTAGATGCATCATGTTGTAAATGTGTCGCAACCTGGCGCATTGTTTATGACTGCTGCGGCGCAATAGTGATACAACGGGGGTGTAAAAGTGTTGCATGGGGCTTGTAAATCTGCCCCTCAGTCTATTGCCTAATAAACCTGTGATTGAACCCCCCAACAGCTTTCTGGAGCTCGACACACCAACATTTCAGAGAAAGTCCAGCTAAAGTCTGATTCTCTGGAGTGACTAGAAAATCACCAGAAACAGCTCCATGCTCCCTAAATTCTTTTAATTGGCTTTTAATATTTAGCACAAGATACATTTGTGAGACATGAACGGTTAGGTGAATAGATTAATCAAGTGACTATGGGCCAGATGTAGGTAAATGTCATTTACCGATTTTTAAATACCAAATTTTACCGATTCGGTATTCAAAAATCAGTAAATGACATGTAGGGAAAAATTCGGTATTTTTTACCGAATCGGTAAGATTCGGTATTTACCGAATCGGTAAATACCGAATCGGCCTTGAAGCCCATAGGATTCAATAGCAAATACCGATTCGGTATTTACCGAATCGGTAAAAATACCGATTTGCTAAGGGGGACAGGGTGTCACTTTGACACCCTGTTGCACCCCTGTAACTGGCTTTTGCGCCATGTGGCACACAGACATGCCCTTAGGGCATGTCTGTGTGCCACATGGCACAGGTGTTCGTAATTTACCATGCAATTGTATTGCATGGTAAATACCGAATTCTTAAGGCCCTGTAGCACTGTTAGACATGCTACCTACATCTCAAATTACATATTCGGTATTTTTACCGAATGGTAAATTTACCGAATCTGTAACATTTACAGATTCGGTAAATTTACCGATTCTGTAATTTTACCGATTCGGTAAAAATACCGATTCGGTAAAATTACTGAATATGTCCATTTTTTGTGCCCCTACATCTCCATAGCCCTTTACCGGTCGGAAACGGCAGAAAATCGGTATTTTCGGCCGATTCCGATCGGTAAAGGGCTACCTACATCTGGCCCGTAGTGTTTGTTTACGAGACCTGTGAGATGGTTCGATATCACAATTCTACAAATTAGCTTTCCACCCCTTCTAGGTCAACAAAATCTGAACTTTACAACTGTGAAGCAGTAAATGTAGATAGAGACAATGTTTTGTGTGTTATATAATAGGTGATAACCTCTATATATATCCACAGTAAAAATATAAAGTTCATGCTCAATAGACCTTGTGGTCTTCGGATGAACATCTACACTCTTATATGGGAAACAACATGGTTTTGATTCAAGTGTTATGGTGGTCCTTACAAAAACAGCAACCACAATTGATTTAAAGGATCCAAAAGCGATCGTGTCCTGAGGTAGCTAACACAAATAGAGATATGCGTAAGTATGTCGGAAGACAACACTTCCATTCCTAAACTCGGAAGAAAGTGCTGAAAGGGTATTGACAAAGCAAAATATGGATATCTGACAGGCTGAAAGTCATAGCTCTCTCAGCACTTTCCAGTTCTTTCTGTATATGATGAAGCATGCCACGAAAGTGTGGGATTTTCTTTTTAGAACCACTATAACAAGCATTGCCTCGCTTAGTACTCAATGATCCCAAACATTATCACATTCTTTGTGCGATTCAATATCTGGTGTAACGAGGACATGTAATAATAGTTGAATCTCTTTGTGAGAAATTGGGTTGACAGGGGTGTGAGCCCTAGTCAAGCAGCAATCACAAGCCTGTGCTCAACCCTCTGGCAGCTAGGCCCATAGCAGTAAGGCTTAACTTAGAGGCAATGGTTAAAGTATTTCTGCATCACTTCAAACAGAAATAAAGTGCAAAAAATACTACACAAAAAGAATCTCACACCAAGTTACGAAAAATAGAGTTATTTTAATAAATAATTCAAGACTAAAATTACAAAAATCTAATCAGTAGAACTATATATGGAATTTTAAAGATTTTAGAGAACAGAGAACAGGGCGCTAAAAAGCACAAACCGCCAACAGTGGATATCTGGTTGCACTGGACTGGGACAAAGTCATAAGTTCAGGCTGAATGAGATGGAGCACGGGCCAGCTACAGGGACTAAGTTAGGCCTGCTGAACAAATAACCTCAAATTCTGGTTGGCGGAGTGTTCCGAGAATCCGCACCGAAGATGAGTCTGATGTGTTGTTTTGGTTCCGAAGTGTGGCGAGCCTGCAAAGGGAAGATACTGCGTCATCATTGAGGACCTCATTGACAAGGGCTTTACATTCGAAGTCCGGCATTGAGGATGCGTTGCACAGTCGAGGTGGTGCATTGGTTTCGAAGTGCTGTGAGGCTGTGATGCGGAGTCCTGCATCTTTGGTGAGGCTGCTGTCAACAAGGGATACAAGGCCCTGCACCAAGGATGCATCACGCAGTGGCAGTACTGAAGAGGCTGTGGAGGTGATGCCGGTCTTTGCAAAGGTTTTGATCAATGCAACACCAGCAATGCATCTGTTCTGCTTGAGCGAGCACCGCATAGCAAAGGAGATGCATGGGTTCTGATGGATCCACAGGGGATGGCAGAGCACTTTAAGCCCCTTTTAAGGGTCAAGGACTGCGGTGGCACGACTTGGCAGGGTAGATTCACATATGGCAGAGTCCAGGTGCAAATGCAAGGTTGTGGAAGCCTGTTGTGTCCCTGAGGCTGTGGATCAGTAGGTCAGTTAACTAGCCCTTGGAGTTACTCTGGTGCCCTGGGTTCAAGAGATGCACAACCAATCCATCTCACCCAGGTCAGAGGGCAGCAGGCAGCAGGGTAGCACAGCGTGGCAGCAGTCCTTAAGAGCAGCAGTGCAGCAGAGTGGCAGTTCCTTCTTGTTGACATAGTATCCACATTCAAGAAGGGATCTGATGAGTTGGTGCTTGAGGTCCAGTATTTATATGCAACTGTGCCTTTGAAGTGGGGAGAAGCTTCTAGAGGCATGCCTTTGAAGTGCACATGTGCTCTACCTTCCTGACCTTGGCTCCAGACTGACTCCACCCTTTGTGTGGAGGCAGGACACTGCCTATTCAAGGATAAGTGAGGCTTGTAAGTGAGCTAAAGAACGATGATGGATTCAACCAATATCTGTGGCTGGGGGTGTGTGTCTGAAAAATGTCAGCGCTCCGTCCATTATCATCTTCTAGCGTTTGCTTTGTTAGCCCTAAGTTGGCAGGGTATGCCCAGACATGGGTCCCTTGCCCACTTTGCCACTAGAAATAAATTAAAAAGAAAACAGTTTGGTGCAGGGCTCTGTCCTTTTAACCTCCTTGATGGGGGTTCCTGCAAATGCTGTAGAAATGACCACCAGCTGTTTCAGAGAGACAGCACACATGATTATTATCAACAGATAGCTCGTTTCCATTATAGGACTTTACTTTTAAATTTAGTATGTGCAAACGATTAGCATTAGCACCCTTAGGTTTAGATATTGCTAGCTAAATAATATGATATTTTCCTTATTGAGAGTACTAGGGGGGACTCATAAATGCCATACTTGTAAGTTGGCTAGTGTCATCTTTATGTTAGCAAATCAAGAGAGGTCTTCAGCATTAGCCAATGCGGCTAAATCCTCACATCATTCCAGCACAACAAATGTATATTGTTAGACAAAAAACAAACTTAGATTCATAAACCAATGTATTCCAATGAGTTCCTTATTTCCCAAAGTAATCATTGCTCAGCAGGCGATCTTTGTTGATG
The DNA here is from genome assembly GCF_964263255.1 of Lissotriton vulgaris. Taxonomy (NCBI): domain Eukaryota; kingdom Metazoa; phylum Chordata; class Amphibia; order Caudata; family Salamandridae; genus Lissotriton; species Lissotriton vulgaris. The sequence goes on from NC_141699.1 coordinate 292,914,203, forward strand.
TGGAAATTCATTTTTTAGGTCCCGTCTATTACAGTATGTGTGTTCTAACCCTAAGCTTGTGTGCAACATATCTGGTGCCTGGTGCAACATATATGTTTTAACTATCATTTCTTTTATCTACTTGGAGCAGGTTTCTGCTATAGTCACTCTCAACCATTGCTGATGTCTCCTATAGCTACTTGTTTATGATAGATGGTGTTTCTCGTAGCCTGTTTGCACCATACCAGGTGTATACCATATCCATGATGTTATATGTATATAGCAATACTGGTTAGCCATACATTCTGAGATCAGATGCATATACTGCAGCTTGCAAATACTTTTTAGCATCACAATCTAGGAGTAAGTATCAGAACTATGGAAGAGTAGAAAAAACTACATCTCAAGGTTTTTAAAGAAATCAAAAGACTTAGGGGCCCATTAGTATGACGGGCGAGGGTCCCCTGCCTGCAATTATGATGCACCTGACACTGTGGCGGGCGCATCCAGCATTACTGACATTGTGGCGGGCGGTGCTAATGCCAGGAAGACATGCTGTGCACTTCCATGCAAAACATGGCAGGCACCGGGCGGTGCGTGCCATGTTGTGCATGGAACTGCTGGGGGGTACCATAGGTAGCCCCTATGTGCACCCCACCCTCCTGAGTCCCCGGGGGCCCTCAACGGGCCCCCAAAGCAGACTCCGCATGCCGCCACGGAAATGCATTGTAAAATACCCATTCTAATATGTCTGGCGGTGTCTGATAGACACCGCCACCATATAGAAGCCTTTCCCGCCCGGTCGACATGTCAACCGGGCGGAAAAGCGGCGGAGGGTCTTTCCGTCGCCGCGGAACCCCCAGCCATAATAATATGGCTGGGGGTCATTCTGGCACGGATGGCGGGAGGATCGCCCACGCCAGGCCGGCGGTGGCTACCGCCGGCCTGGCGGGGGCGATCCACCCACCATCCTAATGGGGCCCTTGGTCCTTCTTATAAAGATAACAGGAAAAATTTTGAAGTACATGCTATCATACAGTTGAATGGTAACTTGAAAAAGATGAAAAACGTCCATTAATGTGCAAATATAGCTTAAATATCAGATTTCTAATTTTGAGGTAACATTTTCATGATTTTCAAACTACTACACCAGACGACACAAAGGGGACGTTGAACAGAACCACGCAAGCCATTACCATGCATGGCTTTACAACACAGCCATTTAAACAAATGCAACACTACCACACAAGTCTTTACCTTTACCAAGCATATACTTTTACCCTGCATGGTATATATATACATATATATATATATATATATATATATATACATATATATATATATATATATATATATATATATATATATATATATATATATAGATATATATAGATATATATATATATATATATATATATATACATATATATATATATATATATATATATATATATATATATATATATATATATATATATATATATATCCAACAAACAGGAGAACCCAAAGCGGAGTAAAGCCACACGGAAGTAGTAAGCACCTTTCATTCATTTATTTCACTTCGTGCAAACAGGAAACAAATTCAAAGCAGTCCCCAAAGTTTATCTTGCGCCAAACGAGTTTCGGGATATCAGAATCCCTTCCTCAGTGGCGTGTCTGTAAAGCAAAGGAAGCACTGTTTGAGCATTCACTAAATAGTCAATTGCCGTCGCAAGTGGGCGTAGCCATACACTCTTGCATCCTGGGCATTGAAGTGCAATGCGTTCTTCCCCAGTGGGGTAGTTATTTCCTCGCTTTAAATGTCAGCAAATAATTTCCCAAGTGGGGCAGAGGCCCGTTATGAAAGTCACCTGCTCTGCTTTGCCAGAGTGAACATTAGTGCCGAAGGTCAGCGCAGTCCTGTATCAGCGCTGTACTTTCATTCCGTCCAAGCAAAGCCAGCACCCAGATTTAAGCTGGCATGGATCCACACATGAGGCGGAGGGCTTACTCCACGGCTGGCACAGCCGTACACATCCAACAAACAGGAGAACCCAAAGCGGAGTAAAGCCACACGGAAGTAGTAAGCACCTTTCATTCATTTATTTCACTTCGTGCAAACAGGAAACAAATTCAAAGCAGTCCCCAAAGTTTATCTTGCGCCAAACGCGTTTCGGGATATCAGAATCCCTTCCTCAGTGGCGTGTCTGTAAAGCAAAGGAAGCACTGTTTGAGCATTCACAATTGCCGTCGCAAGTGGGCGTAGCCATACACTCTTGCATCCTGGGCATTGAAGTGCAATGCGTTCTTCCCCAGTGGGGTAGTTATTTCCTCGCTTTAAATGTCAGCAAATAATTTCCCAAGTGGGGCAGAGGCCCGTTCTGAAAGTCACCTGCTCTGCTTTGCCAGAGTGAACATTAGTGCCGAAGGTCAGCGCAGTCCTGTATCAGCGCTGTACTTTCATTCCGTCCAAGCAAAGCCAGCACCCAGATTTAAGCTGGCATGGATCCACACATGAGGCGGAGGGCTTACTCCACGGCTGGCACAGCCGTACACATCCAACAAACAGGAGAACCCAAAGCGGAGTAAAGCCACACGGAAGTAGTAAGCACCTTTCATTCATTTATTTCACTTCGTGCAAACAGGAAACAAACTCAAAGCAGTCCCCAAGTTTATCTTGTGCCAAACGCGTTTCGGGATATCAGAATCCCTTCCTCAGTGGCGTGTCTGTAAAGCAAAGGAAGCACTGTTTGAGCATTCACTAAATAGTCAATTGCCGTCGCAAGTGGGCGTAGCCATACACTCTTGCATCCTGGGCATTGAAGTGCAATGCGTTCTTCCCCAGTGGGGTAGTTATTTCCTCGCTTTAAATGTCAGCAAATAATTTCCCAAGTGGGGCAGAGGCCCGTTCTGAAAGTCACCTGCTCTGCTTTGCCAGAGTGAACATTAGTGCCGAAGGTCAGCGCAGTCCTGTATCAGCGCTGTACTTTCATTCCGTCCAAGCAAAGCCAGCACCCAGATTTAAGCTGGCATGGATCCACACATGAGGCGGAGGGCTTACTCCACGGCTGGCACAGCCGTACACATCCAACAAACAGGAGAACCCAAAGCGGAGTAAAGCCACACGGAAGTAGTAAGCACCTTTCATTCATTTATTTCACTTCGTGCAAACAGGAAACAAATTCAAAGCAGTCCCCAAAGTTTATCTTGCGCCAAACGCGTTTCGGGATATCAGAATCCCTTCCTCAGTGGCGTGTCTGTAAAGCAAAGGAAGCACTGTTTGAGCATTCACTAAATAGTCAATTGCCGTCGCAAGTGGGTGTAGCCATACACTCTTGCATCCTGGGCATTGAAGTGCAATGCGTTCTTCCCCAGTGGGGTAGTTATTTCTTCGTTTTAAATGTCAGCAAATAATTTCCCAAGTGGGGCAGAGGCCCGTTCTGAAAGTCACCTGCTCTGCTTTGCCAGAGTGAACATTAGTGCCGAAGGTCAGCGCAGTCCTGTATCAGCGCTGTACTTTCATTCCGTCCAAGCAAAGCCAGCACCCAGATTTAAGCTGGCATGGATCCACACATGAGGCGGAGGGCTTACTCCACGGCTGGCACAGCCGTACACATCCAACAAACAGGAGAACCCAAAGCGGAGTAAAGCCACACGGAAGTAGTAAGCACCTTTCATTCATTTATTTCACTTCGTGCAAACAGGAAACAAATTCAAAGCAGTCCCCAAAGTTTATCTTGCGCCAAACGCGTTTCGGGATATCAGAATCCCTTCCTCAGTGGCGTGTCTGTAAAGCAAAGGAAGCACTGTTTGAGCATTCACTAAATAGTCAATTGCCGTCGCAAGTGGGCGTAGCCATACACTCTTGCATCCTGGGCATTGAAGTGCAATGCGTTCTTCCCCAGTGGGGTAGTTATTTCCTCGCTTTAAATGTCAGCAAATAATTTCCCAAGTGGGGCAGAGGCCCGTTCTGAAAGTCACCTGCTCTGCTTTGCCAGAGTGAACATTAGTGCCGAAGGTCAGCGCAGTCCTGTATCAGCGCTGTACTTTCATTCCGTCCAAGCAAAGCCAGCACCCAGATTTAAGCTGGCATGGATCCACACATGAGGCGGAGGGCTTACTCCACGGCTGGCACAGCCGTACACATCCAACAAACAGGAGAACCCAAAGCGGAGTAAAGCCACACGGAAGTAGTAAGCACCTTTCATTCATTTATTTCACTTCGTGCAAACAGGAAACAAATTCAAAGCAGTCCCCAAAGTTTGTCTTGCGCCAAACGCTTTTCGGGATATCAGAATCCCTTCCTCAGTGGCGTGTCTGTAAAGCAAAGGAAGCACTGTTTGAGCATTCACTAAATAGTCAATTGCCGTCGCAAGTGGGCGTAGCCATACACTCTTGCATCCTGGGCATTGAAGTGCAATGCGTTCCTCCCCAGTGGGGTAGTTATTTCCTCGCTTTAAATGTCAGCAAATAATTTCCCAAGTGGGGCAGAGGCCCGTTCTGAAAGTCACCTGCTCTGCTTTGCCAGAGTGAACATTAGTGCCGAAGGTCAGCGCAGTCCTGTATCAGCGCTGTACTTTCATTCCGTCCAAGCAAAGCCAGCACCCAGATTTAAGCTGGCATGGATCCACACATGAGGCGGAGGGCTTACTCCACGGCTGGCACAGCCGTACACATCCAACAAACAGGAGAACCCAAAGCGGAGTAAAGCCACACGGAAGTAGTAAGCACCTTTCATTCATTTATTTCACTTCGTGCAAACAGGAAACAAATTTAATGCAGTCCCCAAAGTTTATCTTGCGCCAAACGCGTTTCGGGATATCAGAATCCCTTCCTCAGTGGCGTGTCTGTAAAGCAAAGGAAGCACTGTTTGAGCATTCACTAAATAGTCAATTGCCGTCGCAAGTGGGCGTAGCCATACACTCTTGCATCCTGGGCATTGAAGTGCAATGCGTTCTTCCCCAGTGGGGTAGTTATTTCCTCGCTTTAAATGTCAGCAAATAATTTTCCCAAGTGGGGCAGAGGCCCGTTCTGAAAGTCACCTGCTCTGCTTTGCCAGAGTGAACATTAGTGCCGAAGGTCACCGCAGTCCTGTATCAGCGCTGTACTTTCATTCCGTCCAAGCAAAGCCAGCACCCAGATTTAAGCTGGCATGGATCCACACATGAGGCGGAGGGCTTACTCCACGGCTGGCACAGCCGTACACATCCAACAAACAGGAGAACCCAAAGCGGAGTAAAGCCACACGGAAGTAGTAAGCACCTTTCATTCATTTATTTCACTTCGTGCAAACAGGAAACAAACTCAAAGCAGTCCCCAAGTTTATCTTGCGCCAAACGCGTTTCGGGATATCAGAATCCCTTCCTCAGTGGCGTGTCTGTAAAGCAAAGGAAGCACTGTTTGAGCATTCACTAAATAGTCAATTGCCGTCGCAAGTGGGCGTAGCCATACACTCTTGCATCCTGGGCATTGAAGTGCAATGCGTTCTTCCCCAGTGGGGTAGTTATTTCCTCGCTTTAAATGTCAGCAAATAATTTCCCAAGTGGGGCAGAGGCCCGTTCTGAAAGTCACCTGCTCTGCTTTGCCAGAGTGAACATTAGTGCCGAAGGTCAGCGCAGTCCTGTATCAGCGCTGTACTTTCATTCCGTCCAAGCAAAGCCAGCACCCAGATTTAAGCTGGCATGGATCCACACATGAGGCGGAGGGCTTACTCCACGGCTGGCACAGCCGTACACATCCAACAAACAGGAGAACCCAAAGCGGAGTAAAGCCACACGGAAGTAGTAAGCACCTTTCATTCATTTATTTCACTTCGTGCAAACAGGAAACAAATTCAAAGCAGTCCCCAAAGTTTATCTTGCGCCAAACGCGTTTCGGGATATCAGAATCCCTTCCTCAGTGGCGTGTCTGTAAAGCAAAGGAAGCACTGTTTGAGCATTCACTAAATAGTCAATTGCCGTCGCAAGTGGGCGTAGCCATACACTCTTGCATCCTGGGCATTGAAGTGCAATGCGTTCCTCCCCAGTGGGGTAGTTATTTCCTCGCTTTAAATGTCAGCAAATAATTTCCCAAGTGGGGCAGAGGCCCGTTCTGAAAGTCACCTGCTCTGCTTTGCCAGAGTGAACATTAGTGCCGAAGGTCAGCGCAGTCCTGTATCAGCGCTGTACTTTCATTCCGTCCAAGCAAAGCCAGCACCCAGATTTAAGCTGGCATGGATCCACACATGAGGCGGAGGGCTTACTCCACGGCTGGCACAGCCGTACACATCCAACAAACAGGAGAACCCAAAGCGGAGTAAAGCCACACGGAAGTAGTAAGCACCTTTCATTCATTTATTTCACTTCGTGCAAACAGGAAACAAATTCAAAGCAGTCCCCAAAGTTTATCTTGCGCCAAACGCGTTTCGGGATATCAGAATCCCTTCCTCAGTGGCGTGTCTGTAAAGCAAAGGAAGCACTGTTTGAGCATTCACTAAATAGTCAATTGCCGTCGCAAGTGGGCGTAGCCATACACTCTTGCATCCTGGGCATTGAAGTGCAATGCGTTCTTCCCCAGTGGGGTAGTTATTTCCTCGCTTTAAATGTCAGCAAATAATTTCCCAAGTGGGGCAGAGGCCCGTTCTGAAAGTCACCTGCTCTGCTTTGCCAGAGTGAACATTAGTGCCGAAGGTCAGCGCAGTCCTGTATCAGCGCTGTACTTTCATTCCGTCCAAGCAAAGCCAGCACCCAGATTTAAGCTGGCATGGATCCACACATGAGGCGGAGGGCTTACTCCACGGCTGGCACAGCCGTACACATCCAACAAACAGGAGAACCCAAAGCGGAGTAAAGCCACACGGAAGTAGTAAGCACCTTTCATTCATTTATTTCACTTCGTGCAAACAGGAAACAAATTCAAAGCAGTCCCCAAAGTTTGTCTTGCGCCAAACGCTTTTCGGGATATCAGAATCCCTTCCTCAGTGGCGTGTCTGTAAAGCAAAGGAAGCACTGTTTGAGCATTCACTAAATAGTCAATTGCCGTCGCAAGTGGGCGTAGCCATACACTCTTGCATCCTGGGCATTGAAGTGCAATGCGTTCCTCCCCAGTGGGGTAGTTATTTCCTCGCTTTAAATGTCAGCAAATAATTTCCCAAGTGGGGCAGAGGCCCGTTCTGAAAGTCACCTGCTCTGCTTTGCCAGAGTGAACATTAGTGCCGAAGGTCAGCGCAGTCCTGTATCAGCGCTGTACTTTCATTCCGTCCAAGCAAAGCCAGCACCCAGATTTAAGCTGGCATGGATCCACACATGAGGCGGAGGGCTTACTCCACGGCTGGCACAGCCGTACACATCCAACAAACAGGAGAACCCAAAGCGGAGTAAAGCCACACGGAAGTAGTAAGCACCTTTCATTCATTTATTTCACTTCGTGCAAACAGGAAACAAATTTAATGCAGTCCCCAAAGTTTATCTTGCGCCAAACGCGTTTCGGGATATCAGAATCCCTTCCTCAGTGGCGTGTCTGTAAAGCAAAGGAAGCACTGTTTGAGCATTCACTAAATAGTCAATTGCCGTCGCAAGTGGGCGTAGCCATACACTCTTGCATCCTGGGCATTGAAGTGCAATGCGTTCTTCCCCAGTGGGGTAGTTATTTCCTCGCTTTAAATGTCAGCAAATAATTTTCCCAAGTGGGGCAGAGGCCCGTTCTGAAAGTCACCTGCTCTGCTTTGCCAGAGTGAACATTAGTGCCGAAGGTCACCGCAGTCCTGTATCAGCGCTGTACTTTCATTCCGTCCAAGCAAAGCCAGCACCCAGATTTAAGCTGGCATGGATCCACACATGAGGCGGAGGGCTTACTCCACGGCTGGCACAGCCGTACACATCCAACAAACAGGAGAACCCAAAGCGGAGTAAAGCCACACGGAAGTAGTAAGCACCTTTCATTCATTTATTTCACTTCGTGCAAACAGGAAACAAACTCAAAGCAGTCCCCAAGTTTATCTTGCGCCAAACGCGTTTCGGGATATCAGAATCCCTTCCTCAGTGGCGTGTCTGTAAAGCAAAGGAAGCACTGTTTGAGCATTCACTAAATAGTCAATTGCCGTCGCAAGTGGGCGTAGCCATACACTCTTGCATCCTGGGCATTGAAGTGCAATGCGTTCTTCCCCAGTGGGGTAGTTATTTCCTCGCTTTAAATGTCAGCAAATAATTTCCCAAGTGGGGCAGAGGCCCGTTCTGAAAGTCACCTGCTCTGCTTTGCCAGAGTGAACATTAGTGCCGAAGGTCAGCGCAGTCCTGTATCAGCGCTGTACTTTCATTCCGTCCAAGCAAAGCCAGCACCCAGATTTAAGCTGGCATGGATCCACACATGAGGCGGAGGGCTTACTCCACGGCTGGCACAGCCGTACACATCCAACAAACAGGAGAACCCAAAGCGGAGTAAAGCCACACGGAAGTAGTAAGCACCTTTCATTCATTTATTTCACTTCGTGCAAACAGGAAACAAATTCAAAGCAGTCCCCAAAGTTTATCTTGCGCCAAACGCGTTTCGGGATATCAGAATCCCTTCCTCAGTGGCGTGTCTGTAAAGCAAAGGAAGCACTGTTTGAGCATTCACTAAATAGTCAATTGCCATCGCAAGTGGGCGTAGCCATACACTCTTGCATCCTGGGCATTGAAGTGCAATGCGTTCTTCCCCAGTGGGTTAGTTATTTCCTCGCTTTAAATGTCAGCAAATAATTTCCCAAGTGGGGCAGAGGCCCGTTCTGAAAGTCACCTGCTCTGCTTTGCCAGAGTGAACATTAGTGCCGAAGGTCAGCGCAGTCCTGTATCAGCGCTGTACTTTCATTCCGTCCAAGCAAAGCCAGCACCCAGATTTAAGCTGGCATGGATCCACACATGAGGCGGAGGGCTTACTCCACGGCTGGCACAGCCGTACACATCCAACAAACAGGAGAACCCAAAGCGGAGTAAAGCCACACGGAAGTAGTAAGCACCTTTCATTCATTTATTTCACTTCGTGCAAACAGGAAACAAATTCAAAGCAGTCCCCAAAGTTTATCTTGCGCCAAACGCGTTTCGGGATATCAGAATCCCTTCCTCAGTGGCGTGTCTGTAAAGCAAAGGAAGCACTGTTTGAGCATTCACTAAATAGTCAATTGCCGTCGCAAGTGGGCGTAGCCATACACTCTTGCATCCTGGGCATTGAAGTGCAATGCGTTCCTCCCCAGTGGGGTAGTTATTTCCTCGCTTTAAATGTCAGCAAATAATTTCCCAAGTGGGGCAGAGGCCCGTTCTGAAAGTCACCTGCTCTGCTTTGCCAGAGTGAACATTAGTGCCGAAGGTCAGCGCAGTCCTGTATCAGCGCTGTACTTTCATTCCGTCCAAGCAAAGCCAGCACCCAGATTTAAGCTGGCATGGATTCACACATGAGGCGGAGGGCTTACTCCACGGCTGGCACAGCCGTACACATCCAACAAACAGGAGAACCCAAAGCGGAGTAAAGCCACACGGAAGTAGTAAGCACCTTTCATTCATTTATTTCACTTCGTGCAAACAGGAAACAAATTCAAAGCAGTCCCCAAAGTTTATCTTGAGCCAAACGCGTTTCGGGGTATCAGAATCCCTTCCTCAGTGGCGTGTCTGTAAAGCAAAGGAAGCACTGTTTGAGCATTCACTAAATAGTCAATTGCCGTCGCAAGTGGGCGTAGCCATACACTCTTGCATCCTGGGCATTGAAGTGCAATGCGTTCTTCCCCAGTGGGGTAGTTATTTCCTCGCTTTAAATGTCAGCAAATAATTTCCCAAGTGGGGCAGAGGCCCGTTCTGAAAGTCACCTGCTCTGCTTTGCCAGAGTGAACATTAGTGCCGAAGGTCAGCGCAGTCCTGTATCAGCGCTGTACTTTCATTCCGTCCAAGCAAAGCCAGCACCCAGATTTAAGCTGGCATGGATCCACACATGAGGCGGAGGGCTTACTCCACGGCTGGCACAGCCGTACACATCCAACAAACAGGAGAACCCAAAGCGGAGTAAAGCCACACGGAAGTAGTAAGCACCTTTCATTCATTTATTTCACTTCGTGCAAACAGGAAACAAATTCAAAGCAGTCCCCAAAGTTTATCTTGCGCCAAACGCGTTTCGGGATATCAGAATCCCTTCCTCAGTGGCGTGTCTGTAAAGCAAAGGAAGCACTGTTTGAGCATTCACTAAATAGTCAATTGCCGTCGCAAGTGGGCGTAGCCATACACTCTTGCATCCTTGGCATTGAAGTGCAATGCGTTCTACCCCAGTGGGGTAGTTATTTCCTCGCTTTAAATGTCAGCAAATAATTTCCCAAGTGGGGCAGAGGCCCGTTCTGAAAGCCTAATACATCCCTGCCACCCCAAAACCCATACCCACACTAAACCCTAAGAAACCCTGATCACCCAAAAACCTATATCCACCCAAAACCCTAAAAATACTCTTGCCTCTGCAGAACCCATACCCTTCCTAAACTATAAAAAAAACGTTATCATCAAAAAACCCGTTCCCACCTAAACCCTAAAAATGCCCTTGTCACCCAAAAACCCATACCCACCCTAAACACTAAAATTACCCCTGCCACTCAAAAACCCAGACCCACCCTAAACCCTTTAGCACCCAAAATCCCAAACCAGCCTTAAGCCCTAAAAATTCCCTTGCCACCCAAAAACCCATACCCACCATAAAACCTAAAAATACCCTTGCAATGCAAAAGCCCATACCCACCCTAGCCCCTAAAAATACCCTTGCCACCCAAAACACCAAACCCACCCTAAACCCTAAACATTTGCATGGCCACCCAAAAACCCAAACCCACCATAAACCCTAAATATTCCCTTAACACTCCACCCAAAACCCCAAACCCATTCCAACTCATGAAATTCCTTAAAACACAAAAACCCATACCCACCCTAAACATACATCTAAATATATATAACGTTTGTGTGTGTAAAAAACACTTAATAATTACATTGTATATTTACATTCACTTACCTTTAAAATTTGAACAACTAATATGTCTTTACCATTCATGCCTTTACAAAAAAAAGTGTTGTAATGGCATTCGTGTTAAATGCATATTCGTTGTAAAGACTTGCGTGGTAATAGCATGTGTGATGGTGTCTCTTGTGTGGTAAAGCCTGTGTTGTAAAGGTATGCGGGGTTCCAGTTTTGTTTTAAAGGCTGTTTCCCTAAATAAGGCCACTGTTTCACAGAGTAGTTCATTTATGCTTAGTGTTATCTTATTAATTATTAATACTGATCATGAGGGTAAAATTCCCTGTAAACAAAATAAAAGTGATAATCCGATTATAAATATACATATTTATATGCACTTAACCCTGACGTGTTTGACTAGTAAGATTGAGTTGATACTTTACCAGAGAAGTTCTGGGCCCTATCCACAAACTTCTTTCCCTTCTAAGTGGGAACAGCACAATAATTATCATTTTCAGTTCTGCATCTTGTTTCACATAATCAGGGCTAATCGAATTTTAGGAGTGCAGTTGGCACTTACGGGGATGCACAAGTCACCAATATGGCCAATGTGCCGCGGATTAGAGTCAGAAAATCTGTTGACATGCATTTAAAATGCAAGGAACATCCCCATTTTGTACTTTTCAGGCCCACTCATTAATATGGTCTATATACGCCATGACTAATACTTGAGACTTTGGAGAAGATTTAAGAGGAAAATGCTCTTTCTGGTCCTCTCTTTGACATGAAGATCAATCAATGCCACGTAAAGTTAGACAACAAGAAATATTTCACTGAGGTGATTGTTTTCGGTGAAAGGTTGCAAGTATGTAAGTTGATTCGCCAAACTTAAGGATAGTTCCTATTATTGATTAAGGGAGAGTATGATCAATTCTATCTTCTGTGCATTGAGATACTTTTTATATTTGTCGTCCAGAATTATATAACTGGAAGTCATCACCATATTGATGAAAGGCGTTTCCCTGTTTTGTTCAGTGGCTACTTTATGTCTCATATATAGGTAAGTATTTTAGGGAGAAAGAATGGAGCCTCGAGAAACTCCACGTGAGATTTTAATAGGGTTGCAGAAAATCATGGCAATGTTGATGCTTTGTGATTTGTCTGATGTGTAGGTCCTGAAAAAGTTCAGTACATTCCTCTAAGACCCATCTTTTTTGCTGAGGCAAAATAGGATGGCTTTATGGCCCCCAGTGTAAAACGCCACTGATCAGTCAAGAAGAATCAGGATGCATGAGGTCTCTTCATCGAAGACAAAAAAGTTCAGATTTCTTGAGTAAAGGGTGAGCATGTCCACTCTTCTGGAAATCTGGTAAAGCGTGTTGGTTTAAGTAAGGGTTTATTATTTATTGACGTAGATAGGAGAGGGCATTTGACTGTTCCTTTATTAGAATGGGTTTGAGGACACATTTGATGGTTTAGAGTTATCAATGTCTTTCTCTAATGTATTTCTATTAAGGAAGTGGAAGGTACACCAGGCAACATGGGAAGTATTCTTGGTAAAGGTGTTGTTCTCTCTACAAGATAAATGAGTCTAATTAACTATGTCCTTCCTAATTGTAAGGCTCTCGCTCAAGAAGTAGGATGAGAAGTTGTTTCATTTACATTTGGTGAGGGAAAGAAGGGCACACTCTTAGGTGTTTCCAACAGGTTTATCACGAGCTACCAGTAGCTCATAGCCTGTCTTGGAATAGCTTCTGTCTCAGTTGAGTTTGGGAGTACACAGTTGCCTCCCAGCTAATGTTGCATTTATGAACTCTGGTCTTGTGAAGCATAGAAAGGTGACTGGAGGAGCAACGCAGCCCACCCTCTTCTTTAAGTAAACTATTACGTGATGTTGCCTGGGAAAAGGCTTGAACAAAATAAATGTCTCAGATTAGAGGGCATTGTAAACGTTCACCCTGATAAATATTACAAGTCAAGTCAACAAGCTTTATTCGAATTGAATGAACAAATTCATAAAAGCACACATGGTAAAAATCACTTAAAAAACAAACAGCGATTATGTTCATACGGTGGTCACTATTTGTCCTATACAAATTAAATATTAAGTTTTTAAAATATGAAATTTGATTAAAATTCATTTTTAGACGTTTCGAGGGTATTCAATTTAAATAGTCTTTCTGAACCTCAGGATTGCTCGCAGGAGGGAAGTTACTGTACTAATGGTGTACTCATCATCTAAAGTTCTTAGCTTATTGTAAGCCTCTCTGGATGATCTTAAGCCCCATAAAACAAGATGGGGTTTCAACATTTTCCTCCTTGGATGAGTATAAAAGGAGCAAAAGAGGATACAATGAATATTCGATTGAGTAGACACATCATCGCAAGGACAAATTATTTTTTCCCTCGACCAGTCATTGCAATGTGGTAATGTTACAAGCCTGTAAAACGTTTCGAGTCGGAAGAGTGTAAGAAGCATACGATGATAGAAAGGTTGCTCTAGCAAGAGATACCGCTGGATGCCCTGGTGTGGTGTTTTCTTTGCCCTTTGTTCATTCCATCTTTTAGATTCAAGATGTTCTCGGAGGGATTTTTTTAGAGCAGATCTTGATATAGACTCCATGGTATCTGGATTGGTAAAATATTCCGGATGCCCGATTTCACAAAATACATTTTTGACATAAGTAAGCCATTTAATGTTATTGACTCCATCTGATGCCAGGCAGTCCTCAATTATGTCTCTATTTAGGGTTGAGGAAGGATTGGTCCAGACATTGTGCCAGAGTAAAATCGGGGCAGATTTTATAATGTCCGTAACGTGCTGTAGGGCCACTTCCGCGTGCAACACATAGGTTGATGTACTTTTTGGGGCGGCCAGTAGGTATCGCAGAAACCGGTTCTTGATGCATTGGATAGATTCTGCTGACTCAGACCCCCATATACCCGCCCCATAGGTTCCGGTTGAGACACATTTAGCCTTGAATATTTGAAGTAACTCCCTGACTGGCCTGCTCTTTAACTTTTTAGCAAAATTTAAAAGTGCGCCTGTTGCTCTAGTAAATGCTAAAGCCCTAGCATTTACCGCTGGCTTCCATGAGCCCTTTCTTTCAAATTGTACCCCCAAGTAACAAAAGATATCCGCCAGCTCCACCCGCCTGTCGTCCAATGTAATCAAACATGGTGCTCTGCATTTGTTTGGGCCACATGACATGGTAAACGTCTTTGACACGTTTACACATAAACCCCTTAATTTCATAAAGTGTGAACATTTTTGCACTGCTTTTTGAAGGCCTACCCGTGTCTGCGAGAGAATAGCCGCATCATCGGCATAAAGGAGTATGGGGATAGGTTTCCCTTTTACTGTGGGGAAATCGTGGTATTGATTAGTAAGGGAAGATCCCACATTATTTATATATAAATTAAAATATTACATTAAACTGAGTGTAAAAGATTTGGAGGGTTACTATGGTGTATCCAAAGTTCCATCTTTCAGAGTTGCACTACATTGCCATTTTTTCCTTTCTTTCTTTCTGTCTTTCTTTCTCTTTTCTCTTTTTCCCATTCTGTCTTTCTTCACTTGTTTTCTAGCTTTTTACTTACTTATTTCTGTGTCTTTCTCTTCTTTCTTTCTCTCTTTCTCTTTCTTTCCCTTCTTTCTACCTCTTTCTCTTAATTTCTTCCTTACTTGCTTGTCCACTTTCTTTCTTTCCAGTTCTTCTTCTTTCCTTTCCTCTCCCTGCTTCCTATTCTTTTTTCTCTCTCCTCGCTGTTTATTGCTTTCGCTCCTCTTTTTCTTCTCTCTCCTATTTTATTGCTCTTGTTTCTGCCTCTTTCTTTTGTTACCTCTCATTTTCTTGTTTATTAGTTTTTTTCGTTTGCTTTCATACCCTCTGTCATTTGCTCTTCTTTTGGCTTGTCAAGTATTTCCTTCTGTCCTACTTTAATCATTTGATTGCTTTCTTTACTTAACATTTGTTGTCTCCATCGCTCATTTGTCCTGTCACTTCTTTTCTCCTTCTTACCTTTCATACTTCTCTGCTTCATTCCATCTTTCTTTCTCCTTCGCCTCTTAGTTCCTTTCCTCTTTGGTCTTTCTTTACATTTTCTCTCTTCTACATTCATTTTTTTTCCTTCTCTCCTTGTTTCCTTTAGTCATTCTTTTCTTTTTTCCTTCCTTCTTTCTTTTCTTTACTTCCTTTCAATTTGTCTTTCCTCTTCTCCTGTTATTCCTTGCACTTATTCATTTCTCTTTCCTTCTTCACTCTCTTCCTTCCTCGTTCTACTCCACGTTCCCTGTCTCTGTTCTTTGTTTTGTTCTTTCTTTTCTCACATGCTCCGTTCGTTCTTTCTTTCTTTCTTTCTTTCTTTCTTTCTTTCTTTCTTTCTTTCTTTCTTTCTTTCTTTTTTCTTTTTTCTTTCTCTTTCCTTCTTTCCTCCTCTCTGTTTTTTTTGTCTTTTTCTCTCCTTCCTTTCTTCAAGTGTACATAACCCCATAAAGACATTTCTTCATTTGTTAATGTGTCTTTCATCTTTGCCTCAGATGTATATCCATTGACATTGGAATGGCTGCAGAGATATGTTTACTTGTAGTGTGCTATAACGACTGCATGTATATATTGCTACTGGTCACTGTTAAGAGTGAAATGTATATGCTAAATAATACATTATTATTTATTTTATTTCTGTGTGTGTCAGAGAGTAATCAAGCATTTTCTTCTACAGCAGCAAAACTCTAGGGTCGACCTTGCCAATAATTCTTTTATTATTGAAACCATCAGTAAATGTTATAATTAATCTTGAATCATTAAGGCAGTGCCAGTTTCTGGACATCATCTAATGTATTTTGGGCAATTAGCAGGATAATGAAAGACTTTCAGGCCCTACTTCCCATGATGAGAAGAGCCTCATCCCATAAAGTTCATATCAAAAAAACAATAAACCCCAGACAGAAACTCACTTCTCACAGGCGATTCAAAAACAGGAGTAAAAGGACGAAGCAAATCCATGATGATGCTACAGGATATAGGGCCCGATGTAGGTACCAAATACCGGTCGGAAACGGCCGATTTCGGCCGTTTCCGACCGGTATTTGGCCTACTGAGATGTAGGGGACCTTTTTTTGTCCGATTCGGTATTTTACCGAGTCGGTAAAATTACCGAATCGCAAAAATACCGAATCGGTAATTTTACCGATTTTTTAAATTTGGGATGTAGGTGGGACTACTTTCAGTCCCACAGGCCCTTCAGATTCGGTATTTTAACACCCAATCCAATTGGGTGTTAAAATACCGAATCCAGGTGTGCATGCACATGTGTGCATGCACACCTATGCCATGTGACAGACAGACATGCCCTTAGGGCATGTCTGTGTGCCACATGGCTCACATGCCTTTTTTTGGGGTGCTGGAGGGTGTCAAAGTGACACCCCCTGCACCCTTGCACAAATCGGTAATTACCGAATCGGTAATTACCGATTCGGTAATGCCCATTGATTCCTATGGGCTTCAAGGCCCATAGGAAGCAATGGGGGATACCGAATCGGTATTTACAGAATCGGTAAATACCGAATCTTACAGATTCGGTATTTACCGAATCTGAAATACCTACATCTCCCCCCCTCTAATTTACCACTTCATAAATACCGATTCGGTATGATTCGGTATTTATGAAGTGGTAAATGTAGATTTACCTACATCGGGCCCATAGCGTTTATGTCATCACAGTAGGACTACTCAAGTGTTTAAGTTGCTTGGACTTTACGTACCGTCATATAATCCATATATTAGGCAGTATCTCAGGAGGAGTTTCATTGATTAAAAGTAGCTATCACTATTAAAGAGTTTGGAAACTGCTGCAAGTCTGGAGCAATTTGGTGGTTGCAAGAGTTTCTATTTTAGGAATGAGAATTTCTCATGTTACACAGTTTGCACGTATGATTTCCTATCCATTTTAAAGGTGATGAGATGCGCAGACATGGGTCAATTTCTCCATCTGTTTTCAGCGGCTCTCAAGGATTTTTGGTACTTTGTTTATGTGAGTGTGGTGCCATTTAGAGTTTTTCTTTGATCGTTTCAATCTTTTCAGTTTGTATGAGGTGAGTGATAGTCTGCACATAATGCTGGGCATCTCACCATCATATTTTTCGGAAGTATCTAGTTCTTTGCCAATGTGTGAATTTGCATTAAATTAGTCACTCTGAATTTGACCATTAAGTCCACTTTTAGCAAGTGCAGGTTTTTGAGTATCAATGTGAGGTGGATATTTGCAGCTAATGGAAATGGCAAACAACAAGATGGCTCAGCAGGTCACACACTCACTGCTGGAATTTTGTATTACCTGAAGGTTGTAAATTTGAATGGTGGAAAAGTCAACTCAGCCTGTAATCATTGTAAAGTCAGAAACTCGTATATATTTGCATTTCGGTAATTGGAACACCTACTCTCTACATAATTCACGAACAATCAAAGGATGTTATATTAATTCCCTGTGAGTTCACGAACAGCAAAGATTACTATATTAATTTCCCTATAAATGTGTTATTATGGACTCTGGCCATTATTTGGACATTATTTTGTTTATTTTTTATTTACTTATTTATTTATTTATTTATTTATTTATTTATTTATTTATTTTCTCTTTTTTTTGGTGCAGGCCTGTGCACAGTAAGTTTTCTCATTCAGCAGTCTACTTTGGATCTGTGATAGTCCTGTTACATGTAACACTGACTAATATTGATTATCTAGTTATTCTACTTTTTCTGTGAGATTACTGTAAACTAAACTAACATTACAATGGCGTGTAGATTCTTTAAGGTAACTGCACATGGTATGTTTCTTTGTATTTGTACATCAAACTTATACCATCGGCTCTTAGCACTTTGGGTTTTCTAGAAGATACACTTCTGCTTAACTGTTGGGTTACCTGTAGTCTGAATTTTGTTTAGCAGGATGCAGTATCTCTTCCCCAGTGTGATCCTCCGCCCCAGTGTCTGGTCTCTTAATTTCATTATTTCCACATCTCCCACTTTACATATTTTGTCGTGCCCAGATCACCCAGTTTTCATGTTACCTGGTGCCTGTGTCTCAGTGCCCCGGTGCCTTTGTCTTCCAGTGTCCATGTCTCTAAGTGACTGAAGCTCTATAAGTATCCCTGTGTCCTTGTATCTTAGGGCCCATTTCTTCCATTGTCAATGACTATCAGTGCCCATATCCCACTGTCTCATTACCAATGGCGAGATCTCTATGACGTCCACTGTCTGTGCCTCTCAGTGTCTGTGTCCTCCAGAATCTTTATCTATCATGATCTATGCTACCCTCTGTCGGAGCCCCCAGTTCCTTTGTCTCCTAGTGTCATATAATGTCAGTGCTTCACAGCATCAGTATCTTCCAGTGCCTATGCCTCCTAGGATCCTTATCTCTTGGAGTCCACATTTCCCAATATCCATTTTTCCCATTTTCAATGTAGAAGCGGCAGTGTTTTCCAATGCCAGCGACTCCCAGTTTGGGTCTCTTAGCGTCTATGTCTCAGCCTCACTCTTTGTATATCTCAGCTCCAGCTCTGAATCTCTGCATTTTTCAATGTCCATATGCCCCATGCATGTGTCTACTAACACCCAGTCTCTCAGTGTCCTTATCTCCCAGTGTCTGTGATTCATTGTGTTATTATATCTCAGGAAATGTGTCTTTGAGTTTCCCTTTATTATTATGTTTGCATCTCTCAGGAGGGCAGTGGCTCTAAAAGTCCATGAGCCATGATTCACAAAGGGCCTCTGCACTCGTGGCGGAAGCTCCGCAGTCGTGGTGAGTCTTCGCACTCGGGGCTGAATCTCTGCAATGAGAAGAATTCTGCCCCGAGTGCGGAGACTCCTTCTTGACTGCGGGGCCTCCGCCAAGTGCACGGAGGCCCTTTGTGAATCAGGCCCTAAGTGTCTTCCTGTTACTGTGCCAGTGCCTCCCTGTCCGAGAGTCGCACTGTTCCCGTGACAGGCTGTCCAAGACTTACCCGGTACTACTGTGACGCTGCCCAAGACTTACCCTGCTCAACTGCCCCCACCATCAGGGCTGCTCCGATGATAACAATTTAATATTGTTCCAGAAATCTTGGGATAGATTGTCTGGCAAACATAAAACTAAATAATTTAGTAACAACATGTACACAGAGTTGAACCTCATGGTTAAAATGCCCAAGTGGAATATATGACTGTACAATACATGCATTTACCACGCATCCTCTAAGCACACGTCCTTCACCAATCATATGCCTATTTATAGATTTTTTGTTCTTTATTTGGAGGGGGACCCCCCTTTTATCATTACTTTTACCACGGTTTACCCTACCCACCACTACATCAAACAAAAACCATTACCACCCTATGCCCCTACCCACCTCATAACCCTAAAAATACAATTACCAACCAATATCTCTACCCACCCTAATCCTTAAGAATACCCTTATCAACCTGGCCTCTATCCAGCCCTAAACTAAAAAATAAACCTTATCACCTTATGCCTCTACTCACCCCAAAACAAATCATACTGTTACCAGCTTGTGCCCCTACTCACCCTAAACCCTTAAAATACCCTTATCACCTACACCCTTACCCACTGCTAAGCTCTAAAAATACACTTACCACCCAATTCCCCTATCCACCCTTAAACTCTGAAAAATATCTGTAGCACCCTATGCTCCTACCCACCCCTAAACCCTAACAATACCCTTACCCCAATATCACTACCCACCCTAGACCCTAAAAATATACTTACCACCCTAAGCACCTACCCACTCCTAAACCCCCAAAAATACCCTTACTATCCTATACACTTACCCAACACTAAATCTTAAAAATGCCCATGCCTCCCTACACCCCTGCCCACTGTTAAACCCCCCAAAATACCCTCACCCTCTATACTGTTACCCACACCGAAACCATAAAAATACCCTTACCACCCGATACCCTTACCCTTACCCACCCCTTAACCCAACAAATACACTTACCATCCTATATTCCAACCCACCCTATACCATTAAAATACCCTTTCCACCCAATACCCCCACCCGCCCCTAAAACTCAAATCTACCATCCCCACCCTATACCCCTTCCCATCATTAAACCCCAAAATACCTTCACCACCCTATGCCCTTCCACCCATAAACCCTAAAAATACCCGTACCTTCCTATATCCTTACACATACCCCTAAACCCTAAAAATACACTTACCACACTAAGGGCCAGATGTAGGTTGCCAATTACCGGCCGGCAATGGCCGATTTCGGCCGTTACCGACCGGTATTTGGGATTTGGCATGTAGGGGGCATTTTATTTACAGAATCGGTATATTTACCGATTCGGCAAATTTACAGAATCGGTAAAATACCGAATCGGTAAATTTACCGATTCTGTAAATCAAGATGTAGGTGGCACTGTAATCAGTGCCACAGGCCCTTACCGAATCGTTATTAACCATGGAATACTATTTCATGGTAAATAACGAATTCCAGTGTACATGCACATTAGTGCATGTACACCTGTGCCATGTGGCACACAGACATGCCCTAAGGGCATGTCTGTGTGTCACATGGCACACAAGCCAGAAACAGGGGTGCAACAGGGTGTCAAAGTGACACCCTGTCACCCTTGCAAATTCGGTAATTTTACTGATTCTGGGCCAGATGTAGATCGCCAATTACCGGACGGTAACGGCCGATTTCGGCCGTTACCGACCGGTAATTGGTTTTTGAGATGTAGGGGCCATTATTTTACAGAATCAGTAAATTTACAGAATCGGTAAATTTACCTATTCTGTAAAATACCGAATCGGTAATTTGACCGGTTCGGGAAATTCCAGATGTAGGTAGCACTGTTTACAGTGCTACAGGCCTTCAGAATGCGGTATTTTACCATCCAATCCAATTGGGTGGTAAAATACCGAATTCAGGTGTACATGCACATCTGTTCATGTACACCTGTGCCATGTGACACACAGACATGCCCATAGGGCATGTATGTGTGCCACATGTCGCACAAGCCTGTACTTGGGGTGCTAGAGGGTTTCAAAGTGACACCCCCTGCACCCTTGCAGGATTCGGTATTTACCGATTTGGTAAATACTGAATCGGTATTGCCCATTGATTCCTATGGGCATCAAGGCCCATATGAATCAATGGGCAATACCGATTCGGTATTTACCGAATCGGTAAATACCGAATCATACAGATTTGGTAATTCTAAAATAAGAAGTACCTACATCTGCCCTCTTCCGATTTACCGATCTTAAATACCGAATCGGTATGATTCGGTATTTAAGAGTCGGTAAATCGGAATTAACTACATCTGGCCTTCTGTAATTACAGAATCGGTATTTGCCATTGATTCATATGGGCTTCAAGGCCCATAGGAATCAATGGCAAATACTGATTCTGTAATTACAGAATTGGTAAGTACAGAATCTAACAGATTCGGTACTTCTAAAATAAGAAATACCTACATCTGCCCCCTTCCTATTTACCTACTCTTAAATACCGAATCAGTAAAATTCGGTATTTAAGAGTAGGTAAATAGGAATTACCTACATCTAGCCCTATACCCCTAACCACCCCTTAACTCTGCAATTACCCTTACCACTCTTTCAGGCACATGCATCAAGCGATTTTGGAATTGCAAACGGTGCGAACCGCAAAATTCAGCCGTTTGCGATTCCAAAATCTCTTTTTGGGATGCATCATTCATTTCCCATTTCTCGCAATTCAAGAAAACGCAATTGTTGCGATTTCTCAAATTGCGAGAGCATTTAAGAAATCGCAAATTTTGCGATTTCTTAAATGCTATGCATTGGTTTTTTTTGTGAATTCGCAATTTTAAAGGGAAAAATTACCATGATATACACCTTCATGGTAATTTGCGAAAAGTTTCAAAAATGCAAATAAATGCATTTTTGAAACTTACATTTTACACACACACATGCCCTTGGGACATGTGTGTGAGTAAAATGTACTTACATGACATACCAGGGGTGCAGGGGGGTCCTTTGGACCCCCCCCTGCACCCTTGAAATTGCATTCTCATTTTGCGATTCCTTAATTGCGAATTTGCAAAATAGAATGCCTTCCCATTGATTCCTATGGGCCTCTGGGCCCATAGGAATCAATGTAAAGCGTTTCCTTATTTGCGATTCGCAATTAAGGAATCGCAAATAAGGAAAATTAGGGAATCGCCGAAAAAATTGCGATTTTTTGATGCATAGGATTTTGCGATTCCTAAATTGCGATTCCTTAATTTTCGCAATTTAGGAATCGCAAATTCCTACAATGATGCATTTAGCTGATTGTCCCTACCCACCCCATAGCCCTAAAATTACCCTCACCAACCTATACTACTACCCACCCCAAAAATTAAAATATATTTTAGAACTATACTTACCTTGTTTGGTAAAGGTGAGCATGGCGAAGGCATTTGCGTGGTTAAGGCATACACGTGAAAAAGGCATGCGTGGTATATGATGTATGGTAAAGGCATTGTGAGGTAAAGACTGCGTGGTAAAAGTTAAATCCACCAGTACGAATAAGCATGCCACAATGCACTACCTACCACCTCCAAAGTACCAAACATCCTGTTCATGCACCCAAAGGAATCAAAGAAATATGGGTTGAAGGCATTGATGGCTCCAGACAGCTTCTCTTCATGCCAATGATTACAGTGCCTTCTTATGTACTTTCCGCAGATCTGCCATCTATAATTTGACACGATGTGATACAAACGCCTCAAAGTGAGAGGAGGGAACGAACATTCACAGTTGAAATATAATTTTACACGATGTGCTACAAACGCCTCAAAGTCAAAGGAGGGAACGAACATTCACAGTTGAAATATCATTTTACAAAATGTGCTACAAACGCCTCAAAGTCAGAGGAGGGAACATTCACAGTTGAAATGAAAAGAAAGTGCTTTAATCTGTACAAAGGGTGTTCTTCAGGAAGGAAGACAAATACAAATATATTTGGGATCACTTTCTCCCAATTCCACGCAACTCCTTCTTTCAATTAATGGTGTTGTAATATGTATGCAGGCAAATGATACATAGCAAACATGCATACTGTCTGAAGAGTTTTTACTGGAACAAATAGCTGCCAGAAACATGAGCAATGGTGTATGATAACAAATCAAATAAAAATGCCAAATGACGTCATAGCAAATAGCAAGGCAGTATAACAATAGAACGCAGACTCCTGGCTAATTCACTCAATAAAGGTACAGTGATTCTCTATTTCACACACCATATCTTTTTTATTTGAAATTGTTCTTTACCCTTTCTTAACAATCTCGTGAGCCCGTATTTTGAACAGTTCCTCTGCCTTACAGCAGAGCAGAGCTCCTATTTTTAGCTGCCAGACTGTCTAAAGCACATCCACTTAACCCTGATATTAGTTCTGAGTTAGTGCATGAATTTAGGAAGCACATCTAGGAAACAGAAAGAGGAAAATCCTGCTGTTTATGAGTGATGCCGTTCAATAATTAAGCTCTTACTCTGAGAAATGTTGGGTTAAATGAATGCACTTTAGAAACTCAAAAAACAGGTACTCCCATGCACCCCTCCCTTGTATGCTTTTAAGGAAGCATTATCTTTGCCCTTGTACCTCATTTTCTCCCTCCATCTCTGCTCTCTGTCTTTCAGAAACAGCAAGTGCAAAGTTAATCCTCGCTATCACGCTTTAGTCTTTTCTTTAAGAAACGATTAAACTAATACCTATAACAGACCCTTAAATTCACCTTTTAAAAATCCCGCAGGGATGGGAAGTGGACGTCTTGTCAAAGCTATGATAAGATTGCAGCTTTTTTAGTATCTACTTTTTTCCCTGTAGTACTCCTGCAATTGAAGTTGTTGTAAGAGGGTGGAAAGTGAGGGAGTCGAAGTTATGTTATGTTACCAAATTTGTAAAGCGCAGCAAATGCCACAAAAGGTGTCGAGGTGCTAAATAAACATAGGGAAGAAAGTCTCCGAATCAAGGCTCAGAGACAGAGCTGTCAAACTGGAGATCAGCTCAACAGGTCCTAAGTATTGGAAAGTAGAGTCTTCAAAGCTTTCCTGAACCTTAATAAGGAGTTGCAAGTCAAAAGCTCTCAGTGTACTCCACTGAAAGTCTACTACTGTCGGGCATTAAGCGCTGCCCATCAGTCACCTTCAACTTGTTTCTAGTCCTGCCAAAATAATTTTTGAGGGCGTTTAATATCAACCCACCAGGAAGAACCAGTCCTAGACCACTGCAATCAAGCACATTGTTGCTCATAAATAACTATGGCAGTATCCATGACCAAAAGACAATCAAAAATAATTGTCAGCTGTGGAGATTCCCTCTCTACCACCCAAAGGGCCGTAGCTACAACAGGGCAATACGAGGCAGCACCTGGGTCACCACCAGCTTTGGACTGCCAGAGTACCCCACAGAAGCACAAAATATAGCACTATGGTGAAAGGAGGCACCGAAATGTCATTTTGTCCAGAGTGCCGGAAAGCTTTTCACTAACACTGACCCTCACCGTGAGCACCAGTCCAAGAAATCTGGATTATGGATTAATGTTTCCATTGGAGGGATCTGTGTTTGACACTTAGGTCACAGGTTTGAATCCCGGTGGGGCTTAGGTCATAGGTTTGAGTCCCAATGGAATAAAATGAGTACCTTGGTGCTGAGTAACAATAAACATCTGTAATTAGTGTCATGAGATCCTTTTGGTTTAATGTGTGCTTTACAAATACATTTCATATGCTGTGTTGTATAATATGAATAGATAGATACTGCCTCTATTTCAGGGAACAACAAAAGGCAGAGCGATCTTTGCTCTAAAGCCTGCATATTGCAGACAAATTGTAAAACTTTAGAGGTGAACACAATTAGTGTACAATGAACAAATATCAAATTCAAATCAGTTAATTGTCTGTCTTAAATGTAGTCAGTCAGCTGCATGGAAGTCTTTGTTCATGTCACTAAACATAAGTGTGATTTTGAGTGTGGTGGTGTCAAAAAGTAGCAGATCTTGTAAAACAAGGATGGGCTTTTAGTTGACATCTTACTGTGAAGGGAACATCTACTTCTTATTCATTGTATTTATTTACAGTGCTTTTGCAGGGATCTACTTTCCAATTGACACTACTAGTAATTTAATTACCCATGATCAGTATCGTATTCATAACAAAGAAAATGCAATTGCATGAAAACGAAAGGCTTAAAGTCAGATAACTAACGTTTTTTTTAAAGTATTAAAGCTTTATTACAGAAACAACATTACATACGTCACAAAACTATAATTTTGGTACATCACAATTAATGATATAGTTAGCAAATAATAAGCATTTCAGTGGATGATGTTAGAGGTTCCAAAATTCCATGAGTTTTCCAAAATATGTTCTAACAGATATAATATCATAAACCTTAAAATATGTAAACTGTGGGCCTGATTCCCAAAGGCAAACTCACACTTTTTTCTAAGTTTACACATGCTGTATTAACTTTGCTGCTTTTTGGTTATCACAAACTGAAAGTGTACGTTTACTACTTAGTAGATTACCAGTTGTAAAATTACAATTGTAATGCCTTTCAAGTGGGCATGAAGGTAATGCAGAGGTACGCCACTCCCCACAGTTGCTTCGGAACCACCATAGTGCCGCGCATCCCTGACGCAGGAAGACACATTAAAACTTCCTCAGAACCATTGATGCAAGATATATGCTCAACGCAGGCCTTCACACCACAAGACCCTTGTCGAAGGCAGCCTTGCTAATGATGCAGGACTTCTCATTGCAGCCCTGCAGCTCCTTTAGAATCACTGGTGTGCGACTCATCTTCCACACAGGACTTTGCATCACAAGCCCTCGTCTATGGCATCCTCAATGATGATGCAGTACTCTGCATTGTAGTCTCACAGCTCTTCAGAACCGCCACTGCATGTCGCTTTCTCGATGGAGTATCTCTCAGTGTTCCCCAAACCAGGATTTAAGGTACTTTCTTTAGTTGACCTAACTTGGTCTCTGTATCCGGCCCACGCTCCATCGAAGTCGGCCTTAACTTGTGACTTTGCCCAAGTCCAGCACGACCAGATAACCACAGTTGGTGCTTTGCGCTTTTATACAACAACAAAAGAGAGGTTACATGTGTCTCAGAAGCCACAGAGACGGAGCCATGTAAAGAAAAAGTTGGCCAGCCCAATTTGGGAGGATAAGAAAGCCCTCACACACCGACCTAGTCAGTGTCATGCTTCATCATAGGGCCCCACCTCGGAGGCCGAGTGCCTCCTCGGTGTGCTACGACGCCAGGAGACTGCGGAGCAGGTTGTGTGATAAGGCGTGCAGTGAAAAAGATAAAGTAAAAGTGTCTAAAGGGTATCTCAAAAAATACTTTATTGGTAGATCCCTATAACACAGTTAAAATTGGTCTTATGTGTCTGAATTTACAGCCAAAGGTAAGGAATTAGTTTAATTCAGAATATTACAGTCAGTCAACATGTTTCAGCCTTTTAAATGGTTTCAATTTACCTCAGCATTTGTCAGGACTAGTGTAACCCCGGCGGTATGGACTCTCTAATCATCCACCCTAACCTGAGGACGTGAAAGTGAAAAAAGAAAAAGTAGTGAAAAAGTGCAAAAAGATAGGGAGGACAATTGTCCAGTCCCTAAAAATCCTGATTAAGGATGTATCTGCACTTTAAAATGTGGTGCTAAATGCACCATGGGTCTCGGGAGGGGGGTAGGAGCGTCCCTGGCACATCGCCCTCAGTGCTCGCCACCCGTAGCAGCACCTAGCTTTACCTCATGACCGGACCCCGCTTTGTGCTTTTAGGCATGGTTTTCACTTGAATTATTAAAATTGCATACTTCCAGTTCTACTAATAGGATTTATTTTCATTTTGATCTCATATTATTTATTATATTAAACTCTATTTTCTAAATTAGTATGGAATTTTTCTTTAGTTGTATTTCTACTTTATCACTGTTTGATGTGCTGTTTGCACATTACGTCTAAGTTTAGCCTGATTACTTTGTGCCAAGTTACCAGAGGGTTAAGCACAGGTTAATTTGGGATTTACTTGTGATTAACCCTGACAAAGATTGTGGTTGCTGCTTGAGCAGGGTGTCAGCCCCCCTCGCAACCAGCATACAGTTTCCTACATTAGTGTTCAGCTGGGAGATTTAAAAATGTGTTTGTGCAG
The DNA here is from genome assembly GCF_964263255.1 of Lissotriton vulgaris. Classification (NCBI taxonomy): domain Eukaryota; kingdom Metazoa; phylum Chordata; class Amphibia; order Caudata; family Salamandridae; genus Lissotriton; species Lissotriton vulgaris. Next base: position 292,941,288 of record NC_141699.1, read on the forward strand.
TACAATACAGTGAAACTGTGGTACACTAAAATCCCAGATAATTTGATACCATTTAAATTTTCTTGTAAATTCTCTTCGATTGGCCTTTTTATTTTTTCCCAAAGTTCCCCCATTCTACTTGACTGTTGTCGCTGAAATCACACCTGCAAGGAGGGAGTTCTTGCCTGTCAACTTGGATGCCTGCACTCTGTATGAGCTCAAGGATTTCTGCAAGGAGAGGGAACTTCCAGCCAAAAGCAAAACTAGAAAGCTTGAGCTTCAGAAAGCAATGGGCAGAAGTCCACCATTCACTGGCTACAGTAACTGAAGTGGATGATGAAATAGAAAGGCAAGGAGAAGACCTGGATATCAGTACTGAGAAGCAGCATTCAGCCAAGGGGGATTGATTGTCTCCTAAATTGGAGCTCCCTGCCAAAGTGTGGAGCAGTGTATGTTCAAAAGGCCTGTCCCTTGGGGAGCTGGTGGACAAGAAGGCTTACAGAGAGTTTAGGCTGCCAATAGCCAAGCTTAAGATCGAGGAAAGAAACTGGCTATAAAGAAATAGCAAAGTAAAAGGCTTAGACTGAGAGAGCTTTGGAGGAAAAGAGACTAACCATGGAAGAAAGGAGAATGGACCATGAGTTGAGTCTCAGAGAGCTGGACCTCAGCGCTAATCAAGTGGAGTCCAACAATATACCTGCACTGCTCTCTGGAGACAAGAAGGCCCACAACCCAAAGAATCTGGTGCCTAACCTTGTTGTGAAAGATGACATCAACAAGTAATTTGAAGCCTATGAGGTTGCTCTGGAGAAGCATATGGTCCCTGAAGAGGATTGGAGGGGGGTGGTATTCACTGGTGGCACATGCCTGGGAGGGACGCCCTACTGTCCCTAAGGAAGGGTGACAGGATGAGGTATCCCCCTTATGAAATACACCCTTGTCAGGAAGTTTGGCCTCACCCTAGAAACACACAGGTAGACCTTTAGGGACAATGAGAGGTCGCTCCATCAGTCCTTGGAGGATTGTATGGATTCCTTTTGCAAGGCACCGGATGGTTGGGTGAAGGGCAGTATAGTAAAGAATTACCAGGGACTGTACAATGTTTTGCAGAGGTGCACCAACACCTGATAGCAAGCTCACTGATCTCAGAGAACTTGCCAAGGAGGAGTATCGGTGGCTCAACACAATGGTCCACAAGAAGATATCTGGGAATGATCAGCACAAGGGTGGGCAAGGTTCCCACCAGAAGACGGGGGAGATAAAAATACAAATATTAGCTCACAAAAGGACCCCAAAATAATAATTCCATGGGGCAGGATTCCCAATCTGCACCTGAAAAGTAGAGTAAATTCTCTAACGATACTTCCTCAGGGAAGTTCATCCCTCAGAATTATGAGTGTCATCAGTTTGGGTACTTCAAAGTGTCCCAATCAGGTACAGCCCCTCACGTTTGGGCAGGCAGTGGGACTGGTTAATGTGTATGCTTGAGGAGGAGACTGCCCCAATTATTTTGGGGGTGGTGCAAAGGTTACCCTAGTGTCCTTGGGTAATATAGTGTCCTTGGATGATGGAGAAATGGTGCCAAAAGCCCATATTCTTAGTATTCCAAGACATATAGGCAGTTTGTCACCATCAATGGGCAGAGGGTGGAGTCCCTGATACATCATACAGGAAACAGGATGACAACCGTCAGGTGCCGGCTGGTGTCCTAAGAGCATGTAGTCCCTAATGTAGTCCACCAGGTTGTAGTAGCTGACAACCTTGGGAGTCTCTATCTAGTGGCTCTGGTTCCTTTTAACGTGGAGGGGTCTCAGGTGCCTTGAGGGTAGCTGTGGGTCTATCCATGCCTGTGGATCATCTGCTTGGTAATAACCTGGAGTACACCACCTGGAAAGAGTTGAAGTTTCGGCCCCACCTGTAGATGTTGGAGTTGCCTGAGTGGGTGTGTTTGACCTCACAGTCCATGGCCGCCTGAAAGGGTAGTCAGGAGGACTTGGAGCCTGGAAGATTGGCCCAGGTTTGTGCCAAAAAGAAAAATGGTAAGGGGCACAGAAAACCCACTCCTGTAACTCCCATAGTTCAGGAGGAGGCAGAGCCTATATACAAAGCAGTGAACCCACAGGGGAGGATATTGCCACCCTGGAAGACCTACCTGAACTGACCAATTGGCAGAAGGGAAACCCACCAAGGATGATTTTGTTCTGCAGAGTGCAGAAGGAGAGCGCTACCTTGGAGGGCCTATGGCGGAAGACTGAGACCCAGGCAGCTGACAACACCTCTTGTGATCACATGATTTACTGGGAGAATGGTCTCCTCTATTATGAACCTAAAGTTCCTGAGCCCGGTGCAACCCGTGAGTTGGTGTTCCCCCAATGTTGCAGGGCCTTCCTACTGGAGCTTACTCATGATTAAGGCTCTCTGTTTTCCATTTTTGCAGATTTTTAAAGATAAATACAGACAGAAAACAATGTGATTCTGGTCTGTATTTATTTTTAAAAGTTGAAAAATACTGAAACGCGTGCTCTTGTGAGAGACTCTCCTTGCTGTCTTTAATGGACTTCAGGCAAAAGCTCAGCAGATAAATAGTATGGGAAGTTAAAAAACAGGATAAGATTTCCTAAAAACACAGGCATACGTTATCATATTTTTGTAATGCAATGGTAATATGTACCTGTGGGTGTAATGTTTTGTTATATGTGGCTGCTTTTTTGGCTAAAGCGTGACAACATCCATGTATGAATGCCTGTAGATTAAATGTTACTAGTGGGCCTGTAGCACTAATTGTGCCACCCACCCAAGTAGTCTTTTTAAACATGTCACAGGCCTGCTTTTCATTCTATGTGTAAAGTTTTAAACTATATGAGCTGCGTACCCAACAATAGGGGACGTGCCCTCAGGCACAACTGGGCCCCAAAAGGGGTTATAAAGGTTTGTAATCTTCGTATAAACACCAATTCTCCGATCAATGTTCACTTCTTCATATTTATTTTCTTCATGTGAATTTATTCCATTTGTGATTTAATACAAGATATTTCTTCCAAATTACTAATTCATACTAAATACCACGCACTATGAAAACGAAGTAGACAAACATGTGTCAGATGAAACCATTTACATGAAATTGTAAACAAATCCAACAGACTCTTTTGCAAACCTATTAAAATCAATAATCAACAAAGGGCATGAAAATGGCACCATCAATGATAGAACTAAAAAATGTCTGATACAAGAAAACCAGAGAAGCCTAATCATATACATGGTACCTAAAATACATGAGGATATCCAACACCCACCTTTTCGCCCAATCGTATCTACTAAGCGAAATATACATCAACCCATAGGGCAATTTCTGGACAAGTACCGCCAACCGAGTGTGACGAAAATGAAAACTTATGTCAAAGACACAACAGATTTTTTTTAACAAACTACAACAAGTTACAATAGAGAAGGATGAACCTATTCTTCTATGTACCATGGACGTAAGAGCCTTATATACTTCTATACTGCATCAATTGGATATTGAGGCAATTGAATACACACTGTTACTAACCGATATGGACTCAGATATTCAAATCTTTTTAATGGAACTACTTCATTTCACTTTATTCCAAAGTTATTTTAAATGGAAAGACCAGTATTTTCTCCAATAGTCAGGTACTTCTATGGGCAATTCGGTAGCGCCCGCATATGCCAATTTGTTCCTGGAAAGATACGAAGAAGAACATATGCTCACCAAACATCCGTGGAAGACATACATTAAATTAATTCTCAGATACATCGACGACATCTTCCTATTATGGAGTAGACCTAAAACAGAGCTCACAGAGGCACTTCAAAATTTATACTGGGTGGATGAAAGAATTTAGTTCACATCAGAAATCCAAGAGCAAAGAATAACATTTCTAGATGTAGTAATCACAAGAATGGTAACGATTCAAAACAGACATAAACTGAAAATCCACAGACCGCAACAACATTTTGCACTATGACAGTTTCCATCAAGACAGCTTAAAACAACATCTTCCATATTCTCAAATGCTCAGGGTAAAAAGAATAGTGTCGCAACCTAATGTAGTCACCAAACAAATAAACAAAATGGAACAGGTTTGTAAACAGAGGGTATCCAAAGACAGAAGTAGAACAAGCGAAAATTCGTAGGGTACAAAAAACACAGAGTGAACTCTTTCCAAAACGGACAGAAAAGAGAATACACATACAGTTGTAGTTTCAAAATATTCGACAATGAGCAAGGCATATCGACGGATCATAAAACAGCACTGGTCTATTTTAGCTGAAGAACAAGAGTTCAACAACATATTCAAAGAATTACCGATCTTTGTGTATCAAAGAAGTAGTAACATTGGAGAGATACTGAAACATCCCAACAAAGAAGTGGGAATCACATACAAGGGCATGGAGCCATGCCACAATTGTAGCAATAGTAATAAGGCCATTAAAGGGCACACCATAACACACCCATGTAAAGGAAACAACATCAAGTTACGAGTGACTGCGACCTGCGACACTACAAACGTGGTCTATTTATTAAAATGACCATGTGGCCAAGGATGTGTTGGCATGCCTGAGCGCAAGATTAAAACAAGACAGAACAAACACAAATCCAACATATGCAATAAAAATTGAAATCCACATTAGCCAGCCATTTTTTAGAAAAGAAGCACCGTATCAGCAAACTCAAATTTCTAATTTTGGAAGTCATCTTCAAGGAGGATTGTTGAGTCAACAACGATTCCTCTTACAAAGAGAGAATTATTGGATAAAACGACTTGAGACTATGAAACCATTTGGGATGAATGATAGGATGGAATAAACCTGTTACCTCTAGAATTCTTATAGAATACACTAGTTTCCTATAGCAGTCTCTGGAAGATCTATGTAATCAGTAAAACTAAACTTTATTGTGGGTTAGTTTGATGACTATTCATGTACTTTTTGACGCAACCTCATTTTTTAGGGTCATTATTACAGACGCACCCCACTCTGAATTTAGTCATTATCATTCAGTTTTTTTGTGTTTTTTGGGGGTTTACTTTTCTGTTTGACATTTGTTTTTAGTGAACTTTCTCTATAATTGTAATTCTACCGTCATTATATTGTGTATATATGTCGACTGTAGACAATTGATTGTTATGTAGAGCATACACCTTTAGATACCCTGTTACAAGATGTCGGCTGTGGAGCAAGTAACCTAGTCTGTGATAGTTGTCTACACTCTGCTCGACACTTAATTTACCACCCACTAAATAGGAAACATACTATCACAAACCTACGGAGCACCACAAACGGAGCACGCCATGCGCGATTACTCCCGTAAGTAGTTTGTCTATACCGGATTGAGGTATTGCATATTTGGCCGTTCAATTGCTTGCTGAAGTTTAAATCAACATTAATCACCGCTTTGGGTTAAACTTTAAATGCACATTTTTTTTAAACTTTATTTTCAAGTTTATAATATACAACACAAAGAACCCCCACCCAAAAGGCATCACAAACATGTTGTATACAGATAGAAGGACTCATTATGGCACTTCTCGGACAAGGTCCACAGCTTGAAATACAGAAGTTCATGAGGTACAGTGAAATAACATGCAAATGGCAGGTGTCGTCGTGAGGAAACATACCTGGCTTAGCCCCGTGCACCATGCGAGCGTCCCCTCAATTATCCCCTCCGCCCTACCCCTCAGACCCTGATTCTTGTGCTGAAAACAATTCACCACTAGTCCCCTCAGAGTCGCTGTGTGACGACTGACCCTCCGTAGCTAAACCTGTCATACACATGGTGTGCCATGCCAGCAAGTCCTCCTGTAGTTTCTCATCTCTCCTAGTGTTCTGCATGTGTGTTTCCTCTGCGAGGGTCCATTCCCTCACACCTTTAGGCCATATGCCTATTTCTGGGGCCATCTGTCCCATCCATGTGATAGCAACCCTGCACCAACATCAGTTGCAATAATTTATACGAAAGTTTCTGCTTCCTCGGTTTGGGGACCAAGGCCAGCAGACAGTGCAGGGGAGTTAGCTTGATCCGAAGGCCGGTGGTGGCAGTTATGCGACCCATAACCCCTGCCCAGAAGAAGCCCCCCACCATCGGGCACTCCCAGGCCAAATGCAGGAATCCCGCACGCTCCACACTACACCTGGGGCAGTTGTCCCTTCTATCTTCCGAGTAGCAACTCATTATCTTTGGAGTGAGGTAGGTACTGTGAAGGAAGTTCAAATGAATGAGCTTAAAGCACGCATTACAGGACACGCGCTGCATTAAGGCCCCTATGCATTTCCGCTGTCCCTGGTCCAGTGGCGATCCCAGGTCCGCCTCCCAAGCCGCCCATGTCGGCGGTACCGGCGCGGCGGAGTCCCGCTTCATAGCTGCGTAAAGCTAGGATATCAGCCGGCGTCCCCTGCCGCAGGACAGAAGGATATGTATGGTATGGGTCATCGGGGGTATCTCCGGACACTGAGGCCATACCAAGCGCACCATGGCACGTAGTCCCTGGTAATGTAAGTACTGCCCCCCACTGAGGCCAAAGGACTCCTCCGCCTGCTCGTACGTCAAGAAGCTCTCCAAGGGATACAGATTGGCTAGTACCTCACAGCCCCCCTCTCTCCATGCACGGAAGGACATACGTTGTTCTATTTCCACCATAGGTGCCAGTATCCAGATCGGGAGATCTCTGTGGAATGGCGTCGAGCATAGGATTCTTTCAATAAAGCAGTACCATACAGACGCAGTGTGCCTCACCACATAGGGCAATGCGGCTCCAGCCCCCGTCCCACGCATTAGTGCCATCTGGAGCTCCTGCACAGTCGCTCTCCCTGCTAGTAAAAGCGTTTCCCATACATCCACATCTGCAAACCATCTGGCGGCTGGTACCAACTGCGCTGCATAGTAGTATAGATCAAAGCGCGGGGTTTCCAAACCCCCCTCCTCGAAGGAGCGCATGACAGTGCGGAGTGCCACTCTGCTGTGCCGTCACGCCCAGAGCAGGGATGTGAGCAGTGTGTTAAGGGTCCGAAAAATCCTAGGCGGAATAGGGCACAACGTGTTCTGAAGAACATAAAGAATCCTCGGCAACATCATCATTTTGGCGACGGCCAAACGCCCCAGCAATGCTGTCATACAGGGTTTTGTGCCTTCACGGGGTGGAAACCTGCCAGGTCTGGATCAAGGATGCAATTGAAGTCCCCAAACCAAAGGACTAGAGTCCCCAGGTCATGGATCAGGACGTCCTGCAATTCCCGAAAGAAGGTCGGGTCATCAGTATTGGGTGCATAAGAATTCAAAATAACAATGTCCCTGCCATCCAGTTTAGCCCTGAGAAGCAGGTATTTACCATGAATGTCCACCTCCACATACTGGATAGCGAACAGTACCCCAGGCGCCACCCAGATCAGGACCCCTCTGGCATATGTAGAGAAGGATGCATGGAATAGCTGACCCCGCCATTTTTTCCCCAACTTCTGTGCCCCCTCATCCACAAGGTGGGCCTCCTGTAGACATGCAATGGAGACTCCATGTCTCCGAAGAAAGGAGAGGACTCTATACCTCTTGGTACACGTGCCCAGCCCCCTCACATTCCAACTCATAAACTTATATCACATGATTTCCACTGTGAACTACTCCGCCATATCATTCTGTGCACAGAGCAGTTCCCCTCCAGTGCCCGAAATGTAATACAATCGATGCTTGAAACATTCCCTTTCAACATCCCCTTCCAACTATCCCCCCACCCACGAGCAATATACTAGCAACAACAAAACCTGCCAATATGCCCTTTCCCGCTGGTGCCAGGACGTGCACAGCCACCCCATTTGCCCAACAAGGCAAACCCACTCAAGAAAAAAAGAAAAACTCACCCACCCGACTACCAGCAGGGCCCCCTATCAGAATATCAACACAGGGCTTCACCTGTCCTTCCCAAGACTAGACCCCCTGCAGCCCCTCGCCTCCCTCCCTCTCTCTCTCCCACCCTCCCCTCCCCCACATACTACACTAAAAGAACAGGACTCCTCCAAATATTATTCAGCGCTCACCCTCCCCACTTGGGGAGATCCATCCCGCCCAGGAAGCTTGTCATACAACATTCAGACAAATACACACAACCACTAAGTCTCTTCAAGATGGGACCGTGACTCAGGAGTCCCGGACCCCGCAGTCTCAGGGACCGTCGAGGCAGTAGGCAAAGCGACTTTCCCGGTGACCTGCAGGGTGTCCGGAACCAGTATTTCATTGGACTCGGGGGTCTTCGATGACGCCGACAAATCCCCAGCTGCAGGCAGTTCCAGGTGTAAGGCCCCATTGTCTTCCTCTGTAACATGGCACCTCTCCTCACTCTCAGCTACGACGGAGGAGGGGCATCTCCGTCTGCTGGCATGTCTCCGCAGTGGCCGGGTTCCCCAAGTCCTGCGGTGCCCCCCTCATTCACCCGGCGGCAGGGCTTCACCCCTGATCTCAAACCACTCCCAGACATCTTCCGGGGAGTCAAAGAAACAGCACCTATAGTTTGGTTGGATAGAGCAGCATATATTGTAGGCTCATCTCTCTGAGTTTCTGTTTGAATCCCAGAAAGGCCTTCCGCTGCTCCTAGACCTGCTGGGTGTAGTCCGGGTAAATTGAGACCCTGCTATTCTCGAAAGTGAGGTTCGCCGACTCCCTTGCAGCCCTTAGGATACAGTCTCTATCGTGGTAATTGAGGATTTTGACGATGAGGGCGTGCGGAGGGTGCCCGGCTTCAGTGGTGGAACCAGCGCCCTATGGGCCAGCTCAATCACGAAGACCTCCGATAGACCCCTCGGGCATAGTTCTGTATGAATCCAGTTCTCCAGGAAGCGCTCTGCGTGGCCCGCCTCCGCCCTTTCCGGAATGCCAAGGACCCTGATGTTACTGCGGCGTGCCCTTCCTTCTGCGTCCTTTGCTCTTCGCTCTAGGGCCCCCGTTGTGGCTGTGAGTTGTGAGGCTGTCTTTTTGAGTGACGTCACTTCTCCCTGCAACTGTGCTATGTTCCCCTCTGCATCAGAGACTTTATCTGCCACCTTACGTAGGTCAGTCAGTAGCAAATTCACATCGATAGACACTGTTTCTATTTGTCGTTCCAGTGCTGAATGTGAGCCTTGGATCGCCTTCAGCAGCTCCGCCCGGGAGGGCTCCACGGTAGCTTCTGCCCCCTCATCTTGGCTCGACTGGCGCGTTATCCGCTGCGAGGGTAGCTGCTGGGTCGTATATTGCGTTATTGTATTCGGCTGAGAGGAGCGTGACATCTTATCTTTATGCATTGCAGGTGCCCCCCGCGCTCTCACTCGGGGCCAGTGTGGTCTCTGATGTTTCTTGCCCGGTTTTCTCCAGGCCCACCTCCGAGCACCAGCCTCAGCGAGGCATTCTGGGACTCAGTTTCACAACAGGTTACTGCGACACTCTCAGGGGCCCGATGTTGTCTGAAGCTGCTAAGGTTCCCCAGTCACACCCGCAGACCACCGCTGCTGTGGCTGAGGACCCAGATATATGTCCCCCCTGCATCTCCGGCCTATGATCACACCAGTGCAAGTGAGCAGATGCGCCTCCAAGCCCCAGGTAGGCTACAGGATTCGCACCAACCTTCCGTACTTTTGGTCTCGCTGGGCGTCCTCTTCGTGTCAGGCCCCTCAAGCCGCAGATGAGCCCCTTCAGCCAAGGTCCCCCAAAGCGCCCCCAACGCTGTGCATAGGCAGTGTGAGAGTCAAAGCCAGTCCTGCACTATCCGCGTCTATACTGCGGTTGATGCTCTTAGTCCCTTCGTGCTTGCAGTTAGTGCAGCCCAAGGAAGACACACCTGACCTGCCCAGGCTCCCCGGCACCCGGGTCTCCGTCCTTCATACTGGCCGTCACTCCTTCATGCCCGAAGGCCTCTTGGGCTTCGTCGTGATCCTATGCTCCACGATGGCTCCAGCGGCGGCCGGCACCTCCTCAATCAGGGAGCCCCCATAGATGGTCGAACTGGGGCGGCCAAGGTGTTTGGCTGACCCCCCTGGCTCAGCGCAAGCTGGGGAAGGCAACCGCCAAGGGCACTCCCTCGGCCGATGGCACAAACGCGAGGGCCCTCTGGACTCCGGGCCCCCAGATGCTAGCGGGCCCCCAGCCAGGCTCAGTCGCCTCTTGCTTCTGACCCCAAAGGCCTCACTCGTCCGGTTCTGGGCCTCTACCCGTCGATGGCACAGGAAGGAGCCCTGGGCCTCTCCTGACACCGGCCCTGCCTCCACTCGTCCCGGGCCAGGCCCGGCAGTTCTGCTCGCAGCGCTCCAGGTCTCGAGGTCCCTCGTACCTGATGAGGGCTCCCGACTCCCACAGGTAAGAACGCGGGAACAGCGGCTCCGTCGCTCCGTCCGCTGCCTCATTTCTGGCGGGCCAGCAGTCAGTGGGGGCCCCCGATATGCCAGCAGGCACTCCCGCAGTTTTCCTCGAGCCGGGCCGCGGCTGATGGCAGGCCCGCTCTCGTTGCAGCATTTTCCTGGATCCGAGGCCCCAGATGGGCGTAGGGCCTCCAATCGCTGACCCCCGTCGCCTCCCGTGAGCAGGCCCAGAACCCGGCCTCTCGTAATTGAGGACCCGCTCCCTCTCAATACAGGCAATCAGCTCAGCTCCACTCGCCGCGGCATGCCCTGAGTCCCTTCAATACTTGCCCCCAGGCATCAGGGGATCGTGTAGTGCTCGAGTTGACGGGGAAGGAGCCTGCAAAGGATAAATAAACAGGATTTCTGGGTCAAACTGTCGAGAGCCGGAGGAGCTCAATTCCTGTCGGCCATGCTGCTTGGCCACGCCCCCCCTGAAATGCATATTTTTAAGAGAAAACGGAGGTCACATCTTTTTTCTAACGCACCACGTTTACAATGTCTACCTTACTTAAAATGAATCTGCACGCAGCCGCGAAATAGCTAAGCTGTTGGAATTCAACATACTAGTATCAACAACATTTATTATGAGATAAACTGGGGTCATTTCACTTCACTAAAGCGCAACGCGAATCACTGTTTACCTCGTGTATTTTAATGTGAATGAACAGGTAGCTGCAAACTAACTTAACTGCTACTAGTTGTTAACGATTTTGAACTGTATCACGGTATCAGTTACGTAGCAGCGAACTAACTCCGCTTTTTAAAACTGCTTACGTTTTTTAACTATATCACGGTACTAATTATGACACTCAACACATGTCAACTTCCACTACTAATCATTTGTTTAAGTCAAACACAGAGTCCCCTCATGTATTTAGACCCATTTATATTATTTACAGCTTTTTGTTCCCTGACGAAGGGTTTTATACGCGAAATGCATTGGAGCATGAGGCGTATGAACCAATAATTTGGAAGAAACATCTTGTAATAAATCACTAATGGAATAAATTTATATGAAGAAAATAAATATGAAGAAGTGAACATGGATCACAGAATTGGTGTTAATACCAAGATTATAAACCTTTACAACCCTTTTTGGGGTCAAGTTGTGCCTGAGGGGACGTCCCCTATTGTTGGGTACGCAGCTCATATATATTCAAGGGTACATGACCGGAGTATACACCCAAGGAGCACACTAAACCATCTAAACTTAAACTTATACTGAAAATAGGTTGTGCACAAACAGCTTTACATTACAGTTTTAAACTGCCATATCAACCTGGTAAAATAAACCTTTTGCCAGGCCTACAGTTCATTTTTAATACATATAAGTCACACCTAGAGTAGGCCTTTAATAGACGGGCAGGGGGCAGTGTATTTAAAAAAATTGGACACATACTTTTAACTAACTTTTACATGTCCTGGTAGTGAAAAACTCATTAAAAAAATGTCACTACTGCAAGGACTACCTCTCCCATAGGACAACATTGGATGCCTTATTGCATTTAATAAGTGCTAACTTTCAATTGGGAGCAAGTAGGAATTTCAAGCTGGGTATCTTAAGAATTGTAATTTAAAACCCTCTTTAATGATGAGGTTGGATTTTAAGTCACAATTCTAAAAATATCACTTTTAGAAAGTTGGCATTTTCTTGTCCCAGCCACACTCACAAACGGTTTTACAGTAGTATTTTGTGACCCCAGACAAGCTGGGCCCAGGGCAAGGGGGAAGGAAATGTCCATAACCATCTCCTACTTCAAAGTGGCCACCAGGTATAAATAATGGACCCTCAGATCCAACTCTTCAGTACAGTGAGTAGGACAACTCAGAAAGACTGCTTGCTGCTCTTCAAGAAGGACTGCTAGTTTGTTGCCCTTCTGCCCGGTTGCCTGACTGGCATCTTGATCCAGGGACCACCAGAGTGACTCCAAAGGCTAGTTGTCTGGCCTCCTGATCCTCAGGGACAGAAAAGGCTCAACCACCATGAACTCAGCACCTGAACTCTGTCTGCTGTGAGTGCTACATATCTAGTTATGCCACCCCAGTCCTAGACCCTTGGAAATGGGCCTGAAGGTGCTCTGAGAGCCCAGCTGTAGTCCTGTGAGCAGAAATACAGGAGCATGATGCATCTCCTCGCAGCTACTTCAGAACTGCCTGAGCGTGACAAATCTGTGACACAGGTCCTTTCATTGCACACTGTAGCTTCTTCGTAACCCCCACGGTTCAACGCATCTTCAATTCAGGCCTTCACATTGCAAGCCCCTCCTCAACAGCAGCCTCAACGACGATACAGGACTTTGTATCTCAGCCCTGCAGCTTCTTTGGAACTGCCAGTGCGTGACGCATCTTCGACATAGGACTTTGCATCGCAAGTACCTCATTGTCGGTATCCTTGAGGATGACACAAGAGTCTGCATTGCAGCACTGCAGCTCCATGGATCTGTCATTACACGACCCATTATTGAAGCGGGATCTCGTAACACCTCACAAACAAGGATTTGAGGTACCATGGGGCATATTACCAAGCAATAGCGATAATTATCGCTATTGCTTGGTTAGAGACAAAAATGTATCGCCGACCTGCGGCGATTTTTATCGCAGATAAACCTTGGTATTACCAAGGTTTATCGCAAATGCGATAAAAATCGTCCGAAATGCATGAATATCGCTGAAAAGTCAGATATTCATGCATTACCGAGCTAATGCTCTTAGCCATGTTATCCACCTCCCATTGGATAACATGGCTAAGAACTGATCAGGGCAGGTGTTAGCTTTTGGAGATATTTGCGCTTAGCTCGAATATCTCCAAAAGTTGGTAATAGGAGATAGTGGTGTTAGCGACTGTTTCCAGTCGCTAACATCTTGGCACGCCCACTTTGCATGTCATTAGTGATAAATTTCTCTGACATGCAAAGTGGGGCCCAAGATGGTCGCTATCTCCTACTAGCTGTCGCTAACTGGTGTTAGCGACAGCTAGGTAATAGGGAGATAATTTTATCTCTGTTTTCTTGGCTTTCAAAGCCAAAAAAGTGGAGATAAACACCCTTGATAATATGCCCCTGTGTTTTTTCATTTTGGTCAACAATAATTAGTAACTGCTGCTGAGAGTACAACCGAGGGCTACTGCAGAAGTGGCCGGGCTAGGTCCTGGTGCGTCTTGCACCCTCCTGTGAGCTCCCCCTCCCTTCCGCCATTCCACACCATTCCTCGCCACTCCTTGCCATTTCTCACCCTCTCTACACCTATATCCTGCCATCAATAAAGTCACATAACTGCCATCAGTACTGCAGGCTCCCACAGCGCTTAGTAAGACAACAGGAGAAGGGGACAACAGAGGATTAGAGGAACAAACCTGACAAAGAGATAAAAGCACCTAAACAAACAAGTAAGCAGCATCTTTGATAGCGATATCTGCAGGGTGGCAGGTGTAAGCCAGACCCCTCAAGACGACCAGTGTGCTTTACTTTCCCTCAACAGCACGGCCATCCATTTGCATTGTTGCCCTACCACCATGAGAAAAGGGAAAGTACGTGGGAGCGCCAAGCCAGTCAGGAATGTGGGGGAAAGGTGAAGGCAAGGTCCAAAAGTAACCCATAAATGATTGGCAAAGAGGAACAGGTCTTGAAGGACGGGGCAAGTGTTTCCTGCAGTGGTGGGAAGCCCTTTATGTTTTTTAAATGGTGTCATACTTCATCACAGGAGTCTTCACAACCCTCTACAGAACGCAGCATGCTTCTGCCCAACGAATACGCTGGAGCACTGATGTTTTCTCTATGTGTGGTGCGTGAGGCTGTGAAGTGGTAGGGTCAGAGGTGAATGAGTAAATGAGTGTCTAAAAAATACCTGGCAAGTGAGGGCTAAGAAAAATTTAATATGCCTCACTGCTGGTATTATTAAAAAAGTGAGGGATGGAGGTTTTATGTGTATTTAATGTACATAACCTCCTGTGTGTGCATCTATGTGTTTCGAAGCGTAAAGCTTCTTCTTTAGGACGGGTGCACAGATCCCTACCTTACTCACATGTGGCAGAATAATGCTGTCTCACTCAAAAAGTTATGTGTAGGAAAAAGCCAAATGCGCCTAGTATGGTAGAAATGGCCTAACACAAGGTACTATCAACAGTGGTTCTGTTGGGTGCAAAACTAATTTCTTCAAAATATATCTAATAACCTTTTTACATTCGCTTTACTTAATCACAGATCGAGCTCGGCTAACCATTCAAGCTCTCAATACAAAATAATATAATTCCACACTAAGAAACAAACATCAATTTATCAAATAGTTATTCGTTGACAGATGCTTCACATCATTTGCATTTAATTTGAAATTCTATTCACCGTTCATGAAACATTAATTACAACGGCGCATTGTTAGAAGAAAGGTGACTAAACAGGGACACAGTATGTGCAGTAGTGACATTCAAAGTGTACTATATACAGTGAGTCAAGAAAGAAAGGAAAGGAAAAGGATAAAAAAGTTTAAATGGCCAGTATATATCTTTCTTAAGGATTTTACAGTGTATATTTTAATTGGAAATTTTAAACAAATGAAAATCCTATACTGATCCAGACAAAAAGCGTCGACGTTTCGACCCTCTGGACGCCTTGATTGTGAGTCTAGGGCGGGTCTTCTTCAGGACATAGGAAGGGGATGCGCCAAGTTGATCTTTCCACAGCTAGAGCCTATGAAGTGGATAATGTGGTCGAATTACTCACATCCAATTGCGTGTAAGGCTGAGACCACACAAGTTGAGGCTTCCTTAGTTAGCTGATCCTAGACAATATATTGCAATTATCATCTGGTGACCAAAGGCGAGTTCAATTCAGTTCATATAGCCTTGTCAAAATCGATTCTTGTAGGTTCAGGGCAGTTTTTGGGGTCACACGACCAAAATCACACGTTGTCTTGAATCAGGTTGCATTCAGCAGTTATAGTTATCCGGGGTCTAGTCGGCGTATAAATCCCGTGACCTGAGAATGAATTCTCGGATCTGTCTCCGTTTTCTGACTCGCACTCGACTTCCCGCAAGTAGTAAAGACCTCTGCCTTCGTTCGTCGATCCGAGAATTCATTCATCCAGAGAGCATTTGGTGTTCCTAGACCTCAACATTTATCCAGAAGGAGGAGTTTTGAAGACAACCACACACTTCAAACCGACATCAAAGAACTGCCTGTTAAGATATGACAGCTTCCATCCTCGCCACCTACAAGACAATCTCCCCTATGGGCAGTTCCTCCGCCTCAGGCAGAAATGCACCACTCTCACTGACTACAGGAAACAAGCTACAGACCTCAGGACCAAACTCGCCCATCGCAAATACCCAGGACAAGTCATTGTCAGGGCCATGAAAAGGGCACGCAACAATGACAGAGAGGCTTTGCTAGAAGAATGGGCCAGGAACGATCCAGAGGCCAGACCCATATGTGTGACAACTTATAACACCCATTCAGATGTGATCTCCAAAATTGTAAGCAAACATTGGAGAACACTCACATGTGGAGATCTCCATTTAGAGAAGCCGGTTTTTGCTCACAAGAGGGGCAGAAACCTCAGGGACATGCTAGTCCATACACGCCCCCGCCCAGGTCATACCATACCTACAGACAACGCATCTGTACGCCCTGTCCAGGGCAACCACCCATGTGGCAACTGCAGCACGTGCCACCTTACAAAAAAAAGAAGATAGGTGGAATTCTTAAACAGAAGCAAATGGGAACAAAGGAAGTTCACTAACTGTAACAGCCGCAACGTCATATACATGATCACGTGCCCGTGTGGGCTTGAATATATAGGCATGACGTCAAGACCAGCCAAAATCTGAATAGGTGAGCATAAAAGCAATGTTCGGTGTTAAAAGAGCACCACTAAAATGGCATCCCACTTCCTAGAAAAAATGCACAGAGTGGATGACTTACACTGGACAAACATCGAACAACTGCCATCATAGACTGGTCTCCTAGAAAAGGAACAATGTTGGGTCTTCAGACTGGGGACGAGCATAACAGGGCTCACTGACAATATCCCCTGGAGTCACTTTGTTTGAAATGATATTTGATCATCCCCTACGACTTACAAACTATAGTGGCGTCTCTTTTTCCAACCTCATGGGGTCATCCTTTTTTTAACCCACTGTGTAGACACCCATATATACAGACGGTTCTGAATCGCCGTTTAGTTTTAACTAAACCTTCCTCTGAATGGAGTCTTTTTTCCAACCTCGTGGGTTCACCTTTTTTAACCCACTGTGTCGATACATATATACAGATGATTCTGAATCGCCATTTAGGTTTACATTGAACTACCAGTGTATGGTCCCACCTCTGACATAATCTATCTTTAGGATGTCATAGGGGAACAATCAGTGTGTGGGAGAGAGTTTTTTCAACCAGCCCCATACTTGTGTGCAACAACATAGCTTGTGTATGGGACCCCTTTTTCTGAAAATGTAGGTCCCGCTATATGCGCCATCTCAACTGTTTATAAACATATATACTGGGTCTCCTTATCAGCCGCATACTTTTTAAACCACTTAGCATATTTTTTCCATGTTGTCAGGGGGTTCCTTAACCCATAATATGAAGACCAGTGATTCGCGCAGGCGCAGAATAATCTACTGAACATTGTGAGTTAGCGGTGCAGTGTATGTTTGCCACCGCGAGTGCCCCTTCGCATTGCGCATGACCACAGACAGTCAGCACTCAGTCACGCAGCCGCACTGCACATGAGCACAGCCCGGCACCGACACGGACATGGGATTTGGCACGTCCTCCCAGTTAAGCAATGACTCTTGTTCAATTAAGGGCAGGATAAAAGCAACTATCACAGGCTCCACTTACATCATGGAGCCTCAACAGGATCCTTTGGTAGCAGGGAATACCTCTACTCGTGTAAGTACGGCATAGCGGATGTCAGGGCCACGGTATCGCCACCACAAGGATTTTGTGAGTATCAATTTGTGTTTTGAATACTGTACCCTTAATTTTGCAGAGTGCTATTAAGCCCAACGTCCTTGCAGGCTTATGATGACTTTGATTTTATCATAGCAAGTATGCATCCCCCTTTTTCCTCATGTCACAAGGTTGTTTCTCTACTGATCTTAATAAGGGATGACCACTGCAACACGCAAGAGTCTATATAGAGAGAGTGCTTTATGTTAAATGTTGGGTATGTCTTGTATGTTTCTTTTTTACAGAACTCTTCACTGATACTGATAGGTCAACCATCACACTGTGTGACTTTCACTTTTACAGGTTACGATTTCTTCACCAGGAATATATGTTTTTAAAAGATACCTTTTTGCTCCCTTGTTCCTTTTCCTTCCAGATTTACAACAGAGGCAGTAACTTGTGTTAGGCCATTTCTACCATTCTAGGCGCATTTGGCTTTTTTCCTACACATAACATTTTGAGTGAGACAGCATTATTCTGTCACAAGTGAGTAAGGTAGGGATCTGTGCACCCATCCTGAAGAAGAAGCTTTACGCTTCGAAACATGTCGACGCACACACAGGAGGTTATGTACATTAAATACACATAAAACCTCCATCACTTCACTTTTTTAATAATGCCAGCATATTCAATTTTTCTGAGCCCTCACTTGCCAGGTATTTTTTAGACACTCACTTACCCATTCACCTCTGACCCTACCACTCCACAACCTCACACGCCACACATAGAGAAAACATCAGTGCTCCTGGGTATTCGCTGGTCAGTAGCATGCCGCGTTCCATAGAGGGACGGTAAAACCCCTATGATGAAGCATGACACCAAGGGCCCTTTTGGAGTATGAGGGGTTCTTAAAAAACACGAAGTGCTTCCCACCACTGTAGGAAACATTTGCCCCTTCCTTCAAGAACTGTTCCTCTTCGCTTATCATTTATGGGTGGATTCTCTGTGTTCTTTAACTGTAACTGGGGAGACTGAATCCGCCCTCAGTGTCCACGAGGACACAAATTTTCTCCGCTCCCTCTTTTGATTAACAAAGTCCAAAAGTAACCACCGGACCGCCTCACGGTTAACAGCGTCAGTGTAGAGGACAAATATGTAAGTCTGGGCGGTGAACTCTGCTCCACTTGTGGAGTTTGCTGAGTTTTCCGCACTCCACATTACGCAGAGCTCGTGGAGTTCTGA
The DNA here is from genome assembly GCF_964263255.1 of Lissotriton vulgaris. Lineage (NCBI taxonomy): Eukaryota > Metazoa > Chordata > Amphibia > Caudata > Salamandridae > Lissotriton > Lissotriton vulgaris. The sequence goes on from NC_141699.1 coordinate 292,959,776, forward strand.
AAAACTCTGCTTCGCGTTGCGGAGCAGTGTTTTTTCCTCGCTCGCGTTCGTCAATGTCAAGTTGGCGAGCAAGGCAAATTCACCTCCCGGTGAGATTTTTCCTCGTTCGCGACAATCAACATCAAGTTGTCAAGCGTGAGCGTGGAAAATCAACCTCCCAGTGAGATTTCTCAATGCGGGCGGTCAGATTTCTCATTGCGAGTGGTCACGTATGCTCGCGACCACTCACGTTGAGAAACTGCCCGCTCATGATGAGAAATTTGCAGCTCAAGTAAAAATCTACTTGGTATCAGCTGCTTGTGCTGTGGATGATGCCGTTCACGATGATTGCACAGTGTGGACAAGCACCTGGCACGGAAAATCACCACTAACGGCATTAATCTAAAGAAACTCCACCGCTCACAAAGATCTGCGTATTGCGGCAGAGTTTTTTGTGAACTTCGCGGAGTTCCACGTGGCGGAACTCCGCCCAGGGTTACAAATAAGGTGGATTCAACACCAACTAGATTTCATCCCAGTATTCCATTTGGGTCAAGAAAAGTAAAAATAACAGATGTTTAAAAATTCACCATTGAAGTAGATTATCCCACCTCCAGCCATGAAAACACCCGTCCGAAATTACCATGGGATCCACTGATTGGGCCCTTGAGTGAGCAAGGGCAGGATCAAGACCAAGATTGCGCGCAACAGGCATTGAGCCCCCTCCATCTCCAACAACGCTGTGCATCAAACCCAGCATTCCGACCCCACTTGTAGTCCAGGCCCAGGTTCATACAACGGAGCAGATGCTCAGCCATATACAGCAGTTATTCCGAAACGTTAGCACCTTGCATGCGGGGACACCTAACAGCCCCTATTGTGGAACAGATGTTGTAGGAAGACCCCAGTTGCAGCCTGGAATGAGTGCAGGATGTTCATCTTCAAGCAGATTTGATTATGACCTATTGGATGTGTGGTGGTGGGCCTCAGCAAGGCATACCAGTGCTAGGGGTTCTCCCTTCTCTGCACAGAGTCCTCAAACCATAGAATAAAAGTTGGCACAGAAACTGAAATAGAAAGTACAAAGTTTATTAAACCTCATTAGGTGGAACTACATTCACACAGCACCCTTCGGTAATGTATGAAGTAGCACACTGAATAGAAGGAGTTTGGTCCTGTTATACCCTCACAGGGGCTCAAATGAAGGTGGTACAAGTACAAAATGCTGGTTGTAGGTACATATAAGGTCACACAGAAAGTGTACAGGCAACAAGTGGGAGGAGCTAACAGTTTGCTAATTCTGGTGGACACATCCTGACAGTTACAAACTACAGCAGCTGCAAGCTCAACTGAGCATGTGCGAAGGTAGAAGATGCTAAATATATCTCGTCTCTAGGCAGATTTCAAGAGCAGTTACCAGGAAGGTAGGACAGAGCACATGGCGAGCACATGGGAAACAAATACAAAACGGATTCCACAAAACGGACAAGATAGTCTCTAAATACAGAATGTCTTCTGCTAATGCTTAACCTAATTGCTGCAAAATTACAACAGATGGGCTCCCAGAAGACTCATTTGTGTGACAAGAGACAAACTTAAGTCCATTTGGCTGGCCCCAAGAATGCTCTACTGACCAGCACAGAGCCTCAAATAATTCTGAGCCAAAGCATGATTATGATACCTTGCTTTCCCCTATTAAATTTCCACTTGGGAACTCAATCACCCTGATAGAAATTAGCCCTTGCCGCAGGATTGACAATGAGGGAGCATTAGAGATTAATCCCATATCACCCCCAGACTCACTGTGCTGTAAGGAGGAACAACCAAAGTCATTTTATTGTAATACAGGGAGGCTCTCACCAGTTTAATTGAACCTCAGTACCCCAAATTCCATCTGGTCCCCCTGCTAAATACCATGGAGATGATATCTTCGGCCTTAACCTTTCACTCGGACAAACTGGAAATTCAGGTGGACTTATTAAACACCCTGGCAGTCCATGTCCTAGGCATCGATCAGAAGTTGCAGGCCTTAAATGACATGATCAGGAGAGTACAGAGAGATTTGCCTACATCTTGTCACACATGTAATTGCGTATTAACCTTGGATCTTTTTACAAAGGTTCCAAATCTCCTGTCACACATGCCAATGGAAGTTAAAGACTCCAAAGTCCCCAGCCCGCCATTGACAGAACATACTCCATTTCATGTACACAATTTTCTAAGCAAAGCTCCCCAGACCTTGGACCTGAAGGACCTGAAGGAGGGGAACACCAACATTTTACCCAATCGCTGAGTGGCACATTGTACTCGCATTCCATTGAGCTCAGACATAAGGATGGTGAACAGAAAACGTACATACTTAAACAAGTTTAACAGGCCATGGAGGCAGTCACCAACCAGCGCCTTAGCGAGTCAGCTTCGACTCTAAGACATATCCAACAAGTGCAGTAAATTGATCTATCTCAACACGGTCCATTATACTTGCATTCCATCAAGCCTGGATATAAGGACGGTGCAGAGAAAACGTACAAACTTAAACACGTTAAACAGGCCATGGAGTCAGTCACCAACCAGCGCCTTAGCGAGTTAGCTCCGACTCAATCACACCTCCAACAAATGCAGTAAATTCATCCATCTCAACATGGTTCAAGAAGATCCCTCTTGAAAAGAGAGCGCAAGCGCCTTCGAAAAGCAAGGAACAATAGAAGAACAAGGTGCAACAATAGTGCACAAAATTAACAGTCCTCGGATACAAAGTAGAGAGGCCAGGCTTTGAATCCCAGGCATCCCCAGATCCTCAGCAAGAACATCCAGGGCAACCAAGTACACCGCTATACCCAAAATTCCATTCAAAGGAAGGAGAAATCAAGGCAAAGCAGCAGACGGGGTTCCTAACTTGCAACCCAACATCCTCTTTTTAGTGCCCTGCAGCTTCTAAAACCCAAGAGTCTCGAAAGGTCAATCCAACTGATAAAGCCATTACATCACCATCCTTTTGGGGTGCAGCTGACTCCACCATAACCAAGGAATCAACATCAAAAACAGCTAGTCCAACAATCAGATGAGACAAGTCCAGTCAAGTCTCCCCACACTCTTTAGGTGAACCACCTATGATTTAATTTTATGTATTGCTCCTGGTTTTATGGTATTATTTTTTTTAATGCTCTATCTTTATTTATCCATAATTATTTTTGGGCCACCTTATTAGTTTTTATCCATACTTATATTGTGTTTTGAGAATAAATGGACTCATAAAATGATATATTTTCACGTTTATTTTGCTAATGAATATGCACTCATACTTTTCTGCCTGTTGCATTGTAGCACATTAAACAGCCAAATATGGTGAGAATCTACATCCACAGGTAAATATCAGCATTATAATACAAATATATGTTAAAGTGTCCATGTATTTAGGGAAATCTCAAACTGTTGTTTAACTTTCCATGCTGTCTATCTGCTTAGCTGTTGTTCTGGAAATCACGATGATAGCATGGAGAGTCACCAAAATGAAGCACAATCATTCACATATTTCTGCTTTTAAAAATAAATACAAACAAGAAACACATTGTTTTTTGTCTGTATTTATCTGTAAAAGTCAGTAAAAATGGAAAACTAGAAGCCTTGATCATATACAGGCAGACTAATGCAAGCCTAATGTGTTAACCCAGGGACACAAAACAATGGTTATCACCTGGGCCAATCCTACGTTATGGACCCAGGTTTGGCAGCACAACGAGCAATTCCTGATGCAGCATTGACATAAGATAGATGGAATGTGTGTGTTATATAAGCCCTTTGCTTCCGACACTGCTGCCACTGCAGGGTCCACCAAGTAAGGTGCCCCCTTCCAATAGAGGGTTTTTTAGGGGCAAACGGCCCTGTACATCCAAGGGCAACCAGAAAAGGCCTACAAATAACAAGAACTCACAATCAGACAGATCGGGTTTGCCTCTAATTGAAAACCAGTTGGCCAAGCAGTCACACCATTATGCCACCAAATGGGACCTAATGGAAGCATGAGTCCAACGGCAAAAGGGTTCCCAGGTAAATCAACCGCTGATATTCTGTTCCTGGAATGTAAACGGTCTCAGCAATAAGATTGAGAGAATGAATTTGCAACTTATCTAAACAATCTCAACATCCTACTTCTGCAGGAAACTTGGATGCAGACATTGACACCACTAGTTGGCTTCAAAAAACACCTCAATGAAGCATGCAAAGTCAACAAGACAGGAAGAGCCACAGGGGGGATCTCGATTTACATCTCCAACAACTTTCTGTGGGACCAAGAACATTTAGATCTGGGACTCTATTGGATTCAATGTGTAAAACGTCTGGAGCCCATCTCAGAAAAACAGTTCACCCAATTAGTCTTGAATCTCTATATCCACCCAGGAAAGAAGAAGAAAACAGGCAAAATAATGACCATGATTGCCTTTTTTCAAAACTCTCCAAACTCATTTTGTGCTGTCAGGGAACTTTTATATGCACTTACTGCAAAGTAGCTAAGAAAAGGCTATTTCCTATCTATGTGACTTAGAAACCTGGCTAAGTTAAACCTTGCGCAAAACCAATATTTTAGTCAGGCTGTCAAGAATATCTAAAAAGGGCTCAAAGGAACAGAATGAAAACAGCCACCTATGTTCCAACAATATTCTGTTACTGGAGGTGCACAGAAGATAAATACAAACCAGAATACCGTTCCCGAGCAAGAGACAGGTAAGTAATCAAAATGATATCATCAGAGCATCAATTCAATAAAGTGTCAGTCCAAAGTCTTATCAAACAGTCTTCGTTCTCATCCTGTTCATTACCGTAGGTATATTACACATTGGTTCATGATTGGTGTAGATGGTTTAGCCAAGATGTAGCCTGTAGCCAACACATGTTTTGTCTTGGGTAAATCAAGTTTCAGAGAGTACTCCTGTCGCCATCATAGTATTCAATACTATGATGGCGACTGGAGTACTCTCCGAAACTTGACATTTTGATCTACATACGCCCTGACTGGAATATTAGTCTTATCGAAAAATTTGCAAAACATGCAAGCCTGATTTTCGAGGGATACAAGTTATATTTAGACCCATATTATATGGGACCACTTATAGGTATTACCTGGGGTGTGGTGAATCGGTTCTCAGAAATTACATCTGTCCTGATGAAGTCGTTGGGCGATTTACCCAAGACGAAACACGTTTTGGCTACAGGCTACATCTTACCATCTACACCAATCTGTTATCATGAACTAATGTGTAATATACCTACGGTTATGAAGAGGATGAGAACTTGAGAAATGAGAAAATAAAGAAGAATACTATTTGATAAGACTTTGGACTGACACTTTATTGGCCTGATGCTCTGATGATATATTTTGGTTTCTTACCTGTCTCTTGCTTGGGAACGGTATTCTGGTTTGTGTTCTTTCCTATCTAGCGATGGCCCAACAAGCAATACCAATAGCTGTTTCAAACTATGTTAGAACAGACCAGCATGGAAAGACCTGCCTTTCGGTGTTAGAAGACATCGGTCAATACACACTAAATGGGTGTATGTCCTAGGACCAACCAACAGCTTTTACTAGGCTGCTACATCAATAAAACTCAATCCTGGATTACACAATTATAGACATTGAGCTATTGCCGTTGATTAACTACTTCAGCATAAATCCAAGGGTGGAGGGTACTAATTTCCCCCAGAATCTTGTGCTAAAGAACTGCCAATCAAGCGGCCCCAATGGCAAGTGGTATGTTGACATCTCCCAAGGCCTATAGCCTAAGGCGCTTTATATGGACAGACCGGGACGCAGAAAAGCTCATGGAATTTGCCACAACCTTTTTGGTAATACAGACATTGTTTCAATCACCACTCCCCACATCAGCTTGGAGGCCCTTCATCAACACTCTTATCTCTGTATTTCCGATCAAATCCACCATGAAGCATAGTCACGGCCCAGTGGAGGCAGAGTGGTTTTCTCCGCATCTACTGCAGAGAAAAGGGCAACAGAACAGGGAGATCAGATGGGTCGATAATGTTTAGCCACAGTTCAACTAATTAATCAGTACCAAACTTGTTGCAATGAGACAAACCTATAAAAAAGTCATATGGTCGGCAAAAGTCACCTTGTTGACAGGAGTTTGGACAAACCTCCATCGTGTGAGCAAATGAAAAACCACAAACTGTTCTGGGCCAAGATCAAAAAATTGGCAAACAGTTAACAAGGCCACCAGAATGCCAGCATTACTGAAGCTTACTGACACATCTATATTGCAGCAGTTTATACTTCGGACAATACTGTCCAAGTATCAAGGCCACAGCCTGGCTTAATGCCCCAACCAGCACAATGGAGGACTTAATAATCACTCCAACATATTGTCCCTTGTTGGATGACTCGCAGTGCGAAACATGAACTCGCTTAGATCTGAGGGGGCCTCAGGCCCGAACAGGCTCCCAAATGCCTTATTCAGAAAAGATCCATCTTTTTGGACCACCGATATAACACCCTTGCTGAACCATGCCTTACTTTCCAACTTTATTCCAACTTCCTGAAGAGGTAGCATACTCCACCCAATTTACAAGTCAGGCCACAGTCAAACCCTACAACTACAGACTGATCATGCTCATTGATCTGGAAGCAAAGCTCTTCACCTCCAAGCTTCAAATAGATCTGAAAGCCTGGGTCATCACCGTAAACATTTTCCGATAAACACAGACGGGCTTCAGAGCAAGTATGAACACAACCAGATTGCTGGCAGTCACCCTTCTTGTAGAAAATGCAAAGGTAAAAAGTAACACACTCTATGCCTGCTTTGTTGACTTGAAGTTGGCCTTCGACAAGGTCCCAAGGAGTTCCCTCTAGGAAAAAAAAGCTCATTGGGTTGTGCTGTCAAAATTGTTAGAAGCAGTTATCAACCTATACACTGACACTTGGCTACAAATCAAGGCCACTGACGGCCGGAGAACCACCTGGCAGATCAGTACCCATATAGGCTGAGAAGCAGGGTGTGTCATGGACCCTGCCTATTTAACATCTACACGACCAACCTCGACAACCAGCTGGCGCAAATGGTGAGTGACTCCACCCACCCCCCACCAAGGTAGGAAAGGAACCATCATTGTTCTGCTAAGCCAAAAGTTGATTGGCCTTCAGCGTCTCATAGACCAACTGGAAGAATATACACAAAATCTGGGCTTGGAAATAAAGCAAAACAAAACTAAAGTGGTATGTTTCTCAACTCCATTCTTGAGAACAAACCCCTCTTTCATCTGGAATGAAGTCAATCAAGCCTTAGAATTAAATCATAAAAGCATTTAGGAGTGTACATGGGCTCCCACCTAACTTTTAGAGAGCACCTTTCTTCCAGAAGAGCTACTGCAAGTAAGCTTCAGTTTGCTTTCACATTGCTACAAAACAGTTATACGGCAAATAGCACCATTATCTGCCTCAGGTTATAGGAGCAACATTCTTAACATCTATCTCTCGTGGCTCTGAATTACTGAAAGGGAGCAAAGCGACGATATTAAATATGCTTCAATTGATCCCTTTCAAAAACGTATTTGTCTTGCCACAACACATCTGGCAATCTCTGGTCATATTGGAATTTGGCCTCTTCCATAAATTTCCAGTGAGGAATGAGGCTCTCGTCAAATTGTGCTTGAAGTTCAGATCATCTCCACCTGGCATAGTAGCTTGTCTGTGCTGGTTAGAAATGGGAAATCCGCCTTTCAGCAAACTTCATGGCCCTAAAGTTAGCAGAAGCTTGGAACTCAAATATGGAATATGCTGCCTTTAAAAGAGTAGCCAACAAGGCCACAAAGCTCCAATCTGGGACCCTTGACAAGGCAGAGCTTGCACACAAGCGGCACGCGTGTGCAGTCTTGTCATCATATGCCGTCTGGGGTCCACAGTCATATTTGACCACTCGTTTTTCATGGGTCTTGAAACAAGCCCTGCTGTCCTTCCTCCTTGGTGAATTTCCATCAAAGGACCTGGTCCCAATCAGGAAGCAGTCCTGGTCAAATAGCTATTGCCTCTTAGGAGGATAAAATCAAGAAAGCTTGCTTCAAATAATGTGTGTGTGCCCTGGCCTCTTACCCCTTAGGAGAATATTGTTATGCCCAGTGTTGTGTTCCCTTCAAATTAGGTCTTGCTGTCCCGCAATAATTGCACTTTTGAATTAACACTCAATTTAGCTGTCATGAAAGGCAACTAGCTTCCTGATCCAGGTATTAGAACAGCTGACAAAGCAAACACTGCATGGTCCTAAATAAGACCCAGCATTGATATGAACGTCTTGATGTCAGAATCTGCATGGGTCTCAGGTTGCTTGCATTTAAAAGGTGAAGGCTCGATTTGTACTTCCGATCATGGACAAGTTGGCCGACAACTAGAATCCATTTACCTCTCGAACTCAGTGGTCTCCAGTAGAAAGAATTGCCACCCTTTCTCTGCAATATTGAGCACTTTCATGTTTTACTAGCTGTTTGAGAGAGATTAGTTGAATTATTAAGTTTATTCTTTTTCCACTCTTTAGTAATATCGTGACAGCACATGTTTTGATTAAGCACATGAGCTTTATTAAAAAGGTAAATGTATCAAGTGCTGTTCAATTTATAGACACAAGCACGTTATGTTCAGTTTGGACATCCCAATTTAAACTCTCTGTTTTAACGTTAATTTGGGAATCCTTGGCCGTAGCGGGCATTCTTAGAGCTGTTTTGATTTGATTTGTTATGGATTTTATCAACTGGTTTTATAAAATTATATGGATGTACATTGCAATGATTTTAATGAATCTGCAATAAAGTTTATTAGTTACATATAATCTTTCTCAGTGGGATTACATAGTTACTATACAGCAATCAAAGACATTTGTGTAACAGCAACACAAAACTGTTTAAATATTTTATTCAGCATATACTTCTCTTTACAATTCCTACCTAGTAGAGGATTCATTACCAGGTTACAATCTCCTCCTGGAATTCTCCACCGAATCTCAACATTAGTTTTGAAATATCATTCCAAAACGAATTATTTACAGATGTAAGACCATACATATTCAAAATTGCATTTGCCATTGTATTAGCTAATCCTTTAAGAACAATCCATATGCCTTCATTATCTTTCTTTTGAGATTCGTCAATGACGTCAAGATTCTTATTACATAAAATTGTTGTTCTACTTTACTTGTGCAAAGGAGGGGATGCAACAACAGTGGTTACCCAACATCTTCTACATTTCACTGCGCCTTTCTTCAGGAAGATGTGATGTTTCAAAAAAGACTACATCTGGCTTACGTCTAGCTAAATGTGTTAAAACTCTCTGTTTCTTTAAAGGGTTACATAACCCTTACCATATAAAACACCAACATACTCGTATTGATAAAATTAAGGTAACTCATCACTTCAATATAAGAAATGAATAAATGAGAAATGTTAAATGAATTAAGTGAGTATTTGAAAAACAATTAAACAAAGTGAGGAAGGAATAGAATATTCAAAGATAATGAAAGGAAATAGAAGAAAGGATAATTGTAAACTAACAAGAGAGAGAGAAAGCACAAGTCATATAAATGATGCTTGCAAAATATACCAAAATGTAAAAAGAATGCTAAGGAGGTGGAGAGACCCCAAAGATAGAGTCTCAGCACTTCGGTACCATTAATCAATCAGTCAGTGAATTTGTAGAGCTCTTCTTGTCACCGATGAGAGTGTCCAGGCACTGGAAATATGAAGTATGCAGGGGGAGAATTTGATACACAAAAATAGACTTGTAGAGAGAGGAAAAATGGAAAGTTCATTGTTGTATAAAAAAACTATATTTCAATGGTTACACAACAGTGCATACAAGATTTAAGGTAAGTCATAAGTTCTGTCACGTTTCAGAAGTTTCCATTTCTTTTTTTCTGCATTCCTAAAGAAACTTCTTAAGTTTGGGTGGATCATCATAAGTGACTGTTTTATCTTTGTAAGTAAAACTAAAGAGGTAAGGATGCATCGCCCCAAATCTGACATTAAAGCATTTTAGGGCAATATGTACAAAACATTTGTGACTCTGTAATTAATTGCAAACTGATTGCCGGTCACATAAAAACCCATATTTGTTATGCAGTAAAGACATTTGCAGGCATTTTAAAATGATGTGAATGAATAGCAAGTCAGTATTTTTGTGACATGGACTAGCGATTCGCAATTAGGGAATTGTTAATTGTGAATCAGTCTCTTTGTGTTCATCACATTTGCAAATAGCGAAGTCGTAAAAACCCCATTCAGCATATGCAAATCGCCACCAATTCAAGTAAAATAAGACAGGAGAGGATTTTCTGTTAGGATTACACTATTTGACCAAACAGAGGAAGAGATGTATGCAAAGTACAGACTAAGTAGCGATGTTATTCTGGTGCTCATAGCAGAGTTAAACCCTCAACTTGAGAGGAACATCTTGTGCAGTATTTCTGTCCCCATCCATGTGCAGGTGTTATGTAGTTTGCATCTCTTAGCCTCTGGTAGCAACCAAGGTGTCATTGCTGCAGCTGGTGGTGTCACAGAGTGCCATTTGAATCAAAGATTAGGCTAGGTGCACCGCTAGGTTAAACGACTTTAAGGAAAGGTAAGCAAATGTAGATCTATTTTTTAGGGATGTTTGGGTGCTCCAGCAAGTAACGTATCCGTCCGTGTACGTCTCTGAAATTCAACTGAATAGTGCACACATCAAAGGTGAGTGCATCCCTGCTATTGGGCACACCTTTAGTTCTTCATTGAAGACTCGAAATACTAACGTTTGATCAAAATTGATTTATTTTCGATTTTTCAAAAGTTCATAGGTTTTGTTTCCATTCAATATTATTTGTTCATATCAAATGTATTTGTCAAACATTCATTTGTATTGTACATTGTCCGTCAGCTTGTTATAGCCTCTACAATGCATTTCGGGCTAATTGAGCCCTTTATCAAGGAGCTGTAGAAACGCAAATAAACCATAATGAGTATCATAAGGCAGTTCACAAAACATACAATCATCATGTTCATTACATACTCGAATTTAACTATATATATATATATATATACATGCTAAACATAGTTCTATACGAGTGTTGGTGAATGATCGGTGGTATGTGTGCCGATTTTCCCATGTGGTCAAGTGTGTCATGCATCGCGCTAAACGTAAACAATGCTTACGTGAGCCGGTTCTCGGTTGATTCACCGGCTGAAATAAAGATAGTGAGGAAAAGTTAGTGCCCAGCAGCCTCACAGGCTAGCGTTATACACAAATATAATTAGTGCCAGAGGTATATGCAGTTCAACTGCTGACTTACTTGCTCGCCCTATAAGAAGTTGAATCCGAACAGGTTTCAAAGGCTTGGCATAACGCTTCGGGTTTGTGAGCCGCTTAAACTCGCGCGTGTTTTAAATGGTGAAGTTCTAAACACGGAAGTGACATCACGTTCTACACTTGATTAGGGAACGAGCTGTGCAGGCGTATGTGAACTGTGGCAGCCATCTTAGACTAGTGTGTTATATACGAGCAGTAGTTACTGATTAAGTCTACATAACATAATAAATATATGTACCAAATGTTACAGTAGGCAGCAGAAAAGTATAATGCATTATATCCCACCACTTTGGTGGCTTATAAAAAACAACTGAATTCAGTCCTTTCATTAAGCCCAAAGGGCTTCATGGCTTGTAATCGATATATCCAATTAATTTCTCTTTGGAGTAACATCTTATTATTGTCTTTACCCTCTTTCTTTTCCACGATTTCCAACACCATGAATTTGAGTTGTGCAATGTTATGTTGTTGTTCAAAAAAATGCATTGCAATGGATGATTTTTCGTACTTAGTCCGGATGTTTGATTTGTGTTCGTTCAAACGTGTTCTTATTTTTCTTTCTGTTTTCCCAATGTAGATCTTGCCACATGGGCATTTCAACAAATAAATGAGGCTGGATGAGTCACATGTTGCGCTGACATTCAATTTGATGCTGTGTCCCTTCATAGGGTGGTTGATGGATGTGCCTTTCACAACGTTGTTGCAACTATTGCAGTTTAAACATGGTTGGGTCCCCTTTGGCTCTCTTTTGTTTTTAGGTTCTCTGGAGAGAATCTCTTTAAGGTTGTTGTTACGGAAGTATGCAAATATTGGAGGATCTTAGAATATATCATTAAACTCTGGTTCTAGTGTGAGAATCCGCCAATGTTTTAAGATGATCTTTTTACAAGCCTTGCTTTGAGTAGAAAATGTAGACACAAGTACCATTCTGGTATCTTCCGGTTTAGGAGTTCTAGTTAGGGCTTTTTCTCTGGTGATTTTAGAAACACGATTTTCAGCGTCATTAATGATTTTCTGTGGGTAGCCTCTTGCGGCAAATCTGGTGCCCATCTCTTTGATCCGTTGTTTACTTGTTTCATGATTAGATGTTCTGCGTTTGGCACGTAGCATTTGAGCAAAAGGTAAGTGTTGTTTGAGTGAGCCCTGGTGAAAACTGGAGAAGTGCAACGTATTGTTACGGTCTGTTGTTTTCCGAAAGATGTCGGTTTCAAAACCAGTGTTAGTCTTTTTAATTAGCACATCTAAGAAAGTGATAGTATCCTCATTGATTTGCCATGTGAGTTGAATTCTGTTATCTTTTGTGTTAAGCTCAGTGAGAGCTTCTTCCAAATTGTGTTTGGTATCCTTTCAGATAAAAAAGAGATCATCAATATATCTGACGAATAACTTCAGGTTTTTATTCCAGTTGGGGTTCTCAAAGATGTTGGTGACTTCAAATTCTTGCATATAGATGTTCGCGTACGTGGGCGCTGCACAGTTCCCCATGGACATGCCAGAAAACTGCTAAAACCATTTATCTTCATATGTGAAATAGATGTGGTAGAGGGTATACATCATGAGTTTCATGAGAAACGCTTGTAAGTTCTCATCTATGTTGCTGTTCAAGATCGCTTTTTCAATTACCTCGATTCCTCCTCCATGGGGGATGGATGTATATAGGTTGTTTACATTGGCTGTGCATAGTATCAATTTTTCCCCTTCATGAATTTTAACTTCAGACAATTTTATTAGGAATTCTGTCGTGTCTTTGATATAACTTTTCATTTGTTTGACTATTGGTTGGAGATAATGATCCAGAAATTTCCCAACTGGCTCATGAAGAGAGCCCCTGGTAGATACTATTGGCCTGAAAGGAGGGTCCAGTAAGTTTTTGTGGATTTTTGGCGTCATATTGATGGTTGGGCTTTTTGGATGTTCCAATAGTAGGTATTTTTTTGTTTGATCATCAATTATACCATTTTTTAGTGCTTTGTCAAGTATTTCCATTAGAACAGTCTTGAATTGGTTAGTAGGATTAATTTCCAATTGTAAATAAGTTCCTTGGTCTGATATATGCTCCAATACTTTGTTTTGGTATATGCTGGTGTTAACTATTACTAAGGCTCCGCCTTTATCTGCTTTTATGCATTTAATGTTTTTATTAGCTGCCAGTCTTTTCAATGTGTCTTTATCTTTTTGCGTGATGTTTTCTCTGATTTTCTTGTGATAGTTGATTTTTAACAGGTCTTGTTTTACAAGTGACTCAAACATATCGATGCATTTATGACTGGTTGGGGTTAAATAGGAACTAGCTGGACGAAGGCCTTGTAGTAGGTCCGGTTTTTGTACTGAACTTGGTGGTATGATGTTATCAAAGTAATGACGCAATTGGAGCTTCTGTGTCAATTTAAAAGTGCTGACTTCTAATTCCAATAAATTTGTTGAGGTTGTTGGAATAAATGATGTACCCTTTTGGAGTAATTTGATTTCATTAGATGTTAAAGTGGTATCTGATATGTTGATAACTAAGTGTTCTTCTTCTTTTTGGTGTCTTTCTTTTGTTGTTGGATAGTGCTCCTCGTGTTGGGGTGATCTTTTTCCTTTCCTTTTGCCCCTCCTGGGTCTGCTGTGTCGCTTTGGCCTTCCCTTAAAAAAGGCTCCGTTGTAGACGAGTGTACTTCTCTAGAGGCCGATCTTTCTCTCGTGTCTCTCTGTTGTGCTGATGTAGTAGGAGGTGTTTGTCTTCGGGAGCGGTTCGATGTGTCACTTCCAGAGGAGGAAGTATCGGTCTGTTGGCTGTAGGGTTTGTTCCGGCGTCTCTGGGCGTATACATCCGCCCAGGTGTAAACTTCGTTAAGTTTATAATCCAGAGTATCACGTCTGAAATTATGGAGTTTTCGTTTGTGGTTTTCCTTGGTGTGTTTGTCAATTTGTATTTCAATGTCTTCCAAAGTTTTTGACCATTCATCAGATGGGATCTGGTCCTCTAGTTCCTTTTCAATTTCTTAGATTTCTTTAGTGAGGTCTATTAAAATGTTGGATAATTCTTCCACTATGAGCAGAATTAGGTCGAGGCTACATTTATTGAGAAATGCATTCCACTTATCTTGAAAACTTTTCGAGTTTTTGCAGAGTGAGGGTTTGAATGCTAGCCTTAGTCCACGTGGAATCCTGAGTACTTGATGATATTTAATGAGGGTATTTGCATGGAGTTTTTGGTTAATCCTGCGTTTTGACAGATACAATAGTTGTTTAATGCATTGTTCCTTTGAGCGGCCTGATGTTTCTTGTGTTAGGTCGTCATTGATTAGGGCATAAATGCGTTTTGTTTCTTCATCTCCGTAGACAAGTGTACTGGCTCTCGCTTCGGTGGATTTAGAGATCTCATCATATTGCATACTGGAATTTGGTGTGCTTGCGTGCTACCAGCCTGGGGTGGCGGAACAATTGCTAAATGAATCAAAGAATAGGCTAGGCGCACCGCTAGGTTAAATGACTTTAAGGAAAGGTAAGCAAATGTAGATCTATTTTTTAGGGATGTTTGGGTGCTCCAGCAAGTAACGTATCCGTCCGTGTACGTCTCTGAAATTCAACTGAATAGTGCACACATCAAAGATGAGTGCATCCCTGCTATTGGGCACACCTTTAGTTCTTCATTGAAGACTCCAAATACTAACGTTTGATCAAAATTTATTTATTTTCGATTTTTCAAAAGTTCATAGGTTTCGTTTCCATTCAATATTATTTGTTCATATCAAATGTATTTGTCAAACATTCATTTGTATTGTACATTGTCCGTCAGCTTGTTATAGCCTCTCCAATGCATTTTGGGCTAATTGAGCCCTTTATCAAGGAGCTGTAGAAACACAAATAAACCATAATGAGTACCATAAGGCAGTTCACAAAACATACAATCATCATGTTCATTACATACTCGAATTTAAAGATATATATACATGCTAAACATAGTTCTATACGAGTGTTGGTGCCTGATCGGTGGTATGCGTGCCGATTTTCCCATGTGGTCAAGTGTGTCATGCATCGCGCTAAACGTAAACAATGCTTACGTGAGCCGGTTCTCGATTGATTCACCGGCTGAAATAAAGATAGTGAGGGAAAGTTAGTGCCCAGCAGCCTCACGGGCTAGCATTATACACGAATATAATTAGTGCCAGAGGTATATGCAGTTCAACTGCTGACTTACTTGCTCGCGCTATAAGAGATTGAATCCGAACGGGTTTCAAAGGCTTGGCATAACGCTTCCGGTTTGTGAGCCGCTTAAACTTGCGCGTGTTTTAAATGGTGAAGTTCTAAACACGGAAGTGACATCACGTTCTACACATGATTGGGGAACGAGCTGTGCAGGCGTATGTGAACTGTGGCAGCCATCTTAGACTAGTGTGTTATATACGAGCAGTAGTTACTGATTAAGTCTACATAACATAATAAATATATGTAACAAATGTTACAGTAGGCAGCAGAAAAGTGTAATGCATTGGTAACGGGGAGGACCCGGACCCACCAGGCTTACCTGTTTTACCTCTTTCCAATCAGCACACAAGGGCCTGGAGAAATACGGATATCCTCGGAGACAAGGAGCCCGAAGAGAGCGGGGAGCCCTGTTTCTTTAATTGGGCGGAGCTGGACCAGGACTACGTCACACGGCACGCCCCCGTATCCCAGGTAAAGGCAGCCCCAGAAAGCACACAGGGGTGTGTTACACCCGGAGGCGATGGAGGTGAGAGCGACGGAGAAGAGGACGAGTGCGGAGCAGAGAGGAGAGTGGCGAAGAAGACGGAGGAGAGGCGGGAGCAGAGGAGCGGAGACGAAAGAGGAGCGGAGCAGAGTCAGGAGGCGGAGTGGAGAATGGAGCAGGAGAGTGACCATCTGAGGAAGGAGGCGGAGTGGAGACCGGAGCAGGAGAGTGACCATCGGAGGAAGGAGGCGGAGTGGAGACCGGAGCAGGAGAGCGACCATCGGAGGGCGGAGGCGGAGTGGAGACCGGAGGCGGAGAGAGACCATCGGAGGAAGGAGGCGACGGCCGGAGAAGAGGACGGAGAGAGGAGAGGCAGAATCGGAAGACCCAGAGGAGAAGAGCCCAACAAGCCAGGAGGCCAACCGGAAGGCGCATCGCCCAGCCACAATTCGAGGGAAGTGTGGCTACCAGAGGTACGATCAAGGTTTTCGAGTTGGGCTGGATTTAAGCGGTCTAAACCCCCGTAAAGGCACCTTACGCCTCCCGTGCACTACCCTTCCTTCACCACCCTAGCACTGTAGACCCTAGTTGATTTTCGTGCACTTGTGTTCCCTCACTCCCTTCCCTGTGCCTTTTGGCAGCACAACATACTAAAACGGTGCTATCTTTACTTTCTCTCGGAGCGGCCTGACTACACGACATCGTGGAGGAAGAGACCCGAACCACAAGTCCCAGAAGACACCGGGACGACTGCCGGACCGCCATAGAGAAGCGCCAGCACAGACAGACGGAGGAGTCTGAAAGCCCCCTGCCCTACTACAGAAAAACGATACACAGGAATAGGACATTCAAATTAATAAAGCCTGCCCTACCTAAAGTTCCTGTGTCAGTAAGTCTGTTTGAAGGGAACTTAACAGAGCATACACCAACCCCAGTGAGCAGGGGCGGACCCGAGGTGCTACAGCATTATATCCCACCACTTTGGTGGCTTATAAAAAACAACTGAATTCAGTCCTTTCATTAAGCCCAAAGGGCTTCATGGCTTGTAATCGATATATCCAATTAATTTCTCTTTGGAGTAGCATCTTATTATTGTCTTTACCCTCTTTCTTTTCCACGATTTCCAACACCATGAATTTGAGTTGTGCAATGTTATGTTGTTGTTCAAGAAAATGCATTGCAATGGATGATTTTTTTTTCTTACTTAGTCCGGATGTTTGATTTGTGTTCGTTCAAACGTGTTTTTCTTTTTCTTTCTGTTTTCCCAATGTAGATCTTGCCACATGGGCATTTCAACAAATAAATGAGGTTGGATGAGTCACATGTCGCGCTGACATTCAATTTGATGCTGTGTCCCTTCATAGGGTGGTTGATGGATGTGCCTTTCATAACGTTGTTGCAACTATTGCAGTTTAAACATGGTTGGGTCCCCTTTGGCTCTCTTTTGTTTTTAGGTTCTCTGGAGAGAATCTCTTTAAGGTTGTTGTTACGGGAGTATGCAAATATTGGAGGATCTTTGAATATATCATTAAACTCTGGTTCTAGTGTGAGAATCCGCCAATGTTTTAAGATGATCTTTTTAAAAGCCTTGCTTTGAGTAGAAAATTTAGACACAAGTACCATTCTGGTATCTTCTGCTTTAGGAGTTCTAGTTAGGGCTTTTTCTCTGGTGATTTTAGAAACAAGCGCGAGCAAGTAAGTCAGCAGTTGAACTACATATACCTCTGGCACTAATTATATTTGCGTATAACGCTAGCCCGTGTGGCTGCTGGGCACTAACTTTCCCTCACTATCTTTATTTCAGCCGGTGAATCAACCGAGAACCGGCTCACGTAAGCATTGTTTACGTTTAGCGCGATGCATGACACACTTGACCACATGGGAAAATCGGCACACATACCACCGATCATTCACCAACACTCGTATAGAACTATGTTTAGCATGTATATATATCGTTAAATTTGAGTATGTAATGAACGTGATGATTGTATGTTTTGTGAACTGCCTTATGATACTCATTATGGTTTATTTGCGTTTCTACAGCTCCTTGATAAAGGGCTCAATTAGCCTGAAATTCATTGGAGAGGCTATAATAAGCTGACGGACAATGTACAATACAAATGAATGTTTGAAAAATACATTTGATATGAACAAATAATATTGAATGGAAACGAAACCTATGAACTTTTGAAAAATAGAAAATAAATCAATTTTGATCAAACGTTAGTATTTGGAGTCTTCAATGAAGAACTAAAGGTGTGCCCAATAGCAGGGATGCACTCACAGAGTGCCATTTCTCACTTGTATTATGAATTTCTAGATGCCATGTTAATTCACAGTCAGACCTATAAATATTTCCCCAGTAATGTACAGGAATTGCACAACACAAAAATGTAAATTTCTAACATTGCCAGTTTTATCATGTTATTGGATGTAGAGATGGTTCACATGTGCCTATATGCCCACCATATTGCATAGAGTAATTATTCAGAAATTGAAAAAATACTCATTCCCTGAAAATACAAGCAGTGTGTGATGCAAAATACTGTAAATGACAGATATTGTTGCCAGATTTCCAAGGAGCATCCACGATTCATGTATTTCCGCTACAGCGGCATTTACACAAGGCTATAAAGAGGAGATTTTAATGAAGGATATTCATTGGGTAAATACACATAGAATGTTTTCACATATACCTTAAATGTGACTTTAATCCAATAGCTAAATTTGATTTGCTTGTTTGTAGGTGATAGTGCGTATAACTTACCCCCAAAGATTATGACACCATATATGTCTACCAAAACACCTGATGCACATTTTTACAATGTGGCACACAATAGAACCAGAAATATCGTTGAACATACTTTTGTACAGCTTAAAAGTTATTTTAGACGTTTGCATAAGAGTGGCGGTGCCCTACAATATTCACCCGATACCAGTTGTAAAGCTGTAGTAGCGTGCTATTCTGCACAATAAAGGTACAAGAGAAGGTTTGATTCTAACACTGTCAGATTCTGAGTCTGATGAGGAAGAACAGTACTCCATCCCTCCTACACATGATGCGATAAGAGCTACAGAAGGGGAATTGAAATGTGTGAATATAGCTAATCATTAATTCTCATGGTAAGTAGGAAAAATCATGAAATATGACATCAATAAATTCAGAGGTATTCTAGGTTGTACAACTGAATATACCTTTCTTTTCACGTGACATAATGTATTTCTGAAATGATACATCTCTTTTCAGACGATTGTTTAGAACAAAAGGAAAGAATATGCAATTGTTTTGCAATTATTGTGAACTAGAGTTAAAATAATTTTAAGGGTTGTGTTTTCCATGAGCAGAAGTCTTTGGTCTACCATTTTCCCCAACACCACTTCGACGCCTGCTTTGATGCAGATTTAGAAAGTCTGTGGTACAGATGCTGCTCACACTGGATTGTGCCCTCACACTCCCACTCCAGCTTGTGTGCACTAGCAATTTTGTGTTCTTTGCATCATTTCCACTGCATTATTGACTTGTATGAGTCCTCTTGCTACATCTGCTCTATAGTAACCCATTTCCACTTGTAAGCTCTCAGTGCAGCAAGATAAGGTGGTGTGGCTTGTGCTAGCTGATTGACTGCACAAGTTAAGCCATCAATACTGGATGCGGTATGGCACTCCCTACATCTCTGATGTATGTTTTCCTGATGGAGTTCTAAATATAAGATCTTGATTGCATCAGTCAAATTATCAAATGTGTCTTTCATGGACATCTGATTGACAACTATGGTATTAGACAGTTTCTAATCCAGTAGTAATGTTTATATCCAGTGTTAACAGTTGTTGATTGATTAATCTATTTTCTTCTGTTGCAGGTACTGAACCTTTAGCATTGAGGTTTAGAACCCTACAAATAGCTGTGGAATTTCTACTCTGAACACATTTGCAACAGGTGACTGGAATTGAGTGTGTGAAGGATGACGAGTACCAAGTTGATATCTTCCCCACATTAGTTCCTCAATAGCAGTTGGTTGTGGGATGGTGGGGGGCCCCCTCCAGTTCCTCGTGTCTCAAGTAGCTGGCTTTGTGCAGTATCTGAGATCATACCATCTCTTACATATCTCCTCTATAGTTCTCTGGTTTACTCCTACTGCATTGTTTTTTTATTTCCTGTACTGGCTTCCATATCTTTTTTTCTGGGATTCAGACACTGTCAGGGATGCCCTTTCCAAATGGTGCCTAACATACACCTCTGCACGGATTTTTAATTCTTTGTCAGGCAACTTTAGTTTCTTTTTCTGATCCCAGCATACTTTTGTGGTTCAAAATAGGTGCATGACCAACATACAGTCTGATTTAGATTGGATTCTCCTAGGGGTCACCAGCACCAATACTATCCAGTTTTAACCACAGGACTACTTCCTGATTCTGATGTCATCACTCTATGCCAAATGTGACGCTTGCTATTTGCGAACCCATTTCTTATTAGTTCCTAAATACTGCACAACTAAATAATTATTCACTATATTTCTAGTGATTCCTTTCTTACATGCCGATTACTGATTACCAAATTGCGGTTTTCAAGAATTCCCTTTTTGGTAATTGCTATTCGGCTCATTTGTACATCTGGCCCTTAGTTGTGTTCTTAAGTTTAAGAATCGTTTCCGCCTATCTGCCATCATTTTGGCAACATGTTGGGAAAAAAACTTTTTTTGACAAGCCGTGTTATCTGTTTCTTTACTAATACTGCATGCAGAACTTTATTGAGAGCAACATCTTCCAAAAATAGCTGTATATCTCATCTAGATTCATAGTTGATTCTTTGCTTAGTCTATGTGCTCCTTGAATGTTTGGATGAGTAGAGTTTGGCAGATCTAAAAACTTTAGGATTAAACGTTTTAAAACACTCTATTAGAGTGCCCTCCACATCTTCCGGAATACCACGTATTCTGAATATTCCGAGAATATGTCTATGACCACTATTTTTAAGGTATTTAGCTTGTCTCTTAAAATCAGCCACTTCTAACAGTAAAGTGTCGATTTTGACCAAATGCATCCTGTAGATCACTAACTCTTTGCACCACTTCCATGACTCTCAGATCAATAAAAGGCCATTTACCCTCTAATCCCTGAAACCAATTATTAGTTTCCTCTCTGTAAGGCTTAAGTGCTCTAAGTTCTTAAGGGGAGCTCCGTTGAGCTCCGCACTGGGGTTTTGACTGGAGAAGAAGGATCTCTCTTTGGTCTTTTATTGGTTGCCAATACAAAAGATGTCTAGCCAATGGAGGAATATGTTGGCAACAGAGCCAGAGTAGGCTTTATCATCGACATAATTAAGGTCTGCCCACCTCTAAATAAGGTAGGCAGACTGTGAGTATGATGGAGAGGGTACTACATCACAATTTTGATAGAGTGCCCACTCTGCCAAATTCTAAACTAGCCTCGGAATCTTCTACTTCTTAAAATGCCAAAATATAGAGATTGCATTTCTGCAAGGAATGCATCTTAGTGCTTTAGAGAATGATAAATTGGGTAGTACCTGGAAAGACTGTATATACTTACCATCTTGGTCTTCCTTTGCTGGAGAAGTGGTAATATGGATTGACAATCTAATTTAATGCTACATCTGTACTGCATGACCCCGAAGGAGATAAGTGATGGTGTACAGTATTTTGAATGGGCAAGAAATGTGTTTTTGAATGTTTAGCACTCTCTGTTGTTGATATGACTTTCTTTTCTAAGACTATTAGATTTTGTGTGCACAGAGATAGGAGCATGACATCTTAATTGTTTATAATCAGAAATAGAGGCAAGATTCCCTCAGGAGATAAAATCTAAACTTACACTTATGTTGCAGCTCCTTCACCTTATCCAACTATTTGACATGACTGATGTGTTGTGGGAATGTCACTTTAATGATATTGTGTTCTCCTTCTTTTCTGTACTCTTGTAGAAGGCTGGACTACTTTTTGTATTTATTTTCATAGTCATGTGCTGTATGATAACTATTGATGCCAACTCTTCAGAAAGGGTTCCATAGATCACTCTCTGCCGATCAACTCTATTAAATATAGATGACAGCCCTGTATCTTCCTTTGGACACTTAGAGCCAAAGCACTTCAAAATGAGCAGTTAACATCTGGACCTAACATAAATAATAACCACAATCCTTGTCATTTTGTACCACTAAACTTATGAAATAAACCTGAACTCTAGCTCTGGTAGCTATGGCATAGAGCAAGAAGGTTTAGCATAGATGCAATGTGTAAAATATCAGTGCAATACTAAAACAGTAATAAAGTTGAAGTGCCAAACAACTAAAATCAAAAATTGGATTAGAAAAATAGTGTAAAATATTAGGGAAAAAATATACACCACAATGACAAAAAGTCAAAAAGGTGGATCAGTGATATGATTTTTTTTAAGTATTAAGTAGACATAGCGCAGAGAAGCACAACGTGCCAGTGATAGACAATAGTTGTGGTAGAACATGACCTCTTGCAATTTGGCGCTGACCATGATGGAGCAAGGGTCAAATGCACTAACATGGAATGTCCTGGTCAAAGGTTTTACCTTCTGACTTTAATCCTTTTAGTCCCAATCCACATCAGGAATATACATCTAAAGCCTCCCAGGACGTCAGGGGACGACAGGAGGGTTCAGACATGGTCCGGTTGCCACTGATCAGCTGGGCAATTGCAGGAAATGGCCTCTGGTAGTTTGTATCCCTGTAGTTTTAACAGGAGGTCAGCCTTATGAGTCATGCCCAGATTCACAAAGGTTTAGTGTTGGGTTAATGTTACTTTCGTAAAGCTAACCCAACTTGAAACCAATTTGGGAATTAACAAAACAGCGCTAATTGGTATTAGCATTGGTTTGTGTGAAAAAGTAATGCAAAGCAGCACGAAACTCTGCTTTGTCTTACTTTGCATGAAGAAAGCATTACAAGGGTGGTACATAGGCATTCCCATGCAACCACCCATGCTTTTTGATGCTAACCCCATCTACTAACATTAGTAGACCAGGTTTAGAAGATTAATGCAGATGAAAAGAAAGCGTTAAAAGGGGATGTATGTCAGTACAACGCGATCATTTTGATCGCAGTACTTGACATTGCGGATTTTACAACGCAAGTCGTTACAACGACTTGCGTTGGAGGGCGCGATTTGGGAATTTTATAATTTCATATTCCAACACCACTCCACGTAACAGTAGGGAGAGTGTTGGAATATAAAATTTAAATATTCCTTAACCAACAGCGCCATCCAGCGCAAGTCGTAGTAACGACTTGCATTGTAATGGCAGCGTGGTAAAGGTTGTGCGGCGTAAACACCGCATTGTGAACGACGTTTACCGTTAAGGAGAGACATTTTAATTTCTCCTTTATTTTCCAACTTTGCATGCTTGCCGCACTGTGCAGCACACATATAAAGTAGGAAATGCTTTGAAGTGTGTCTAGTCATAGTATTTTGTACAGGAAGGATACCCTTCATATACAAAGCCTATGTGACTCAGGTACGCACCCTAGCCCTGTGGCCCCAAGGTATGTGCCTGGCGCACAGCAGCTGAAATTGGGGAATGCGCTGTGTTCCTTGACAGCTTTCAGAATCTGGGCCCTTAAGTGAACATATGGTGTGTAAGGACTGTGTATCGGGACCTCCAAAATGTGCACATTCATTTTGCGATTTGTGATATCATTATAAAGAAAAGTGAAGTCCATTTTAGTTCTCTACAAATTTCTTTAGATCAGTGTTGTCAGATCTGTGGGTCAGGCGATTTTTGGTGGGTCATGAAAGTACAAGCAATGAATAAAAATATCTTTAAATTCTGCATGTATCTTGTCTCATTTGCTGCACTTCAATGACAGAAGTCAAATGTCAGCCTATGTCTTCTGACAAAAATGTTTTTTTAAACTCAGAGTGGTGTTTGCAAACTCCTCACTGCAGACAAAGAAAAATAAAGTGACAATCTTGCTGGGGGAGAGAATATGTGAAAGGAAAGGCTGAGGGATACAACAAAATGTAAATACATGTAAATGAATCATCGAGATTCAGCAGTTAGGAAAGCAAAAATTAAACACTTTTTGTAATTCTGAAGTTTGATTGAAACAAAGGTTTTAATATGATCAAACCAAATCATGGCACTACTTGATGATCTAAAAATATTACATTTCCACAGACACATGATTTCCACACGTTGTCCTTTGCATGCAATACAGTTTCACTCCTCCTTTGCGAGTTCTGCCTCGGAGCGGGGGAATAAGAGTTTATATTCAAAGTGACCTTGCTTGGTTTGGCAATTTAAGGACACGAATGAGTAACAACCAAAACGAGTTTACAGCCAAACGCCGCAAAGAAAGAGGCAGGTTTATACATAGCGGAATGTGACCTCGGGCAAACGACGAATGGCTCGAGAAACTAGTCGAGGAGAACAGGTTGAATGCCCCCTACGGAGCCGCCGACACCCCCGCTCTTGGAAAGGGCTCTTCGAAGCGGCCTGACTCTCGGTCTGCAGAGAGCCACTTCTCATCCTGACAGCCAGCCATCCCCTGCCAACCTCTTGAAAATCGTTCACGGATCTTCCGACCGAATTTGCACGGGACATTCAAAGTCGAACTTGAAACGCTTCCTATAGGAACGCACTGTTCAGCTGGATGAAAAGCGCTGGCGTGGATTAAACCATAAAACAAGATTAATATTTTTTGGTTATGGAAGGGCTTTTGGGACTATGTGCCTCGCCTCCTGTCCAGATGAAAGGGGCGTGTTCCAAAGAGTTGGGATTTTGATACCCCTGAATCCCTTGCTCGGCCTGATTCATCTCACGAGCCGCATCTGCTTCCGCATTACAGGCCTGCACAAAGCCTCTCTTGTTGAGGGGAGAACCACAGAGGGATCTCGCATCTCTGCCACAGCTGGCCGGCTGCTCCAGGGCCTGTGGCCACTAGGAGCCAGTGGCGCATTGCCAGGCAGAAGCGGTTTGTCCACAGGGGCTCCATGTCTGTTAACACACCTGAGGAAGCATCAATATTGGAAAAGAAGAGTGCTTGAGGGATGCTGGAGCCAATAAGTTTGTCTTCGTGGACAAGAGGCGCAGTGACGTAAACAGTTGGTGCTAGTCGTTTATTACCAGAGGGTACTTGTGTTCTGTAAGAAGGGCCATAGGTATAGGGAAAGAGATTCAAGAGAATTTGGATAGAGATGAAGGTGCTTAAAAACAGGAGAGGGATGGGGGTGTAAGTGGACTGAAGAAGTAAGCCAGCTAGGGAACACTGGAATAGAGAAAGAGTAGGTGGTGGCAGGTAATAGTGGCTACAGGGGCAGAAGGCGAGTGTCTTTTTGCATTGTGCATGTATTAATAAACCCTTTCAGACCCATGATAAAGGGTCAAAAGCATCGCAGACAAGTGACATGCTACATCATGGTTGAGTGCTTGGTTATTAACGTGCTGAATTTGTAGCGTGGTCTGTTTGGGAAATATTTTGGTGTCCTGAGTACTTGACCAGAATGATGCTCTTGTCTTACGTTGCAGGGTCTATGAGTCTAATGGTGAGTACGTGAGACAGATAGAACACAGGCATTTTACATTAATTGGTTTGTTGTAAATTGTTGAACATCTGTTCATAGCGCTGGGATGGCTCCCGGTAGCTATGCGCTTTACAAGTGCTTCATAGAATGGATCAAGTCCTCCTAGGAGTGATGGAAGAGCAGCACGTGGGATGCTCTGGACACAGGCAGTCATGTCAAAGCAGTAGCTAATCCCTTCAGGTATGCATTGGGCAGCCATGATAAATGATTTCAAATGTCCATCCGGAAATGGCTGGGACCAAACCAGTCACTTACAGGAGAAACTCAGCTTTAGTAAATATTCATTAGGGACTACCAGAAGTAACAGAGGAGTGACCTAGATCTGCCCGGACTTCAGAGGAGTGACCCAGGTCTGCACTGGCTTCAAATGAGTGACCCAGGTCTGCACAGACTAAAGGCAGCTTAATAGAAAGAGGACAGTAACCCAGATACAGTGATGGATATGCCACATAAGGTTCATCCAGGGGCTGTCAGAGACAACATCAGACCATGGTCTGTACAGACAGGAGCAGGAAGAATGCACCAATAGTCGAAGCCCTTTAGAGTCTTTCTGTAGTCAACAGAAGGCCAATCCACAACCATTCCAGTTTATAATCTTGTGTGCACACACACAAGCAGAGAAACTAGACAAAAGGAGACTTATGTGACAAAGCACAGATTAAGGAGGCTGTGGTCTGCTGAATAACTCGTGCAGCTGGTATTTACCCCTTTATTATTGAGAATTGAGTGTGTCAGTCAGAGTTCTAGACTTTGTTTGCTAGGGTCCATCCCAATTGGCAGAAAGGCGTCCATGGGCATAAACTGTAAGGGGTGGAAAAATAAACACTATATAATATTAATGCAGGAGTCACAGAGAGGTAGCCCCTGCAAGCACTGGTCAGAAGTAGCCAGAACAGATGTCTTATAGAGTTCATCAGGGGGCAACAGAGCAGCAGGGTCCACCAGTCCACCATCCAATAGTTACAGGCAGCCAGAGTAGTTATTGAACAAACTTCACTGAAGAGGGAGATGAAAAGCCCATTGTTTGCAAAAGTTACCACGATACTAAATGCTTCTTTCTGTGTTGCTTTTGTATGTTTTTTCTCTTTGTTGAGATAGCGTCCCATAATTGTTTAGTTTGTTGGAGCAAAGGGGTCTAAATGGTTCTGTATAATTAACAAAGGAAAAAACAGGTCTTCACTTCCTCTATGAATTTCAGATGACCTTTTATGTGTCTTTCTTTTGTTGATACTGACTTCCAGTATTTAGCTGCTTGTACCATGAAGGGGATTCCACCAATGCTATTCTTGTTGGAGGAAAGATGGAGAGCTGAACCTCAAAGGGGATGCCCGGTTCTATAAGTGTTTTTGGAAATTAACTTGGATGAACAATGAACCGTTGATTTGATGGTCCTGTGGACAATGAAGAGTGCCTTAAGAAAATAAGTAGGGCTTTAGGGAGTCAGTGAAATATCTGAAACAATGGTGTATTGCCTTCCCATTGGCAAAGTTGTGGTGGCTCACTTGCTGTGGCATTTTGTATGCTTTACCGTTTCTGCAGTAGAAAGAGTGGTGTCCCCAGGTACTTACAATTTCCATAGTTTATACATGACACAATGTTAGTGATGGTGGCCTTACGTTTCTGTCGATGTCCTAAGTGTGGGAAGGTAGTGCTTCATTTGGGGCAGTGGTTGCAGGTGGTGGGCACTAGCGCTCATTTTTGGGGACCATGGTTTATTTTTCATTAATAGATTAAACCCAGAGCAAAAAAGAGAAAGATGAAAAAAGGAAAAACAATGAAGCAGAGAAAGACAGGGACATAATGAGAAAGGGAAAAAGCAGGGATGAAAAAGACCCTGTAAGAGTGAGATAAAGAGAAAGGAAGTATTGAGAGGAAGAAAGAGGAGTGAGGTGGAATCAAGACCAGACAGCAATGGTTTTTGGTAACCTTGGTATTTAGCATCACTGGTGGCAGGTTCGTAAGAAACAATTTGGGTTCGATGTTCTTTATTTACATATTAAGCAATGGAGGAGATGTTTGTGAGTGTTCGTATTATGTAGAAGGTGCTTTTTGTTACTTAATCATTTGAGGGATCTGAGAAAGGTTGGTGTCCACAATCACTCATACATTTACAGCTTTATTTGATTTCTATGGCGGAGTCTCTTGTGGGTGTGCAGGAGCAGAGGCACTTGTCATGGCAACAAGAGGAGCAGGAGCAGAGGGACCTGGTGCAGATAAGTATTGTAACTATAAAGAGATAAGGATAAGGAATACAGAGACATATTCTAGCTCACTGCCTTGTACGCATGAGAATCTTGCTCATGAGCATACAAGAAGAAGATGCAAAAAGGAACTCCAAAAACGGATACCAAGTGCATGTGTCTCTCCCCAAAAGACTCCTAAAAGGACTGAGGGTTGGCAAAAAGAGTCACACCTTAAATCTTCAATGCCCGTTGCAGATAGGGAGCCATGAACAACACAAAGCAAAAACCTGCTAAGTGACTAACAAGTCCCACTAGCTCCCAAGGAATTCAAGGAGCAATCCCCACAAAAATTCCCACCCCCCCGGAAAATGTTCATTTTCAATATGAAACATATGAGTGGTCAATACAAAGCTGGAGCAGAGGGGCAGGAAGATGATTGAGGATCAGCTACCTACAAACCCTAGTCTAAAAAGGACAAGAGAGCATACAAAGAGGAGACCAAGAAGCCCAAGGAATACCAGCTAAAACAGGACACAGGTACCAGACTGGTGCAGAGCTAACCCCGTAGTCCAGGACCCAGAAATTATGGGGAATAACATGGAAAATGAACAAATAGTTGCTCCCAAACTGCAATTTTATTTTAGCCCTGCAGGGTGCACCATTATCACCATATCACCTCTCCTTTGGGGATATTTTCAATCAACACAAAGAAAACATTCCAAGAATCTCGATCCAGGTAGTTAGCGCAGCTGTGGTAATCAGGACAAGATACACTGTTGTCTAAATTCACATTCTAGGGAATTGTTTTGAATTCTTTAAATTCTCAGATCAAGTTCATTTTATTATTTAAAACATTATTTGGTTCTTTAATAAATTGTCAAAGAGAAATCATGGTTTTCCCCATTTATTTATTCTTTGAATCATTAATAATATCACAATCTCAACAGATTTCGGGTTAAACTCTTCTTCAAAAGTTAAGTGGAAATCAATATCTGAAACTAAAATGAAAATAATATATTAAATAAGAACATGATGGGGGTGCTTTTGTGCACTTGGACAATGGCGAAACGCAGCTATGTACCATGATTGTTCAACTCAATATGTTAAGAAAGGATTGTTGCAAGCGCTTACATAGATACATTTGACTGAAAGTAGAGAATACAAACGTTTCTGTTTATTTCCGAACTCATTGCTATGTTCTGCACAGCCACAACTAGCAACAACATAATAGGAAATTGCATTGGGCACTCAACTAACCTCGAGCTATGTGGGTTTAAGCTCTGTAAAGATTGTTGGTAAACCCCAGCCTGAGGCACAGCAGAAAGTGTAAGGGAAAGAGCCAACACTGAGCACCTATTGCACTGGTTTTAAAATGTGCAACCATTTGCAGGGGCTCACAGCACAATGCCTGTACAAGCCTAGAAGGACATCACGTAGATGGAGCCAAGAGGAGAAAATAGCACGACCATGGATTGCCGATTCACCTTAATGATAGGGGTAGAGGAAGTGACCTCAAACATTCTTTGGCATGACTTAGAGTTAACCACTTCTCCCACACGTGGCCCCAATGTTGCCTTCTATTTGCGCTGATTGATATGGGGCAGACCAAGATTTAGATACTATAGAAAGTAAACAGGGCTAGAGGTCCATGTTTACTTCCATTTTATTCAGAAAAGGGGGTGGTGATGGACAGAGTATCTGAATTAAACAGAACACTCGTACCCAGTCAACAGATCAGGGCTTGATCCATCACCGTTTTTTACCTCACTGCACCATCCCAGCTCAGAACCTGGCTACATGCAAATTAGTCTGTCCCTGGCCCAGTGCATCATGGGAAAAGGGCAGACCAAACTACCAAGCCAATTCTTATACTCGGAAGGAAACAAGCTTCCGGGGACCGGTTTCTGGCATTTCAGCCGTCTTCGGCCCAGCTTGCTTGAATCCTGATGGTGCAATGAGCAAGGGACTCACATCTGAGTATACCCTTCCACGCTTATGGTAGACAAAATGATTCAGAAAAGGGGGTGGTGATGGACAGAGTATCTGAATTAAACAGAACACTCATACCCAGTCAACAGATCAGGGCTTGATCCATCACCGTTTTTTAGCTCACTGCACCATCCCAGCCCAGAACCTGGCTACATGCAAATTAGTCTGTCCCTGGCCCAGTGTATCATGGGAACAGGGCAGACCAAACTACCAAGCCAATTCTTATATTTGGAAGGAAACAAGCTTCCGGGGACCGGTTTCTGGCATTTCAGCCGTCTTCGGCCCGGCTTGCTTGAATCCTGATGGTGCAATGAGCAAGGGACTCACATCTGAGTATACCCTTCCACGCTTATGGTGGACAAAACGATTCAGAAAAGGGGGTGGTGATGGACAGAGTATCTGAATTAAACAGAACACTCATACCCAGTCAACAGATCAGGGCTTGATCCATCACCGTTTTTTAGCTCACTGCACCATCCCAGCTCAGAACCTGGCTACATGCAAATTAGTCTGTCCCTGGCCCAGTGCATCATGGGAACAGGGCAGACCAAAGTACCTAGCCAATTCTTATACTGGGAAGGAAACAAGCTTCCGGGGACCGGTTTCTGGCATTTCAGCCGTCTTCGGCCCGGCTTGCTTGAATCCTGATGGTGCAATGAGCAAGGGACTCACATCTGAGTATACCCTTCCACGCTTATGGTGGACAAAACGATTCAGAAAAGGGGGTGGTGATGGACAGAGTATCTGAATTAAACAGAACACTCATACCCAGTCAACAGATCAGGGCTTGATCCATCACCGTTTTTAGCTCACTGCACCATCCCAGCTCAGAACCTGGCTACATGCCAATTAGTCTGTGCCTGGCCTAGTGCATCATGGGAACAGGGCAGACCAAACTACCAAGCCAATTCTTATACTGGGAAGGAAACAAGCTTCCGGGGACCGGTTTCTGGCAATTCAGCCGTCTTCGGCCCGGCTTGCTTGAATCCTGATGGTGCAATGAGCAAGGGACTCACATCTGAATATACCCTTCAACGCTTATGGTGGACAAAACGATTCAGAAAAGGGGGTGGTGATGGACAGAGTATCTGAATTAAACAGAACACTCATACCCAGTCAACAGATCAGGGCTTGATCCATCACCGTTTTTTAGCTCACTGCACCATCCCAGCTCAGAGCCTGGCTACATGCAAATTAGTCTGTCCCTGGCCCAGTGCATCATGGGAACAGGGCAGACCAAACTACCAAGCCAATTCTTATACTGGGAAGGAAACAAGCTTCCGGGGACCGGTTTCTGGCATTTCAGCCGTCTTCGGCCCGGCTTGCTTGAATCCTGATGGTGCAATGAGCAAGGGACTCACATCTGAGTATACCCTTCCACGCTTATGGTGGACAAAACGATTCAGAAAAGGGGGTGGTGATGGACAGAGTATCTGAATTAAACAGAACACTCATACCCAGTCAACAGATCAGGGCTTGATCCATCACCGTTTTTTAGCTCACTGCACCATCCCAGCTCAGAACCTGGCTACATGCAAATTAGTCTGTCCCTGGCCCAGTGCATCATGGGAACAGGGCAGACCAAACTACCAAGCCAATTCTCATACTGGGAGGGAAACAAGCTTCCGGGGACCGGTTTCTGGCAGTTAAGCCGTCTTCAGCCCGGCTTGCTTGAATCCTGATGGTGCAATGAGCAAGGGACTCACATCTGAGTATACCCTTCCACGCTTATGGTGGACAAAACGATTCAGAAAAGGGGGTGGTGATGGAGAGAGTATCTGAATTAAACAGAACACTCATACCCAGTCAACAGATCAGGGCTTGATCCATCACCGTTTTTTAGCTCACTGCACCATCCCAGCTCAGAACCTGGCTACATGCAAATTAGTCTGTCCCAGGCCCAGTGCATCATGGGAACAGGGCAGACCAAACTACCAAGCCAATTCTTATACTGGGAAGGAAACAAGCTTCCGGGGACCGGTTCCTGGCATTTCAGCCGTCTTCGGCCCGGCTCGCTTGAATCCTGATGGTGCAATGAGCAAGGGACTCACATCTGAGTATACCCTTCCACGCTTATGGTGCACAAAACGATTCAGAAAAGGGGGTGGTGATGGACAGAGTATCTGAATTAAACAGAACACTCATACCCAGTCAACAGATCAGGGCTTGATCCATCACCGTTTTTTAGCTCACTGCACCATCACAGCTCAGAACCTGGCTACATGCAAATTAGTCTGTCCCTGGCCCAGGGCATCATGGGAACAGGGCAGACCAAACTACCAAGCCTGCCTAATTCAGACACTCTGTTAATCACCACCCCCTTTTCTGAATCGTTTTTGGCCACTATAGGTGTGGCAGGGTATACTCAGACATGAGTCCCTTGCTCACTGCAACATCAGGATTCAAGCAAGCCGGGCCGACGACGGCTGAAATGCCAGAAACCGGTCCCAGGAAGCTTGTCTCCTTTCCAGTGAAGAATTGGCTTGGTAGTCTGGTCTGCCCTGTTCCCATGATGCACTGGGCCAGGGACAGACTAATTTGCATGTAGCCAGGTTCTGAGCTGGGATGGTGCAGTGAGCTAAAAAACGGTGATGGATCAAGCCCTGATCTTTGGACTGGGTAAGAGTGGTCTGCTTAATTCAGACACTCTGTTCATCACCACCCCCCTTTTCTGAATCGTTACTTCCATTTCATGCCACTGTTTTTTTTACCCTGATCCCACAGCTTGCCTGGCCAGTGGCAGGAATAGCAAAGGACACACCGGGAGGTGCAAATGTTACCTTAGGCTACACCTAATTAATGTCCGCGAACATCATGGTGCACACAATAATCCCAACATGAAGGCAGCAGGGCCCACACACTGTCAGCTGAACGTGGGCTGCAAGCTCAGCAAGGGCCTGTGAAATCAGCAAAATGAAGGATGAAACAGTCAAAACGGGGTGTTCTGAATAGAACTGGTCTGTTTTAGGCACATCTGGATGGGTTAAAGTTTACACTTCTTTTCTCTTAGGTAGCCAGTGCAGTGCCTGTTTCCAGGGTGTGGACAGCACTCATGATGTAAGAATTGTTACAAGGACAGGACGAAGAGTCCATAAAAAATGTATGTATTTTCATTTTTATTTACGTTTGAAAACGTGTGACTCTATATGTATATTTCCAGTTAAAGTGTATGTGTGTGAGTGCATGTATGTGTCCACTGGCACATATGGGAATCTGTATCAATGTTTGAATTCTAGTGCAGGGGTCCCCAACCTTTTATATAAAGACAGCTGCATATGTTCAATAAAAATATTTTGAGCTTCTAATATTATGAGATAGAGTTTTATTAGTGACCACATAGCCATGATTACCTTAGTGGCCACCATATGCAAGATTACCAGCAGTTTTCACCTCAGGGCCCAGGCATGGTTGCCAGCAGTAATGTAAAAAATACTTTGTCAATGTGGCAAGCCTCTACATGGGTAATGCATAACAATGCACATGGCACCAAGTTAATATTCTTACTAATAGGTACCCAGTGCTGGCTTTTGGGCGGTGCGAGCGGTGCCACCACACCGGGTGCCAAGGTCAGGGAGGGCGCCATTTGTGCTCTGAAATCGGCACTGGTTGCATTGCCCAAAAGCCTGCACTGTTAAACACTGTTGTCCCTCTTTCTTTTCCAATATGTTAAACTTCGTAGAAATAGAAGGGAGTAAACCGTGTTAAACAGTTCAGGAGGCACGTTTTTATGTGCACTCACACACTGAAGTTAAATATTTGCTTTGTTTATGAGTCATAAAATAAAATAAAAGGTTTCACATGAACGTTCGGAGATTTAATTTAATTGATCTAGGCTCCGCTCTCTACTTGCATTATCATTATGTCTTCTTACCACCTTGATTTCTAGAAGACATTCATCACCAGCTTAATTTTGTGTAATTCACTTTCAGTTTGTTAATTAAAACATGTATGTTTTAGGTAGGGCCGGCTCTGTGGTGGGGCAACATATACTATGGTTTTAAAAGCACCTGCTGCTGCATTATTTTCTTCTAGCAATTTTCAGGCAACAATAAACCTGTCAGATAACTCTGGTGATTGTAAGGTGGCAAAGGGGGTTAATATGCCTGCTGCAAAGAACATGTACCATGCACATCACAAAGAGCATATAATGTAAATAAGTCAGTAGGTTACTGCTTTTGTCAGAGAGATCCTATTGTTACTTGCAGTTTGAAAGTCTAAATCCTAATGTCGAACAGGGAGCTATTTACTGTCATCAAAGAGCTGAATGAAAACTGCATGGTTTAGGTTCAAGCGCTATGATTTTTCCCTAATTTTTCATTATCTTAATGTTGCAAAATGAGTTTATTTGGGCAGACATCAATTCTTATTATTAAAGAGAACCGCAACCACGGTGTTAAGTTTTAGATTCTAAGTTTGTGCTTCTCCAGACCAAGCACTCTTAAATTATACTGCCTACAAGTATGGATGACATGACTCCTTTTGTAGACCTCTGTCTTATGTAACATTTCCCATACAATGATTTACACACATAAAATTGCTTCAGTGGTGTAGCAAGGGAGAGAGGTGGGAGCAGACCACTCCAGGCGGCACGTCTTTTGGCGGCGACAGCCTCCCCCTACTCTTATCTGTGGTCTCGGAGCGGAAATCCCCCCACTCTTCAATCGGCCGCCACGGGATGGCAAATGCAGTGACCGCCTAAGGCAGCCAAAGAGCTAGCTATGCCTCTATATTGATAGTCTCTGTGTAATATTTGCAATGTAAAAGGGTCTGACACACTAAACTGTTATGAGTGGTGCTATAAAACTAATTTAAGGCATCTGTGAGAGAGTAGTTATGGAGATTTGAGGGGCACTGTTGAAGAGTTGTAGTGTGGGAATTCGTCACGAAGGTTTTCCTTGGGGGGGCACCAACCAACATTGTCACGCAGGGCGCCACCAGCGCTAAAGCCGGCCTTGTAGGTCCCCTCCAACACCAGATGTATTTTCATTCATTTCATTCAAATAATAGCTTTACATTTAATTTAAAAATTAAACAATTTTTCTTCAAATATCAGTAGACGAGTTCTGAAAAAGGGCACATTCTCGTCTCCAATACACACTTTTCAATTTAGGTATACATATATTAATTCAACCAAGCAAAAGGTTCTAATTTAGGAGGCTGGGCTACACAAAAGAGAGCTACTTAGAGGTAGAGGGGAAGCTACCAGTGGCTCATGAACTACTCTTTGCAGAACCCTGTTTTAGTGTTTGTGAGCGGAAGTGGGTACACCTCAGCAATGATCTCTGTACGCATGGGTGTACATGTGTGTGTGTGTGATTTCTATTAACTTTGTATGTCACCTGCATGACAGGAAGATGTGTGATTTGTTTTGTAATTTGGCATTTTATGTGACTAATTTTGATGAAAAAAGCACAAAACGAATGGAATGTCTGTGAACCCCCATGTGAGTGGGCGACTGCACACACGCACATTTCCTGAGCATGTCCGTGCAGCTGGCCATTTGCATTTTATTTTTAGACTCTGTATCTCTTACCACGTGTGCGTGCTTAATCCAATAATCTTATCACAGAAACTAAAAAATGAGTTAAACACCCTCATGTGATAAACATTTTAATTTAGGTCTGTCAGAGGGCACGAGCCCTAGGCAGGAAATCCTGTCCACCTTAGCAGAGATAATGTGTTTAAGTGCAGACTGCGTAATTAGTAAAAGATGTGTCTTCGCCGCTTTCTTCTTCCAAAAATGGGCCCCTCTTTCGTAAATGAAGGGAGGTTAAGGAAAGGAATGGCACGATTTTGACAACTTCAACCTCCCACCCTGTTGTTTTTATTCACTGAACGGCGTAATCTGATGGGTTTTTTGGTGCTCTTTTTACCTTTTGAATATCAGGCATGTTTGCCGCCTTCTGAAGGTTCTTAACCTGGCGTCCTCGAGATGCCGTGCCACATGCCCAGCGCGTGCCCCCACCACGTGGGCACGCTTCCTTCCGGCATTTCGCAGCAGGAGACCATTATCCAATCAGAACATCCATACCAGCGACATGATCTCTTAATTAGAGGACATGATTAAACGAACCATGGATGGAGACTGGAACCAGATACTGGCTCGACCTGCTGGGCTCCGGCGGGTGGAAACACTTAAAGGAACGAGCGGCCAGGTTAGGGCCGGATTCCTTCCAAAGTAAAGCGCATCTGGGGGGAAGGCTGGGATACCAACAACACATAAACTAAAGGGAACAGTATTTCGTAAAAAAAATCTTCCTGGAAAGGTCATTGTGAGCGTTTTCCTCTATCTAAATGGATAAACATAGCAGCTTTCTGTGCCAAGAGACGAAATTAGCTGCGAGTGGGACCTGCAGGCAGGTAGCAGGCACATGAAACTCATTTATGTTACAGAGATTAGCAAATTCACTTAAAGTTTCTCTGTAGACTTTCGCCCAACTCTGCAGTTGACTAATCCTTCACTGAGATAAACACTGCATCTCTCAATTGTATCCTGTGAGAACACCTTCTGTTGGAGCTATGCAAGGGCATTTGAATCCAGACTTGCAGCACCCACTCTTTGTCCACCAATAGGACTTAATAATGCTGTGCAAGTCAGATCTGCTGCAGCCAGCAATGTACCAGGGCTCAGACCCACGGATCACATGCCGGTTTGACCACATATGTCCTGAAGTGGACTATTCCACTGTTAGAAGTCAAGTAGAAGTCTGCCTGTGCCCCTGCATGTTAATATAGCCGTGAATTGTGGTCCCACTTGTAGCATTCAAGTGTTGCCCTACAGGTCTAGGCCAGACCTCCACTGTTCCCTTCTGTTGTAGCTCCTCTTCCCAGAAGATGATGCTGCCAGTGCATTCTACAGGTCCTTTAATATACATGTTCTGGGACCCATAAAAGTGTCTTCCAAAGTACCATGTCAGATATGCCGTACTCTGTATATTTTCCGCCTGTGACTTTTTTACAGCTCTCCATGTTCAGTATATTAATGTCCAGAAGCCCCCAACTCCTTTGTTGCATGGAGTTGTTTGTACTGATGTACCTGAAGGTAGACACAGAACACTCATTGCTATTAGGGCAGAGAAACCCACTGGCACAGACCTTCCACTGGACTTCAACCCTGATCTTCAGAACCTCCTGCGATCACAACACTGCAACAAATGCATACATTCTGTAATACGTTTCAGTCATTCCATAGTAAATCATTGTGAACCTCTTAGTTATTTAGCTCTGCTGCTTTGGACAGGACAGAACTGTAATTTCATTGGTCTCCACTTACATAGCAGAAACGCCTTATCTCTGCCTCTAACTTTCATAAAGCTGGAACCCCCTCACCCAGCACAGACAGCGTTTCTCTTTGCACACTTTTAACAAACCTTACTTTTATAAGACTGAGGCTATCTCGAACAGCCCCTTCTTAGTGACTTAGTAAAACCCATTGAGACGCCTGCGGCTAACAGTCTGGGGTGTTTTATACAGTACTGCAAGTGCAACTTAATACAGACGCACAGCATAGATTATTTTCAATTTATAGATTACCTCCACACATAACAGTGCATCTTAATACAACACACCCAAGTCTTCTGGGAGTGGATCCCCCCTCCTCCTAAATATGCAGAGACAGCATTTTAATACTGATCTGAAACCCCTCTGCAATTCCAGGAATTAGACTCCTATCACATAGCTCTTGCCACAAACCAGCTTTTCCACACCTGGTGCCCGCACACAGCACATCCCTCTCATCTGATTATAGATATTTAACACTCCTGCTATAAGGCACCAAACCCTCCTCAGTAAAGCACTGCCAGAACACCTTACTGGACTGGATGTACTCTTGCTTAGCAGAGTTTGCACCCCTCTATACAGACCGGGAACACTCTGTAAAAAGGGTCCTCACACAGCATGCCAAGTATATTTTAATGCAAGCATGCAACACCCTTTACAAGATGTATAGGGTCTTAATGCATACATTCAATAAACTTTAAAATCCATAAATTTACCATCTTTTGCAGAATACACCTGTGGAGCTTCAAAAGGAGTCACGGGGCAAAGTGGTGCTCCCATTAGTCAGGACTTTGTAGAAGGAAGCAACTGGAGCAGGTTGACGGAGGACTGATTCTTCTGAGGCAGAAATACTTTCCACTACAGAAAAGTGCCACCAAACTCTGGACGGTGTCAACATTTTAAAATAAATTATGTGAAGTTGCACACTTCTAGTAAAGACTATGGCTGAACCTGCCGAAATTGGAGGAAATCTTTATACATATTCGGAGAAAAACGTTGAAAAAATATGGTTCATTTAGTTCTAATAATGAAATAGGTTATCTTGGCAGCACATTCCGGGTCATGAGGTTGCCTCAATGTGAAAACTAGAAAAAGCAAGGGTCTTTGGAATAAAAGAGAAGCGTTGGATGAGAACAGATGGGAAAAACAAAGTAGGCTGTTTGTCTTTTGCAATGTCAAGGCAGCATCCTAGGAAGCGCTTTGCCACTCACCCTTGCTTGTTCAGGGTACCAATCTCGTCAGGTTACGAGCCA
The DNA here is from genome assembly GCF_964263255.1 of Lissotriton vulgaris. Classification (NCBI taxonomy): domain Eukaryota; kingdom Metazoa; phylum Chordata; class Amphibia; order Caudata; family Salamandridae; genus Lissotriton; species Lissotriton vulgaris. Next base: position 292,998,034 of record NC_141699.1, read on the forward strand.
TAACCCAAGTAGGGCTCTCCCAACTGCTGCTTGTCGTCCTTTTTGAGCCTTTGGGGCTCAAGAGGGACTTGGGGCATGAAACCTACTAAAATTGGTGGCTTTCTTCAAACAAGCAGAAGAAAGTGGAATATGGGCCTTTTAGAGATTGTGCAGTTTATGCTTAGGTTGTCAGCCTTGATTGCTCGTTCACTTCCTCACTGGTTCATGGAGTGTACTTGTTCAACTGTATGCAGTATCATTGTCTTTAAAAACAAGCGCTTCAGCACCCCACATCGGAGTAGTGGGCGCTATAAAAGTTTCAGTACATTGTGAGTGCAAGTAAGGCAAGCATGGCACATAGCAGCAGAATGGCATAGGTACTGCGGTATTTACACAAGTACTCATGTCTAGTGTGGGGTAGGTTGTACAGCACACTTCCATAGCTGCAGGAGTATGTGTTAAAGAGTCCTCATTAAGTACCAAGCCAACAGTTTGCATCACAAACAAAACTACCACGCTTTTTTGCTGCTAATATTTATTAATGTAAAATCAGAGCTGCCATAAATTAATGCTCCCAGTGCCACCCAGGGCAAGAAGAGTGGAGAACTGGTGTCTTTCCTCGAGGGGTAACAGTACTTCAACCTACATGTAAAAATGGAGAGGTGGGGGATTAAAAAACAGGGAGGGGAGGAAGGGGGAGAGTTGGTGCTCTCTGTAAGGCAGAGGCAGAAGTGTGACTGACCTACCCCGCCCCGCCCCGCCAGCCTTTCAGGTATATCAATCAGATGCAGAATCTCTAGCAGCTACTCCTACGAGGCAGGGACCGGGTGTAATAATCAGTAGTAATTTGAGGTGGATAGAGGCACAAACAAAAAAACCCACATGAGGTTTCTGTCTCTGAAAGACACAGATTTTCACAGCCTCAGACTTTTTAAAATTCGTGTGGAAGTGACTTCTTATTTATTTGACATTGGACAAAGTTCAGAGTGAGAATGTGGTGACAGGTTGGAGAAAGCAGCAATGTGGGAGTGGGACAGAGTAAACGGGCAGAAGAGCAGATATTGGAAGTGTGTGTGTGCGGGGTGCAGATAGGCGTCAGAGCGTTGAGGTAGGGGGTGGGGGAGAGTTTAACGGAAGGGATTAGACTAGAGGCTTAGAGCAGCGAGATAGCTGGTTGGAAGCCAGAGGAAGCAAGGGTCAGAAGATGAGCTGGAAAAAAGTGGGTTCTTGCAGTGTTAAAAATTCAAACGAGCGAAATATGAACGAAACACCGAGAGTGAGCCCGGATGTACCGGTTCTGTTTCACCTGAAATGATGGTCCTTTTCATCATGCATTTAACGTTTTCATTTCCACTCACCTGAAACAAGCACATCATAAAAAGTCCCATAGGATCCTGAACACAGTACAGCATAGCATGGAGTATAGAACATAACATACTATAGCATGACAAGGCGTTACAGGCTATATGACAGTACAATAAAGTATGGCATAACGTACCATAGCACAACATGCATTGACATACCATTGGATAATACATCGCTGCATAAACCCAGCCCACATTACATACAATAACAATGCACACTGCGGCATAACATGACATATACTAACATAGCACAGCATAGCAGACAATACTCTACCATAGCACAGCTTACCGTAACAAAGACATACAATAGTATGGCACAGCATATAGCACAACAGGCAATCACTACTGCACACAGCTGCCAAGTTTCCCGGGCACACATCTGACTAGTTAGGCCAGGGCACACATCTGACTAGTTAGGCCAGTCCTGGTTTTTACTTAGAATTCGGGGACTTGTAGTCTTACTTAGCCGAGTATAAAACTAGGACTACAAGCCGTAGAATTCCAAAGAAAAAAAACATGCAACCTAACATAGCACAGCAGAACACAAACACAGTCCAGAGCCCTGTTCTCCCGGCAGAGCATGAGCAGCGTGCAGGGCAGGCGCTCCCAGCCGGCTCACCTACAGTCCTGCACGGCCTGTTGCCACATCTCTGCTCTGGGGCCCGTCTTGCAGCTCCGGCGGTCTGGCAGAAGTGGAGGGTCGGCCCCCGCACCAGAGAACTTATGTGCGACAAGTCTTGAGAACGAGAGGCGAAAACAAGATAAACAACAAGTACTACTCAGAAACACACACTCACAAAAACTTGAGTTCAATTTCGAAATGGCTGCATAACTGTTGGTGCTATCACACCCACCCAGCATGTTCGCAAGTGCGTAAAAAAGGAGCATATGGTGCAATTACAACCGGATGCCGTTAGGATGCATCATACTGCCACCACCTCTAATCTCGGACATACAAAATGCGCGTGGAGCGGTAGCAGACATACAAGTCCCCAATTAGCCGTCAGCCAGAGCAGAGAGTATGCTTCACAAAACCCAATGCAAGCGAACACCACTGAATACCTACCGCTCCTGTCAGCCGCTTTACAAACTCTGCGGAATCCAGACCGGGTTTTCCAAGTGGGCTTCTTCGTTTGGGGAGCAGCGCTGCGTTTCTTACATTAGACGCATGCGCATGGACTAACACAGGTTAGCTCAATAAACATGCCCCTGCACGCCATGCTGCACGGCTGAGGAGCCTGCCTGCCCGAGAAGAGCTACCGGGAGGCAACCAAGGCGGGTGAGTGACGGCACTGCCGTGCCTGAGAGCGCCGCACTGCTCCGACTGAAGCAAGCGCCTCACTAGGCTGTGTGTTTGAGAGACGCGAGACCTGTGAACACAGAACCGTGTGCAGCACCCAACTTTCAAGCGCAGTGCGAGCTCAACTTTCATGTGCAGGGTGTGACGTCACTGCTGTGCGATAAGGGGGCAAGGCAGTGCAGTGTCGTTAGCGTGTGTTTAAACACTCTTTCTATTCCCTGTGTGCCCCTGTTTCACCCCGCATTTAAAACAAGCGAAAGCAGGGGCTGTGTGTGTGCGTCTGCGCAAGCGCGTCTCAGAGGCGCGCTCCTGCGGTCAAAACTGACACTGGAAAAGCGCGCGTCTGACTCGTGTCTACATTCCCAGATACGGGCAGCAATAGGTCTCGAGCAGACTCTGCTCGACCTAAAAATTGTATAGCTACTGTTCATGTCATTAATTGCATTTTTTCCCGCTTGCATCCTATTACTCACTCAGCATAACATCTGCCTTGCAAATGTTGCCATATCGATTACTAGACCTTCTCTGATTGTCCCCTTTTTATTAATATATATGCAGGTAGCATCCCACTGCCCATATGGCTAGGCTGGTGCTCTGAGGCTGCCTACATATTAGTCCTTAGCATAATCGTCTATTTCTCACTTACCCTCTCCCACCACAATGACAGCCTCTGCATCCCATAACACAATAATGATACCTCGGTGGTCATTATGCACAACATGAAAACACTTCCGACATGGGCTCAAAAGACTAGCATTTACAATGCAATAGGTCTCGGGTTAATTAAGTTTGAGCTATTGGCATTGCTAAATATTGCAACACCAACTGCAACAAAAGTCTATAAATAGTACGCCAAACAAATGTGTATTTATTTTTGTAGCAATGGTGGCATGCTGCGCTTTAGATGAATATGTTTAAAAGTAAAGTGCGCCATACTGCAATTGCTACAATAGTTAATTGTGGATGCGTTAACAAATGATGTGTGCACTGATGGCGGGTGATGTTTGTGCCTGTAGAAATTGTGCACTGATGGCTGGTGGTATGTGTGCCTGGTGGAAGTGTGCACTGCCAGCTGGTGGTGTGTGTGCCTGGTGAAAGCGTGTACTGACGGCTGGTGGTGTGTGTGCCTGGTGAAAGCGTGCACTGACGGCTGGTGGTGTGTGCCTGGTGGAAGCATGCACTGACATCTGGTGGTGTTTGTGCCCAGTGAAAGCGAGCACTGACGGCTGGTGGTGTATGTGCCCGGTAAAAGCATGCATTGACAACTGGTGTTGTGTATGTCTGGTGAAAGCGTGCACTAACGGCTGGAGGAGTGTGCCTGCTGAAAACGTGCACCGCATACAGCACCACTCAACCCCCAACGCCTACATCACCACTCAATTCCCACCGCGTACAACATCGCTCAACTCCCAACGGCTAAAGCAAGGCTCAACCCCCAACGCCTACATCACCACTCAATCCCCACTGCGTACAGCATCACTCAATACCCACCGCGTACAGCACTCAACCCGCAACACCTACATCACCACTCAACCCACAACGCCCAGATCACCACTCAACCCGCAACGCCTACAGCACCACTCAATCCCCACCGCTTACAGCACAACTCAACACGCAACGCCTACATCACCACTCAACCAGCAACGCCTACATCACCACTCAACCCGCAACGCCTACAGCACCACTCAATCCCCACTGCGTACAGCACCACTCAACCCACAACGCCTACATCACCACTCAACCCGCAACACCTACATCACCACTCAACCCGCAACGCCCAGATCACCACTCAACCCGCAACTCCTACAGCATCACTCAATCCCCACCGCTTACAGTACAACTCAACATGCAACGCCTACATCACCACTCAAACAGCAACACCTACATCACCACTCAACCCGCAACTCCTACAGCACCACTCAATCCCCACCGCCTACAGCACCACTCAACCCGCAACGCCTACATCACTACTCGACCTGCAATGCCTACATCACCACTCAATCCCCACCGCGTACAGCACCACTCAACCCGCAACACCTACGTCACCACTCAAACAGCAACGTCTACATCACCACTCAATCCCCACTACGTACAGCACCGCTCAACTCCCAACACCTATAGCACCGCTCAACCCCCCAACGCCTACATCACCACTCAATCCCAACTGCCTACAGCACCACTCAATCCCCACTGCCTACAGCACCACTCAATCCCCACCATGTACAGCACCACTCAACCCGCAATGCCTACATCACCACTCAACCTGCAACGTCTACATCACCACTCAACCCGCAGCGCCTAGATCACACTCAATCCCCATGTGTACAGCACCACTCAACCCGCAATGCCTACATCACCACTCAACCTGCAACGCCTACATCACTACTCAACCCGCAACGCCTACAGCACCACTCAATTCCCACTGCGTGCAGCACCACTCAACCCGCAAAGCATACAGCACCACTCAATCCCCACCGCGTACAGCACCACTCAACCTGCAACGCCTACAGCACCACTCAATCCCCACCGCGTACAGCACCAATCAACCCGCAACACCTACATCACCAATCATCCAGCAATGCCCACAGCACCACTCCACCCGCAACACCTACAGCACCACTGAGTCCCCACCGCGTACAGCACCACTCAACTCCCAACGGCTGAAGAAACTTAAATCTTCATTCTCAGGGAATACTTACTAATAGAAAAAAGTTCACGGAACTTCACGGCTACAGCAACGCTCAACCCCCAACGCCTACATCACCACTCAATCCCCACCGTGTACAGCACCACTCAATACCCACCGCGTACAGCACCACTCAACCCGCAACACCTACATCACCACTCAACCCGCAACACCCAGATCACCATTCAATCCGCAACGCCGACATCACCACTAAACCCGCAAAGCCTACAGCACCACTCAATCCCCACCGCCTACAGCACTACTCAACACACAACGTCTACATCACCACTCAACACGCAACGACTACATCACCACTCAACCCGCAACGCCTACAGCACCACTCAATCCCCACCGCGTACAGCACCACTCAACCCGCAACTCTTACATCACCACTCAACCCGCAACTCCTACATCACTACTCAACCTGCAATGCCTACATCACCACTCAATCCCCACCGCGTACAGCACCACTCAACCCGCAACACCTACATCACCACTCAACCAGTAACGTCTACATAACCACTCAATCCCCACCACATACAGCACCGCTCAACTCCCAACACCTACAGCACCGCTCAACCCCCCAACGCCTACATCACCACTCAATTCCCACTGCCTACAGCACCACTCAATCCCCACTGCCTAGAGCACCACTCAATCCCCACCACGTACAGCACCACTCAACCCGCAATGCCTACATCACCACTCAACCCGCAACGCCTACATCACCACTCAAACCGCAACGCCTAGAGTACCACTCAATCCCCACCGCGTACAGCACCACTCAACCCGCATTGCTTACATCACCACTCAAACCTCAACGCCTACAGCACCACTCAATTCCCGCTGCGTACAGCACCACTCAACCCTCAACGCCTACAGCACCACTCAATCCCCACCGCGTACAGCACCACTTAACCGGCAACGCCTACAGCACCACTCAATCCCCACCGCGTACAGCACCACTCAACCCGCAATGCCTACAGCACCACTCAACCTGCAACGCCGACAGCACCACTCAACCCACAACGCCTACATCACCACTCAACCCGCAAAGCCTACAGCACCACTCAACCCGCAATGCCTACATCACCACTCAACCCGCAACGCCTAAAGCACCACTCAATCCCCACTGTATAAAGCACCAGTCAACCCGCAACGCCTACATCAGCACTCATCCCGCAACGCCTACAACACCACTCAATCTGCACAGCGTACAGCACCACCCAACCCGCAACGCCTACAACGCCACTCAACCTGCAACGCCTACATCACCACTCAACCCGCAACGCCTACAGCACCACTCAATCAGCACCGGGTACAGCACCACCCAACCCGCAAAGCCTACATCACCACTCAACCCGCAACGCCTACATCACCACTCAACCCGCAACACCTACATCACCACTCAATCTGCAATGCCTACATCACCACTCAACCCGCAACGCCTACATCACCACTCAACCCGCAACGCCTATAGCACCACTCAATCCCCACCGCGTACAGCACCACTCATCCCACAACGCCTACAGCACCACTCAATCCCCACCGCGTACAGCACCACTCAACCCGCAATGCCTACAGCACCACTCAACCTGCAACGCCGACAGCACCACTCAACCCACAACGCCTACATCACCACTCAACCCGCAAAGCCTACAGCACCACTCAACCCGCAATGCCTACATCACCACTCAACCCGCAACGCCTAAAGCACCACTCAATCCCCACTGTATAAAGCACCAGTCAACCCGCAACGCCTACATCAGCACTCATCCCGCAACGCCTACAACACCACTCAATCTGCACAGCGTAGAGCACCACCCAACCCGCAACGCCTGCATCACCACTCAACCCGCAACGCCTACAACGCCACTCAACCTGCAACGCCTACATCACCACTCAACCCGCAACGCCTACAGCACCACTCAATCAGCACCGGGTACAGCACCACCCAACCCGCAAAGCCTACATCACCACTCAACCCGCAACGCCTACATCACCACTCAACCCGCAACACCTACATCACCACTCAATCTGCAATGCCTACATCACCACTCAACCCGCAACGCCTACATCACCACTCAACCCGCAACGCCTATAGCACCACTCAATCCCCACCGCGTACAGCACCACTCATCCCACAACGCCTACAGCACCACTCAATCCCCACCACGCACAGCACCACTCAACCCGCAATGCCTACATCACCACTCAACCCGCAACGCCTACAGCACCACTCAATCCCCACCACATACAGCACCACTCAACCCGCAATGCCTACAGCACCACTCAACCAGCAACGCCTACAGCACCACTCAACCCGCAACGCCTACAGCACCACTCAACCCACAAAGCCTACATAACCACTCAACCCGCAACGCCTACATCACCACTCAACCCGCAAAGCCTACATCACCACTCAACCCGCAACGCCTACAGCACCACTCAATCCCACCTGCGTACAGCACCACTCAACCCGCAACGCTGACAGCACCACTCAATCCCCACCGCGTACAGCACCACTCAACCCGCAACACCTACATCACCACTCAACCCCCAACGCCTCCATCACCACTCAACCCGCAACACCTACATCACCACTCAACCCGCAACGCCTACATCACCACTCAATCCGCAGGGTCCAAGGGGTGGTGCTAAGTTAACCTTCTAAGCAATTACTTGGATTGATTTAAAAATATGTTCATTATAATGGTTAGCTGATAGGAAGAGGAGCAGACTGCAGGGGGTGGTGGGGTGTAAATGATCAGCAGGGTATGGATGAAAAACGGATGGCAGGTGTTGGGGGCAGACCGTACAGTACCATGCACTCTGTAAGAGTCCATGGCCAAGTGTGAATAAAAGTATATGTCTTTGAGTAGAAGTCACAATCATACTAAGAGCAGCTTTAAACCTGCAGCAACAGACCAAGATCTAAAAGCTCTCCCAAGAGAGATGGGAAGGAAATCCCTCTCAAAGTAAAATCATTAGCTTAGGCCCCATATGATCAAAAGACCAACGCATGTTTAGACCCAGATCTCAAAATACAGTGAAAGTTAAACGTTCAAGCCTGGAAATAAAAATGGAAGCTTAGACCCAAGATTCATAAAAATAGTGATAAAACAGGTGAATCCGAAATCTAAAAAAACAAACAAACACTGAAGCTCAATCCCATTATTCACAATATAAATGGAAATTCAGGCCCAACTTTTTTGTTACATCCTATTTTGTCCCTCATTTATTTAGAAGATAGATGTTATTAGTTGTAAGAGAAAGGCATACCTTGCTATGAACAAGTTTTTAATATAAAGTAGTACCGCTTCTCCCATTACAAAAGTGCGCTCATTCATTTCATACCACCACCAAAAGATGCCCAATTCGCATTAAATGGGGCCCCATACAACGCTGAACAAAAACACCCACATGGCATTATGGGAAATAAATATTTACGTCAGTAATTAAACGGACTAGTCTTAATTATTTTGAAGCTACCAGCTAATTTCAGCAGCTGTGTTAATAATACACTTGAAGAATTTGAAAATCGAGCAATACTTGCTAATTTACATTTAAGGTGATAAAGACGTCTCCTTCCTTAAAACTGCTCGAGGATAAGTCACGAACACGAGTGCGATGGTTACTTACAATTATTGCCAACATTAAATCACGTAAACAACAGCGCCTTTACTGCACATGCCCCTTTCGGCTAGAGACGTGCAATCACACACATCCTGAGAAGAAAAAAAAAAAAAAAAAACTCAAAGTTGTCTGCAAAGAAAAAAAAAATCTATCCCTAGTTGCAAAAAGGGACTCTTAACTCTCCCGCTCACTTTGGTTGGTGTAGACAGAGACATTGTTTTTTTATTTCAGAAAATTTTTATTTCAGAAAAATAGATTGTTGTCACTGTGAACGTGTTAAACAATATTTAGACTTGTATACCCTATGGCACGGAAGAGCTACAATCAAACTGCAAATTTGGTCTGAGATCCAAGTAAGACTCCAGGTATATTCAGTGTATGAACCACAGTCATCTATAGTTTAGAAACATGAGGTGTTTTCGGTGTGTGATACAGAGGCATCAATGGTGTGAAAACAGGAGAATGTTTACAGTGTGTGAAACAGACTCATCTATAGTGTGAAACAGAAGGTGTTTACAGTGTGACATACCAGTGGGAACGACGCCCTGACATCATGGTCGGGAGGTTCTCCTCATGGAAGCAGGGGTTGCCTCCACAGCAGCGCTGTTGTAAAAAAAAACAAGCAGCAGTGAAAGCGATCGCTTTCCCGATCGCTATTGTAAAAAAAAAGAAATACCCGCGAGTGGTGCATGCGCGCCACTGCGAAGCATATGTCTTCAATTATCGCGCCCGTGGCTGGGCACCATAATTGAAGACATATGGCCTTTGGTGTGAGTAATAGACACCAATAGGCCATGGGCGGAGCTACACGACCTCCCATGGCCTATTGCGTGTTCTGTTAAAAAACTACACGCACACAAAGCCCAATCAAAAAGGACCATAGAAAATGAACACGCACGAGCGCTGTCATTTTCTAGGTCCTTTTTCAAAACCCGGAGAAAAGGACTCTGGCCTTGCGAATACTGCTGCGCAGTGTACGCTATGCTGAGACCTAAAAAACAAAGCCATTCTAAACACACACTCTGCATCATGAGGCTTGCTATCCACCAGGGTAAGCACTTCACCTCTCTACATAGGGGTAGTAATCGTTATACAAATTCCTCAATGCAATACAATGATTACAAGTAATTTACTCTGACTTTAAAGTACAGGACAATAATAATCCAGGATTACCCCACTTTAGCTATTCAGCCTCTGTGTAACTCACAAAAGATATCCATAAATCTGAAGTATGCTTTTACTGCACCTTGAAAGAATGGAATTTCCAGTGATCTTCAGTATTCTAGAATTAGAGAATGGCAAGGACAGATATTAATGTCTCAAATTTTAGATGCTCCCAAATATACATATGAATAGAAAGACTGAAAAATGTGGCAGGGGCAGAGTTAACGTTAAAGCGGAAGACTGATGTCATAAGCCAGAGACAAGTGCAGTCGTGATAAAAGAACTGGAATAAATTAAGAAATCCATGATCAAGCCGCTATACAAAGTGTGGAAGAGGAACTTACCAATCTCAAAGAATGAAGACCTATGATAAGTATCTATTATGACACCACACATCCTGCCTAAAGTAGATGTAGCTCCCTTTTCACAATATATAGCTTATATTGGATTCAAATGAAATCAAGTAAATTATATAAGAAAGATGACTCATGTGCCTGAAATGGAAAAAGGACTTTGGTGAAGCAGCAGCCCTGATCCTCCTTGACCTGTTAGCGGCCTTCGATACAGGTTCCCACTACCTCCTCATCCAAACACTTCACCACATCAGCATCTATGGCAACATCCTCAAGCTCCTATCCTCTTTTTTCACTGGACACATGTAAATAATCTGCTTCCCACCTTGCATTTCGTCCCCAAAATCAACATCTGTGGCATACCCCTGGGCTCCTCTCTCAGCCCCACACTGTTCAATGCCTACATGACTCCACTGGCATCCATTGCACACAGCCACGGGTTCTACATCATCTCCTACACCGACAACACAATACTCATCCTCTACCTCACAGAAGACACAGACACCACCAGAGCAAACTTTCGGAATGCCATGATAGACGTTGCCAACTGGATGAAACCCAACTGCCTCAAACTCAACAGTGATAAAACTGAAGTTCTCCTCTTCAGAGGACTCCCCTCACTGTAGGATGACTCCTGGTGGCTCTCCTCCCTCAGACCACCACCCACTCCCACCACCCACACCTGTAACCTTTGTATCAAACTAGGCAACAAACTCACCATAAAACAGGTCAACTTGGTCACCTACACCTGCTTCAACACCCTCAGAATGCCCCAGAATGCCCCGCAAAGTCTTCTGATGGATCCCAACTGACACAAGAAGAACCATCACACAAGCTCTCTTCACCAGTAGTCCGAGCTATGGGAAGGCCCTCTACACCGGAAGCACCACCCTCCTCCTCAAGTGACTCCAAACAATCCAGAACGCAGCAGCAAGAATAATCCTGCACCTACCCAGATGATCCCAGATTACCCTCACCTCTGTAGCCTGCACTGGCTCCCCATCAAGAAGGGATGTCACTTCAAGCAACTCATGCACACCTAAAAAGCCCTCCACAACACGGGATCACAATACATGAACAACCGCCTAACCTTCCATCAGCCAACCAGACACCTGTGGTCCACTTCCCTGGTCCCGCAGCCATCAAACTCGAGCTGGAGAACGTTCTTTCTCCCACCTAGCCGCCAATTCCTGGACAACCTCACCATCCACTTCTGATCCTCCACCTCCCTCACCTAAATCAGGAGCCACCTCAAGACCTGTCTGTTTAAATAGCCCCAGCCATGCAGCTCCTGTATACCCCTCGGGTTGATTAGCGCACTCTAAAGATGCGGATTGATTGAAAAAGTCAATTTGTAAAACTATGAAAAAGATGTGATTGACATAGACATTGGGATTCATTACATTTGACGTACCGAAAGGTCATAAATGATATGTGGCCCAATTCACAAACTGAATTTTTGAGTACGCATAGTAGTATTACTAATGTACTACGAAATGCAATTGACAAGATTGTATGGAGACCTCTGCCTCCTCCACTTCTATCATTTCTGTGAGGCAATCGCCACACATACCTGGAGATCTCAGCATATGTAGGCCTACATTTTAGCAGTATATGGGAGGGACCAAGGGGAGTGGCTGGAAAATGGTGATTGCTTACTCCTAAATGGGTTTCATTTAGGGAGAATAGGGAGAGATATAGGGGGGACCTGCAATTCATATATTCCCTAAAAAAAACAAAGGTTAAAGTGACTTTATAGTTAGGTGGAAATCTCAGTGACTACATTAACGTTTTCAATTAAAAAACACAGAAACTTACCAGTTATAGTTATCAAAGCTAACTATAACTTGCACCCCTGCCCCCAATGCCCGCCCAGGGCACACACCAAGCACAACATTGGGGCTGTGGGGGGAGTCACAGGGCCCCAAGGGCCCCAACTGCTCCCTACATGCTGCAGAAGCCAACACTGTTCCCACCCAGAGGGAACAGCTATTTATGCTGCTCCCTTCGGGCAGGATCTATTGTTCTGTTTCCCTGCCCGCATCAGTGCGAGCAGGGAAACAGATCACAAGTCTGCTCCAAGCCGGCCGAAGCCTTTTTAGAGATCCCGCCCACTGGGAAAACTTTGTGTTTGCTCCTGTTTAGCTGCAGATGTGAAAATGCTCCCACCAGACGGGAGCAAACTCATGTTTCCCTGCCTGCACTTGTGCGAGCAGGGAAACCACTGTGTCCGAGGATGGGCGTTTTTTGGAAAGTTTTGTGTATATTTGTTAAACCGTGCCAAAGTTATTAGCAAACCAAAAAATGTCTTGTCTATTTATTTATTTTTTATTTTATGTAGTTTGTAGAGCGCGCAGCTACCCCCGAAGGGGTGTCCCGGCGCTAAAATCCAGGGTCTACCAAGTGAGAGGGGAAGTGAAAAAGATGGAATAGTGAGAAGGCTAGAGTCCGGAGAAGAGCCAGGTTTTAAGTTTGGCTCGGAAGATGGTTTCGGAGGGGCAGAACCTCAGCTCAAGTGGAAGGGAGTTCCAAAGTCTGGCAGCAATGACACTGAAACCTCTGCCGCCGGTTCTGGACAGTCTGAAACGGGGCGAGATCAGGAGGCGGAGGTCATTGGATCTAAGGGATCTGGTGGAGCGGGATATCGAGACCCGATTTTTCAAATAAGTAGGACCGAAGTTGTTGACGGCTCGATAGGTAAGAGTGAGGACCTTAAACTGGATGCGGCTAGCCACAGGGAGCCAATGGAGTTCCCTCCGGTATGCAGAAACAGATTGACGGTACGGGATATTACCGATCAGTCTGGCTGCAGCATTCTGGACAATCTGCAGCCGGCCAATCAGGTACTGGGGAGCCCCTGCATAGAGACTATTGGCATAATCCAAGTGGGACGTGATGAGGGCCTGGGTGACTGTGCGGCGGGAATCCAGGGGGAGATAGGGGAGGATCTTTCTTATCATGCGTAGTTTCATAAAGCAGGCGGAAGTAACTTTATTGATCTGGGTTTTGCATGACAAGGAGTCATCAAATTGGAAGCCAAGATTCCGCGCCGAGTGAACAGGGGATGGGGCAGGATCAAGCGCCGTAGGCCACCACCAAGAAGACGGGATAGGGGTTTTCTGATTGAAAAACAGAACCTCTGTTTTATCTGCGTTCAATCTAAGGTGGTTCGTAGTCATCCAGCCACTGATGTTATTAAGGCATTGGCGAAAGTTGAGGAATGCGGAGTCCGAGTGGTCCCGAAAGGAAAACACCAACTGGGTGTCGTCAGCGTAAGAGACCACCCTGACTCAGTAAGACTCCACAACGTCAGCCAAGGGGGCCAGATAGACGTTGAAGAACAGGGGGCTTAGGGCGGAGCCCTGCGGCACTCCACATGACAGAGGTTTATTCTCTGATTTAAAAGGACGTAACAGAACCCTTTGACTTCTGGATGAGAGGAAGGACTCAATCCAGCTGAGGGCAGTGCCACCGATGCCTATCTGCCTAAGACGATCAAGAAGGATGGCGTGAGAGACCGTGTCGAATGCTACGGACAGGTCGAGGAGAACCAACATGGCCTCCTCGCCCCTGTCCACGCATTCTCGGATGGTTTCAGATACTTCCAGCAGGGCCGTCTCGGTGCTAAATCCTGCTCTGAACCCGGATTGGGATCCATGAAGCAGAGAGTGGTCTTCTAAATAGTCCGTAAGTTGGAGCTGTACGGCTTTTTCCAGGACCTTGGCGGGTTTAGGAAGAAGGGAAATGGGACGGTAGTTAGAAAAGACAGCGGGGTCTGCGTCTGCCTTTTTCAAAATAGGGATCACCAAAGCCTCCTTCCAGGTGGTAGGGAAGAAGCCATGGTGAAGGGAGGCATTCCAGACGGAAAGGAAAGGGCAGGCCAGTGAAGGCGCCAGTTCTCCCATGATTTTTGCGGGGACCGGATCAGAGGGGGCACCAGATTTACAGCAAATGAGTAGTCTGATAGCCTCGTCCTGGTTGAGTTTGTTAAATGAAAGGAAAGATGGGGACTCTGGGGGACTAGTAAGAGAAGATGGAGTGACAGACTCTGTGGGGAAGGAGACACAGAGTTTGTTAATCTTTTCCAGAAAAAAATCTGAGAGTCCCTCGCAAAGAACCTGACAAGCGGTGTTCTGGGGGGCCCTAGCCGGAGGGTTAATAAAGTCTTTAACGATGCTAAAGAGCGTTTTTGATGAATTTTTGGCTTTATTAATTTGAGCGGCAAAGTGGTCTTTCATCGCGCATTTTTTAAGTTTAAGAAATTGTTTTAGGGCCGTTCTGTAAAGATGTTTGGCTTCAGGGTCGTAGTTAAGTCTCCACTTGCGTTCTAGAGCCTTACATCTGCTTTTCTCCTCCCGAAGGGGGGTGGAGAACCAGGGAGCCGAGGGTCGCGACCTGGTGGAGGAGATGGTTATCTGGGGGGCAATAGAATCGATTGCTTTAAGGAGAGTGGAATTCAACCTAGAGACATTTTCATCAATGTCCGGGGAGAGGTGCTCCGACTGATAGTGGAATAGTGGGTCCAGGGTGGCGCAAGTGACCTTGTGCCACTTTCTTCCCAGTTCCTTCCTAGGGGCCATTGGGGCAGATTTGCGTCCCAGAGTGAGGGAGAATGGGATGAGGTAGTGATCAGTCCAGGTAAGAGGGAGGGGCTGAAGGACAGTGATAAGCGGAAAGTTGGCGAATATCAGGTCCAAGGTGTGGCCTGCCACATGGGTGGGACCTACAACCAATTGTTTAAGATTGAGGCTCTCCATGGTATCCACCAGATTGGTAGCCTTAGCGCAGAGCGGGTTGTCTATGTGGAGGTTAAAATCGCCCAGGACAATGAAGTTTTGGTGTTTAATAGATAGATCAGCCAGTAAGTGGACAAGGGCAGTGAGGGAGGGGGCAGTGACGGGGGGGGATAGTAGACTAGTGTGCCAGCTAAGATTGCTGACGCGGAGTCAGAGATAGAGAAGTACATAGCTTCGATAGTACCTATATCAGCAAGTTTAGTGAAAGTCAGCTGGAAAGAGGATTTAAATATGACGGCTAGACCGCCTCCAGACTTGCCTCCAGCCCGATTCAGGCATTTGATGTCATAACCTGGGGGGATAGCCAGATAGATATCCGGCGAGGAAGAGTCTGTGATCCAGGACTCAGTTAAGAAGAGAATATCCCATTCATCTGACGAGATGGACATCCAGATGTCATTGGCGTGACGGGGAAGAGACCGGCAGTTAATCAGACCAGCTCGCAAGGTGTACTGAGTAGATGAGGATAGCTGTGGAGGTGGACAAGGGGAGAATCGAGGTTGGCAGGGCGGGAGTGAGAAGTTGCATTGTGAGCAGAGGTAATGAGCGGTTTCCAGGTGATTAGGGATGCAGCGAGGGCAGGTCGGGCATAGACGCGTATTGAGTGAGTGTAGTTGGGCAGTAGTCCAGCAGATGCGGGCAGGACTAGTGGAGGAGGCAGGGGGACTGGCCCTGGGTCCGGTCCAGGCCCGGACGGGCCCAGACGGGCGTGCCTTTGGCGCGCCTTCGGCGCGCTGACGGCGCGCCCGCTGCGCCCGTCCGCTGCGCTTCCTGGCGAGACACATCTTTTATGTCCGTGTGAGAGGGAACATGGGGGTGTGGCCAGCTGAGGTGGGCGTGTCCGCCGTGGCGCCTCGCCCTCAGTGATGGCGACAGGTAGCGTTCGTTGCAGCGCTAGGAGCGCTGTTTAAGTGCACAGGGAAGTGATGTTAAAAAGCAAAGTATCACACAACAAAGTTTTTAAAAGAAAGAGATTCACTCCCGGCTTCCGCCTCAGGAGACCCCCGAATTAAAGTGTCGCGCTTTCCAGCTGCGCGCACTTTATAGTGTCAGGGGGGGGCGTGGCCAGATGAGGTGGGCGTGTCCGCCGTGGCGCCTCGCCCTCAGTGATGGCGACAGGTAGCGTTCGTTGCAGCGCTAGGAGCGCTGTTTAAGTGCACAGGGAAGTGATGTTAAAAAGCAAAGTATCACACAACAAAGTTTTTAAAAGAAAGAGATTCACTCCCGGCTTCCGCCTCAGGAGACTCCCGAATTAAAGTGTCGCGCTTTCCAGCTGCGCGCACTTTATAGTGTCAGGGGGGGGCGTGGCTAGCTGAGGTGGGCGTGTCCGCCGTGGCGCCTCGCCCTCAGTGATGGCGACAGGTAGCGTTCGTTGCAGCGCTAGGAGCGCTGTTTAAGTGCACAGGGAAGTGATGTTAAAAAGCAAAGTATCACACAACAAAGTTTTTAAAAGAAAAAGATTCACTCCCGGCTTCCGCCTCAGGAGACTCCCGAATTAAAGTGTCGCGCTTTCCAGCGCTTTTCCAGCTTTTTTTCTATAGAAAAGCAATCCTAATTATAACTACCTAGTGGCGACTATATCAAAATTTAAACTAGATATTAAATTATACTTTACTTATGATAAAAACATTAAAAATTATTTACATTTATTCAACATGTAACTTCCTACAAAATGTATAACATATTATATAAAAATAGAAATATCAATATGTGTAGGAATTTTATATTTAAAATTATTCTTTAGAAAAAAGTATTTGTAAATTGAATAAATGTATTTCAATTAATTTAATTAATTATTTAGTACACATTTTATATAATGAATACACTTGCTGTAGCATTTTATATTGTTATGTATAGGTTACAAATAAATATTTTAACTGATCTTATGTATATATTTCACATAAAACCTTTTGATTATTTTTTCAAAAAAGACAAATAAACTTCTATAATTTTCCCTATGCTTTCCCATTGGGATGTAGTCAGCTCACATGTGTAAATATCCACCTATATGTGAATAGCTGCTAGCAGTAACTTTAGACCCATAAATCCTGTTGTAGGAGACTCCACCAAGGGTTGCGGTCATGTAGGTCCACATTTAGGTTTAAATCTACAATCAGAAATGGTGAATAGCAAAATAGTGTAGATTTACACTTAAGTGCAGTGATTTACACATGCACAAATCTACATGCATAAATTTGCCTTTGTAAATCAGACCCTTGTTGTTCAAGGCTCAAAGCCCTGCTGTTATTCTTAAATGTATTTCTATATCAAGAAACAATACTTACACAGCAAGCGTAAGAATGTTGGGAATGAATTATAGTTGCAAATTGAAAAGATTTTTTCATACTACATTGGTCGAAGTCTCAAGCACTGGAAAATTCTCATCTTTTTTGAGAAAGTGGTAAACCTTAAGGATGATTCGATGGAAGCACAGAGACAATGCAGAATGTTACTTTAGCCCACTGTTTATGGTGTTAACCTTCAAATTCAGTGGCATTTGTCTCTGGAGTGAAAGACATACAATGAAACCTCCCCAATTCTTAACTACCACATCTATCCTGGTCCATTGTATCTGGTTCTCTGTGTGTAGTTGCTGAATACAATGTCCCACCAAAGGCTCTGTTATCATTTGCATTGAATCCTTGATCTATGCGATAGAGTTATTTTTTCTGATTTCTTGGTTAATTTTAGCCATGTATAATTTGTTTCTTTTGGTTCCTTCTATTTTGATAAAATACTGACCATTCTCCACATTTGTGATGCCCCTTGGGGATAAGAGGTTCTGTATCATTCTTAAGTCTCTTTGGATTGATGAATCATACTCCATATAGGCCCTAATTAGTAGTAATATAAAAACTGGCATAAACATTTCAAAGCGGATACCTTTTGCCAGTTCTGATTAACGATCATTGATATTGGTTCTGGGGCAGTATGTTGTGATACAAATGATTGGTTGTTTTGCCTTCTTTGATTCGTTTTTTATGGGAGTGTTTTTATGGGAGGCACAAATCTTCATTTTTGTGCAATTCCTACATATTTATAAGAAATTGACAACAAGGGAGATTATCATCACTAAGGCATCTTGGATAAGAGCTCTCATATCATAGCAAGCAATTCCTATTAGTAGGTTTACGGAACAATATAGTGATGAGTGCTGTTTTTAGTATTGGTATTATCCAACTTTTCTTTGTTAGCATTCTTGGATTTATATTTTTCCATTTGAGAAATACAGCAAAACATTGAGCATATTTTTTTAAAACATGAAAACTTTTTTATTATATCTTGAGGCTGCTATGAGATGTTGATGTGGGGTGTGCACAAAAGCATAGCCCTGAATGTTCCGAAAAACTAAAAATGTATAGATTGTATAGGTGCATAAAGAGATCAAAGAAGTTCCTTTGCTTGATCAACTAATTATGATCTTTGAAACAAATTCCAGTACAGAGTTGCGAGAAAAAAAAAGGAGTGAAAGGGTTGAACTTTGCCCCAGTCAACCACCAATTTTGGGAAACTCATTTAATAAACGCCATCTTACAGGAAGGTCACTGCCGAGTTTACTGGTTTGCTCACCTTCTGAATGCATCGGCGCCTGTAGGAAAATCCAACTTCATATTTTCCCCTTTGTTTCCTATTTAAGGGGATTTGTTTGTGAGGAAACTGCAACAATTTAAAATTATTAAGAGTGATGTTACCCACATCGCGGAGAGCTGTCTCCGGTTCCACAAAAGATGGCGACTCATTTAGGGTTACTTTAGGAGAAGCCACTGTTTTGTTAGACTTTTTTCAGTGAAGCAGAAATGCGTAAGAGCCAGCTCTGAGGCGCCATACATTCGTACTGCTGCCTGATTGATGAATAAATATGTAAACAAAGACAGCAGATAATGACATAAAGACATCTAGGTTGGCTGCTTCCTTCCTGCTCTTCTGCTTTTAACAAATAAACCATTCTAGCTTCCGCCTTCTTAGTAATACCGCTGCCTTCTGCCGCAGCAGGTACTTTTCACTCATTTCCTGATGTACTGTTTCTGTCTTTACAGAGACAGATATGTGAGGGACATTAAAGTCATTTGTGTCTTGCCCACAAAATGGAGGGCCAAAATGCTGAATCAGCATGCAGAATGCTTTCAAGTCATTGAGGTGTAGTACTCTGAGTTTTGGGATTTTCACTGCAGCATAGCATGCCCAAGCAAAGGCAATAAAGAAATCCCTTGCTTAACTCTCAAACATGATTGTCTTCAGTGGAATGACCATATTCATATATCCCAGCTCTCTGGTGGTACAGCTAGACTTTTGCTTTTATATGTTTAGCCTCTTAAGTGCCCAGATGCATCAAGCATTTTTGGAGTCGCAAACGGTGCGATTCCTTAAAATCGGCCGTTTGCGATTCCAAAAATGCTTTTTGAGATGCATCATTTGTTTGTGTAGAAAATCGCTAATTTTGCGATTTTCTAAAATGCGATTGCATTTAAGGAATCGCAATTTTGCGATTCCTTAAATGCAATGCATAATTTTTTTTAAATATGCGAATTTACAAATTGCAAGTGCAAATTACCACGAGGTTGAACCTCGTGGTAATTTGCAAAATTGTTTAAAAATGCACAAAAATGCATTTTTTAAAATGTTAAGTTACAGACACACATGTCCTTAGGACATGTGTGTATGTAACTTATAGGTAAAAGTGCATTTCATGGGTGCAGGGGGGGGTCATTTGGACCCCCCTCTCCACCCTTGAAATGCTTTGTTGAATTGCGATTTCAAATTGTGAATTCGCTATTCCCATTCATTCCTATGGGCATTTCAGCCCATAGGAATGAATGGGAATTGCGAATTCGCAATTTGAAAATCACATTTTTTATGCGATTCGGTAAAAATTGCGATTTTTACCGAATCGCAAAAAAAATGCGAGAAAAATGATGCATACCATTTTGCGATTCCTAATTTGCGATTCGGTAAATTTTGCAAATTAGGAATCGCAAAAAAGTAGTTTGATGCATTTGGGCAATAGAGTTTAGCTTGAATTGCCTTACATACAAAGATGCGCTGTGAAAATTAGAGGCATTCTAATTTAAAGCAGTTCGGGCATCTCCTTTTGGCAGTGATTAATTTGTAAACATATAAGGGCTGGTCCCCAATTTGGGAGGCAGGCCCTACCCTCATTGCCACTGCTGCCCGGAGACTCCACCCATCTCTGAAGGCCGCCCTTACCTACATAGTCAGAAGGGTGGAAGAGCAGCATGAACATTGGTCTGGTCAAGAGCAGCAATCCTCTTTCCATTTTCATTGTGTTGCATGGAAATATAAGAAGTGCTACCAATAAAAACAAAATGGCACTGTACTTAAACGTGCTACCAAAATGATGATTAACTAAAAATAAAACAGTAATAAAACAAACAAACTCATATGCAAATGTGCGATGACTGCCAAGTACTCTATACACCAAAAAATTGCCTCTTACACCTATATTTTGACCACGCTTGCGGAAAAGTTGAGCACGCTATTAGTCGTATTCAACAAGGTATTTTTATTTATACCAAACCAATTATGGAATTAATCGGATTCAAACCAACACATTTTCACACATATAAAGACACATAAATACATTAATTATTTACACCATGAATATTGAATACATTCAAAATACAAATATGATCCTGATTCTGTTAAACAAAACATTTAGAAACAAAATAAGTGATGATTCTGAAACAAACAGAACATTGGAGAAAAGTGGAGATGGAAAAGAAGCAAAGTTAATTTGTAAATTTAACAACAGCAGAATTACTGCTGTCTCGAAATGAATCAAAACAACTCCTTTCTAACTGGCCTTAGAAAATTCTGCTGTTGTTAAATTTACAAATTAACTTTGCTTCTTTTCCATCTCCACTTTTCTTTTTTCATTACTCTTCTTGCTTTAATCGTCCCCCACAGTTTAAAATGTTTCACTGTATGTAACACATGTTTGAAATGTTCTGTTTGTTTCAGAATCATCACTTATTTTGTTTCTAAATGTTTTGTTTAACAGAATCCGGATCATATTTGTATTTTGAATGTATTCAATATTCATGGTGTAAATAATTAATGTATTTATGTGTCTTTATATGTGTGAAAATATGTTGGTTTGAATCCGATTAATTCCATAATTGGTTTGGTATAAATAAAAATACCTTGTTGAATACGACTAATAGCGTGCTCAACTTTTCCGCAAGCGTGGTCAAAATATAGGTGTAAGAGGCAATTTTTTGGTGTATAGAGTACAATAGGGTCCAGCCTCCTCACCTGTCCATAAGGGCCTGGCTCCTTTCGTTTTCCTCATGACTGCCAAGTAAGCACATAGTATCACACTGCAAGCACACAAAATGTTACAATCACAGCACAATAATGAATAGTTAGCATGCCTCTGGAACACCCACATGAGCAAAGGCTATGTAGAGGGCAAATACCCACAGTCCCATTCCCCAGCCCAAATAGGGAACAATCAGATGAACTGTGGAAGACCGTTTCGGAAGAGCAGAACTTAAGAGGCATGCAACTCTGCCTGGCACATATGCCGAGACATGCAACTCTGCCTGGCACACATGCAGAGACGTGCAACTCTACTGACACACATGCAGAGAAGTACAAACATGCTTGACACACATGCAGAGATGTGCATCTCTGCCTGATACTTATGCAGAGTCGTGCAACTCTGCTTGACACACATGCAGTGACGTGCATCTCTGCCTGACACACATGCAGAGACGTGCCACTCTGATGACACACATGCAGAGATTTGCAACTCTACTGACAAACATTCAGAGACGTGCAACTCTACTGACACACATTCAGAGACATGTAACTCTGCTTGGCAAACATGCAAAGAGAAGCAACTCTACCTGCATCAGCCCATAATGCCTACATTTTCCATCTGTGATGGTGCAGGATAGCGTTTGAACTTTGCCTGCAGCAGTATCCAATTTACCTTGCCCTTTCTGTGGTCAAGCAACATCTTCTCCCAGCTTGATCCCAGAAAAATGTCCAGCTGGCAGCTCAATGGAAAGGAGAACTTGTTGCCCCTAGATACACCTGTCATCACCTCACCAGTTGAAATGCAGGCCAGTTCAGCGACCCTTGTGGGGTCGTCCATTTCGCCCAGTTGAAGACAACAAGTAATGACTAGGAGATGCAAAAAGTTATGTCCTAATGTGAGTGTCTGAATTATTTATCCTATCCATTTTGTGTCCGTACATTTGAAATATACTTATGGACTGGCCCTAGGAAAAAGACTCTAACCAATTGTGGGCTCATCTTTCATTTTTCATCAAACATACCTGTTAACTCATTTTCTCGAAAGAAAAAAATGGTATTGTAAAATATTTTTGGATTATTAATAAAAAGTGAATAAATTAATATTTGGTGTGACATTGTTAAAAATTCAAAGACATGATGCATTGAATAATATTTGAAACTTACAAACTGTGTATAAAATGTACCTAGTTAAACACATGTTTGCTGACTAGACACAATAAAAATGTCAAAAGAAAATAATTAGAAACGACTAGCATCTTATTTCCTTGAAGTTCTACTATAGGGATTTGTACAAATATCTGTGTTATAGTACATTTTGTATTGCAAAATAGACCTACCAGGGAAAAGTATGCATCAACAAACACTTGTCAAAATTGAAATCATGCCGAGAAGACACAACACTGGGAAGCCTTCAAATAGCAAATGATTAGTTTGTATAATGAAGAAATTAACCTTTCATCAAGAAGGAAGAAAATATAAGGAGTTAGAAAATATAGAAGTAAGCTAAATCCACACCCTTTTCACTAAATGGTCCTACGATAAGGGTAAACTTTTAAGAGTATGCTTGAAATGTGTTAGTGCTCCTGGGTCAATAGGTCTACATGTTATATATTCATCCACTTTAAACATGATATTTTAATATAAGGTACTCATAAGTGCAATAAAACAGACAGGATGTATGTCACATTCGTGACACAGTAACTGGAGCTTCCAAAAATAAATATTTTCATAGTGACGGTACTGTAGTTGTGCCTTTTCTGATGTAAATGTAAATGTACAAGAATTTATATAGCACAAATCACCGAGCGGTTTCTAAGCGCATGCTTAGGGAACCCGTCCTGGTATTCCCCTGTGAGATAACCCCGGCAGGGTATCCGCAAGGTGAAAGCCAGGCATCCCGCCACGAGGGGCTGTTGTGGAGATTAAGCAAGCTATTGCCCAGAGTCGCAGAGTGTGAACCCGTGAATCGAGTAGGCACCGGAGCGAGAATTGTCGAGTCCATGGACATTTTAGGACTCAAGACCCCGCCGAGCCGGGAATTGAACCCTGGTCCCGGGCTGACCTCTGCTTCCAGGTCTGCCTCCCCTAACCAGTGAGCCACACTTCTCCAGATGTCATATCTGATTTACAGTATGGAGGGGGAATGATAGATATTGCGTCCACCTAATTTCAATTACATTAGAGTATAATGCACTTGTAATAATGAGGTCAGGATATCTGTCACTGTGTGAAGGAGTACATGTCCACCAACCTCTAATTCAGGCCCATAGCAATTAAAGTCTGAGCACTGATATGCCTGAATATCAGTGT
Source organism: Lissotriton vulgaris (assembly GCF_964263255.1). Lineage (NCBI taxonomy): Eukaryota > Metazoa > Chordata > Amphibia > Caudata > Salamandridae > Lissotriton > Lissotriton vulgaris. Next base: position 293,021,904 of record NC_141699.1, read on the forward strand.
TGGACATGCCCTATGAGTTTACATCATGCATATAAATGTCGTCTCAACACAATTTTAACGAACCAAAAATAACCATTTGCTAGAGATTATTTTTAAAAGATAGGAGAAATCTTAAAAGAAATGTCTAAGCAGACCTACAGCTTTTCACATCATTTTGAAAACATATAAAAGTTGTAATGTGTTGAAAAGAAAACGTATGAGACACATTTATGATTTGTTGGCTCGGTTACTCCATCACAAATATGACCAATATCCCACTAACTCAATGTCATACAAGAGAGGCTATGCTTCCTGTGCCCAATAATTAGACACAAGTAGTACCAAAGGGAACCTGCACAGAGAACTGTCATCGGGGACAACGCAGGTTTGAAGAGGCCATTTAACCTGAGCGAAGTGATCTGACACAGACCAGTACCAAACTGACCCTGCCACCAGAACAACCATATAACACAATGCAGGGATGACATTGCCATGTCTACTAAGCACAGTGACCTGACACATGCAGTTCCAAAGTGATCCATCACAGAAAACAACCATTGGACACAATGAAAGGCTGAAATAACCATGTACCAGGAGCACAATGACCTGACACAAGGCTACACCATAGTGACCCTGCACCCAAAGCAATCTTTGGACACAATACAGGGCATAAGTGATCATGCACCCTGAGAACAGTGATCTGAGAAAAGCATTACTAAAGTGACCCTCAACCAGAAACAATCATGAGACACAATGCAGGGCAAAAGTGATCATGCACCCTCAGAATATTGATCTAAAAAAACATTACTAAAGAGACCTTCAACCAGAAACAATCATGAGACACAATTGCAGGGCAGAAGTGTTCATGCACCCTGAGAACAGTGATGTGAAAAAACATTACTACAGAGACCCTCAACCAGAAACAATTGTGAGACACAAATGCAGGGCAGAAGTGATCATGCAGCTTGAGAAGAGTGATCTCAGAAAGGCATTACTAAAGAGACCCTCAACCAGAAACAATTGTGAGACAAAAATGCAGGGCAGAAGTGATCATGCACCCTGAGAAGAGTGATCTCAGAAAGGCATTACTAAAGAGACTTTCAACCAGAAACAATCATGAGACACAATGCAGGGCAAAAGTGATCATGCACCCTGAGAAGAGTGATCTCAGAAAGGCATTACTAAAGAGACCTTCAACCAGAAACAATTGTGAGACACAAATGCAGGGCAGAAGTGATCATGCACCCTGAGAAGAGTGATCTCAGAAAGGCATTACTAAAGAGACCTTCAACCAGAAACAATCGTGAGACACAATGCAGGGCAGAAGTGATCATGCACCCTGAGAAGAGTGATCTCAGAAAGGCATTACTAAAGAGACCTTCAACCAGAAACAATCATGAGACACAATGCAGGGCAGAAGTGTTATTGCACCCTGAGAACAGTGATGTGAAAAAACATTACTACAGAGACCCTCAACCAGAAACAATCGTGAGACAAAAATGCAGGGCAGAAGTGATCATGCACCCTGAGAAGAGTGATCTCAGAAAGGCATTACTAAAGAGACTTTCAACCAGAAACAATCATGAGACACAATGCAGGGCAGAAGTGTTCTTGCACCCTGAGAACAGTGATGTGAAAAAACATTACTACAGAGACCCTCAACCAGAAACAATCGTGAGACACAAATGCAGGGCAGAAGTGATCATGCAGTTTGAGAAGAGTGATCTCATAGGCATTACTAAAGAGACCCTCAACCAGAAACAATCATGAGACACAATGCAGGGCAGAAGTGTTATTGCACCCTGAGAACAGTGATGTGAAAAAACATTACTACAGAGACCCTCAACCAGAAACAATCGTGAGACAAAAATGCAGGGCAGAAGTGATCATGCACCCTGAGAAGAGTGATCTCAGAAAGGCATTACTAAAGAGACTTTCAACCAGAAACAATCATGAGACACAATGTAGGGCAGAAGTGTTCTTGCACCCTGAGAACAGTGATGTGAAAAAACATTACTACAGAGACCCTCAACCAGAAACAATTGTGAGACACAAATGCAGGGCAGAAGTGATCATGCAGTTTGAGAAGAGTGATCTCATAGGCATTACTAAAGAGACCCTCAACCAGAAACAATCATGAGACACAATGCAGGGCAGAGGTGTTATTGCACCCTGAGAACAGTGATGTGAAAAAACATTACTACAGAGACCCTCAACCAGAAACAATCGTGAGACAAAAATGCAGGGCAGAAGTGATCATGCACCCTGAGAAGAGTGATCTCAGAAAGGCATTACTAAAGAGACTTTCAACCAGAAACAATCATGAGACACAATGCAGGGCAGAAGTGTTCTTGCACCCTGAGAACAGTGATGTGAAAAAACATTACTACAGAGACCCTCAACCAGAAACAATCGTGAGACACAAATGCAGGGCAGAAGTGATCATGCAGTTTGAGAAGAGTGATCTCATAGGCATTACTAAAGAGACCCTCAACCAGAAACAATCATGAGACACAATGCAGGGCAAAAGTGATCATGCACCCTCAGAAGAGTGATCTCAGAAAGGCATTACTAAAGAGACCCTCAACCCGAAACAATCATGAGACACAATGCAGGACAGAAGTGATCCTGCAGCTTGCGAAGAGTGATCTCAGAAAGGCATTACTAAAGATGCCTTTAACCAGAAACAATCATCGGACACAATGCAGGGCAAAAGTCATCATGCACCCTGAGAAGAGTGATCTCAGAAAGGCATTACTAAAGAGACCCTCAACCCGAACCAATCATGAGACACAATGCAGGACAGAAGTGATCATGCACCCTGAGAAGAGTGATCTCAGAAAGGCATTACTAAAGAGTCATAAGTCATAAGTCATAAGTCATAAGATTTGTATAGCGCGCTACATACCCAGAGGGTTTCAAGGCGCTAAGGAAAGGGGAGGAGGATTATTTGTCAAATATCCACGTTTTAAGCTGCTTTCTGAACGCTAGGTGATTCTGGGTGAGGCGAAGGTAAGCGGGGAGTGAGTTCCATGTTTTGGCAGCCAGGTATGAAAAGGATCTGCCTCCCATGGTGGTCTTGTTGATGCGAGGTACAGTGGCGAAGGCTTGGCTGGAAGAGCGAAGTTGGCGGGAGGGGGTGTAGAAGGACAGTCGAGAGTTGAGGCTATCTGGTCCGATGTCGTAGAGTGATTTGTGTGCGTGGGTAAGCAGTCGGAAAGTGATCCTCTTATTGACGGGTAGCCAGTGGAGGTCTCTAAGGTGACCAGAGATGTGTTCGTTGCGTGGGATGTCTAATATGAGCCTGGCTGAGGCGTTTTGGATTCGTTGGAGTTTCTTCTGGAGTTTAGCGGTGGTGCCTGCGTAGAGGGTGTTTCCGTAGTCTAGTCGGCTCGTGACCAGAGCATGGGTGACTGTTTTCCTTGTTTCGGAGGGGATCCAGCGGAATGTTTTTCTGAGCATGCGAAGGATGTTAAAGCAGGAAGAGGATACGGCGCTGACTTGTCTGTTCATTGAGAGTGAAGAATCCAGGATGACGCCTAGGTTCCGTGCGTGGTCTGTCGGGATGGGTGCTTTTCCGAGGGCTTCCGGCCACCAGGAGTCGTCCCAAGCAGAGGGGGATGTACCTAAGATGAGGACTTCTGTTTTGTCTGAGTTCAGTTTCAGACGGCTTTGTTTCATCCATTCTGCGACTTCTTTCATTCCTTCGTGTAGGTTAGTTTTGGCGGTGCTGGGGTCCCTGGTGAGAGAAAGGATCAGTTGAGTGTCATCCGCGTAGGAGATGATGTTGAGATTGTGTTGGCGAGCGATGGCCGCAAGGGGGCTCATGTATACGTTGAAGAGGGTGGGGCTGAGTGAGGATCCTTGTGGTACGCCGCAGATGATTTCAGAGGCCTCGGACTTGAATGGTGGGAGGCGGACTCTCTGGGTTCTTCCGGTGAGGAACGAGGTGATCCATTCTAGTGCTTTTCCTTGGATTCCGATGTTTCTGAGGCGTTGCAAAAGGGTGTTGTGGCAGACTGTGTCGAAGGCTGCAGAGAGGTCGAGGAGGATGAGGGCGACTGTGTCTCCGTTGTCCAGTAGAGTTCGAATGTCGTCTGTTGCTGCGATGAGGGCGGTCTCTGTGCTGTGTTTGGCTCGGAAGCCAGATTGTGAAGGGTCGAGTGATTTGTTGGCTTCGAGGAAGGCGGCGAGCTGGTTGTTGACAGCTTTCTCGATGACTTTGGCCGGGAATGGAAGAAGCGAGATGGGGCGGTAGTTTTTGAGTTCGGTGGGGTCTGCTGTTGGTTTTTTCAGAAGGGCGGTGAGTTCAGCGTGTTTCCAGTCTTCCGGGAAGGTGGCGGAGTTGAAGGAGCAGTTGATGACGTCTCGGAGGTGCGGAGCTATGACGGAGTCTGCTTTGTTGAAGATGTGGTGAGGGCATGGGTCTGTGGGGGATCCAGAGTGGATGGAGTTCATCAGGCGGATGGTGTCCTCAGTGGAGATTGGGTTCCAGGCGTTAAGGGTGTTAACGGGGGGAAGATGGTCAGCAGATGGTAGGGTGGGTTGGCTTCCGGGTTGGTTGTCGAAGCTGTTGTGGATGTCAGCAATCTTGTTGTGGAAGAAAGAGGCCAGGGAGTCGCAGAGGGTTTGAGAGGGGGTGATGTCGTTGGAGTTGGCCGAGGGGTTGGAAAATTCCTTGACGATGTTGAAAAGTTCCTTGCTGTTGTGGGCGTTGTTGTCAAGTCGGTCCTTGAATGCTGTTTTCTTGGCTTTTCGGATCAGTTGGTGGTGAGTACGAGTGGCGCTTTTGAAGGCGTCCTTGTTGCTGGTGGATGGGTCTTTTTTCCAGGCCTTTTCAAGGGAGCGGCACAGTTTCTTGGATTTCTTGAGGTCATCGTTGAACCATGAGGCCTTCTTTTTGCCAAGTTTGTGATGACGTTTTTTCAGTGGTGCTAAGGTGTCGGCGGTGTTGGATAACCAAAGGGTGAGGTTGGAGGCGGCTTCGTTGGCGTTAGAAGAGAGGGCTGGGGGGTTTAGAAGAAGCGATGAGGAGATCTGGTCGAAGGTGATTTTGTTCCAGTTTCTTTGTAGAGTTGGTTGGGGGTGGTTGATGGGTTTCGGCTTATTGTAGGTGAAGTGAACGCAGCTGTGGTCAGTCCAGAGGAGATCCGTAGTGTGGCTGAAGGAGACATGGTTGCTGGAGGTGAAGATAGGGTCGAGTGTGTGACCTGCGATGTGGGTGGGGGAGGTGACCAGTTGTTTAAGTCCGAGGTTGGCGAGGTTGTCTAAGAGGGTGGCGGTGTTGCGGTCGTTGATCTTTTCGAGGTGAAAGTTGATGTCTCCCAGGAGGATGTAGTCTTTGGAGGGGAGCGCGTGTGGGGTGATGAAGTCCGTGATGTCTTCACTGAATTTTGCGCGGGGTCCTGGTGGTCTGTAGAGGAGGGTGCCTCTGAGTGTGGTCTTGGGGTCGATGTGGATCTGGAAGTGAAGGTGTTCGGAGTTGGCGAGGTTGGCATCAGAGCTGGTTGAGATGCGGATTGTTTTCTTATGGACGATAGCGATTCCACCTCCTGTATGGTCGGTGCGGTCCTTGCGTGTGATCTTATAGTCATCAGGGATAGCGATGGCGATGTCAGGGGCGGAGGAAGCGTTCATCCATGTTTCCGTTAGGAAGGCGACGTCAGGAGAGATGGTAGGCATTACTAAAGATGCCTTCAACCAGAAACAATCATCGGACACAATGCAGGGCAAAAGTCATCATGCACCCTGAGAAGAGTGATCTCAGAAAGGCATTACTAAAGAGACCCTCAACCCGAACCAATCATGAGACACAATGCAGGACAGAAGTGACCATGCACAATTAGAACAGTGATCTAAAAAAAGCATTTCTAAAGTGACCCTAAACCAGACACAATCGTTGGACACAATGCAGAACAGAAGTGATCATGCACAATGTCATGTCAATGTACTTATAGAGCGCACTGTCACCAGACAGTCCCCTTGCGGTGTCGCCTATTCAGCTTCCTGGCGCTGATACTCATACCGCTGTGGAACCCCTCCTGGCTTTCCTTGTGAAGTGTCCACTCCTGGGCACCCCCAGGGTAAAGCCAGTCATCCTTAGCTCTGTTGGGACCGGTGGGGAGGCTAAGCAAGCTATTGCCCAGAGTTGCAGCGTGGGGCCTGTGATTAGAATAGGCACGGAGGCGAGAATCAACAGGTTCGAGGAAATTGAGCCCGAGACCCCGCCGAGGCATGAATCGAACCCTGGTCCCTGGCCAGAACTCTGCATCAGGGTCTGCCGCTCTAACCATTGAGGCACACTCCTCCACAATCAGAACAGTGATCTGAAAAAAGCATTACTAAAGTGACCCAGCACCAGGAACAATCGTTGGAAACACTGCAGTGCATAAGTGGCCTTGTACCATGCGCACTGTGATCTGACATAAGGCAGGACGAAGACTGTTATGTGCTCCGTACTCTCTGTTGTTACACAATGCAACACTAAACGGCTTGTGTATCTGGACCACAGTACAACTTTTGTATTCTTCCTTAGAAAAACCAATTCGCAGTTCTGAAAACACTGAATGTGAATTAATGTAACAATAAAATTATAAAATGGAGAGACTTGTAGTCTAAAAAGAGGGAGAAATAAATAGTCCTTAGTGGGAAGAATCCAGCCAAGGTAAGTGGCTATTCTATGATGTGTTCCCTGAAGCTGAGTGGTCAGGTAGGAGCGGTTTGGAGGTGTGCACTTCTGTTTGTCATCTGATGGTAATCTTGCTGTCCTTGAATCGCCTTTTCAAATTGGTTCAGCTTTCGGGAACCATTACAGCACAGAAGGGCCCTCCTTGAGACGGATGAAGAGAAAGCCTTAACTTTTAATATTTAATGTCCCCTTGGAGCGACGTGAGTGAAGAGGATCCTGTAAACCCCGCCTCCTCTCTGCGTGTTAATAAAGTGCCTTCTGCTGACCCGCTCGCCCTCCCCAGGCGCCCCTCTGCCCTCCAGTGCTTGGCCTCAACCAGCACTTACAGCTTCCCAGCGGTTTGGACGTGCTGCACGGTGATTTGTCTCGGCTTTCTCCATCTGCTGGTTTCTTGTTGCTCCTGAAGTTACTTACAGATGAGTTTCAGCGATTATCAGGCGCATCCATTAAAAATGTACGTGGGGATGTGGTTACCATGAAAAGTGCTTGCGCACTTTCTCACGTTCTCTGCGAAGTACATACACTTCCCACCAGGAGCTAATAAACACGTCTCGGCCACAGCCTCTGGGAAATAGGCATAACCAAAACAGCAGGCAATGACCTCATCGTGTAAACGAAGTTAAACAGAAAGGTCCCCACCAAACAAAAAATACATCCTGCATTGTATGAAGAATAACATGGAATACACCAGTGGGAATGATTTCATCAGAGGGTTCCTGGTTGACAAGGAAGACAACACCAGGCATGTTTGTTGTGTGTTTGATGTCACCTGGAACCCTGAGGTGAAAAACAACCCTTTGCTGACAGCTACACTTCTATAGTTCTGCCAAGCATGGGCCTCGCACATGATTCGCAGCTTTTGCAGTTTTGTTTGACAGCGCGAACCCGGCCGAAGGGCGCTAGAGATCTTCATAACAGACATTACACAACATACATTACACATTTTTCAGGGGACAGGAATATTTGCCCCGAAATACAGGATGTTGATCACAGGCCAAGAGTCGAATCTTTTTCACCATGTTCCAATGTTGGTTACTGTAGCCAGTACTGTTGTTTTTCCCTTTTTCTATTTTTTGAAGGTAATTCAGAAACAAGAATGATTATAAATGTTTTTTTTCTTTAAATCTTTCTTTAGTTTGATTTGCAGCGTTTCAGTGGTATTGTATTGCTTTGTATTTAATTGTAGTTTTTGTTAAAAAAAAAAAAGCGCAACATATGCCAATACCAAAACAACTTCCTGGCTCCTACAAGCACAGTGATGCAGTTATTAACTCTATGCAATAAATACATTGTTCACTGTTGTATATTTGCCAGTGTCATACTCTTCAACTATTTCCCTATAGTTTGCAGTTTTAAATCTCTTGGGCCTCATTTATGAAAAGTGACGCATCGCTGCGTGAAAACAGCGATGCGTCACTTTTCACTGCGCACTCCTTGCGACACCAATGATGCGTCATATTTAATGTATGACGCATCATGTCGCAAGGACTTACAGATACGTCAGTATTTCTGACGCATCTGTAAGCGCAAAAGTGACGCATTGCTGGAGTGTGTCACAAAAGTGACGCATCTCCAGCAATGCGTCCTTTCACATGGGGAAAGCCCCATGTGAAAGGGCTTGCGTCAGTCTTACGCCTGCTGTGAGGCAGGCGCAAGATTTTGACGCAACCGCATCCTAAAAGTGACGCAGTGAAATCTCATAGATTTCACTGCGTCACTATTACGAGGCTTTTTGCGGGGGAACGCCCTCTCTGCATACATTATACCTGACGCAGGTATAATGTGGCGCAGGGGTTTAAAAAGTGACGCATCTACCTAGATGCGTCACTTTTTAAATATGGCGCAACAAGGCGCATGTTTTACGTCGCAGATGCGTCACAAAAAGTGACGCATCCGCAGCGCAAAACTGACGCAAGGCCTCATAAATGAGGCCCCTTTTTTTTTTCATTAGAAATGTCAATGCCCTTGTTTTATAAGACCATAATGTGCCCTTGCTCTTTAGTTCAAGGCCTTATACAGATGTTTTTTTTTTACTAATTACTCTATTGCTGTAGGCACAATGAAACCACTTTTACCTTTAGAATGGAAATGGAAAACCATTTAGAGAATAGTTCTTTGGAACCATTGTGGCATCAGACATATACAATATCCTCACCTGCTGCTTGTTTGTCTACCATCTCCTTATAGCTTTTTCCTCATTTACCATTTCCTCACCATTCTGCGCCGTTGTTAGTGTTAAATCAACCCCTTATGACAGTTTGCACATTTATCTTGTGTCTTTTAATTTACCCTTATTTTCGTTTTATGATTTATTGTCAATTCTCTTATTTTATCTTTAGGTATGACCTTTGAAACAGTTGAAGCTGTCTCACCAAACTATTGATTTTCTGAAAACAATTCTACATACTATACATATATTGTGGAAGAGTTTTGAGTCAGCAGCCTTTATCCTTACTGTCTGTGAAACTGTGCTTCCACCTGCCACAGCATACAGTGTGAGGCAATGGGTCCGCCTAGCTGACCCAATGGCTTCATTGCCTTTTAGTGACTGAAAAAAGACTGTGCATATCCACCTAAAATAGTTCCTTTCTTTTCAGTGGCAAAGCTGGTTCAAAGAGTGATTTCTTGTAGTATTTATATTTTACACTAACTTTAAATACTGATTGTCCACCTCCTTTTTATAGTCGCTGTTATACAGTGTTTAACTGACATTCAGAAATTATATCTGCCACAATATAAGTGCTTGGTTAGGTCATGATTTAGTCTTGCCTCAATCACCATAATATAATGATAATAAAATGCATGCCACATTTCAAATGCTTTTAAGCTAAAACATAAGCAGCAAAATACGCACCACTGAGAATGTTTTTAAATGTAAATATTTATTGCAAGCATGTGGTGGCCACATTTCTACACTTCACTCTTCAAACCTTCACTCCTTAAACACTTCACCCTTTAACTCTTCAGCATTCAACCTCAAGTCCTTGACTCTTTACTCCTAAGAGTTAAGCCCTTCATCCCTTAACCAGCCCTATCTAAACCCTTCTCCCTTAAACCTTTTACTCCCCACCCGTAAAATATCTCCCATTAAATATTCACCCTTAAAACTATCAATCATCTACCTTCATTCTAAAACCTAACACCTCCACCATGAACCCCTAACTTCTTCACCATTAACCTCGTGACCTTTTCTGTGTCGCCGAGCCCCCTCTTATGAGTTGATTTGTATTATCAAATGTGTTGTCTTTCTGTGTAGTTAACTTGCAGCCAGGGGCGGCTAAGGGTGGTGCGACCGGTGCAGCCGCACCTGGGACTGAGCTCGGGGGATGGGAACGCTGTGTTTCGAAATAATTTACAGATTTAAAAGTACCTGCTGCAGAGATCCTTACGTGTCTAGAAATTTTCAGGCAGCAATATAAATGTCAAAATAACACATGATTGATATGCCTGCTGGAGAGACATTAGAGTTTTGTCTAGAGGCATTTCTGACTCATCAGAAAGTAGCCCAGAAGGTTAATATGCCTGCTGCAAAGACTGTGTACCATGCAGATTACAGAACTGCATTTTATGTGGATAGCTCAGAGGTTTACTGCTTTTGTCACAGGGATCCTTTTGTTACTTTCTGTTCATAAATTGCATTCCTAATATAGCGCAGTGGCATATGGACTGTCATCAAAGAGCTGCATGTCATCTACATGGTATAGGTTAGAATGTTATTTTTATTTTTTACCCAGTCTTTCATTATCCTAATGTGGCTAAAAAAGGGTTAGTATGGGTAGAAATACGTTCCTATTAGCAAAGCCAACTCCAACGACAGCGGTAAATTTTAAATCCTGAGGTTGTGCTTTTCTAGCCCAAACAGTCTTACAATAAAACTCGTAAAATATACTGCCTAATCGTTTGGATGACCTACACCTTGTAATCCTCATTGTTTTATGTTACTTTTCCTTTAGACTGATGTAAACACGTATTATTCATTGTCTCTGTATGATGGGTTTGTGATTCAAAGTGCTCAGACACCCCAAACTGGTATAATTAACACTATTAAATAAATAAAATGCATGTGAGACGGGCTATGGGGAGATGAGGGGAACTGCTGTAGGGTGCTAGCGAGGGAATCCAGGGAGAAGGGGGTCAATGCGGGGGGGAGTGCGCAAAAAAGGATTATCGCACCGGGTGCCACTGATGCTAAAGCTGGCCCTGCTTGCAGCACAAAAATATGTACACATGGTATTAAAACCCCAACTCTGGAAGTGACCTAATTGGAAGGAAGAATATGGGGGATCGAACAGGCCATACTTTGTGTTTCAAGTAACCCCCTTGCAGCTCCATCCCATAATAAGCATTGACAAACCCAACAGTTCTCACCTATGTGAGGTATTGACTTTGTCAATGTGTTCTTAGCCATGTTGCGTGGCTGCCGTGCAGCATGCCTGAAAGTGCAGCAAGGCTAAAAGTTTAAAAATACACTAGGACACAGCCAGCATCATAACCCTTTTCTTTTATTGGTGACAGGAGGAATGGTGGAGCGGGAGCAACACAGAGGGAGGAGGAATGGCAACACAGAGGGTTGTATGACAGAACAACGCATGCCTTAGCACATGCCTGAACAATGCAGTCTCAACTACCACTACATCTTTACCATTAACGTATTTCGAATATCGTTGTAAAGGCATGATTGGTAAAGGCATATGCCTAGTAAAGATCAGATCCCAGCCCCCCGCCTTAAGCTCTAAAACCAGGCACCCATCCTTGCAATCAACCCCGCCCCAGCCCTAAAAACGACCTCAACCCCCCACCCTGAGCCGTAAAACCCAGCCCCAGCCCAAAAACCTACCCCAAACGCCAGGTACCGCCCTAAGCCTTTAAACTGCCCCCAGCTCTGAAAAATGCCCCTTCCCCCCACCCCGAGCTCTAAAACCCACCCCCCTGGTCTGAAAACGACCTAACTCTAGCCACACCTTCCTGAGCCCTAAATCCGGACCCAGCCATACTTGCCAAGCTGCGTCCATGTCCTTCCTGTCACTACCTTCCTGTTCCTCTCATCGCCCATCCGCTCTGTAACTAGAGCACTGAATGCCTTAACCACGCATAAGCGTGGTTAAGGCATATGCGTGGCTAAGTGCCGTTCCACTTGCGTTTTAACCTCTTCGCTGCTGATGACGAGCTCAGCTCGTCATCAGCTACGGCGCTCGTATGCTGATGACGAGCTGAGCTCGTCATGTAACGCGGGATTTTAAAAAATGCCGCACACAGCGGGAAAAGCCGCCTCATCGATGCGGTTAACAGCATGCGTTGTTTAGCCCTCATTGTTAATGCGGTTTTCCAGCACAGAGGGCAGTGGGTGTGGGGGGAAAAAACGTTATGATGCAGCCATCTATGGCCGCATCATAAAATCATTTTTTTGTTATATACAAGGGGCAGGGGTCACTACGGATAAAGGAGAGAGAGGTCAGTGCAACAGATACAACAGAAGGAGTTAGGGTAATTGCAACAGGACAAGCCAACACAGACGTAGAGCAGGGAGAGAAAGGATAGATGCAACCCGACACAAACAAAAACGGGAAGGAGGGAGATTAGGGGCAAGAGAACATGGACAATGAAAGAAAGGGAGGGAGGTTGCAAATGAGGGTGCGGATGGGCTTCAAACAACAATGGAGGAAGAGAGGGTGGATGGGGCAAGCAACAATGGAGGGAGGACGGCAGGTGGGAGCAAGAAAATGGACAGCAGCGGAGGGAGAAGTATACGATGAATCCTGCTGAAAAAGATGCACTCTGATAGAGTACTTAAGAAGAAAGTAGCGCCTACAAATTTGAGCAGTGGAAGGACATAAGTATTGTGTCCATGCTCCAGGGGAGGGACAAACACATGAAGACAGCTGCTAACTAATAAGAAGTAAGCAAATTAGAGTGATAATGAAGAAAACCAGTAGTAAGCAATGGTCAGTTCACGGATAGAAAATAAAAGGTCTCGCAGAGACAGTCCATGCCCTGTCTAGATTAGCCCTCAATCGTAAGCATTTTGGGTCAAGTTTACAAGCCCCATGCACCACATTTACGCCACAGGTGTGTCACTTCTGTGAGGCAGCGGCGGCGTAAACCATGCACCACGTTGTGCCTTATTTACAACATTAAGCATCTAGGGAGATGTGTCACATTGTAAAGCTCTGCGCCACATGAAACCTGCATTAGATTTCATGTCTCATGTGGGCGTTCCGGCACAGGGTGGGCATTACACCGCTGGAACGCCTCGTAAAAGTGATGCAGTGAAATCTACAAGATTTCACTGAGTCACTTTTACTTCCATGCTACGTCAAAACCCTGCGCCTGCTTGAAGCAGGCGTAAGGAGTGACGCAGCATGTTAGGCATAGGGCGTCCCTGAGCATTGCTGGAGCCACGTCGTGCTTGAGACGCAACTCCAGCAAGGTGACACCCTTATGCCACAGGATGCGACACCCATCGCCCTATCCTTGCGCCACGGTGTGCCGCATTGTAAATGTGACAATTTCGTGGTGGTGCAGGGAGGGAATTGCGTGTCACATCTTTTCTGGTGCATCCCTGCTGATTTGCATAGATGCGCCAGAACTCTTAAATCTGCCGCTCATTTTTAATTTTTGGCTCAGTTTGAAGGCTGAAAACTTCTTCCTCATGCAACTTTCTCTAAAACTCTGAGTACTGATTCCGCGTGAATCATTTCCATCCAGACGTCTGCCACATCTGTAATGAGTTTCCTTTCTTCTTTTCTGGCTCTGCTTTGCTTGATCGTGGTATTTTTTATTTTTCTTCTTCAATCACTAGACGAGCCACCAATGCTGCAGTCTCTCTGTTCTATCCATGACTCACATTTGAACAGTTTTTAAGGATCCTGGACAAAATGAAAGGATAACATCCCCCTCTGCCAGGGGAAGATGCACGGCCCTGAAAGGACTAAGAATATGCAGGGACTGAACATAAGAGGCACAATGGACAGTATGAAAAATAGAGAAGGGATCAGCGATGTGCCTCGTCACACTGCCAGAGATTCATCCTCAAGATGTGCATGGATCTGCAGTTAACAGTGAAATATACAGGTATTGAAGGTAGACAAGCATTCTTTGTTCCTTCTCTTCTGCAACTCGAGTGATCTATACACAAGAACGTCCATGCGCCCAGCCACGTGCACACGCCTCCAAAAAAGGCAGCCAAAAGCTCATTAATATATGTGACCTTTTCATTCGCAAATTAATTCCAGCTTCGCACATACCGGCTGTGTGGCATGGTATTGTCAAAACGCAACAGTCATTAGTGGGAAGATGGCATGGCTCCGGGGGAGCCTGCGTCAGCCACCTCGACGTCGCGTGTGCGGACCCGGCGAACGCTGCCATGCGGGGACACGGAATGACGCGGGGAGGTTCTGTCAGCTTTTCACTTGGCATTAATCTTCCTTTCTTCAGCCCAGGAAACATTCTCCTCACCACAGAGGAAGGCAGGGCACGGGAGCCAGCCAGGGTGGCACCGCGACAGCCCCGTCTCACGACTCGGACTCTGTCCTCGCGGTGTTTGTTCCTGGAAGAAGTCTGTTCCAGGGCGGCGGGCGCGTGAGTGGAATGGCACGGTTTCTGTGGCAGGTTCGTCTTTCAAGAGGCCTGGCAGTAACATGACAATGCACGCTTGCAGGCAGCTCAGTGATTCTGATAACGTTAAAGCATGTTGCAAATGCAATATCATTGCTGTGCAAACTTTTACTCCACCTATACCCAAATGCCATTTGGAGCGCGGAGGCAAGGCATACTACCCGCACAAGGGAATGCGCTTTGTGTCAAGGTTCTGTATTTTACCAGGCTCTGACCACCACACGGCAAAAATAAAAAATATAATGAAATAACTCTTTTACTCACCCCCTTTCTTGAAACCCTGTCTGGTCTGAGCATCATCAACAGATCATTGTCAAACCCATGACTATATCCAAAATGTTCGAGAAAACCAGTGTATTCCAACTGCAATGCTATCTCGACCACCACAATGGCTTTGATTCAGTACTCTCATCTTTCTACTGCAGACAAGTAAGAAGTTGATGAGAGAACCTTGATTATACAAAACCTGTAGGCAGAAGTCTATTTACATGAAAGACCCTGGCCAAAGGCAATGGGTTGGGTCTGTTTGTCATGTAACCCTCTCTTAAATTCTTATCTTTCATACCTGTATACCCTTTATCATCTTCTGTAAGTGCACAGTTTTGCTGTGTGTGTAATAAAACGATTTTCACATTAAAGTGAAATCATAAACTAGCTTGATAGTGTTAATAAGTGTTATTATTGTCTCTGTTGAACTCTAAAAATGTCTAGTACACACCACCTCCTTGAGGAAGCTGTGATATGCAACCTGGCTACTTTGACTTACAAATCACGCCTCCAGGCACCTGCTATGTTGTGTGCGATGGATATATAAATGAAGAGAAACATGAGTTCTATAGTTGCCCAGCAACAAATCTTGTGTGGTCTCTCCTGCCCACCGTGCTACATTAGTAATAATAAGGATTTCGTGAAATAGAGCACTCAGTAGAGTGAGAGGGAAAGCAAGAAAGCACATACAGTCCCGCATAGGGGTGTCATCATTCTTAGAAAAAATAGTGGCCTTTTCTTTATTTTTGCTACTTTGGAACAGCCAAGAGCTGTTAGGTGAAAAAAATAATATAAAAATGTCAGGATTCTTTTGCAACATGCCAATTTTCTCTCTGCAGATTCTAGCAATCATAACAAAATGATTTAGACAGATCTCAAATATTTTTTAATTGATTTCTTTATGTATTTCCTGTTTTATGTTCAAGGTTCAGAAAGGAAAAAAATACAGGACTTCACAGCTTTTCACAATTTTTGTATCAGTCTGGACTTAACAATACAGGCCTGGCTAGTTAAAAAAACAGCCATGTGGCATTATCCCATGGAGGGCTGAAATCAAAAGAAAAAATGACTTCACTAAATTTAAGGAGTGATGGTAACACAAGACAGCCAATCAAAAAGATGGCGAGGAAGCAGAGCTCCAGGGCAGAGACATACACAAGAAGAAGAAGGAAAACCATTGAAGAAGAACCAATCAAATATGATTTACAAGACTACCAACAAACAATGAGCAGTGAGTTGATCCAAGGCCCACTGTGAGCATTAGTACTGTACACAATAGGTGTTTTGGCATCAGAGATTAAAGCTGCATGGAGGCAAGACCTAAAAAGACTTAGGGCCTTATTTTGAGTTTTCTGGTCGAATGGCAGCCCTAAAAAAAGTTGGGCCGCCATGGGACAGCTGCTGCCCCAGGTCTCCATGGTCTTGCAGCGGTCTGAGGCCCCTAATATGATGGCGGTGCCGCTGCAGCACTGCCAAGCATATCAGGAGTTTCCTCATCGCCACAGTTTTGATGGCATTGGGCCCGCCATGAAGAGTGGCAGTGAGGAAACAGAGAGAGGCCTTACAGGACCCCTGGTTCTTCTGTGCCAGGGAATGCATGCAGAAGGGCACATGGCGTGCCCCCAACCCCCCCCCCCACCAATCAGCATGCATCCGATTCCCTGCAGGGCATGGACTTGACAGTCCATGCCCTGCAAGAACGTGCAATGGTGTTCCCGTTGCTGTGCCTTGCTGAAGGATCACGTATGAGCCTTAGCACTGCACTGCCGTGGGCCAGCCGCCGCAGGACCGCCGGACCCGGATTCCTGTCGGAATGCAGTTTGCGGTTTCATTATGGTTTTGTCGGTGTGGCAGTAGGGCGCTGGCGTGGCGACCTGCTGTGACACCACCGAAGTCATAATAAGGCCCTTAACATTGTGTGGGGAGAACTTAAAGGTTAATATATGTAAAGACTGGAGAAAAGAGAATGCAGAGAAAGCAAACGACAATAGGGAAGCATTGTAGAAGGCAAGGGCAGCACTACTCAATGTAGTCCTATATTATTAGTATATGTATGGATATAGATGACAAAAAATGAAGGATCTGCAGTTGGCGAGCAGTAGTTTTTCACTGTCACAGAATTAGCAGCTATTAAAGAGTGGTACTTTTTCTAAAACAATCTGTTACAAGGAAATGACCACTGTAAGTGTCTGATATGTAATTGTTTTGTAATCACCCTGAAACAAAGTCCACACCAGAATTCAAAATGTGGCACGGTCTTGTGAAATAAATCAGTTCACAGCTATACCTCTACACATCAATAGAGAAGGGAAACATCACTTACAATGCAACTTTTACCACGCAGTGCCTTTACGACGCAACTTTTACAACGCAAACCATTACAACGCATTGTGCTGGGGGGCGCGCTAGGATAGGGAATAGGTTTCATTTACTGTCCAACACCTTCCCTGCTATCCACGGGGACTGGAGTTGGAATAGTAAATTAAACTATTCACTATCCAGCGCCCCAAACCACTATGCGTTGTAATGGTATGCGTTGTAAAACCCGCGTTGTAAAAGCATGCGATGTAAAAGCATGCGTTGTAATGTCGTACATCCATAGAGAAATGTGTTGGTCACTAGACCTTTTTATGCATTTCCTATTTCTGTTTAGACTGTAAACCTTTAGAAAACAATAGCAAATCCACTCTGTAATGTTTATTGTCAGAAATGGCTCCTAGAATGGAGAAAATGGGAGACATAAAATAAAGCGAGTCTGAAAAAGGGAGACGAAAATCACCGAAAGACTGGCACTTGTCGGAAACACAGACTGAGGGTGGGCGAAAGAAACGATGGGCAAAGAGAGTGATGAAGAAAAGATAGAGAGATTCTGAGAGGCCATTAGTGGTTTCCGCCGAGATTACCATTGGAGTATCTGATAACCACTTATTAGACTGTAGAAACCTTATCCCCTCCCTGTGTGAGATAACATGGAAACAGACACATGTATAGAGATTATGGAACTGATGGCGACAGGAGAGAAGGAAAAGGCGGCGAGATGCACAAATGAATTCAGTTAAGAGAACGCGAGATAGCAAGAAGCACCTGTAGTTCATCCGCAACTTGGCGGTTTATGAGAAGTGACACAGAAATAAACACAGTAAACCAAGGAACAACACAGGTGTCCAGATATAATACTGTATATTAATTTTGCAGCAGGTACATATGCATTGTATTTCAGTCCTAGATTAGCAGGCACACCTGCACATCTCGGTATGTATTACTGACACTTTGCACTGATATTAACAAAGAAACACCAATTTGACTGTTTTCCTGCTTTTGTGTAATTCTGGATAGTAGCAAACTAATTTTGCCCCAGCACATAGTGCAGATTTTTTTTTTGCAGCAAGACAAAAAGACAACAAATACTTTGACGTTATTGTTAAACATACAAAACGCTTGGTTTCATTTGAAAGTATTTTACAAGCTTTATGGTTATTTTAGCAGAAATCAACCTAATTTATGATGGACTCTGAAAATGGAAATAGGACAAACTGATTTGGTACACATTTTCAGTGATGAGTGTCCTGCTTACCCTCTGCTTCAAGGATTTTTTTTTACTGACATGGAGAGCTAATACAGTTGTTACATCCTGCTCAAATATATATGGCCCTCCCATTGTACTCAACTCATAGCTAACTTTTAAAAGATACCTATATGAACAGGGTTGGGCCGCAGATGATGTGTGAGGAATCTTCAAACCACGAATAGTTTTTATAAAACTAATTGCCATTCTTCCATGCGTATTGGGAGCATTTTTGACAATCTTTAACCAAATACTTTTGTCACGTTTTGTAAAAAAAAATACGCATTTCATTTAATAATCATATAGTAAGCTCCCCGTTTATTGAAGTCTAGAGAATGTCTAGAGACGATTGTTCACATAAAAGATGGTTCATGTTAAGCATTTGTGATAGTTCATCAGCTTTACTGGTTTATAACTTCTCGGGTGAAAAAAATATCTTTCTGTCTCAGTTATTTTGCTACTAGATTTTGGACCATTATTTTATCAGTTCTTTCCAGTAGCGGCTCATGGAGGGAGTGCCGCAGGGCAGGGGCGGGGTGGGGGAGAGGCAGGGTGGGTGGGGTAGTAAACTCCAGCTCACGGCCGACCAGAGTACTGTAAATAAATCAATAAATTAAACGAATTTCATTGCGCGTGCTGAAAAGCATTTGGGGCCTGATTTATGAAGGCCTTGCGCCACCGGTGCGTCACTTTTTCCCATTTTAAAAGTGACGCACCGGTGGCGCAAGGCCCTCATAAATAAGGCCCTTGGTGTTTTAGCACGCGCACCGAAATTTGTTTTTTTATTTATTTCTTTACATTACTCCGGTCGGCTGTGAGCCGGAGTTTACTACATCCCACCCTGCCCCGCCCCACTGCCCCGCAGCACTCCCTCCATGAGCTGCTACTGGTTCTTTCCTTGCCTCTTCAGCTTGCTCTTTACCAACCTCCCCATTGCCTCGAGGCTGGTTGTAAAATTGCTAAAAATTTGAGTTTCCATAGATTTTGTTTCCCATTTCAAGTCCTCTTATTGATTCTTTACATTCAAGACACCATCTTTAGTTTTTTTCAGGTCTCTCTGATTACTAGGCATTTCCTGGACATATTATTCTCCATGTGTAAAATAACAGATATTGACTCCTCCCCAGAGTCTAAGCAGGCACCTCAGTTTGCTATTTTACCTCTTTTATTGATCTACTGTTGTAAATGAATCTAGGACCCAGTGTAACTTTTCCCGATTCATGCCCTTATATAGTTATACATTATCCAATCCTTACATAGGCATAGAAATCATTACCATATTTAGACTGAGCCTATGCAGCCCAAATACTGCATGGCTACTTCCACTAAGTTCCAAGAATCAACAACGATTTCTTAGAAAAACCCGCCTTCAGAAGCTAGGGACATCCCCCTGACTGAATACTAATTTATCCAGGAAATCATGGAGTTTTCGAAGAACTGAGTCTTTGATGACGGTATTAAGTCCAATCAGACATCAAACTCGGCACCTTCAAAGTATAAATATCCCTAGATTTGCCCAGACAAACACACAGTGGTTTGGATCAGATCGACTAACTTGTAAACGCCTGTCTCTCTATTTTCTCAGCACCTCTGGTGAAACGAAGCATGCACGATTGACTGAGTAAAATAGTTATCTATTGTTTCCGCGACTCTAGAGATTGATTTCTTATTCTTGGGAAACAAAGTTGCCATGTTTATGCGGTTGTCAGAAACGAATCCCTTCTTGTTTATTCGAGAAAGTTTCTAGTGACCTCTGAGCTAGCTGGCACTCACAATTAAGTTTAATATATACGATGGAGACCTAGTCGACCTCATTCCTACGTCTAAACAATAGTATATGTTATTCCAATGCGCAGAGCCTATTGGGAATATAGGAACTACACAACACTACGTTCTGTTACTACTGTTGTACCTGGAATAAAACTTCACACAAGGTAAGGGGGAGAAGGAATACGCCTTACTTTACCATCCTCAAAGTTAGTATCTACACACAAAAGAAAGTAAGGTATCTTAAAGTCCCAATTTTTATCAAGTCACAATCTAATCGACAGTGTTGCAAAAGCACCTTAACTTTGTAAAAACTGCCCTCACCCACAACTTGTTCTGGCATGCTTCATCTTAGGGCTGCTGCAACGCGTCAGCGCAGACCAATGCTTGAGGCGGAGTAACGGGTGGGGTAGACAATACAAACAAATAGAAAAGGAGAAAAGGATCCAAACAAGGTGAATCTTAAAACTAACTAAGAGATATCCTAATAAAAATTGTATTCCTGGATTCCCTTGTCAGGATTAAAAAAGGTAATTTATACCCCTGATGGTGGTGAAGTGAGGGTATCATGCACTCTACACCCCTCCGTTCTGCATAGAGGTCGACATGTTTCTGCAGTAATCCCTGTCTCTACCAGCATTCATCAGGACTATTGGACCACCAAGCCAAATTTCCTTTCTGTTCATATGCCCCTAGTATCTCAATATACTCAGTTTTACTCCACCTGTTTTATGAGGTGTAGTCCAGTACACTTACTCTTATTTGAGATCCAGTTTATTGAATCAATCGCCAGAAATGGCATGGAAGTAGAGGGCGACCCCCTGTAGTCACACATTCATCAAGGGTGGTACGCCGTCTCCAATTTGGTCCCTCCTGGTGCCGTGCAGGTACCTGGAATAAAGTCGGCTTTCCACAATTTTTGCTGAGGTCCATGCATTATTGCTTACAGTGCTTAATTAGTGAAAGAACGAGTGCTGGTGCCCAAAGCACTGCTCAGAAGCCAGCGTCAGGTGCAAATAAACATCAGCATGCAGAATACCAAGGCTAGTAGTCTTTAAGCCACTACCAGACACTTCCTGTCCGTTCCTCTTACTCTTGCAGGTTCTTGCTTTCTCCCTTTGTGGCAGTTTTGCTGTCTTTCTCTTGCCCTGTCTTTCTGATCTGTGATCTTGCACTCAGAAAATATCTGACGCAAGAAAAGAAGTGCTGGTTCCCAAAAATAAGTGATGGTGCCCCCCACTGGTAACCACCCTCTCAAATTAAGGTCTGTTTGCATATAACCTTGGAGAAAGCACCTTCCTTTTCACTGTCTGCTCTATGTTGGTAGAGTATTCTCCTATCATAATGTACTTTTGGTGTGTGCTCAACTTGATTAGAGTATCAGGATGTATTCCCTTGCTTGGGACCATGGCTGGGTTATTTAGTGCCCTTCAATTTAGTCTCCATTTCATTCTCATTTATTCTCTGTCTTTTATTCATCATATCCAGTATTATTCATATCATTTAGACTAGCATCTTCTGATGTCCCATTGCTGCATTAACTGTTGCAAGAATGTCTGCTCTCGAGCTGCATTTATGAGCTGAAACCTCATTGAAACCCTACCCCCGTTTCCCTCATTCATTTTTGTGGATGTGGGGTTTAATGGTGTAGTGGGTGGCTGGTTTTGCCTAACATTAGTTGCTTTTTTGTTTAATGTAAAATAAGTATTTTCCTTTCATTTTTAGTTATCATTTTAATTTGTTTTGTTTATTTTTTGATTGTTGGATTATTCTTTTGTGATGGTCCCACTATCCAATTATGAGAATATTTTTTTTTAATTATATTTATTTATTTAATTTATTTAAAATTAGGGTATACTTGAATTTGATATTTTATTTTACTATTTGGGATTTACTATGGAGTTGGGAGGTGATTTATAGTCAAGTCAAGTCAAGTCAATAAATTTATATCGCGCGCTACATACCCAGAGGGTCCCAAGGCGCTTGAAGAAGGGTGGGAAATTACTTGTCAAATATCCACGTTTTAAGTTGTTTTCTGAATGCTAGGTGGTTCTGAGTGAGGCGAAGGTGAGTGGGAAGTGAGTTCCAGGTTTTAGCTGCCAGGTAGGAGAAGGATCTACCTCCCATGGTGGTTTTGTTGATGCGAGGTACAGTGGCAAGGGCTTGGTTGGAGGATCGTAGCTGGCGGGAGGGGGTGTAGAAGGACAGTCGTGTGTTGAGGCATTCGGGTCCGATTTCGTAGAGTGCTTTGTGTGCGTGGGTTAGGAGCCGGAAAGTAATCCTCTTATTGACGGGGAGCCAGTGGAGGTTTTTCAGGTGACCAGAGATGTGTTCTTTACGCGGGATGTCTAGTATGAGCCTGGCTGAAGCGTTCTGGATGCGTTGGAGTTTTTTCTGGAGTTTTGCGGTGGTACCGGAGTAGAGGGTGTTTCCGTAGTCCAGTCGGCTCGTGACCAGAGCGTGGGTGACCATTTTTCTATTTCGGTGGGGATCCAACAAAATGTTTTTTTGAGCATGCGAAGAATGTTGAAGCAAGATGAAGAAACGGCGTTGACTTGTCTGTTCATCGACAGTGAGGAATCCAGGATGACGCCCAGGTTCCGTGCGTGGTCTGTCGGGATGGGTGCTTTTCCAAGGGCCTCTGGCCAACAAGAGTCATCCCAGGCGGAGGGGGAGGTGCCTAGGATGAGGACTTCTGTTTTGTCTGAGTTCAGTTTCAGACGGCTGTGCTTCATCCAGTCGGCTACTTCTTTCATTCCTTCATGCAGGTTGGTTTTGGCGGAGTTAGGGTCTCTGGTGAGAGATAGGATCAGTTGAGTGTCATCGGCGTAGGAGATGATGTTGAGGTTGTGTTGGCGTGCGATGGCCGCGAGGGGGCTCATGTATATGTTGAAGAGGGTGGGGCTGAGTGAGGATCCTTGTGGTACGCCGCAGATGACTTCAGTGGCCTTTGACTTGAATGGTGGGAGGGGGACTCTCTGAGTTCTTCCGGTAAGGAACGAGGTGATCCAGTCCAGTGCTTTTCCTTGGATTCCGATGTTTCTGAGGCGTTGTAGCAGGGTGCTATGACAGACTGTGTCGAAGGCTGCGGAGAGGTCGAGGAGGATGAGGGCGACTGTGTCTCCATTGTCCAGTAGAGTTCGAATGTCGTCTGTTGCTGCGATGAGGGCGGTTTCAGTGCTGTGCTTGGCTCGGAAGCCGGATTGTGAGGAGTCGAGGGATTTGTTGGTTTCGAGGAATGCGGCGAGCTGGTTGTTGACCACTTTTTCGATGACTTTGGCCGGGAATGGAAGGAGTGAGATAGGGCGGTAGTTTTTGAGTTCGGTGGGGTCAGCTGTAGGTTTCTTCAGGAGGGCGCTGAGTTCGGCATGTTTCCAGCTTTCCGGGAAGGTTGCGGAGTTGAGGGAGCAGTTGATGACGTCTCGGAGGTGTGGTGCTATGATGGAGTCTGCTTTGTTGAAGATGTGGTGAGGGCATGGGTCTGTGGGGGATCCTGAGTGGATAGAGTTCATCAGACGGATGGTGTCCTCAGTGGAGATTGGCTTCCAGTCATTGAGGATGTTCAAGGGGGGTGGGGGTCCTGCAGGGGGTTGGGTGGGTTGGTCTTCGGGTCGGTTGTCGAAGCTGTTGTGGATGTCTGCAATTTTGTTGTGGAAGAATGAGGCTAGGGAGTCGCAGAGGGCTTGAGAGGGGGTGATGTCGTTGGAGTTGGTTGAGGGGTTGGTAAATTCCTTGACGATGTTGAATAATTCCTTGCTGTTGTGGGCGTTGTTATCTAGTCGGTCCTTGAAAGCGGCTTTCTTGGCATTCCGGATCAGTTGGTGGTGTATGCGGGTGGCGTTTTTGAAGGCGTCCTTGGTGCTGGTGGATGGGTCTTTTTTCCAGGCCTTCTCGAGGGAGCGACAGAGTTTCTTGGATTTCTTAAGATCATCGTTGAACCAGGAGGCCTTCTTGCTGCCTAGTTTGATTTTTCGTTTTTTCAGTGGTGCTAAGATGTCGGCGCTGTTGGATAACCATTGGGTGAGGTTGGTGGCTGCTTGGTCGGGGTTTGAGGAGTGGGCTGGGGGGTTTAGAAGAAGCGATGAGGAGATCTGGTCGATGGTGATTTTGTTCCAGTTTCTTTGCAGAGTAGGTTGGGGGTGGTTGTTGGATGTGGGCTTGTTGTAGGTAAAGTGAACGCAGCTGTGGTCAGTCCAAAGGAGAGCTGTGGTGTGGCTGAAGGAAACATGTTTGCTGGAGGTGAAGATAGGGTCGAGTGTGTGACCTGTGATGTGGGTGGGGGTAGTGACAAGTTGTTTAAGTCCGAGGTTGGCGAGGTTGTCCAAAAGGGTGGTGGTGTTGCGGTCGTTGTTCTTTTCAAGGTGAAAGTTGAGGTCTCCCAAAAGGATGTAATCCTCGGAGGGGAGCGCGTGTGGAGTGATGAAGTCTGTGATGTCTTCACTAAATTGTGCGCGGGGTCCTGGTGGCCTGTAAAGGAGGGTGCCTCTGAGTGTGGTCTTGGGGTCGATGTGGATCTGGAAGTGAAGGTGTTCAGTGTTGGCGAGATTGACGTCTGAGCTAGTTGAGATGCGGATGGATTTCTTATGGACGATAGCGATGCCTCCTCCTGTGTTGCCGGTACGGTCCTTGCGAATGATCTTATAGTCTTCCGGGATGGCAATGGTGATGTCTGGGGCTGATGTGGCGTTCATCCATGTTTCTGTTAGGAAGGCGACGTCCGGAGAGATGGTGTCTAGTAGATTCCAGAGGTCGATGGCGTGCCTGTGGACTGAGCGGGTGGTGAGCAGGATGCATTGTAGGTGGTTGGGGTCGGATATCTGTTGTGTGTTCGTAGATGAGGGGTTGTTCTTGGTGCCGTTGAATTTGCAGGAGTTGCAGGAGAAGGGTCCATGGGTGTGTCCAGGAGCGGCTTGGACGCAGTTGGGGGAACGGC
The DNA here is from genome assembly GCF_964263255.1 of Lissotriton vulgaris. Classification (NCBI taxonomy): domain Eukaryota; kingdom Metazoa; phylum Chordata; class Amphibia; order Caudata; family Salamandridae; genus Lissotriton; species Lissotriton vulgaris. Next base: position 293,046,717 of record NC_141699.1, read on the forward strand.
CGGGGTTAAGGGCTAGGAGGGTGGTGGCATCGTAAGTAATGCGGGAGGGGTGGGCATTACGAGCACCAGGGGGTCTGGCGCTGGGCGTGGTCCAGGCGTGGAGGGGCGTAGACGGGCTTACCTTTGGCGCAACTTCGGCGCGGATTGGGCGCGATCGCTGCGCGTTAGGACAACTGTCATAAATGGAAAGTGGAGGGGGCGGAGCGTGGGAGGGGGAGCTGGGAGGCGTTAGCGAAGGGGGAGGGACGGTCTGCAGGCACAACAAAATGGTGGGCGCAAATATAACAACAGGACGCTATGGGAGGTCAAACAACAAACAAATAATCAAAAGCGAGGATTACAGCAGCAGCGCTAAGCACACATGTCATCAATTGCAATAGTTAAGCCCAGAAATGGTAATCGGCAGTCAGCAGCGCAATGCACGTAGGAATAAATGACACCAAATAGCTACGCAAATGCGGAGCGCTACGCTGGGAGCTGGGTGCTGAATAATGACTGAGAATGCCAAATAGTGAATAAAAAGCCAGAGGATAGGCAGCACGAACGATACCACAGAGGCGCTTGTAGGAGGTGGGCAGGAGCAACCGCTTCACGTGTAGTGCAGCTGGTCACAGGGGCTCTTCAGTCGAGTTGATCCTAGTGCTTCGTGGGTGGGAGGGGGAGCTGGGAGGCGTTAGCGAAGGGGGAGGGACGGTCTGCAGGCACAACAAAATGGTGGGCACAAATACCACAACAGGACGCTATGGGAGGTCAAACAACAAACAAATAATCAAAAGCGAGGATTACAGCAGCAGCGCTAAGCACACATGTCATCAATTGCAATAGTTAAGCCCAGAAATGGTAATCGGCAGTCAGCAGCGCAATGCACGTAGGAATAAATGACACCAAATAGCTACGCAAATGCGGAGCGCTACGCTGGGAGCTGGGTGCTGAATAATGACTGAGAATGCCAAATAGTGAATAAAAAGCCAGAGGATAGGCAGCACGAACGATACCACAGAGGCGCTTGTAGGAGGTGGGCAGGAGCAACCGCTTTAATTAGCTTTAATTAGTAAAAATTAATTAGTACTTTTTATCATATTTGTAATTGTTTATTAATCGTTTTCATCAATTAATTTTGTATGTATAATTATATAGCGTGTTTTATGGGGAGTTACCTGGCTACTGCAAATTATGTTATTTTATGTGGTGTGTTTAAATATAATTAATTTTTTTAAATGATTTCACTGATTGATGTTTAGAATGTTTTTCAAATAAAATAAAAGTAAATCTTAGTATATATTTTTAAACAAATGTCTAAATTTGTTCGACCTAAATGTTTGTCAAATTGGGTTGTTACATTTTTATTTATCATGAATATTATGTTTTATTGTTACTATTTTTCAAAATATATGTTAATTTATATTTCATTATTTTCTAATTCAAGTTAAATATTTAATACAAATGTATATTTGTGAAATTACTATAACAACTATCAAAGGAGTACTGAATCATTTAATTACATTTGATCATTTGTAAGACTATCCCAAATATATGTACTTATATATGTACTTTCTCTAATGTTTGTGGACTGAACTTACGCTATATATGCACTATGTATACATTGTGGAGCATACTCATGGCCAAGATTTTGTGCTTGTGCGTCGTGTTGTTTGGGTCTTTGCTACACAAGTAGGAATTAAAATACTTTGCACTTATCCACTCCTATGTCTGTAAAGCCATATATGCATATGCATATATTTAAAATTATTTGACAATAATATTGAAACACTGTTGCAAATGGTTCTGCCCATTTAGTCCACCAGGATTGTTTGATTTTAAGCCAGTTTTTGGACATTTACTGGGGTTGAGTCTCACTACCTGTGTCTCACCCACTGCAATTTTACTGTAATTGGACTGATCGTGTTGACAGCCAGTGTTCAATACCAACAAAAGAGTAGCAGGGAGTCAAAATGAACTAAGTATCAACCTATTGTATGCCTCAAAAGAACAACCAACATAAATTACTGGTGTATGGAAAAACAACAATGGGACCACTCAGATCTTCAGGAGAAAAATTCCCATCAGTCACCATCCGATTCCGCCCATCATCATCTGGGAACTGTCACCCTCAGAAACAAGAGGTACTCACAGTGGACCGGTCGGTTGTTAATGACCTAATCACACCTGCATAGTACTATGATGAGGGGGAAAAAAACTCAAAGAGAGTTGTGTGGTGACTAAAAGCAGTGCTAGAACTAGTGAAGTGCTGTGTGCAAAAGTGAAGAGTGCAATATAAAATTAGGTAGGGAAGTGAAAAAGATTATTTATTGAAGAATCACCTCACTCCTAAGATAAAACCATGAGTGCGTTAGTGGTTTGAACAAATAACCACTGATGGTGAAAGGTCGACATGTTTCTGCAGACTTACAAGACCAAAAATGTATCCAGCTGCTTCCTCAGGACCAAGAACGCTACTGCTTTAAACATACAACAAAATATATCAAAAAAGGAAGAAAACAGATATCACCTGGATTCCAGTGAATCTATCCTTCTCCTGGCAATTTGGGCAGGAGAGAAAATCCCACCTCACCTGGCATACAGCGCAGGTAAAACAGGGCACCGCTCTCTCCGTCGGTACCCCGGGCGTCCCTCTGGGCTGTCGTGCCAGCAACACCTAGGCTTGCTGAAAATAAGAAAATAAACTGGATTGATATACAAAACGTGTGGTATATTTCCGAAAGAGAATCTCGAGAGTGCACGAGGAACTAACTCCCCCACACGGGAGACTCGAATTGATATATATATATATATATATATATATATATATATATATATATATATATATATATATATATATATATATATATATTCACAGCAAGAACTGCGTACCAACGAGCACTTGGTAAACAACCACAGGAGTCAGGAATGTTGCACCAGAGCAAAAAAGGGTTTATTCCATCATAAACCTTGCGACGCATTTCGCGCTTGAAAAGCGCTTGTTCACACAAAGTTTGTAACATTTTGATAATGCTTTATGGACAACAACACTTCTGTGTAAGTGGACATCAAAATAGGACTAACATTATCCGCCATCTTGTAGTGGTGACCAACGAATATTGTTTAAATGCACATTGTAATTGCTTGTATTACTTGGTGTTTCACTCTAAGCATGAAATCTCTGTAGTATAGATCAATGAAATGCATATATAAAAATACAATGGAAATTTAGGCATAAAAGTCCTTCAAATAATATCCGACCTGAAAGAGATGCATGCTGGTACATGAAGTAAACATAATCGTTGTGTCCTAGAAGGTGGTTCCATGAGAGTATATTCATGGGGAAAGGGTACAGGGTACAGGTGATGCGCTGGTTAGTGCGCTAGATTTAAGTATCGCTGTACAACGCAATCTGATATACGCTACTAATCCTCAGGGTTCATATTCACCTACGACTACCTGACTCAGAGAATGATACTCACAGTTCATTGTACAAGGGTACATGTACATCTAATAAACAATAATAAAAAAGATATCAATAATGCGCTGGTTAGTGCGCTACGTAAATGTATCGCTGTCAGTCCTATAATCTGGCATACTAATAATAATGGCATGTATACCCTTCCCAGAAATTAATACATGAAAATAAAGTAGTAACCAACTCATTGCAAGATGGAAAAAAGTCCATTGGATGATGTCCAGAGTCCATATGCATAAAAGCAAGTTACATTCACCCTTCCGTGATTCAAGTGAATAGATTTAACAGTGTTATACATTAGTCACAATTTACACCACTCGTGTCATAAAAAAGCTTCTAGGATCTTACAAGTATTCAAAATTGGAGTTACATACATGGATGAACAGAATGAAGATTCATGGAGAGTGGAAAGGGCACCTCAAATCACAGGCCTGCAGCTGGGGCCCTCACCCTCATCCTGTGTGAATAAGAGGAGACAAATTGTCATGTAACATCGAGTGTATAGGATTAACCAAAAAACTGACAAAATTAATCATTCATACAGATGTCTGACCATCTCCTCGTCCATGTTATGGCCCTTAGGAGATCTGGTACAGAGATTGATGATATATTTAGACTCCCTTTGTCTTAATCTCAACTCTCTATTGCCACCTCTAGGACACAGAGTCACCTGCTCTACAATAAAGTAGGATAATTTAGTGGCATCAGAGAAATGGCATGCTTCAAAGTGCCGGGCCACCGGGTATTGTTTGTAATTTTTAGTGATGGCCCGTAGGTGTTCCAATATTCATTTTTTGGCCACATGTTTCGTACTGCCCACGTAAAGGAGATTGCATGGGCAGACGAGAACATAGACCACATAGGTAGTCATACACGTCAGAAATTGGTTAATTTGCATGGTCTTGCAAGAGCTCGGACACCAATATTCTTTTTTCATCTGGCTGTTGTTACAAGCCTTGCAGTGGCCACATGGGTAGAAACCACAAAGATCTACACCCCTCTTAGTTTTTAGATTGCTTATATCATTATGTACTAGAAGGTCTCTCAAGGTCTGGCCACATCTATATGTGATACTGGGTCTATCTGGTAGGCTTGCTCCTATCACGGGATCATTTTTTACAATGTTCCAGTTTTTAACAATGATCTTGCGAATACTTTCTGCATTGCCATTGTAATTCATAATGATCCGTGTCTCAGTAAATTTCTCTTCATTACCAATAGGGAGAACAGTATTGGTTAGTAGGGTCTCTCGCTTAATAAGCTTAACCTTGTCAATTGCTCTTTGTATGCCCCAATTGGGGTATCCCCTTATTTTGAAGTGTTTGAACATAATTTGTTCCTCTTTAAGATAGTCAGACTCTAGACTACAATTTCTTTTGGCTCTCAATTGCACTTGGTGGTCCTTCTGGGACCCCCTGAGAAGGGCTAGGGGTCAGGGGGTCTCAACCCTGCCCCCTTTTCGCGTTTTCAACTCTTGTTTTGTGCTCTCTTGTGCCTCACTTCTCCTGAAAATCAAGATGGCTGCTAAGGTGGTCCCAGAAGGGTAATAACATATATAAACGTTATCCGCTCATAGAATTAGCATTTACAAAACCTTTGAAATGTATTGAAAAAAAATATAGGTTTCACGCCTGATATAGTTAGGAATTAGCATTTAAAAAAACCTTGCAAATTCACTGAAAAAACCATAGGTTTCAAGCCTTATATAGTTAGGAATTAGCATTTAAAAAACCTTGCAAATTCACTTAAAAAACCATAGGTTTCAGGCCTTATATAGTTAGGAATTAGCTTTCAAAAAACCTTGCAAATTCACTTAAAAAACCATAGGTTTCAGGCCTTATATAGTTAGGAATTAGCATGTTAAAAACCTTGCAAATTCACTTAAAAAACCATAGGTTTCAGGCCTTATATAGTTAGGAATTAGCATTTAAAAAACCATTGAAATTGCTCCTATATAGTTAGTTATACTAACTATATTTCGCGCTCCCGCAATCCACTGATGATGATGTCACATATTACATCATTCATGACATGGTCAGTGACATCACTGATGACATCACTGATGACATCTCAAATGACATCACTGATGACATCACTGATGACATCTCATTTGAAATCACTGATCACATCACTGATGATATCATTCATGTGATAATACGATGCACCTCCTCACACTCTAATATAACCTTTGATACACCCACTGTTAAATACAGACTACCATTCTTGAAACCATTGACACACCAATACCAGTTACTACATACACACTCGCTGATTCCTAGGATTACACACACATTCACTCATTCACCCATAGAATCACTCATACATACAGTCACTTATCAATACAACACTATCATATGCACTCATACACCTATACAGACACTCACACACTGCCACTCATCCATGGAGTTACTCACACACCTAGTCAGTCATGCAAAGAATCAATCACACTTCAATTTCTTCAACTATACAGTTATACACACAACAACCTACTTATTCAAACATATACTAACACATACTTACTCAATTATACAGTCACTGATACAAGTACACAATGATCCATACAGCCACTCGCACATTCACTGGCTCTCATGTATAGTCATTTATATATGCCAACTCTCACATGCACTGTGTTTTACATATGTACTTACTTGGACATGTAGCACTGAGATATCCATTCACTCACCAACACACCCATAAGCACAGTAAACCACCCATATAGCTGTTTCAACATGCACTCTTGAACTCATACACCTAGTGAATCAACTGCTCACACATCTATGCACAGAGTCACACACCTCCCAGCCACCCACACACACACTCAGTCCCCCATTCAAATACTTGGACAACCAATCAATAACCCATATAGCCACTCATATAGCTACTGATCAACAAATGCAGCAGCTTACACAACAACAGACATACTGATGCACACATTCAGACAGTTTAGTCACTAACCCATGGATTTAGTAAGACACATTTAATCACTCACTCATACAGTCAGTCATGCACCTACTAAATCCGTCATCCAGACACTTATACATCCACTCATTCTTCAATATGTAAAACATATTTAAGCTTTACAGAAAAACACAGTCACTGGATGATGTCATCAGTGATGTCATTAGTGATGTAAAATGAGATGTCATCAGTGATGTAATCAGTGATGTCATTTGAGATGTCATCAGTGATGTCATCAGTGATGTCACTCACCATGTCATGAATGATGTAATATGTGACATCATCAGCAGTGGATTGCGGGTGCGCGAAATATAGTTAGTACAACTAACTATATAGGAGCAATTTCAATGGTTTTTTACATGCTAATTCCTAACTATATTAGGCCTGAAACCTATGGTTTTTTAAGTGAATTTGCAAGGTTTTTAACATGCTAATTCCTAACTATATATGGCCTGAAACCTATGGTTTTTTAAGTGAATTAGCAAGGTTTTTTAAAAGCGAATTCCTAACTATATAAGGCCTGAAACCTATGGTTTTCAAGTGAATATATATATATATATATATATATATATATATATATATATATATATATATATATATATATATATATATATATATATATATATATATATATATATATATATATTCTCACAGTCCTTTGAGCCCAAAGAACAAAAAGAGCAAAAGGAGGTTGCACTCTTGCAGATAAGTTTTCTGTGCATAATTGATTTATTCTTCAATCCATTTGTGACTGGGAACAGGCTATAAACAACGTGTTTCGGTATACACTTATACCTTCATCATATATATTTATTTGTGGTGACCTTTGACAAAACCAAATTTTTATATTGCACCTCCTTATATTGTGATGTTGCATCTGGTATAGGTAGGGGTGTTTATGTGGTTCAGGACCAAAGTGGGTTCAAATGGGATACATGGGTTTCACCAAAGATATTTTCATCTGCCTGATGTATATATTTGTAAATGAATACATGCTATTTAGTAGTGTGCGTGTTATAAATGCAATTTTCATTTTTTCAAAGAAAAAGCACTGGCTGGATTACCTTTTATTAAATGTTTTTGTTGGGTGCCAGTGAATAGTGATTATTAGTCCACTCCACCTTCCCAGAGTAGGCTTTGGACTGCTCTGCTTGGCAACCCTGAGAGAGTCAAGTGCTACAATAGGATATTTGGCTCCCAGCCGGGGACAATTGTGGGCCTATTACTTGTGCTGACTCACATCCTGTTCAACTTATAACCCAATTCTTTACACTGTATTTATAAGTAGATATTGTTAAGGAAACTCCACTATTAAATTTAACACACAATAGTTTTAAAAATAATATTTTGGTAGTAGATTTTTTTAGGAGAAATTTTGGTCATTTACTTTTTGATAAGAAACTAACTCGATAATTTGCTCATAGATATTTTTGTAGGTTGATATTTTTGTAGTCAATATTTAGGACTACTCCTCAAACAGCTATATCGCAATTAGGACCAGAACCACACTTCTTACAAACAATGTTTGTCGAACCTTGGTACTGAATTTAATTTCTGGTGCCTTTCTTTCACCATGCTAATAAAATGTGGTCTGATATTTAGTGGCCTACTAACCATGGCCCCTTACCTTCACCCTCAAAGATGGCTAAAATCTGTGTGTGGGCCTGGATGATAGGCTCTTCTTGTCTTATAAGATTAATAAGGCAGTGTCTTCTTGTTTTCTTCAGCTTACAAGGTTAAAATACATTCCACAAACTTACCTCTGGAAGGCTTCAATCTTGTTTCCCTTACTTTAATCCTGTCTATGAGTGATTATGATAGTAGCCTTTTTTTGGGAACTCCTAAGCTTTTAAAGGCGCGGTTACCCCAAAATAAGGCTGTGCATCTCATTTTTGATCTGAATACACCAACTCACATATTTTCCTTCAGGTACGCTTTTCACTGGATCCCCTTAGAAAGAAGAATTATCTTTAAGTCTCTATGCTTAGATCACCATGCATTGCATAAGTTGGGCCCTCATTATTTGCAGGAGAAGTTTCAATAATATTATTGAAATCAATTGTTTAGGACTGCTCAGAACCTTAACATGAAGCCGCCTTGTATTAATATATCACAATTTGGGGGTTGTCCTTCTAGCTTAATGGTATCCAAACATTGGAATGTTGCTTCTGTTATTTTAAAATCTATGACCCAATATCTGACATTCAGCAAATCTAAACAAAATGTATTTATGATTAGTTAAGTGTGGTACTTTTTGTTGCAGTTAATCCCAGTAGGTTTACCTCCGGTAAGCGCTTTTGGGTAACAGTTTGAGCTTTATGAGTCTCATTAAACACACCATTAAACAAAACCTACTTAGGAAGGAACTCAAGGTGCTAGATCGCTCCATCGTTCTTGCTGTTGAGAAGTGTGAAAGTTGTGAAGAAAGCACAGGTACCAAAGCTTTGTCAGCTACCACTCAGAAGCAAGTGACAGCACAGATAAACAAGCATTTGCAATGCAATAGGTCTCGCATTTACGAGAGATTGAGCTATTGGCATTGTATTTATTTATGTATTGTTTTTAAAACCGATAAATAAAAGGCATTGTAATTTTACATTGCCAATAGCCTAAACTCTTGCAAATTTGAGACTTATTTCAAATGTGTTCGTGCTATAAAATTGTTTTCAGAAAGCGCTAAGAGAGAGTGTATCCTGCCTGCAATAGGGGGGAGGACAAAGATATTTGAGAAAATAGTGCTTGGAGGCTATAATTAAAGCTTACCGAGTAACAACACACGTAACAGGGGTTGTAGCCATGGGAGGTTACAAACTGAGACAAGGCGCTACTAAGGAGGGACTACTAAGCCTATCAACCAATGAACAGTCACAGTTTCCGGTGGACAATGACACAAGCCAATGGAAAATATAGGCAGAGAGTGGATGTAGATTCAAGTCCCTACCTGAATACAGCATGCCTTGCAGAGCAGCGCATGCACTGCCCAGGCTCGACCTAAAAAGCAACAAAGTTAAAAGTGTCACCTAAAAGGATAGCATTTAAGGAGAAACTGCTCACTAGACTTACACAATCTCTCATACATCAACGATTGCTAGAGGAATTTTCACCAGATCTTGAAATAACTTACTTATAACACTCGAGATAATGCAGGGAAGAAAGCCATGGCAGGAAACCTACTATGGTCCGACTAACATAAAAGGTGCATGCAACCTGTTTGTGTTCTGTATCCATGGAAAGCAGCCTTTCATCAAGCTCCTATCACCCATGACAAGAGACTACATCTTTTTCATGTTCGAATAAATTATCATCTCTGTGATCACTTGTAATGGGTTTCACAGAAGGACAATGATTTCCAATGCCAGGCTAGACCTTAAAGTTCCTGATGACCCCTTGAATCTTTGAGGAGTTCAATGAACACACATGTGAAAGAGAAGTTTCCACCAGTTGCACAACGACGTTGTAGGATTTCCAAGACATAGCTTACCTTTTCCTGGAGCTCCTCATAAAATACCTGTGGAGATGGGTGATTTCATATAAACAAGAACTCATTGTCCCAGAGATTATTGCTTTTGGTTTCATTAATCAATGAATAAATTGTAGAAAATACCATTTTGGATAAAAAGAGTGGATCACTTGATATCGCCATTCTTTGGTCTGTAGCTTCTAATACTTTCTTACATGAAACACACTCCGGGCCTTATTATGACTGTGGCGGTCTTCCAATGGGACTGCCACTGTAGCGGTCCAAGAAAGACCGCCACGGCCACTGGGGAGCCTGCCCGCTGGATTATGAGTTTGAGCAGGCGGTGAGGTGGCAGTCTCACGGCAGTGGCTGTATTAGGCTCACAGGAGAGCCTTAGCAGCACACTGCCACCGTGAAAGTGCCTGCAGCATCTTCCTGGACCTTGTGGCATTCACCATCTCGTGCATGCCACACCGTGCAGGAACCAGGGTGCAATTCCAGGGGGGGCACAACATGTGCCCCCCCCACATGCACCCCCAGTCTCAGATTTGGCTGAGTGCCCTGTTTATGCCCTCTAACCTGGATATCCACCAACCTTTTCATGGCAAGGTCCTCAAGATGAAAAGTGTGGTGGATATTCAGGTCATAAAAAACTTGTCAGTGACGGCTTCTTCACCATTAGCATATTCAGGCCCCTTTACACACTTCCATGGGATCCTGGATCCTGGTTGGGGCGGGGGCCCTACGGTGGTCCCACTACCACCATCATAATACGGTGGGCAGACCAGCAGTGGTGGTGGTCCTTGTACCGAGAGTACAATGGCCCCAGGACCGCCAAACTCATAACAAGGCCCTCAATGTGACCAAAGAGGTACACATAAAGCACAATAGCTTTTTACTGCAAGAACGCTATGAGTAAATGCAAGGATGATTTTAGATGGTGGTTTTATACTAGATGTCCATTTCAAATCTTTTATGTGCATTGACAGGGAAGTCCGATACTACTAAAGTGAAAGTTAAGCAAGCAGCACCTTTTTCAGCCTTTGATTTCTTTCCCCAAAGACCATGGATGATCAGGTCTGTAGTTTCAAGGGGTCTGACACAGTTAGTCAAGTGTTAATTGGAAGGAATAGAGAACTTTGCCTTCAAAGACCAGCTCTTTGTCCAGTCTGAGTAGAGGGCTGTCAACCACTTGCTTAGGTCTCCTTAAGTCTGCAGAAGGGCATTTTAATACAATTTCAAGCAACCCTAAAGGGATATGAATACTTAAAGTATTATTTTTTTTACTATATTTTCAAACCACCTTTTTGACTGAGGCCCACACAGGAATCACCCTTCCGGCTGGTGCCTGAGTTCAATTCATTCATTCATATGTTGTTCCAACATACTAAAGCTGACACAATTCAAAGCCCAGATGACCATTCCACATACAACTCTATTCCCGCAGTGAGAGCTTCCTTATTGATTGCCTCAAAAATGCTTGAAAATACATTGGATGCACCTATTTAGGCATACTGAAAAATAGACGCCTACAATCAATACCAAGTTTGATCATCATCATCATGATTTTTATTTAGAGGAGTGTCCAGCTTCTTATATAGGAGATTCTGGAAATTACATATTTTTCCTTCCTTTGACATCCATCATGCCTTGTTTAGCAAATATAGATACAAATTGGAAGCCAAGCTAATGTTTATATCTCAAGTATATTTCCAGTCCTCAACAATCATCCTTTACACTAGATACACGAAGGACAACAGAACTGAGCAACATAATCTTTCCCACTCCCTTTTCTCACTACTGAACCTGCTCTCATGGTTCTGCGAACCAGCAAGTGACTAGAAATGTGACAGACAAACAAATAAACATACGCTTCTCTATGACAAGTATAAACTTACACATTTTCTTTTAGGTATTTCATGTATTCTAATACCTTTTCTTTAACAAATATATCTGCCTTGGTTTCAGACCCTTCTTCGATGCTTGTTCATTATAAGAAACCTACATGGATGGAAGGGCCCTTTTATCTCCTCTTTTTCTTTTATTGTTCTCTACTTCTGTAACTGCTGCATCAGTCAGTCTCTGCAGCTCTGTTGTGGAAGGCACCACTTAGGAGTGGTGAATGGTGTTCGAAGGCGGTGTGGTCCTTCTGACTGACTAGAACCCCCTGCAACACTTCATTGGTGAATATTTGTGCCCTGATAATGGTACAGTAGCTTCACCAATCCTTGTACATGCTATACAGTGTGTATTATTTAGTCATCCTGACATTCTAATCATTTCCACTTGACTTTTCCTGAGTCTCTCAACCTCATCAAAATTGTCGCCCGTGAATGTCATCATCTTCTCTTCATTCAAGACTCCCAAAGGAATCAGTGCACATTCAGCCCCTAAGGACTTTCACTAGCACAGCCACATGCCCTATAATGGGTGAACGCCTTCTGTGGGCCATCTGTGTCCATCCAAGAGAATACAGCGTTGTCAGCAAGACAGAAGTAGATCAAAAATGTGGACTCCATGCCCTTTTGTTATTTGCTATAAGGGAAGTAAAAAAAAAGCAACCCACTAAATACTGTGGCTGTGCAGTGCTTGTCCTCTGATAAAGACATACCTCAAAGATAAGGAATGGGACAGTAGAGAGTGGTAAGCGACAGGTAGCTTGGAGTCTTTTCGATAGGGGGATTTAGATTGGCTGACGGGCTCGAAACCAATTTAAGACTGTTTTAGATTTGGTTTTCCTTTCAATACTGACTAAGGCTATAGATTTTGTATCTCCCAGGCAGATCCTCACAGATGGAAATTACTTATTATGGATGAATAATAATTATTAGTTTAAGAATCATACTCCAGAAATAGATGGTACATGTTCTTCACTGTTCTTCACTGAAGTGTGATTTGATTGACTTTAAAAACAGCTTATGTACTTACGCTGTGAATCCCCATTTATCCGGAAAGCTCAGAAATCTGTTAAAAAAAATAACTTGAATAAACCTTCAACTGTAAAGATATATGGATTTCAATACTCTCAAGAAAAGTGATCCATTCAGGTTCGAGACCGAGTTCGCAGAACCCGGCCTCAGGGAGGCATATTATTGAGACAGGAAATACTTCTAAACCGGAAATATTTCTCCAGTATGTACTTAGTCGTATGACAGTATGCATTGTCTTTTTACATACCTACCTACCATTTTTAGAGTAATTGTGAGATTTGGGAGACTGAGACTCTTTTAGGGCGGGGAGTATGACCTTTCTTTGGACAGGTTGATGGATTATTTGGCTGAAATTGACAAGTAACACTGTCAACACTCTGTAAAAAAGACAATTCATTTTTTAGCCTCACATGACTCAAGGATTAGAGCACATTCTTTCTTGCATTTTCTTTTCATTTAATATGTCTAGCACTAGTTACCTCATTGCTACATCAGGACCTAAAATTTAAAGAAGTTAAAAGGAGGAGTAAGTAAGGTGAGCTGCAGATAAAATACAGATCTTTCTTTGAGCTACTGTTCTATAAAATTTGTCATGACTATTATGTCTTTACCGGATATTCCCAAATTTGAGATATATGTGCAAATCACTCATTGAAGAATGAATGTGTGATTAATAGAATGCACATTTATTTGATATTATTCTCTTCTGCAATGTGATAATCAAGTTTGCGTGAATATATTGGTAGAATATAGTTTCAAACACTGACTGTTCTTTTTCACAATATTTGTTATTGAGTCCTAAAGAATATCCAGAAAGTTGAGAACTACGAATCGGGTTTATTGTTATAGTTCAAAAGAACAAAGTCTTGCTGAGTGAAAATAAGTGAAAGGACTTCAAGAGACTCTCTGCAAATTGTTTATTCTTAGAGTTCCTGCAACAATTAAATGTTATAAAAGCTGAGCACAAAGAGTAAGGGGTTAGAAGGGAATCTTCACACCAGGTGACAATGGGACAGGCCATGTAGAATCATGTCCCTGATTCTAACTAAAGGCTAACAGGAAGGAAAGCACTTAGACTTCCCTTGCAGGCCATATCAGTGCAAGTGGCCTCGCACATCAAACACAGCAGGCCTTGCTATTGTGTTGAAAGAAGCCTAATTATGCGAATGTGGGTGTGAACCGTCTCTGAAACTCAAAATAGGTTTGCATTTAATGCTGTGCTGGATTTACCCTAATGCTAAGCTATTAAAAGCAGCCAAACCCTCTATCTAGGAGGCTGTGCTGTTGCTAAGCTCCTACTCTTTTGGGCTGACACATCAAATTATGAGCATTTTTCTGGAGCGACCTGAGCTACAGACTACTGGAGTGCACTGAGAAAGTATTTCTCCTGGAGGTATAGGCTTATCTGATGGAAAACAGAGGTAGATTGATGATTTTGCAACTTCACAAGATGGCCCTCCCAGGCACTAGGCTCCAGAAAGCCTGGCTGAACAGGGGAATCTGCCTGGCTGTCTCCACTGCTTTGAACATTTCTCTGAATTCATAACCTTGTTGGCAGAGATGAGCGAAATGAGAGGTGCCCTGGCTTCCAAGGTAGATACTGTGGGTAAGGAACTGGTTCTAATGCAAACATATTTGGATGCTGTTCCTAGCAGAATCAAAGAAGTCATGAGCAGAGTGAGTAATTCTGGAAATTGCCTCCATACTTTCCAGGAACGAGTGCTTTCACTTACTTGTGAAGTAAGACAGTCGGAATCGGTTTGAAGGTCAAGGGTGGAGGGAAATTGTAGAAATAATATTTGGCTTCTGGGAGTGCCAGAAAGGGATGCATTGGACACGATATAGGCCTCTGTGGTGAGACTGATTTGCATTCCACTTCTGGGTACTAAACAACTGTCTGATGTCCTTTTGACTGAAAGAGCACACAGGAACCTTGGCACAAAATCTTAATAAGGTGACAAATAGCACTAAGCCCACTATCACAAAGATTCTAAACTAAGGGAACAGGAATCCATTTTGCAAGCTGACAGGAAGGCCATTGAGATACTCTATGAGAATCATCGAGTGAGGTCATATCATTACTCATAAACAGTGGTGTAGTGGGGTTCGGGCGGTACAAGTTTTGGGGGCGGCAGCCTCTCCCCCCTCCTCTTCTATGCATTTGCCGTGGGGCGACAACCGCTGGAATACCCGTGTCGGCTAGTTGTTTGCCTTGATGTTACCATTTCTTCCTACCAGGATGGTCATAATATATTTCACTTGAAAGAAACTCCACAGACTTGTCCAACTTGTCTCATTATTTGCTTCTGTTCATTTTGCTATGAATGTGATTACAATACTGTATACCTAGCGTGTGCATAGGACTTGTGTTTCTAACCGCTGGAATATTGCCAGCATGCCCCCTCCCACTCTTCCGGCCTCCACTGGTCGGCAGAGGCAGGGAGCGCCACATGCGGCAAAGTGGCTAGCTACGCCACTGCTCAAAAATTTAAAAGAGGAAAATATGAATGTGCTGTGTTACCTCTTGCCAGTCTAAAGATTATAGCACAGAGCAAAGTTTATGTCTTTACTGACCCTGAAACCACCATGTCCTTTGTGGGAAAAATGGAATTAAGGTAGCCATATCTTTAAGTCTGTCATCACCTCTACCCGTTAATTTGTGGGCGTTTTTTCTCATTTTCTACACTTAGCAGTAATTGTCACACTTGCCCCAGCTCTTGGGTGGGCAGCCTTAAGACATATACTATGGTAATTTTTTGCTTCTCTATATAATCTCAGATCTGACAGTTCGTTTACTTAATGATGGTTAATGTGCCCAAACATTTATTATGGGCATAGTGTATATACTTGACTAGACGGGAACAGCACTGCCACATGGAAGAGTACAATATGGTGCTCTGAGTGAAAGGGGACTCTGGGGGTCTTTGTGGGGAGAGACATACTTCTTTTCCTGCCCCATTTCTATTCTTGACCAGTCAAATCACCTTTTGTGGCGACTAGTTTTTCCACACGATTGCCATGACTTTATGGACATACCTGGGCCACTATACCCTCTCCGTTTTGCACATATAATCATTAGCAGTCTGCTCAGGGTCATTAATATGTAATTTTTCTTTAGTTGATTTTCTCATTGCATGATGCAGACTTCATGGACTTCGGCACTGCCTAATCCACATGGTCATTTTCGGATTATACAATTACTGAGCCTGTTTCTGTGCTCTATACTGCTGGATTAGTCATGGGAGCATTGGAGGTGGGGTTATCTCTGGTGGTCAGTGTTCATATTGTGTTCTCTTTCACTTTGGTGCTTAAGTAGCCAATTCCCCTGGTTTGTGAATCTATGGATTCCTGCCTGCCTCCTGCTTTCACCTATTGATGGAGTTTACAGTATTCAGGTACTCTACAGTGGGCTACGATGGGCTTCATTGCTCGGAAAAGTGGATTAGAGAGTCTTTTTCATCTGTTTCCTCACCCTTGTGGTCACTCTAGGGAAATTTACATTCCTGTTATGTAGCCACCTTCATGATTCTAGGGCCCCAGGTTTTGTTATGCAGTTTTGGTTTCTTAAAAATTCTGTTTTCTTGAAGATGTGTCTAACTATCCAGGTTATCCAGAATGCATGCTTCTGAATGCAGGGGCAGAAGCTTGGGGTGTTAACAAGCTTACATAAGCGGTGTCCCGAGATTCTCGATTTGAGCTCCTTCTTTTGGCATGGACATGAGATGATGGCAAGCTGTTTCCCAGATGTTTTCTATAGGATGAATGGAGATCTAGGTATAAGTATGCTACTGATGGCTTGGGTTGGTCAGTGTTGCTGAATGCTCTGGTTTTCATAATAGGACTTTACCCGCCTTGGGGCAGTGAAGACTAACTGTTTTCCTAACCAGTGTGCTCACTAACACCAACATAGGCACCATTGCACCTTGGCAGGATTGTTTTTGTGTAGGAAGGGACATCTTCTTGCACATTGTTCCTTACCAAAAAGTCACGCAACGCAGAGCAGCCCCTCCCCCGCGAAGCTGTGCTGCGTTGCGCAACAGAGATGGAGCAGAAGAGTGCCATATCTTCAGAGATATGGCTCTCTACTCCACTTTCTCTTGCACCATAATTGATTTTATTGGCCATGGGCTACGCACACACCGTAGTGCTATAGCGCTAGGGTCTGTGCATTAGTTTACCATAGGATTTGTACAGGAAGGGTAGCCTTCCTGTACAGAATACGATGCCCAGACATGATGCAAAGCTTTCCCCTTATTTCCAGTACTAAACAAGTTTCGCACTGGAAAGTAAATTGGGGAAAAAAGATTTTGCACAGATTTGCGTGATTTTTTCTTAGTAAATCTCCCCTAAGAGTCTTGAGAAAGCCTTAGGGTGACCAGTTATTTAGGGCAAAACGTGTGTTCTACACGAATAATGTGGATTGAAGATGTACAATCTGGGTGACCTGTATAAAAGACTGAAGACATAAGCTAGACTTGAGCAAAAAATGTGTCCATCACTTTACCCACTCACTGACTTGTGCTCAGCGTTTTGAAAATTAGGGATTGAAATATTTAGAATACTCATTTATATTCCAAGCACCTTCTTTTTGCAGTAGAGGACCTGCTTCTGAATTCTCTTGGTACAGCGACCTACATCCCTTGCATATTAGGTTACAACCATTACAGAGGCTGTTAAAACTTGTAGATGCTCTGTCACTCTTTTCTCCTGCTTTTTATGTGGTAAGTGTGCCAAGATTTGAAGAACCTTCTAAGATAGGCGCATTAAAGAGTATGAATCCCTTAGCCTAGGGACTTTTGAGGGCTTGCTTCTGAATGGGGTCTTTATAAAGCTTGATAAGTTACATGCCAGGGCTTTTGTGCCCTACTTGATTCTATTCTACATATATTTCCAGGTTATCTTTATGTTCCTGGAGGAGTTGAGGTGGCTGGAACACATTTTGAATGCTCAAATCTTTTTTTCAGTTCTGGGTCAAGTATACCTTTTCCCTGAAATCATTCTATTTTCGTTAAAAAGGTGTATCATCGTTGTGACATTTTTCCAGAATGAAGTTTCATCACCCTGATTTTCATTTTGAAAATCCATTGCAATGACGGAATTACATGCAACAGCCCTCTTTCTATTTGCTTCTATTTGGTGAGGAATTCAATCGGATTGGTTTCCAACACCGTGTGCAGATTTCAGCTGTCTTGCACGGCAATATTTTTGGCATTTAGGAAACTTACATTTCTTCAATTGAGCTCTCTTGGAACTAGAAGATTCTGGCGGCCCAAAGCAAAATCAATTACAGCGTGTGCTCAATTGTTTTCAAAACTTAACATATTGTATTCATCTATTAAATTGAAGGGAAGACTGTTCAAGAGTTATGCACCCTGGACCTCAAATGCATGCTCCCGTTTTCCTGTTTAAATCCTGGACCAAAACAAAATTCAGAGTAATTGAGTGAGTCAAGAATTTGGATGAAGATTTGAGAATCTTCCAGCTGGACAAGAGGTTTTAGAAAAATAAAAAAGTGTGAACTATTGACTCATTGCCTATTATGTATGTAAACCAAAAGAAATACCTGTGGAATCCATTTTGAAAGTGCTGAAGTCTTTCGAATCATGCAGTCAGCAAGCCCTAATAAAAAGATTAGCAGCAGTCAATAAGTGGATGAATATTGGTATTGACCAGTGTGCTTTTATTGGGCAGATGCAAAAACAACCAGATACTACGCAATGGTCTAAACTGAAAAAAGCAAACATTTAAATCAAAAGTAATGAGTGGCTTTTTAAAAAACCTCTCTCCCGCAATCAGGAACACCGAGGGGCAGATTTACAAGCCCCTTGCGCCCCTTTTACGCCGCCGTTGCGCCACTTTTGTGACGCTGCGGCGGCGCAAAAGAAGCACCATGGTGCGGGGTACTTACAATGTGAAGCATCTGGGAGATGCGTCACGTTATAAAGCCCTACGCCAGAAGGAGGCGTTCCTGCGCGGGGGGAGGGGGGCGTTCGGGTGCAGGAACACCTCCTAAAAGTGGCTGAGTGAAGTCTACAAGATTTCACTCAGTCACTTTGGGACCCATGCTGCGTCAAAACCCTGTGCCTGCTTGAAGCAGGCGTAAGGATTGACGCAGCATTAACACGATAGGGCCCCCCCAGAGCCTTGCTGGAGCTGCATCGTGCTTGCGACGCATCTCCAGCAATGCGCCGCTTTTACGGCACAGATGCGTCACGCATCTGTGCCATTTTTGCCCATTGGCGCACCAATGGTGGTGGAGGCATGGCGCACAATAAGTGGCGCATCCCTGCTGATATGCAGGAATGCACCACTTATTATAAATCTGCCCCTAAGTTTCTAACAACAGTTGAAGGTGTAGGGCCCATTGAAGTGGTCGGGAGAGATTTGTGTCAGCAAAGTCTCCGACCTGGCATGATTCAGCTTGAGACTGCCATCATTCATCCACCATCTGACAGCTTCAAATGCCAGGAGCAACCTCTCAACAAAATGTAGGTATTGTTTGCATACATAAAACAAGCACTGGCAAAACCAATAGGTATTGCCTATGTGAGAACTATGGGTTTGGCCAGTGAGCTTTAGCGATGTTGTACACAAGAGTGGCTGCTGTTCAGCATGGCTAAAAGTTATTGGCAAAGAGGAGAGTGTAGTGTAGTGTTGTAGAATGGAATGTCATTGAGCGGAGTGGAGTATAGTGCTCTAGAGTGAGGTACCATACAGTGTTGTAGAGTAGAGTGGCAAAGAGTGAGGTAGAGTAAGTGGCATGGAATGGAGTGGAGTGGAGTGGCATAAAGCGGTGGAGTGGAGTGGGCATAGAGTAGAGTGGCATAGAGTTGTGCAGAGTGTTGTTGAGTGTAGTGGCATAGAATGGAGTACAGTCTTGTAGAGTGGAGTGGCGTACAGTGATCTAGAGTAGAGTAGTGCCATGGAGTGGAGTAGTGGCATAGAGTGAAGTGACAAACAGTTGGGTAGAGTGTCATAGAGTGGAGTTGCAAGGACTGACGTAGAGTGGAATGGACTGGCATAGTGTAGAGTGTCATAGATTGGTGTGGAGTGGTGAGAAGTGACGCATGAGTGGTGTAGAATAGAGTAGACTGTTGTAGAGTGGAGTGTCATGGGGCCAGTGGCGTAGAGTGGAGTTGCATACAGTGGAGTAGAGTGCGGGGTGTGGAGTGGAGTGGAGTGTTTCAAAGTGGCGTAAAGTGGCGTAGAATGGAGTGTCATAAAATAGAGTTGAATAGAGTCATGCAGAGTGTCATAAAGTGGAGTGGCATCGATTGGAATAGAGTGCTGTAGAGTAGATTGGCGTAGAGTGGAGTAGTGACGTAGAATGGAGTAGTGGGATACATTGGAATTGCGTAGAGTGGATTTGAGTGTCTCAGAGTGGAGTCGGGTGAAGTGAAAAAGAGTGGAGTGGAATAGCGTACAGTTGAGTAGAGTGCTGTAGAGTGGAGAGGAGTGGCATAGAGTGGAGTGGCACAGAGTGGCGTAGGGTGGAGTGGAGTAAGGTCTCATAGAGTGGAGGGTGTGGAGTGGCATAAAGTAGAGTGTTGTAGAATCTCCATTCTACGACACTCTGCTCTACTCTACACCATTCCACACCATTTCACTCTATGAGCCTTTACTACACTCTATGCCATTTCTATCTACCCCACTACACTCTATGAGACTTTACGTCACTCCACTTTACACCTCTCCAGGTGTAGAGTGGAGTGACGAAAAGTCTCATAGAGTGGAGTGGCGCAGAGCAGAGAGGTGTAGAGTGGGGTGGCATGCCATTGAGTGGCATGTCATAGAGTGGCATGTTATGGAGTTGTGTGTCATATTTATTTATAAAGTTTTATAGAGTTAAGTAGAGTAAAGTGGAGTACAGTGGCGTATAGTAGAGTGAAGTGGAGTGGAGGGCCATTGAGTGGAGAGTCATAGAATGGAGTGGCGTGGAGTAGAGTGGAGGAGAGTGGAGAAATGTAGAGTGGCATGGAGTGAAATGGTATAGAATGGGGTGGCATACAGTGGAATTGTGGTGAATGGAGTAGTGTCATAGAGTGTCATAGAATGGAGTGGCAGAGAGTGGAGGGGGGTGTTATAGAGTGGAGGGCCAAAAAGTGGAGTGTCATAAAGTGTAATAGAGTGTCATAGAGTGGAGTGTTGTAGAGTGCCATGCGTGGAGCGCCATAGGGTGAAGTTGCGTAGAGTTAAGTAGAGTGGAGGTGAATAGAGAGGCATAGAGTGGTGTAGAGTGTCATAGAGTGACACAAAGTGGAGCAGAGTGGAGTGACATAAAGTAGAGTGAAGTAGTGTGTTGTAGAGTAGAGTGGCATATTGTGGAGTGGCGTCTAGTGTCCTACAGTAGAGTGTCATAGCTCATCACTTTCCAATTTCATATCAAATGTAAATTATCTGAACCAGTGGGAGCATCAGTAAGTGGGGCAGTAGTTTCCTATTTGTACTTTATTGATGGTTGGTCAAGAATGCGGAACTGGCTGTTTTCCAAAGAGGACCCAGAAAGTTGAACTAGCGCCAAGTCAAGAGATATCCACAATGGATGCATCGCTAGCCCTGTAAAGTGGGAGCAAGTGAAGGACCATAGGACTTTTTGTCATCAATGGCCCCAATGTCGAGTGCAATGCATTTCCAAGATGACGGCCGCTGCTTAGTGATATGAAGACTAGCGCTCTAGTCTTTTTTCTTCTGACCAGAAGGGTTCAGAGTGCTCATTGCAAGTGTGTGCTGTCAAAAATGCACACTTCAACTGATCTCCTCACAAAAGAGTAGTGTCTTTTTTCCACACTTGTTCTGACAGGAATTCCATATTTCAGAATTCAATATTTTTGATTCCTGCCCATATCTTTCTCGGTGTGCACACCAGGCTATTCCTTTTTTTGAGTAGTGTTTCAGCAAAGAGTCATTTTTGAGTGCTGTATTCGCTGGAAACCCATTGAGTTTGTCTTCTTATATCTTCGATGAAGAAAACGAAGTACTAATTAAACCCAACAACAGAAGATAAGATCTAGAAAGGGAACTTTTTTCCTGAGAGAAAGAAAACTATTTAATGTGCTTGTGAATTTACAGGTACTCTCAGAGACTATTGTTTGTATTTCTTTTGCTGAATGTAGGAAACGTAGGGAAATTCTTGTAACACTATTTGTATAAATATTTAAGCATCCTCAAAAGTAAAGAACTATAAGAGAGAAGCTCCAGAAATAAACTATTCCATCATTGGCAAAGAATTATTCGTAGTCAAGGATGCATTCTAGGAGTGGAGGCACTATCTTTTAGAGGCCCAACATGTTGGAACTGTGTACACAGACCACAGAAATTTACAATTTCTAAAATCACTTCAAACGTTGACCCCCAGACAATTAAGATGGTCGTTATTTTTTGCAGACTTTAATTTTGTCATCACATATAGACTAGGTTCAGTTAATGGTAAAGTGGATGCCCTATCCTGATTGAAAACAGGATCCAATTCTGAAAAGTCTGAAATGGTGTCCATCCTATCCACAGAAAAAGGTATTTGCCCAATAACATGCCAAGAAATTGAAAAAAGATTGAGAAAATATCTATCACCTGAAAAGGTAAGAGCATGGGCTGAAGAAGACCAGCAAAGAGAAGTACAGTATGATTCAACATATTATAGAGGAAAATGTATCTACCAAACAAAGAATTGCAGGAACTGGTTATGCATGTTTCTTATGATGATCAATTGGCTGGACATAAAGGAACTGAAAAGATTACTGAGATAGTCAAAAGAGAATTTTGGAGTCTTGGCATGAGCTCTCAGATAGAACATTATGTTTTGATCTGCGAAAAGGAGTATTAAAGGGAAGGCAAGCAGACAAGCCCCGCGGGTACTGTTACCATTTCTTTCCACTTCACTGTATCAAGGGCACACAGTCACTATGAACTTGATATTGGATCTCCCTTTAAGACAAGGGTATAATACAATATAAGTGTTTGTGGACACGTTTTCTAAAATGAGTAATTGTATACCTTTGAAGGGAGTTCCTCAGGCACAACAATTAGCTCAGTTGTTTACCCAACACGTAGTCAGGTCTCATGGAATCCCAGTAGTTATCATCTCAGACCGAGGTTCCCAATTGTGTCCCAGTTTTGGAGGGTCTGCATGAAAAAACTTAGGAATAGACTCTCGGTACTCCACTAGCTACCACTAAGAGACTGTTGGCCAAACAGAAAGGGTCAATGAAGAATTATAGCAGTACATACCCTTATACTTACTAGACTAAGGAGATGAGTGCCTGAATTAATCTGGGCAGCAGAGTTTGACTATAATAATACAGTTCATGCTTTCACAAGTTACTCTATTTGAATCATAGTAGACACCTGAATGTACTAGTGGGCAAAGAAGAAGAATCCATACCAGCAATAAATAACTTGTTTAATGAATTGAAAGTAGCCTACAAGTCAGCATGAGAGAGAATTTTCAGAAAGCCAAAAATTCCCATAAAAGACAAGCAAATCAGAAAAGCAGAACCAATCCAAACAATACTGAGAGGGAGAAGGTTTGGTTCTCTAAACAACACTCATATTTGAGTAGCAACAGAAAGCTTCAGCCAAGAGTTTTAGGTTCCTTTGGAATCATTAAAATGGTGAACTCAGTGAATTGAAGATAACGTCACAGATGAAAATATATCCAGTTTTCCATGTTTCACTCATTACAAAAAGCCCATTTATGTCTGAAATCTCTTCCCACTTCGATTCAGATTGATTCTGAGAATGAGTATGAAGTAAGCAGAATGTTAGATTTAACGATTGTGAGAAATATTTGTTTTACTTGATTGAGTGGAAAGGTTTTGGTCCAGAAGAAAGATCCAGGGAACACTCGTAAAATGTTCATGCCCCCACGTTTGGTCAAATATTTTAATCAAACATTTTCATCCAAACCAAGACTGTTGGACAGCTCTCTCAGGAAGGGTATTGTCAAGAAGGCGGAGTTGGCTGTCATCTGGATGGGACCCAGAAGGTTAAACTGGAGTCAAATCAATAAATATTCACAATGGATGCGTTGCTTCCCTTGTAAAGTGCATACAAGTGATAGATCTTTGGGCTATTTGCCATCAAAGGCCCCTGTGTCGTGCGCAGTACGTTTTCAAGATGGCGGCCACTGCCTAGGGATATGAACACTAGCACTCTAGCTTTTCTTCTTCTGAGCGTGAGTGTTCAGAATGTTCATTAGAAGCACGTACTGTTAAAAATGCGCACTTCAACTGATCTCCTGGCGAGAGAGTAGTGTCTTTTCTATGTACCTGTTCTGAAAGGAATTTCATAATTTTTGATTCCCGCCAGAGCTTTCTCGGTATGCACAACACGTTGTTCCTTCCTTCTGAGTAGTTCCTCAGAAAATAGTAAATTTTGAGAGCTGTGTTTGCTGGAAACATATTGAGTTTGCCTTCTTATTTCCTTGATGAAGAAAACGAGTACCAATTAAACCAGACTACAGAAGGCAAGATTTATAAAGAGAAATTCAAGTAAGGTTACTTATGATATTGTATAAGACCAACTTTTTCCTGAAGGAAAGAACAGTATTTAATGCACTTGTAAAGCTACAGGAACTCTCAGAGATAATTGTGCCACCTTTTTCAATGAAAGAAACCTTCAGAATCCACACAGGAAAAAACTTTCTAACTCCATATGTATAAATATTTAACCATCCTCAGAGCAAAAGAACTATATGAGGGAAGCTCAACCCCCAGATGTTTTAGGTATATTCCCAAGGGAGTTGAAATGTATAGTGAATCCAGTGTGAGGAGAGAGGAGAATATTATCATACAACTAAGAATGAATTAAAACTGTCTGAAGAGTGACAGAAAACTTAAAACTGTTATAATTCGAGAATCGGAAAACTCAAACCTACGGAAAATATGTTAGAAGGTGGGCGCAGATGGAACTATAGAAGACGTCATAGCAGACTTAAGAGGCAATTTCTCTTGTTTTTCCCCAATTCCCTTCCCCCTTTGTGACAGAATAGCGTTGCACATGCACTAGTTCCTTTGCGTGGGATGGTATTGAGGAATATTCATCTGCTTCCGAGGAATCTGGCACAAGTTTAGTGACTATGGTGTTATAAATAGAGCAGGGGAAGGGGATCGTAATCTTTCCACTTTACTGATACTAAGTAGACATGAGACCTTATCATAATTTCCTGATCACCACCTTACATAGAATAGTATTTCATTCATCCTAAAGTCCTGTAGGGCTGGGGCCAAGTCAGTTGGTGTCGTCCTCTTCTTAGCAGCTGCAAGGCAGGTCTTCTTGTTTATTGATCTTCTTGCTTGTATCGGGATCTGAGGAAGGAAGGTTCAGGGTGCCCCTAAATACTAAGGGGCAGATTTATGTCGGACTTGCGGCACTTTTGCGCCGCCGTTGCGTCACTTCTGTGAGCAGCGGCGGCGTAAACCCTGCACCACGTTGCAACATACTTACATTGTGACGCATCTCTGGAAATGCGTCACGGTGTATGGCCCTGCTCCACATGAAACATGCGTCAGGTTTCATGTGGGGATTTCCACGCAGGGGGGGCGTTCCGTCGCAGGAACGCCCCTGAAAAGCAACTCAGTGAAATCTACAAGATTTCACTGAGTCACTTTCCCAATGCTGATGCGTCAAAACCCTGCGCCTGCTTGAAGCAGGCGTAAGGCTGACGCCCACGTTAGAGATAGGGCAAGTTGGAATAGTCCTGGAGTTCTGTGCCGCACGCAACACAACTTCAGCACTGCGCCAACTTCACGCCCTAGATGCGACACGCATCTGTTTATTCCTGCGCCATGGTGCGTCTCATTGTAATTGCGGCGCATCATGGGTGGCACAAGGATAAACTTGCGTGCCGTATCTTTCCTGGCGCATCTCTGACGATTTGCAGAGATGCGTCAGGCAACATAAATCTGCCCCTAAATTTAGGAGCGTTTACAGGTAGGGTCAGGGCAGGGACCAATGGGTGCCTGTCGTGGGGTGAGTAGACCCCCTATCCTGCTCCTCTGCTGTGGGAGGGGGGCAGGAGCCTATCTATGATTGGGTAGGGCTCGCCATTCACAAAAAGGCGAGAGCCCAGAGTTGTGCTTTAAATCGCCTTCCCCAACTGAGGGGTCAATCAAACAATCAATCAATCACAGACATTTATAGAGCGCACTACTTACCCGGAGGGTCTCAAGGGTGGGGTTGGCAGAGGCTGGCACACCCCATTCCTTTGTTTTTCCTGTCTGTCTTCCTGCCAGAGTGGGGGTTAGAGCCGGTGGGGGCTAGTTGCTGAGTAAAGCAAGAGGCCTGGGGAAGCTCACAGAGGCGGCATCCCTTTGATGCTACCCGTGCCCATCCTGGGGAAGGAGACCTAGCACCTCGACCCAGGATGTGCATTGTCGCAGGCCCAGGAGAGCGGATGGCTCTCTACGTTGCGTATACAAAGAAAGCAGAGCTGTTCCTCAAAAGGGAGGATGTACATGTCACACTAATGTCTGGATACTGTTGGTCTCAATGAGTCGTACAGTTGGGCATCCATTTTGTTGGATGCAATGCCCTCACACACCCTTTCAGGTGTCATGCTTCATCATCTGGGCTGCTCCTCGTTGGCTCAGTGGTGCAATACCCAACGGGCGACACCTCAAAGAGGGGCACTTTAGCGTAGATCTTCTATCCAATAGCCGTTTCGTGAAGTGCGGGTGTGGGGCCAACAGTGCGTAGACGTGCAAGTGAGTTAAAATAAAGCTGGGAGTACCAGTATTATGTTTATTCTGGGGGGTCTCCTGCTCTAGTTAAAATTAGAAAACTAGCCGGTACTCTATGGAATTCAATGTTTCCTACATGAGTCTCAGTTAGTGTGTGCTCATAATGGTCGACATGTTTCTCGCGTAATTGTTCAGTGACTCGCGATTCTTCAGGACCTTAGAAAAAAATCATCTGTTATTGGTGACTGTCTACGTTATAGGATCTATAGGTGTATCCGATGTGTTATTCTAAAATCTCACAAAAAGAAAACGTGCTTCATGTGTTAATGTAACTGTGTTGCGCTGGATCTACCTGGAGGGGAGACAGAAAAGCATATCATAACAGGTACAGGTAAAAGACAAAAGTAATGGTGACTAAGTACATTCCATGAGCCACGCTAGGCAGTGTGCAGCTAGCGTTTGGATTAAAAACCAATTAAAACCAGTGTGGACACATTTCCTCAGTGAGCAAAGGTGGAAAACATGCCCCTGTGGATAAACAACAGCAATGTCGTGGATGATCAGATCAAAGGACTCACCTAATGTGTTTAGTTTCCAGGCATCAACAGTACCCGGCGGACTGCACAACGGGTTCAAACTTCCATAGAGTATGGCTGTAAATGGAGGGAATGTATTACTCATTCGATAGGTGTTAAGTACTTAGCACTAGCTTAATGTATGCTACATGCTCTGCGAAGTAGTCGGCAATAGTATCTCTCACGTATATTCAAGGGTTGTATTTAAGAATTGCAATTAATAATTAATTAATTGTTAATGAAGCCATGTTATGACATGGTGGTGGGCAGCTTGTGGCTGGTACATCAGGATACTGGAACAAGAATAGTGGGTGTTCCATTTGTGGGCCTGTCTTAATATGTGTTGGGTTCTATATTAAGATGATGACTATTCCATATTTTCTCTTTTAGTGTCCTTGTTTTACAATTAGCACTACTGTTCAGCTGTGTAATACAATAAGCATACAGATTTGCAATTAGCGTTAATATTCAGCTTCGTAATGTAATGAGCATACAGATGTCGGAGCAGGAACACTAAAGGTGAGAGAAGATGAGTTAGTCGCTCTAAGTAGCGGTCCAGCAACATGTCTGCTGTGTGGCAGCCTAGGCAGCCTCTCAATCAGGACACTGGTTGTGGGTTAGGTTCAGGGGGCATCTCTAAGATGCCCTCTGTAGTGCATTTTACATTAACTTCCACACTGACATCAATGTGGGTTTAATGTGCTCAGAAGTGTGATACCAAACTTCTCAGTCTTCAGTGTAGCCATTATGGTGCTGGGGAGTTCGTAATGACAACCTCCCAGCACATATACTCTTAATGGCATCACTGCACTTAGTGCCCAGGAAAGGCCCTGGATACTGTAGGGGCACAGGGCTCATGCACCTGTGCCCACACCACTGGCATAGTGCACCCCGCTAGAGGGGTGACTGATGCATGCCAGGAAAGTGTGTTTGTGGGCATGGAAAATAGGGATGTGTGCCATGTCGACTGTGTTTAGTTCTGTACCAAGGTACTCAGTCTGCCAACGCAGTGTATGGGTGTCAGGGTACAGGGCCCCTAAGGGTGGCACAATAAGTGCTGCAACCCTTAGGGATCTTCTCTGTTGACAGTGCCCTGGGTACCTAGGGTACCATTTACCAGGCGCTTACCTGTGGCCAGAGATGCCAATTGGGTTTAGGCTTTAGTGCAGTTTTTAGGGAAGGAACATCCTTCTCTGTTCAAGCAGCCAAACTATGGAACTCTTTACCCCCCAACATAAGGTCCACTGACAACCACCTTATCTTCATAAAACTACATCAAGATTTGGCTCTTCCCCACATAAGCACCATATGCAAACAGAAATTTACAGCAGATCCCTCTGTATACAAGCATTTGTTTTCACTATAGATATGTACCTATCTTTGTGTATTACTTCGTATAAACATGTAAAATAATTATGTTGTTGAGAGAAAAAATAATAATAATAGTAAATAAATAAAAATCATCTTTGGTCTACATGTACACACTTCCACTATGCATCTATGCATCTATGTACCTTCCATGTACTTGGATCTGTGTGTCTGTTACTTTTCTCCTGAAAAAGCATATCCAATGCACTACCCTATTTCTCATCCTGTGCCTCTATCAATATATTTAATCTACATATATTTACCTCCTTTTATGTATCTATATACTTTCAATGTAATTATGGATCTATATATTTATCATTCTCTTCTAATTTAGCATTTCCAATGCACTACCCTATTTCTCCGCATATACTGCACTCAATATATCTTCTAGCCCAACCTTCTGACTCATCTCAAACTTCTTCTACTACTCCTTCCAATGCACTTCCCTATCTCTCATCCTATACATCTATCAATATATCCTCTACATCCACTTTCTCATTTATCCCAAACCCCATACCACTACTATGATTGCCAAAATAACAATTTCTAGACTCTCTCCTACTCGACCCCTCCTTGCATCATCTGACACCTCTTTTACTATACCGATCCCCTAAAACAAACCTTTCTAAACTCTTCCCTCTGACTCCTCCCCTCCAAAACTCATTTTTACTCATCCAAAAGCCTCTTCCTACTGCTAAGACCTAAAAAACAAAATCCTTCACTCTTTTATCCCTCCACTATCCTTTTCAATCGAAGTTAACAGACTAACATGTTCTTTTCTCAAATTTTATATTAAACTATACTAATATACTACCCAAATAACTGTATAACATATCCACTAAATTACTTCATATTTTTTACTATACTAATTTTCAACAGTAATCCTTTATGTGTTCCGGAGTGGCGTGCTACTCGCCAGAAAAGCGCTTCAACACCCTTCAGGGGTAACAAGTGCTATATGAATGCAAATCTTTCTTCCCCTTTTATCTCTCCGCTATCCTCCTCACTCCAAGTAACTGTCTAATATTCACCACTGAAATTACTTCATATTTCACCATATTAATTCACCACTAATCCTTTGTAGGCTTCCTGAATAGCGTGCGCCAACAAGCGCTATATAAATACAAACCTTTGTCCTCCTCTATCCTTCTGCTATCATTCCAAATCCAAATAACTGACTAACCTATCCAACACTTAAAATGTGCTTGTATGTTTCACTATTCTAATTCAACACTAATCCTCTATGGGTCCCGGAGTAGCGCCCTACTCGCCAAAAAAGCGCTTTGATGCCTCGTCAGGGGCTGTAAGTGCTATATAAATGCAATTACAATACAACACAATAATGCCTCCACTTTGCTAGCTGTGGAGAATTTGGCACGTCCCACCTGCACAAGTCTGTCACAGCCAGAGAATGATACCCATACTAATGACGAAGCTATAAATGGGATTTGAGTGATTCACCTGGTATTGATTCGGCATCCCTATGAGCCACTGGCCTCCTGGTTGATCTAAGGCTTGGCTCATGTCTGTGAGTCTCTGCTGTAATTTATTTCTGTAGCCTGAGAATATGCATTTCTGTACATCTCTTATGGTAATATTGTATGATTGTGAACCCTGGTGGTGTACAACTCTATAAGTGTGTCATGGGTCTGAAACTTCTTTAGTATCCCAGTGGTGTACAAATCTATAAGTGTGTCAGGCTTGTGATGTTGATTTTGTTTTTGCCCACCTAGTATACAAGTCCCTACGTTTTTATGGTTCTGTTGTTTCTTGGTGCAACCCAGAAATACATGTCTTGTTTTGCTGTACAGACAGTTTCTCAAGGCTGTGTTATTTCTTTGTGAATCCCATTATTATGCAGAAGGCTCTTGTGGTTCTTGTGTTTCTGTTTGTGCTCTGAGGGCAACAAGACTCTCATGGATCTGTGCCCCAAAAGAATACAGGTCCACTGCTCTGTCATAGTTCATGTGTCTTTTTGTGCCATGCTGGATGGCTCTCAGGGTTTGGGTGTTTCTTTGGGTACTCCTGTAATATACAGGTCTATGAGCCCATCATGGTTCTTTTGCTTCATCATGCACCCTGAGAGAATAAAGGTCTGGAAGTTCCCAATATTTCTGGTGATTCTTTATCTGACCCAGGATTATGCAGTCCAACATACTGCTCCTAGCTCTCTCATGTCTCTGTTTTGTCTTTGTGCACCCAAGAAGTTATACGCCTATGAGTTTCCCTTGTTTCTGGTGATTCTTTGAGAGGCACAGGAGAGAACAGTTTCATTGCTCTGGTGTTTTGTGCACCACGGAAGTAAGCAAGGGTTTCATGGTTCTGGCATTTTCTTGTGCACCCTGTTACTACACAAGAAGGCTCTTAACGTTGAAGTGTTCCTTTGTGTGTCCCAGTTGTAAACAGCAGTATTCAGATCTATAGGCTTTTCTGGTTCTGGTGTTTCTATTTGCAAACTCGAACTACACAGGAAGTCTCTCGTGGTTTTGGTGCTCAATTTTGCATGCAAGGAATATAAAGGTCTACGGGCCATATGTATCAAGGCCAAATGGGTTCGCAAACGCCGAAATTCTGCGAATTTCGGCGTTTGCAAACTTATTTTCGCAAAATGGTATGTATCAAACATTGTGGGTGCAAAATAAGCAATCGCAAAATTTGCCATTCCTTATTTTGCGATTGCATTTAAGGAATCGCAAATTTTGCGATTCCTTAAACGCAATGTATCAAGGAAAAAAAAATTCCAAAATACCCTTAAGGAATCGCAAATTACCACCAACTTCTAGTTGGTGGTAAGTTGCGAATTCTTTTAAAAAAGCATTTTTGGGAACATCCAATGGTGCCATGTGACGCTCATACATGCCCTTAGGGCATGTATGTGCGCCATATGCGCACACATGTCATTTTCAGGGGTGCAGCAGGGTGTTCTTGAGATACCCCTGCACCCTTGAAATTATTCTCAATTTGCGATTAGCAAATTGCGAATCGCAAATTGAGAATAATTTCCCATTCATTCCTATGGGCCTCCTGGCCCATAGAAATGAATGCAAAATGATTCCTTAATTTCGATTAGCAATTTGCTAATCGCAATTAAGGTATTTTAAGGAATCGCTTAAAAATAGCGAATTTCTTCATACATACCATTTTGCGATTTCTAAATAGCGATTCCTTAAAAATCGCTATTAAGAAATCGCAAAAGGGTATGTTGATACATATGGCCCTATGTTCCTTAGTTGGTTCTCCTGTTTTCTGGTATTTGACTTTTTGCACGTCGGATAAGTACGTCATGGTCTTGGCTTTTTCCATGCACCCAGGTACCACACAGAAAATCCCTCATGGTTCTGGTGTGCTCTACAATACAATACTAGGAGGCCACTGACGATTCTGGGAATTCTTCATGCACCCAGTACAATACAGGCAGTGTTTTATGGGTGTGATGCTTCTTACATATGTATATTGTGCACACCTGTACTTTTCAGGAAGTCTTTCATGAGTATGGTGTTTCTTTGTGCACCCCGGTTCTATATAGGAAGTCTCACACATGTATGTTTTTGTGTGTACGCTTGTACTACACAGGATGTCTTTCATGAGTATGGTGTTCCCTGGTGCACACTGGTACTATATAGGAAGTCTCTCATGTGTATGTCTTTGTGTGCACGCTTGTACTACACAGGAAGTCTTTCATGAGTATGATGTTTCCTGGTGCACCCCGGTTCTATATAGGAAGTCTCACACATGTATGTTTTTGTGTGTACGCTTGTACTACACAGGATGTCTTTCATGAGTATGGTGTTCCCTGGTGCACACTGGTACTATATAGGAAGTCTCTCATGTGTATGTCTTTGTGTGCACGCTTGTACTACACAGGAAGTCTTTCATGAGTATGATGTTTCCTGGTGCACACTGGTACTATATAGGAAGTCTCTAATGTGCATGTTTTTATGTGCATGCTTGTACAGGAAGTCATTCACGAGTATGATGTTTCCTTGTGCACCCCGGTTCTATATAGGAAGCCTCTCATGTGTATGTTTTTGTGTGCACGCTTGTACTACACAGGAAGTCTTTCATGAGTATGGTGTTTCTTGGTGCCAACTGGTACTATATAGGAAGTCTCTCATGTGTATGTTTTTGTGTGCATGCTTGTACTATACAGGAAGTCATTCACGAGTATGATGTTTCCTTGTGCACCCCGGTTCTATATAGGAAGCCTCTCATGTGTATGTTTTTGTGAGCACCCTTGTGCTATACAGGAAGTCTCTCAGTATGTTTTTGTGTGCACCCTTGTGCTATACAGGAAGTCTCTCGGTATGTTGTTGTGTGCACCTTTGTGCTATACAGGAAGTCTTTCATTAGTATGGTGGTCCTTGGTGCACAGTGGTGTAGACAAAATGTTTCTTGTAGCTGTGGTGTTTTTTTGCGCTTCCTGGTACTACGTAGCGTGTCTGTCACAGTTGTGGTACTATACAGGAATTCTCCCATGTTCTGTGCTTCTTTTGACACACACGTACTCTACAGGAATTCTCTCATGTTCTGTGCTTCTTTGTGTACACACGTACTCTACAGGAATTCCCTCACGGTTTTGGTGTTTCTTTGTGGACCCTGGTGTACACAAAATGTCTCTAGAGGTTATTGGTTTTCTTTGGGAACCCTGGTACTATTCAGGAAGTCCCTCATAGTTTTAGTATTTGTCTGTGGAACTTAGGGTACAGAAAAAGTATCTAGCGGTTATCATGTTTCTCTAGTATACAGGAGTTCAAACCTCCCATCTGATCTGAAGTCAATATTTGAAGCCTGAGAAACAGATCTATTTTGTAAGAGGATGAGGGCCAGGCTTTCCTCTCGACCCCCCTTCTACCCCAAATCCTATTTCCTCATCACACGTGTGTCAAGCTGCTTCCTTGAATGAGTGGCAATCCCGCCTTTCTGTGTCCTGGCATGTAGCTGTCTGTTTCAGGCAAACATCAGGCTGGAAACGAGTTGGAGAGTGTGTTTTTCATTTATACAGCGACACATCTGGGAGCCACTACACTTGATTTGGTAAGTTTAATCTTTTCCCAAAGCGACATCTGAAATTAGGGTATTACCGACTGAGTGTTCTTTTACTGTTATTCTTTCTGGAAAGTCCAGCAGGTTCCATTCCAATAACGCAACACTACATGATGTAGAGTACAGTAGGAAGAGCAGAGGCAGCACATATCTCACCGTGTATTTCCCTACCAAGAATGACTTTAAAAACCTGTGTATATATGTCATGGTGTATCTTGAGATGCTGAATCCTGTCTAACTTTAAATATTTTTTAAGTTTTTTATGGTTTAATTGTTAAACGAATAAAGAATATAACGACGACTCACATTCAATTAAATACAACAATTATATTTAATTACAAATCTCTACTTTTGAACGAGGGCTTGTATGAAACATTTTCTTTTGATACTTTCAATAGTCTGTTTCCAATTCGTCCCAGAGTTTTTGCCTGTAAAGACCCTTTAGATTTCCTGATAGACAGGATTAGCAGTGGAAACCACTAACAAGGTGGCAGTGTTCCTGAAGAGACCTGGGGCCCCATTAGGATGGCGGGCAGATAGACCCCGCCGGGCCGGCGGTAGCCACCACCGGCTCGGCGGAGGCGATCTACCCGCGATCCGTGCAGAAATGACCCCCACCATATTATATTGGCTGGGGGGTCCGCGGCGGCCAGAAAGACCGTCCGCTGCTTTTCCGCCCGGTCGACATGTCGACCGAGAGGAAAAGGGTTCTATATGGTGGCGGTGTCTGAAAGACACTGCCAGCCATATTAGAATGTGGGTTTACAGATGCCTTTCGGTGGTGGCATTGCCGCCACAGGAAGGCATGCAGAGTCGGCTTGGGGGGCCCGTTGCAGGCCCCCAGGGACTCCGGGGGGGATGAGGGTGCACATGGGGGGTACCTATGGTACCCCCCTGCAGTTCCATGCACAACATGGCAGGCACCGCAGTGCCTGCCATGTTGTGCATGGTAGTGCACAACATGCCTCCTTGGCATTGTGCAGCCCACCACAATGTTAGGGATGCAGGATGCACCCGCCACTGTGGTGGGTGCATCCTAATGGCACACACGGGACCCTCGCCCTTATGGCGGGTGGTCCCTTTTTACGACAGGATGTCCACCCGCCATACTAATGTGCCCCCTGGTTTTGTAGACAAGGAGGCACATTAGAATGGCTGGTGGACTTTGTCCGCCCACCATCCCATCGTAAAAAGGGACCTCCCGCCAAAAAGGCGGGGGTCCCGTGTGTGCCATTAGGATGCTCCCACCACAGTGGCGGGCGCATCCTGTATCCCTAACATTGTGGCGGGTGGTGCACTCAGCACCGGCTGCTACAATGCCAGGGAGGCATGCTGTGCACTTCCACGCACAACATGGCAGGCACAGTGCGGTGCCTGCCATGTAGTGCATGGAACTGTAGGGGGGTACCATAGGTACCCCCCATGTGCACCCCACAGCCCCTTGCAGTCCCTGGGGGCCCGCAATGGGCCCCCCAAGCAGACTCTGCATGCCTTTCCGAAAGGCATCTGTAAACCCACATTCTAATATGGCTGGCGGTGTCTTTCCAACACATAGAACCCTTTTCCGCCTAGTCGACATGTCGACCGGGCAGAAAAGCGGTGGACGGTCTTTCCGTCCGCTGAGGACCCCCCAGCCACTATAATATGGCAGGAGGGGTCATTTCTGCACGGATGGCAGGCAGATCGCCCCTGCCACCCGCCATCCTAATGGGGCCCCAGGTGCTGCTTTTGGAACCTGGGTTTTGATCATGGCTTCAGCACTTGACTGAAAACTTTGTAATTCTGGGCAGATCAGTTAATCTCCCTATGCCTAAAATTGTAAATATGAATATACTACATGGTAAGACCATGGAAGACATAGAAGAGGCCCAGAGGCAGCAGTTATTGAAATCCCTCCCACCTACAAGACAAGAGTTGCTAGTCAGCTGCAAGTCTGTGTTGCACTTCTGAGCACCCCCCGTGTTGCGAGATCTTGGGCCGAAGGGTGCATGATTGGGCAGGGCAATGCAGCACTGAGCTCCTGCCAGTGCTTAATTTGTAAAATAGGAAGAGCCGGTGCCCATAGTTTTTCTTGAAGCCCACAGGCGGCGCTGACAAATGCAGACCAGTCACTTTGAAATCTTTTCACTGTGTGAGGAGGGGTGGGGGCTTTAGGAGGGCAGGGTTTAGTGCCAAGCCCAGCCCAAGACACTTTTAAATTCACTGCTTCAAAGCCCCCTACACCAAAAGCAAAGGTTTTGAGGCTGCCGTCGATATGTGGGGAGGTTTTACACCTCCGAATGGACATCACCTGAGCAGAACCTCCAAACAATTGGCTGGAAACCTTCTTTCAGCACGTGTTTTCAGATAATTGTGTGCCCACCATGTGATATCGGCTCCTCACTGGGTGATCATGTGATGGGAGCCAATATTGTGTGACACATGGTGGCACCACATAAGTTGGAAGATCTGAAATGTCTGCATTGCCCAATAACAAAGTTGCACAATTTTGATTTCACCTCAGGCCTCTTTCTTCCACCAACAGGCAATCCCTGCCCTTAATTTCATTGGTGCAGGTTCTTTTCATCCTTACTTTCACCCCTTGTCAGTGTAGCTCCGTCTTTCTCCTTCTCCCCCTTTCCTCCATTTGGGGTTTTCTCTCTCCTGCTCTGAATGAAAGTCAAGTGAGTAAAAGTAACTGACAGTCCCCAAAATTAAGTGCTGATGGGCCCCACCTGCAAACACCAGCTCAAATGAAGCACTGCTTCTATCTACCAAAATGTTGCACTCTGCGCCACTTGGGCATCTATACTGGGCTGGCGACTTTGTAATTTGACGAACTCAGTCAATTGTAAGCATGAATGAAATACAATGCAATGGTAAATATGCCAATTATAATGCAACTGTTTAATCCAAAAGGCATTAATCGCAAATTGATGTACATGATCTTGTATGTTGTCCTCCAGCACCCCTTGTACCCAGCCTGAAATATTCCATGAATTAAAATAGGCAGCGTAACAGAGGTATTTCTTTGAGGGTGATGTAGCGTTGTGAATTTACAGCAATGCAACACAGGATGTGACTTATTGAGATGGGGAAGTATAATAACTATTGCATACAATAATAATTAAATTAAAGAATTATAGAATACAATGTTTATCGTCCAGAAGAGAGTATCAGTCAATCCCAGCTTCTCATCCAGTCCCTTAATTTTTGGCAATGTAGCCACAGACCAATGTATTTGTCACAGGGGTTCTTTTTCAAAGTATGATCCCATGAACACAAGGGGTACTGTTTGCTTTAGAAGCAAGAGTTCAAAGCGCTTGGTGAAGGTCTTTGTTGTCGATGGGATTGTGCCTCGATAAAGGCTTCTGCACCATTTTAAATGTGCTGGAGACTTACATTTTGAGAATTTAAGGCTCAAATACTGTGTATATTTGACAAGTGGCGGATCTATGACAGATCCCTGATGGACCCACAAATCTGTTAGCTCAACTACACGTTGTGATTGGCTGGCAACAACCTAAAGGAAAAGTTGCGCCACTATTTTAGGACTCGGGGACCCAAGTTCTAAACATTTTTTTAAATAAGGCTGAAGGGGTAACGGGAGGGGCACCTGGACTCCCATGCCTTTTTATCGAAGGTCCCAGAGGGACCCAATCTTGGGTTAAATAAAAAATGTTTATGGGTTTGCGTGGATCTGCTGATCCACCACAAAGCCCAGAGCAACACCCCAGGGGCTTCACAGTGGGTTAGCGGATCCTGAACGAATTTCCAGTGGTGTCTTTCTGAGCATCATCGAGGACCCCATTTTCCATGGAATCCCCCAAAAAATAAAATAGGGAGTTGTGTGCCAAACTCCACAGAGGGTTTAAGAAAAAACCTATAAATTCAGTGAAAAAACAAAGGTTAAAGTGACATTATAGCTAAGTATGGTAGTTCTCCATCTAGTCTCGGTGCAAGTCTCACATGGGATTCAGCCTTATCTACTAACCAGCGTCAATGCTTATGACAAATATCTTTTGACGCGATTCCGGTTTAATACCTTCCACCGTCCGGCCCTTCTTGCCCTACAATGTTTGGACATTGAGCATAACATAGTCCCAATAGCCCGTTTTCTAAAAGTGTGTGTCAGATATCGCGCAAACTATGACCCTGTATAAAATGTAAAATGACAGACCGTGTACCGGGGTCGTAACAGAAACTAATGGTGTTATAAGTGTGCTGCTGTCCCTGTTTATGTGTTTTTATTCTTAAAATGAACTCCTGCTGCTAATGATTGATTGGTTATGGTTCTTTCTATTACAAATGTATTTTACATGTGTTATATTTTGTACCGAATATTTTAACGATTTTAAACAATGTTTTTAATCATCTGTATACTTTTATGGACACAAAATTGTATCCGAATAAAGTTTTACTTGACTTGACTTGAAGTATGGTAGTTAGGTTTTTCCAGTGAATTTCTAAGGTTTGTGTTTTTAATGCAAAGTAAGATATTGCCACGCCTAACTATAACGTCACTTTAACCTTTATTTGTTTCAGTGAATTTCTAGGGTTCTTATAATGTAAAATAAGATGTCCAAATTATTTTGGGTTGGGTGCCCATATTCCTGCTGCACATGACCTGAGGCCAGGTCATGTCCTAAGCCCCCTCCCCCCCCCCCACTGCACACAAACTTTGGTTGCGGGTAGCGTTGTGTTCGGCGCTGGGCTTGACCACAGGCCAAGCCCTGCGCTTAACCCAGCCATCAGTCAAGCCCCTGCTGCACATAGCCTTTGGCAGGCCGTTCAACCAACCCCGATGGCACCCTACCCCCTGCTGTATGCTCCCAAACCCTCATAGTTGCACACAACTGACTATGTGATGTAACAATATCAAGGGTGTCATTTTAGGGATGGCAAACCTACCAACTTTGTCAAAGGGTCAGAACACCAAAATATAAAACTCTGACCTATTGGCATTATCAAGGGATCAGAACATCAAGATATATAAACCAGACTTATTGCCTTTGTCAAAAAGTCACCAATAATTTTAATCAAATGGATATTTTAGAAGTTCACACTTTGTAATGTTTAATAAAAGTGATTTACATTAAATATTTTCACTATAGCCTTACTAGGAAAACATAAATCAACATGTCTTTGAAACTTTTATTTAAAACATTTTCAGGCCACAAATTGGAGCTATGAAGCCAACCAGCAGGGTTGCCTGCACTCCTACTGAAGAGCATACTGCTCCCCCTGGAGTGCTTTAAAAATATAGTAAGCTCTTCTGTGGTCATGGATTCAATGACCAAGGAGACATACTAGATTTTGCTGCTGCAGTACTAAGTAAATTAATTTTATTATGTTTAAGTTTTGTAGGATTATTAATTGTATAGTGTTGTTATATAAATTAATGTGTATCGGTATTTTATTCTGTTATGAATTTACTTTGTTTATGTGGTTCTCAGAAATATAAGATAATAGGGTGGTAAGCATATTAAATCTATTTTTTTCATTGTTAATTTGATTTTTTTAAATATAATATTATGTATCATTTTATATGTTAGTTTTGTGATTTTAGTTTTAAATTACATTTCTTTAAATGCTTATAGGCATATATTTTATGTTTATTTAATTGATATATATGTAATTTAATTTTTATGAAGATAGGGTAGAGAAAATAAAATATTACCTCTCAAACAGCTTCCTTAATGTTGCTTGCATTGGAGTGGGAATAGTAAACCTAACACCTCCAAAGTCCAAAACTTTTACTGCTGTTCCTTACTTTGGAGAGGGAATAGAAATTGGACTTAGAATAGTGCAACTTACCCCTCCAAAGTCCAATACTCTCTCTAGTGTAACTTACATTGGAGTGGAAATAATAAATATGACCCCACCAAAGTCTAACACTTTCCCTACCGTTGCTCAGGATGGAATGGGAGCAATGTATTCAATCCTCCCTAGTCTATCTGTTTTTTTCTAGTTCTTTAAAAATATGATTTTTGTTTTCATTTTAAAATTTAATTTAGGTTAATGTTTTTATCATGTACGTTTTGAGCACCATTTTCTGTTTATTTTTCTATTTTAATGTGGCTATTCTATTATTTCTAAGACATTTCGAATTTATGCTGTTTATAATTTTAAATATTGTATTTGTTTTTATTATGTTTAAATTATAGTTGCAGTTTTTAAGTATTATGGTTTCTCATGTTATGAAGAATATATTTTTCATGTTATATATGTAAGTTGTGTATGTTTTGACATATTTTTACATTATAAGTATATTTGTTAAATGCCATATATTATTTTGAAAATTAATATATGCTTTATCGTTAATGTAGTGTATAATAATTAAAATTTGGTGTGCCTTCCAGTTCAGTTCAAACTTTTATTCGACTATCAAAAGAGGTAGCCATAAAAGTACAATCATATTAGATTTAAAAAACAATTTTAAAAAGGCGGATACAGTCACAATTGTTAAAATTACTTCATTTCTTATTTTATATCAAGATACGTTCTCAAGTTAATAGGCTTCAAAATAGACATGGTATTATTAATGCTTAAAGGAAAATCATCTACGGAATTAATAAAATCCGTTCAATTCTTTTCTACTCTATTCGGATATTTTTCCTCACGTTAATTGATTTCAAAATGAACATGGCAATGTTGTAACATATCAGGGGGTCACCTAGTGTCACCAAACATTTTATTGCTACTTTAAAAACATCTAATATTGTGATAAAATGTACAATACAAAATATAGTGCAATGTGCTCAGTTTACTTTTGTTATCGCACGGACATGGTACCTCATCAGAGGGTTGATGCCTCATTTTTGGAAATGCTACAAAGTGATAAACGATGCCACATCTCAATCTTGCCTTCTGGCATTGTGGCGGGCGGTGGTGAGTGCACCGCCCGCCACAATGTCAGGAATGCTGGATGCGCCCGCCACTGTGGTGGGCGCATCCTAATGTCCCGCACGGGACCCCCGCCCTTATGGGGGGCGGTCCCTTTTTGCGTCTTGTCCACCCGCCATACTAATGTGCCCCCATGTCTCCAATTATGGAGGGTTTATGCAAACAAATGATAAGTTGTGTGTTTCTTCTTTTCTTCCTTTACTCAACAGAGAATCTTCTCAACACAGTCTAGCCGCCAACACCTGTTTCGTTTATAGTGGTATCGACCACAGACTTCTTCAGGACTATAGCTAGGCTACCAATTCTTGATCGTTTGACAGAAATGTCAATGAATAGATGGTACGTCTCACACGATTTTAAAATGCGAGTTTTCCAGTTCAGCATATTGAAATTCCAATGTAAGCTCTAAAAGTAGGGAGGAACCAAATAAGCCACCGGGGAGAGAGTACCGTCCTGTACGATGAAGCGAAAACGGCGTCTAGATGTTTGGTGTACTATCACATCCTGATAACCTATACCCTTGTGCATTAAATCATTTGATCATTAGATGTACTCCTATTGCATATTGGTCATTTGTGCCAGGATAAGGAAGTTCTTCGACATGCTAACATCATTGTCACATTTTATGACCCAGCCCCTTTTCCATCAGCCCCTGCATTCACATTGCTTCATTGCAGTCATTCATCTGGTATCTCTCTGTGCGGCACTCCAACATCACCACACCTCACTTAAAATACTGGTTTTGATGACAATCCTCAGCAGCCCTTCCACTGAACACCACATGCTCCTCGCCACTTAGGGAACATAGAAATCACAATTCTGTCACCTTTCCAGGGTACATATGAATCACAATTCTTTCGCAGTTCTACATGCACAGTCTTCTAACATACTGTTACTCTGTAGAGACTGTACACCTCTTCAAAGAGCTTGAAGTAATCCGGAACATGCTGCTTCCACCACCCCTTTATTGCTCTTAGCAACCTTAAGCTACATAGGAAGATTCACAAGCTTGAAGGCTAACTTGTTCAGTAGCTTGGCAATCACTCTCTCTCCAACACCACACCTTGACCTCACCTTGTCATCGACATTCCCCTTTGTCCTAATAACCACGGCCCCTGTGTCCAAATGCACATTTCCCCCACATTCATTGCACCCTAGTAGAAAGCAGTCCACCACAACCTCAGACCTTCCCTTACCTCCACTTACTCCAATACCTCAAATGATGCACTTCAGTCAGCCTTTGAATCTTACTATTTCTTCCACACTTCAACCCCAACTCAATGCCATCTACTTGATCATACTCAGGACTCGTATGAGCTCTCAAATGTACAAGTATAGAAAGTTCCCTACTTAGAAGCACCTGGAAATCTACAAGCAGACCATCCTTCATTTTGTCACGGAGCTGGTCAAAAGTGACCACTAGAACCTCAATCAGGCTCTTAGTAGCTGATAAAGCCAGGAGGCAATTTGACAATTTGGCATTAAACCAGATTGCTCCCATTGCAAAACAAGGTGTCCATTGGAGCAAACCATCAGTGGCATGGATTATATTGAACTTCTGGCACTACAAAAGGAATACAAGAAGCTGGAGCACCTCCGGCGCAAACCCTATGATCAAGAGAGCGGAGACAAATATAAGATTGCTCTGAAATCATATACTGTGCACCTTACACAATCACATCAAGAATATTACTCTAAAGCAATGTCCTCCTCCAACAACTCCTCTCATACTATTTTTCAGATTACTAAATCCCTCACGGATTACTGACAAAATATCGAAGGTCAAAATATCGACCTACAGAAATATCGAAGCAAAAATATCGATATCATGAATATTGACATCAAATCTACAACATGGTAAGTACAAAAATATTGAGAAACAAATATCAATGCCAGAGGGATATTCTACCAGGATGTGGCACAGCCCTGATCAATAATAACAGAAAGGTAAAGGTTGCCCAAGGGAATTTGAAGACCAGGCAAAGACATGTTCCCTTAACTGGAATATAAAACACAAAAGTGTCAATGGGTCTAAAAGTGAGAGTCTATGTGTGGCACATTAAACCTGTTTTGCCTATAAGATCCTAACTAAGACTAAATCCAAAGCAAAAAAATGTTGAAAGGCACCCTAATCTCGATGTGATATAAAGGGATACCCATCAGTCACCACACGGAACCGCCCTTCATCATTTGGGCTTCCTTGTAGACCAATCACTTGGAAAGTTACTGGTAAGCATGGAAGGTCAGATCTTATAACCTCCCAGGAACCTGGTAGTGACCAGTGGGGTCTCAGTATGAATCTATGACAGAATTTCGACAGACAGAATTTCGACCTACACAAATATCGGCGTGATTATATCGATAGCAAAAATATCGACGCCCTATGTACAACATGGTAAGTACCAAAATATCGGGAAAAAAATATCGATGTTAAAAATATCGTTGTTAAATATATCGATTTTTTTTTAAATAACAAAAAATACTGTAAATAATAGTTATTAATTACTTAAACATATTTAAATATATATATATAATAATGGTTAAAAAAATAATAATACATATTTAATTTTAAAAATAATAATTAAAAGTCATATATAATATATAATTACTTAACAATAATTACTATTCCCACTCCAGTGGGTGCAACAGTAGGGAAAACTGACCCTGAACCCTAAAAATAC
The DNA here is from genome assembly GCF_964263255.1 of Lissotriton vulgaris. Classification (NCBI taxonomy): domain Eukaryota; kingdom Metazoa; phylum Chordata; class Amphibia; order Caudata; family Salamandridae; genus Lissotriton; species Lissotriton vulgaris. The sequence continues at coordinate 293,089,750 of NC_141699.1, forward strand.
CCCTTTACCCAAAAACTAAAAACTGACCCTGAACCCTAAAAATACACCTTTACCCAAAAACTGAAAACTGACCCTGAACACCAAAAATACCCCTTTACCCAAAAACTGAAAACTGACCCTGAACCCTAAAAATACCCCTTTACCCAAAAACTAAAAACTGACCCTGAACCCTTAAAAAACCCCTTTACCAACAAACTGAAAACTGACCCTGAACACAAAAAATACACCTTTACCCAAGACCTGAAAACTGACCCTGAACCCTTAAAAATCTCTTTACCCACAAACTGAAAACTGACCCTGAACACCAAAAATACCCCTTTACCCAAAAACTGAAAACTGACCCTGAACCCTAAAAATATCCCTTTACCCAAAAACTAAAAACTGACCCTGAACCCTTAAAAAACCCCTTTACCAACAAACTGAAAACTGACCCTGAAGACAAAAAATACACCTTTACCCAAGAACTGAAAACTGACCCTGAACCCTTAAAAATCTCTTTACCCACAAACTGAAAACTGACCCTGAACCCTAAAAATACCCCTTTACCCAAAAACTAAAAACTGACCCTGAACCCTTAAAAAACCCCTTTACCAACAAACTGAAAACTGACCCTGAACACAAAAAATACACCTTTACCCAAGAACTGAAAACTGACCCTGAACCCTTAAAAATCTCTTTACCCACAAACTGAAAACTGACCCTGAACCCTAAAAATACCCCTTTACCCAAAAACTAAAAACTGACCCTGAACCCTTAAAAAACCCCGTTACCAACAAACTGAAAACTGACCCTGAACCCAAAAAATACACCTTTACCCAAAAACCCAAAACTGACCCTGAACCCTAAAAATAATCATTTACCCATAATAAATTAATATTACAATTAAATTACTTCCCACCCTATTCCCCTATAAACCCACAACCTGCTCCAGCAGTAAAACATATAATTTAGTTAAAAATATAGATAAATTATCAATTAATTATTCTATTAATCAATTAAAATAAATCATTGCCAATTAATATTCCATACCAAAATAAAGTAATCATTAAAAAATAATTTTTTCATTACAAATAAATTACTTCCCACCCTATTCCCCTACAAACCCACAACCCGCTCCAGTAGTAAAACATATAATTTACTTAAAAAATACATAAATTAGCAATTAATTAATCAATTAATCAATTAAAATAATTAATTGCCAATTACTATTGAATAGCAAAATAAATTAATCATTAAAAAATAATTATTTAATTACAAATAAATTACTTCCCACCCTATTCCCCTATGAACCCACAACCCGCTCTGGTAGTAAAACATATTATTTACTTTTATATATTTTTTTTTATAAAAACATGTTAAACACATATTATAACAATTAATTTAAATACTTAACTAATATTTCTAACACATATTAGTAAATCGAAATTACTTACATCGATATATATGCTATCGATATAAGTAATGTCGATATTACTTACATCGATATATATGCTATCGATATTACTTACCTTAGAGTCGATATTCTGGCCATCGATATTCTGGACATCGATATTCTGTCCCATCGATATTACCAACTCGATATTAGTGTAAGTCGAAATAACGAAATCGATATTTTGACTGTGTACCCTCAGTATAGATGGTACTGTCTAGTGAATAAATGTGTGACTGATTTGCAGTGTATGTGAAAAAGATAGTGAATAATGGTGAAGATAGAAATAAAATTGGGTGAGGGAGCAAAGATGAAATGTTATTCTGTGTTTTGCTCGCTCCACCAACGTTAAAAGAGCAGCAAAGGTAGCCTTAACAAATAACTACCTGAATGGATAAAGTGGTCGACATGTTTCAGCAATAATATTGGACTAGTGTGTCCATTGCCTTCATCAGGACCTATATGTACATTATGCTACTGCAATACAATACAATAGTAAAAAAATAGAAAGAATAAAATAGTGACCGCATGAGTGTCATGCTGCGACAAGGAAAAAGATCACCTGATTTCCTAGGTGTGGTCTTAACTGTTGCGGTAATCCTTTTATGTTACCTAGTCAAAGGATTTCGAGGCCTCGTCTCGCCTGGCAACGGCTCAGGAAACGAGGGAAGCACCGCTCTCTCCGTCGGTACTTCTCTGCCGGCTTCTGAGCCGGTTGGGGAGGTCAAAGGAGTAGACTTCACAGAATGTGACTTGATACCAATCACTTAAATGTCCGCGGGCAAAAATAACCAATATATGATCCAATGCACATCTGTGCAGTTCACCAGGATGTTACAGGTCATCAGTCACTAAGCTGTGCGTGGGTACGGTTTAACAGGATGCAACTCAAAACATAGGAGTAGTGTTTAGGGGATGGAACTCAATGCACTGATGTGCAGTTCATCTTTGGGTGTTAGGGCATCAACCACTAAAATGCTCAGCGGTACAGTTACCCAGGTTGTGAGCCAATAGACAGGAGTACGATTAACCAGGAAGGAGCACCATGGAGAGAGATATAATCAGCGAGGATGCAACAGAGCACAATTCACATGTATAGTACAGCTCACCATGATGTAACCCAGTGAAAATGAGTTTAGGTCTCTGGTAAGGAGTACAACTGGGAGAGGTACAATTGAAGATGATCCCACAGGTATTTGATCCCTTAAATGCACAAGACTACAGTCCTTCAGGATGTGCCTGTGTGCACATAAGGACCACTTACCAGAATACAAATATGCTCACAGGAGTACTGTTTACCAGGGTGTGACAAAGCACCAAACCCTGAAAAAGTTTGGCAAGATCTGGGCAAAGTTTTTTAATGGGGATGCCTAAATCGAATTCCGTATTCTTATAGGGTTTACGCTCTAAGAAGGAAAGATCTGAGAATATGTTTAAAATGGATGGGATTAGGGGGCATTTGACTATATTATAGGGCATGGGTGTTTTTAGCTATTGGATTTGATTTGCTGCTGCTTATTTAAGAGTTCGATGAACTCCTGTTTAAATGTTTGTTATATTTTAATTCCTGCAAATCCGATGATATTGTTGAATTTTGATGCATGTTTGTCGACATTTGGATGTATGAATGTTAAGATGCTAATTTATGTGATATATGGATTTCAATAAAAAATATTTTTTTTAAAAGCACCAATAACTCGAGTGCACACATACACAGCTGACCAAGATGTTATAGGGCAACAATTTATTTATTTATTTATTTGTGAGTTTATATAGCGCTTGAATCACTCCGCCAGGAGTATCTCTGCGCTTCATGACCAGTAAAATAGCAGATATACAGAGGGATGGGATCTAGATTTCATTTTTGAACAAGATAGTTTTTAACTGTTTACGGAAGGTAAGGTGCTCTTTGCATAACCTTAGAGCCAAAGGTAATTTGTTCCACATCTTAGGACCCATGGTGGACAGGGCTCTACCTCCATGTCTAGCTCTTTTGACATGGGGGACCATGAGGAGGAAATTGTTGCTTGATCTAAGAGATCGTGCTGGAACATTTGGGTTAAATCTCCTTTCAAGATAGGCGGGTCCTTGTCCATTCAAGCACTTATGAATTAGGCAGCATATTTTAAATTTTGCCCTTTGTCTGACTGAGAGCCAGTGCAATTGTTCAAGGAGGGGTTTGGAGGCAGTTCTCGGGGGGGCGTTCAAAACAAGGCGAGCTGCCGTGTTCTGAATAACCTGTAGTTTGTCTAACACTCCTTCGTTGACAGAGAGTAGCAAACCATTGCAGTAATCGATTCGGCTCAGGATGAGTGCTTGAACGAGAGTTTTCCTTATTGAGTTAGGTAGGAGTGGAAAATTTTTGCGGAGTAAGCCAATGGTGTGGAAGCATATCCCTGAAATGTAGCTGACATGTTGTTTTAACACCTTCGCTGCTAGGTGTTTTCCCCTCCTGTGCTGAAGAATGCAGGAAGCTCAGCTCGTCATCAGCACAGCTCAACCGTGCATCATGACGAGCTGAGCTCGTCATGAGCATGGAAAGGGTTAAAGACAAGTCGTGATCAAATCGAATACCCAGATTCTTCACGACCTGTTTAGGTTCAGGGACTGCTCCTAGTTCAGATGGCCACCAATCAGGAGTCCAGAGTATCCTGGCTTCCCCAAATAACATGATCTCCATTTTGCTGACGTTGCATTGGAGGAAGTTGTTAGACATCCAATTTGCCACTTCTTTCATACCAGATGAGAAAGAGTTCTTAACCTCAGCGGAAAGAGTTTTGAAGGGGAACAGGAGCTGTGTATCATCTGTGTAAGATACGGGGACAAACCCGTATCTACGCAGTACTCCTGCCAGAGTCACCCAAATAGGCAGGAGTACAGTCCTCAAAGATGAAAAATGGCACCAATCAGTGTGGAGAAGCTCATCATAGATTGGAAGGAGAAGTGAGTGTTACTAAGAGATCCGTGTTGCCTGCCCATCGCCCTTTGGATGAATCAGTCTTATGCAGCATCGCCAGGCAAGAGAGAGGGCTCTCAAAAGAATGTAGACTTTTTCTAGAAGCATAATAACACTACAACAATGTTAAAAGGTTTTCTTTTTCAAACAAGTGAGCTATGAGCTTTTTGTACAAAGGTAATGGCATGTGTACTGATGACATAATGACTTTACAGCGCTACTTAGTTGCACACAGGACTTAGTCACTCTCTCTCATTATATATTGGTTATTGGAGTGAAACCACATCCTTGCACGGAGCATAAGCTGTCAAACACTCCCATACATTAGCATTTCCCTTGTCTTACCTCATACTGTGCCTCCTTTGGCTTTCATGCCCTGAGTTCTGGTTAGTACAAATGCAGTAGGCGGTGCCTGCTGTCTGTTCTTCAGATCAACCTGCTTACATATTGCTATTTCTCATTTTAAATGCCTGCCCTGTCCCGAGCCAACATTCTGGTGGTTTCTCAGCAACTGCAATTTAATTTATAGTTTTGGGAAATTCTGAAGTCTCCTTCATGGTAGTTTGCTTTATCTTTGGCTTGCATTATTTATGAGCAAGTGAATATATTGCAATTTTCTTCCAGCGCACTTTCCAAGGCACCTATTCAGCAGTTCTCGTATACACCTGTTTATTCAATCCTTATCACAGCCCTTTGCCTCCATCACTTGCTCCTGCCCTGACATTTTACGATCATGTTATCGAAGCTTAATCGATCGCTTTCACTTATAGATGTATATTCTTCAACCACTCTCTCTCTTGAATTTGTACATTAGTTTTTCTTCAAAATGTCATACACCATTGAATGAATGAATATATAGCGAGAAGACAGTGGACATAGGGCAGACATTAATCATCTACTAATCTATGCACAATCTATTTTCCATGCATCTATGGGTATCTTCAGTGTGCTTTGCAAGGGTGAGGGGTGCAAGGCAAGGACGCTTGGAGTCGTGTTGGCAAGTCCTCATGGGAACTTTGGTATCAAAAAGCTTAGAGGTGGAGTCAAGTGTTCTGTTGTTGACTCTTGTTTAAGATCACGGTGACAAGAATAGGTTTGATGAAACCGGTTCCTATTGAGGCCATACAGTGACCATTCACCAATCGCATTGCAGGCAGGTGACGGGCGAGTCATCCATTTGTGATCAGTCAGCTGTTGGCAAAGATAACAAGCACAGGCAAAGCCAATAGCTCTGACCATTGGGACCTATATGGCTTTGCCAATGCCTGTAATTCTTGTTGCACAGCATCGGCATGATGAAAAGCTAAAAGAAAGGCGCAATGATGTGGCCACCCTCTGTTTATAGGTCCACGCATGCTCTATTAGACATGCGTGCCTACAAAATGCTGTGGGTGCAATTTTTCTTATACACTGTTCTGTCAGTGATAAATAAATAAATAAAAAAAGAAAGGGAAGCATCTCAAAAGTGCTTTATTGGTGGGCGAGCTGGCAGCAATTTGCTGCATGGTCCACTACAAAAAAATACATTTAAACAAAGACATTTTGTGTGGGGAGTGGACAACAATGGGGAGTGGGAGTGTGGTGAGGGGGAAGCAACGGAGAGAGGGTAGTGGCAGGAAAAGAAGTACTAGAAGGAGAAGCACTCCAGAAAGCAGAGTAGAAGGAAGCACGTGAACAAAAAACAAAGGGGGAGGGGAAGAAGCCTATGAGTGAGAGAGAGAGAGAGAGAGAGAGAGAGAGAGAGAGAGAGACAGACAACACGCAGCAGGGGGGAGGAGAGAAGTACACAATGGAGACAGCTTGAAAATACATGCACATTTGTGGAGTGCTTAACCAAAAAGAAAAAACTAGTTCCTGAAAAGTAAGCAGTGGAAGGACACATGAGTACAGAGTATATGCTTACGGGAATGGACCAGTACAGAAGAGGAAGGCAAGCCCACACAAGGCAAAAGAAAGCAAGCTATCTCAAGTGACAACAACGCCAGACAATGGTAAGCAATGGGGGGCTCTGACCCCACTGTATGTGTGAAATAGGTGTTTCACAGCCAGACAGGTGAGACCTAAAAATGGAATAGGTTGGGCAGAAAAGAACAGGGAAACCAATTTTTTATGGGCGGCTTGCTCTGTTATGTTATGTTAAATGTATTTTATACAGCGCAAAATCCCCTACAGGCCTCTAAACGCTTTTAGAGAGAGTGACCAGAATCACTGACAGCAACCGGTAGCTCAAGGCAGCAAAAAATAACACTGTGACTACCGTCTCCCTAAATAGGAGCGTTTTAAGTTGTTGCCTAAATGTGAGGAGGACCGGTTCCCTTTGAATGTGCTCAGGTAGATTGTTCCAGATTTGTGGGAGCAGGACAGAGAACTTTCCAGAGAAATTCCGTAAGCCGCTTTTCCGCCCGGTCGCCTTGCGACTGGGGCGGAAAAGGTTTAATATGGTGGCGGTGTCTATCAGACACCGCCAGCCATATTAGTATGGGCTTTGGGGAATGCTGCCACGGTAAGGCAGGCGGTCTTCACTTTGGGGTCCCCTGCGGGCCCCCATGGTGAAGGCGAGGTGGGGGGTGCACATAGGGGGTACCTGTGGTACCGCCCTGCATTTGCATACACAATGTGGCAGGCACCGCACGGTTCCTGCCGCTTTGTGTATGCAAATGCATCACATGCATTTTTAGCATTGTGGCGGGCGGTGCTGAGAGCACCGCCCGCCACAATGTTAAAAATGCAGTATGCGCCCTCAACTGTGGTGGGCGCAACCTAATACCCCACCACGGGACCCCTGCCCTTATGGCGGGGGGTCCCATAATCCGATAGGATGGCGGGTGGACTAAGCCCGCCTGTCATCCTAATGACCCCTATAGTTTTGTGAATGCAAAATAGCTTTTTGTGTGTACTAAACCCGCTTTGCAATTTTGAAAAAGCCTTTCCCAATGGCAGTAAGGATGTTGCAACTCTTTTAGAATTATGATTATGGTGGGTGCGAAATGGGCATTTCCGAAAAGGTACCAACATGTCAAATGATGTGCTAACTCATTCGTTGAGGGGAGAAAGTGCACATTGTACAGCTTCTCCCTTTGGACTTGTGTGGGCAGCCCCAGGGACTGGGAAAGGCAGTGGTCTGCACCGCTGATGTCTTCCCATGCAGGAAATATATTTTTTTTACACAGCACCAGTTACTTTAAGCGCCAATGGATTCTTTACAAAACATAATGTTACCTGTTTGAGAATGTAAATGTAGGGATGGTCGCATGCTTATCCTTGTAGGCCACCAACAATGTGTTGGTAGCCAGTCGCTAGGGGTTGCAAATATCAACCTGCCTAATTAATATTCATTAGGAAAGTCAATCTATGACTCATTGAGACTGTACTCCCAGTTAGAGAGGGCAGGGCAGGATGAAAGGATTGGGAGCTAGCGGCCTTTTAGAAACCACTGTATGTCGGCTGAATAACACCCATATGGGTCCCTCAGGTGAGCTCTGGGGGACCCTCCCTATGGAGAGGGAAGATAGTGGGCCGGGGAGCAACAGTCCCACTGAACAGACCTTGAGGAACCTGGGCCCTCGATTAGTTTGGTCCACTTGGACACTCTCCTAGTGCTTTGCTTTTGGCTCCACGCTGCCTTTACCAAATATGTGCGCTTACTGCCCGAGTACTAAGGTGGATGAGCTATTTGGAGGCTACTCTTTCGTATCTATATTGCAATTCCTTGGGAAGTGCAACTCTGGTCAGTCTGAGCGCTTGAGTTGGAGCTTCTTCTAATACAGGCGTGGCCCACCTAATGGATTGGTATTCCACAAGAAAACTGATCAGCTACTTACATTGCTGCCTTTGTTCCCCTCTGGTAGATTTGGACTCCAGTGCAAGTCACTAGTTTCTAGTTGTCAACAGTGACCCTCTGGGGAAGATCTTGAGTTCCTGGCTTGAAAGTGACTTTGCTAGAGTCCATTGTATTGACTCTGATGTGACTTCCTTTTATAACGCTCACGTTCCCAACACCACTAGCCCAAAACACCCATGTGGGCCTGGGAAGGGAGGCCTCAACCTATGTACTTTGAATATTCTTCTCCCAAAATATAGATTAATGGGTCTCCTTTAGGGGCATAAGGTAATGAAGGAATCTTGCACCGTGCTGAATCAGTTCCCCTGGGACCAGCACACTCATGCTGAAGTTCCGGTCCCAGCTTCAGCCACCAACCAACAGCCTGAACCCACGAACAGATCAGACAAAATATTTCTGGCAACTGAGGCAACAAAGGAGGCCCTTGCAGGCAAAATAGACACTATGGTTATGGACATGGCCTATTCAAGGAGGATCATCATCTTAAACTTGCAGACAGGATAAAAAAGCACTGAAGAGCTGTGGTTGAACTCAGCTGTACTTTGGACTCATCCCATAATAAACCTACTGTTTTTATGGAGAGATTTAATTTTTTGGAGTACAGGGCCAAAGATGTGGAGGTGCGCAGTAATATAAATAATATCTGTGTGGTAGGACATGGTTCATAGAGGCCCGGCTTATGGAGATGTTTGCTCCCTAATGGCAGTCCAAATTCTTCCCCCTAGATAGGGCTCACAAAGCCTCAGCCAGGTGATCAACATCAAGTGCCCGTATAAGGTCAATTGTAGCACGATTGTCAAGATTGCTCTACTTTAGGGATGGAGATGTAATTCTCCGATCAGCCATTCAAATTGGACTGTTCACGATTGACAATTACTCAGGTGTTGCTCTTTCCGGAAAATAGGCAGCTGTCCAACTAAAAAAAGCACCTTTCACTGCACTCAGGGGGGTGGAGATCTATTATATGTTGATCTTCTTGGCGTTATTGAATTTTATGGGCGATGACACTTCACTATCCTTTACAGCACCACCCTATGCATGGAACTGGCCTGTACAACATCAGGCTGAAAGGGATCATAAGAACTGGCAACTGCCTAAGCACCAGCGCAGGAGATGAAAGAAACTGCATCCTCCTGGAGCTACATTAAATGACCCACGAAGCAGCAAGCCGAGGCAGAGTGCACTGCACTTGTCAAGCTAATAAGACTGGAAGAGAAGAACATTGATGAGAGTTTGTCCTTGAGTGAGGCAGCAGAAATGGTTTACCATCACTGACGACTTGTAATTAATATTTTATTGTTTACTCTATCCTTTTTATCAGGTTGATATTGGTCACTCAGCTGAATTATGGAGATGGTTGGTAGCACTTGACAAAGTAGCAGGGAGAATGTCTATTAAGTTCACTGTTATTTGCCAATCTTTGCAATGTCTGCTACTTATGAGGTGGTGGGCCCGGCTAGGGGAGTGAGTCTTTCCTTGCTGGTTTTATCAAATGTAGTGCCCCCTCCAATATCTTATTCAGCAGAAATCTGAAGGGGTCATGTCTCTATGTCTGACCATTGCCCAATCATATGTTTGGGCGGAACACTGCATTGCCTTGGCCCTGGGTCGTGGCAGTTGGGCTTTGTTTCAGTTGTTTAATTATCACATGCTTGCACATATTCCATACAACATAAGCACCCACTTTGGATATTCTGACAGAAACACATGGCTAGGTTACCTTAAAATGGATCCAACTGGCATCTCCTCAGCTGTGGAACACCTGTTAAATGTAATGCTTACCCCATTGGCAAGTTAGGTGACTCGCGTGGAATGACAGGCGAATGGGGACTTCTACAAAAGATATAAGATCCATACGTATTTGAAACAGAGACGGGTACCCCTGGCCTTCCTCCAGGGTGTCAACTGGACTAAGAAAGAAGCTGACTGTTTACAATGAGGATGGAGAGGCCATATTTTTGCCACTAGTTTCTCTGCCCATGCCAGGGAAACCCTGATATATGTGAGGCCGTGTGGGCACTTTGAACCCATCCAGACTGACATAGATATACAGGCGTACTTTGTGCATGTCTTTGCCAGGTTTCACTCGCTTTACATTGTACTTGAGTGCTTATATGCTCCTAACACTGAGCACATACAATACTTGTATTCTGTCTCAAATAGACTGGCTTGCTTGCCTCAAATTCTGATCACTCCGGAAGGGGAAAACCCAATTGCACTTTGAGTCTTGAGCATGATAGATCTCTACTCCCATTAGTGAACACACAACCTGCTAAGATGGGTCTCTTTGCAGTCATGAGCTAGAAGTGTTGAGCTCCCCAAATAAAAAACATGTTACATCACCTTAAAGAATGATATGCCTCTGTTAGTGGAGCAGCTATAATGCCTTGACTACAGGAGCTACCTAGCTAGTATGTATGCAGAGGTGGGGAGGGCTGGACGCCTACTGGCATGGTTTAATAGGCAAAAAAGTGGTGGCATCCCCATCATCAGATTCTGCCTCCCCAATGGACATGTGATACAAAATCAAACCTCCAACCCTCAAACCTCCAACCCAACCACTACGCTGATACCACATCTCCTGTCACACCTCAAATACTCCCGCCGGCCCCACCCTCTTCCCCAACCCACCTCCAAGCCATTGCACGTCATTCTCTTCCCGCCCTCCCAACACCAGGCCATTCTACCCTCCCCCTGGCCTCCCACCCTCCTCTTCTAAACACAGACCTACCCACGCCACTCCCCCCGATGAAATCGCCCAAAACAAGATATCAACCTCATTGCTCTACTCACTCTGCCCCTTACACTCCCTCCACTCCTACCACCCCCACCTCCCTCCTTCTTAACCTCAGTCAGACGCTTCGTGACTTGGACGATAATCTCGTTGCCGTAGCTACTGAACTCCCCCTACTCAGAAAAGATTTCAATCGATTCAAATCCTACATACCCACTGCCCGCCCCTCTCGGCCCCCTCCCCTTTATACTAACTACAGAAAACAACTAGATCCCAAACATGGGTTAACTACGCCACTCCTCTCCCGCTCCCACAGACCTCTTTGAACCGCCAACACTTACTCTGCCCCTGACCTCGCTGCCCTCTGCCTCACCTACCTTAACAACCCTCCACTTAAAGAACCTCCCCCTCTCACTTAAAATCCCTGTTATCCTGGGGACAAGCAGAATCCCTGAGCCTCCTAACTCCCCAAGACCTCCCCTACTCACTTGTATTCAATTACTCCCCCCTCCTATCACTAAACCGAAACCCCTTTCCTGCATGCTCGTGAACAGCCGCTCAGCTGTCCTTCATGCGACAGAAATTTCCGAAACCATTCTTAACGAAGACACTGATATCGCCTTCCTCACTGAAACCTGTCTCAAAGACCAGTCGACACCCATCATGGACCTTCCGACCCCGCCTGACTACTCTATCCTCAGAAGAGATAGACCTGAAAAAACTGGGGGTGGCCTAGCAATCATCTTTAAAAAAGAACTTTAACTCTCCCCTTTTAATAACACTGACTACACAACCTTCGAATTCTTAGGCGCTGAACTCAAAATGAAAGGCTCCCCTCAATTACGAATGAATAACATCTATCATACTCCTGGTCACCCCTTCCCTTTGCTAAAGAATTCTCTAACCTCCTAACTAAATCTTTACTCTCCAGCTCCAAAAACCTCTTCCTTGGAGACTTTAACCTCCATTGGAATGAACCTAATGACCCGACAATCAACCTCATCAACAATCTCCTTGAGATTAGTGACCTCAAGCAACTCTGCCTCTCTCCTACCCACATCAAATGAGCTATCCTTGCCGCAATTATCGCCAACTCAGACCTTGCATCCATATCCAACATCAGCCCCATAGACTGGTCTGACCACCATCTCATTCTTTTCACAATATCCCCCCCAGCCCCAATAAAAACAAATAAAACTACAACTGTTGTTAGAAACTTTAAACAAATCCCTCCTGGGGCACTGGAACAGAAACTCCTTTCCCAACTCAGTCTCACCCCCCTTCTTCAAATGCTAATGAACTCATAGAGCATTTCAAGAAAAATGTCATGAAGGTGTTAGACCAACTAGCCCCTCTGAAAACTAAAACATTAAAAATGCCCCCTCTAAATCATGGTTCACCCTAGACCTTAATATAGAAAGACGCTCGCTGAGACTGGCGGAAAGAACTGGAGGGCAGATTTATGATGCCCTCGCGCCGCAATTGCGTCACTTTATTTGACGCAACTGCGGCGCAAACAATGCGCCCTATTTACAACGTGACGCATCTAGGAGATGCGTCACGTTGTAAAGCCCTGCGCCATAAGGAGGCGTTCCTGCGCAGGGGGGGGCGTTCCTGCGCAGGAACGCCTCCTGAAAGTGGCTGACTGAAATCTATGAGATTGCACTCAGTCACTTTCAGGCCAATGCTGCGTCAAAACCCTGCGCCTGCCTGAAGCAGACGTAGGTCTTGATGCAGCATTGTGTAGATGGGGCACCCCGAGCCTTGCTGGAGCTGCGTCGCGCTTGCGACGCAACTCCAGCAATGCGCCACATTTCCGTCACAGATGCGTCACACATCTGTGCCGTTTTTGCACCATTTTGCGCCGCATTATAAATGCGGCGCACCATGGGTGGCGGAGCTGTGGCGCACTGTGGCGCACGTTAACTGGCGCATCCCTGGGGATGCGCCAGTTAACATAAATCTGCCCCTTGGAGACAACACCCCTCCCCATCCCATCTCGCCCTCCTTAGAACAGCAAGATCCTCTTACAAAAAGCAAATTTTTTCAGAGAAAGCTTCATTCTTTCGTCTTCAACTCTCTTGCGCCAAAAATAGATCGACAGACCTATTCAACATTATTAGAAACGAAACCACCCTGCACCCCCTAACCCAATGGCCTCCACTAGTAAATGAGAAGAAATAGCCAACTTTTTCTGTGGAAAAATCACAAAAATAGCGCTTTCCTTGATGTTCCACCCTCGCTCACCCTTCACCCACACCTGATTACCTTACCTCTTCCCCCTCTCCCCCTGAACACGTCCTTGTCCAGCCATCACCCCCTCCCTTCCCTCATCCCTCCGGAAACCACCCCCTTCAGCTTAAAAATACTGCCTCATGGCTCAATTTCCACCCTGTATCTGAACAGGAGGTCTTCAACATTTTAGCCAAAACCAAACCTTCCTCCCACACCAGAGACCCACTCCCTTCCGCACTCATCCAAGATCTAAAACTTTTCATTGTCCCCTACTGAACCAACATCATCAACACCTCCCTCTCTACAGGGAGTGTGCGCAACTCCCTTCAACTCGGGCAAATTACTCCCACTCCCAAAAATCCCAAAGCTGACCCCAACGACCCCAATAACCTCCGCCTCATCTTCAACCTCCTCCTCCTCCCCAAAACCCTTGAATAATGCGCTTTTCTCCAACTGGACAAACATATTGACACTTTCAACCTGCTGGACCCCCTCCAATCTGGCTTTCACAAAGGGTGCAGCATGGAAACAGCTCTTCTCAATATAGTTGATGACATTCGCCAAGCCCTGGACAAGGGTGAGACCTACCTACTTATCCTTCTTGACCTTTCTGCAGCATTTGATACAGTTTACCACCCTACCCTTCTCAACACACTCAAAAACCGCTTCGGCCTCAGTGGCACTGTCCTTAATTGGTTCACTTTCAACACAGAACCCAACAAATTAAAATTCAAAACTGCCTCTCTAGCCCAACCTCTGTCTCCCTTGGTGTCCTGAAAGGATCAATCCTCTCTCCCGCTCTCTTTAACCTCTTAATGGAACCACTCTCCCGGATACTCAAACAAGAAAAAAACTGCTCTCTCTCCCTCGCCGATTTGGTTAAATCACTCGGCATCACCATCAACAATAAACTCACACTTAATTCACATGTCAAGAACTCAGCAAAAAGTGCACTTTTCACTCTCCGACATCTCAAAAAATCAAACCTTTTATCCCAGCCGAAGACTTTAAACTGATTATCTTGGGGCCGATTCACAGAACTAACTTAAGACAAAATCCTAAACTTACTACTTTTGGTATTCACAGAAGTTAGGATTTTGTTTTAAGTTTGTCTTAAGACAGACTTAAGACAGACTTAAGACAAAATCCTAATTTAAATCTGCCTTAAGTCTGTCTTAAGTTTGTCTTAAGACAAACTTAAGACAAAATCCTAACTTCTGTGAATACCAAAAGTAGTAAGTTTAGGATTTTGTCTTAAGTTAGTTCTGTGAATTGGGCCCCCAGTCTCTTGTTCTCTTGGGGGTAATGCCCTTCTCTCTGGCACCCCCAAAATTCACCTTACCCCCATCAAATCCATTCTTAACCTCGCCACCAGGCTAACTACTAACTGTAGTTGCTTTGAGCACATCTCCCCTGCACTCAAGTGGCTCCCCATTGAAGGCAGATCCTCCTTTAAAATTGCCTGCATTACTCACAAAGCCCTCTACCAGAACACCCCATCCTACCTCTCAATTACACTTAAAAAACTGGCTGTGCCCGCACACTGAGAAGCGCCAACACTCTTCTTCTCATACCTCCCCCCTACTCAAGAAAGCGGCGTCGAAATCCCGCGCCTTCTCTGGTAAGGCCCCAACCATTTGGAATGCCCTACCTACCTTCGTTGCAATCCCTCCTTCTCCCGCTTCAAAAAAGACCTTAAAACTCATCTGCTCACTAAATTGTGGGGATACTAAAAAACCCTTTCTGACTACTGCTCCTTGTCCGTCCTCAGACCTCTCCCCCTCCCCACTCTCTCCCCCTCTTTCTCCCCCCTCCCCATCTCTTTACCACTCACTACCCACTATGTCCTTTGAATACTACCTGACACTCTGTTATATCTACTTTTTACAATTACATTCTAGTTCCGGAAATCTGTTTCTCTATCTCTATCTATATGTTACCTCTAAGTCACTATGTTCCCTATATTACTCCCTGTATCTTTGTTATTGGTTTGAGCACCTGCATCACTCGTTTCGTTGAACTGCCATTATTGTTCTTCTTACCGTGTACTCACATTGTTTATGTAAAGCGCTCTGATACGCCAGGGTGGAGCTAGCACTATATAAAATCTTCAAAATTAAATAAAATACACGCAAGTACTATAATGTTGGGAGGGGGAGAGCACTCTGCTAAGTTGGGGTGGCAGGATGTTTTAACTCCGCGAAGCAGTGAGGCAGGGAGGGAAAGGAGGGATAGGGGCAGGGAAGTTATCAGTTTTAGTAATTTGTTAGTAACTGTTAGAGGCAATGATAACGAAGCATTATTTCGACCACCGGATAGGCTAGAGCTCCAAACCACACTACTCACTAGGGGTACTGCGCTGTCCCACACGCGATGGAAGGGCACGGTACGCATGCACCTACTGACGCGATCCTTTGTGTCCCCCTCAGCAGAGCACCACACTTATGGCTCATAACCAACGGCCTGCCGAAGCCGACGTAACAACACACGAGGCCGCAATTAACCCCCTTAAAATTATGACTTGGAACGTGAGAGGACTGGGAGACTAGATAAAGAGGGGATTGGTCCTACAGGCACTCAAGCGACGCAGCCCAGCACTGGCACTCTTACAGGAAACGCACCTCACAGGGTCGGCATATAAGGCAATGGACAGGTGGGGATACAAAATGGTGGCTCACTCTGAATTCTCCACGGGATCTAGGGGGATGGGCATTCTAATAAAAAAGACGTCACCATTCATAATACTGCAGACTAAAGTGGATGACGACGCGGTGCAGGGTCAGTGGGAAGGCAGACTCCTAAATATTGTATCGGTTTACATACCACCGGCACTCCACACAGTGGCGCTTCCGGCGCTCGGTGACTTCCTCCTGGGGCTGCCAGAAGGGGACCTAATCATAGGCGGGGACTTCAATACTGTGGTAGATGTAAAACTTGGCAGGTACCCAGCTCGATCACAGGGTGCTGGGCCTTCACGCTTCCGAGGGTTCCTGGAGGCTATGGGCCTCGTAGACGTATGGAGACACACACATCCGGAGACGCAACACTGCACATACCACTCCACGGTCCACAACAGCCTCTCCCGTATAGACTACTTCCTGATGCTTGCTTCGAGACTTCATGACATTGACGACGTAGATATAAAACCTAGAGGAATATCAGATCACTCCCCAGTGCTGCTTACACTCTCCTGCCGAGAACGAACTTGTACACGTTTGTACCCCATATATCCAGGGTACCTTACAGTCCCGAGTGTTAAGAAAACGCTCTGCAAAGTTACCAAACTCTATTTTACAGAAAACACGGCATCGGTGGATTCGAAATTATACTCACGGAGGCATATAAGGCTGTATTTAGGGGGCAGGCAATTGGATCTATCACTGGGTACAAACGGAAGCGCTACAGGGAACTGACAGAGCTAGAAGTGGCGCTTCTGGATGCAGAAACAGCACACTCGGCAGACCCCACTCAGGACACAGCCCACACCCTACACTTATGTCAACAGCACTATCGAGATTACCTGAGATTACGGACGGTTGAAAATCTTACAGCGACGAGAGACAAAGTCTATGACGTAGGGGACAAGGCTGGCAAAATGCTAGCCTGGCTAGATAAGAAAGGGGAAGGTGCAAGAGGAATACGGCAGCTACGTACGAGAGAAGGGGCGCTAGGGTCGCACCCTGACGACATGGTGAGCATCCTAGCAGATCACTTCAGGGAGGTGTACACCCCCAAGGGGGGGCTTAGCGGAAACGGACATACAAGAATCTCTCCGACACATAGAGATGACCACCCTTACATCGGAGGCGGTCTTAGAGTTGGAAGCGGACTTAACGCTGGACGAACTCGATAAAATCGGGAAAAGCCCTGGGCCCAAACGGCATACCGGTGGAGTGGTATAAAATAATGGCAGACACGGTGGGCCCGCCTCTCTTGGCTATGTTCGAAGAGAGTCTGGAGAAGACCGAATTACCCTTAGACCAACGGATCGCGACGATAGTGGCGATCCCAAAACCTGGGAAACCGCCAACGGAATGCACATCGTATCACCCGATCTCGTTGCTAAACGCTGAGGGCAAAATTCTGGCAAAACTGTTAGCGAACAGATTAATAACCCACCTGCCCCAGTTGATACACCCATATCAGTCGGGATTTATGCCCCACAGGAACACAGCCCTCAATCTCCGACGGGTGCAGGGAGTGATAGCAAGAGCCTCAGAACTGGTAGAACCGGCTGCGATAGTGTCCTTAGACGCGAAAATGGCGTTCGATATGGTGGAGTGGCAATACCTATTTGGAGTCTTGAAGCGTGTGGGTTTTGGCCCTAAATTCTGCGCTTGGGTGCAACTCCTCTACACTAAGCCGATAGCTCGAGTTACAGCCAATGGTCATATTTCGGAGGAAATAGCCCTGGCGCGGGGTACAAGAGAAGGCTGCCCCCTATCGCCGCTGCTATTCGCGCTGGTGTTGGAACCCCTAGCCACACTAATAAGAAAAACACCATTGTTAAAGGGATCACCTGGAAGGCAGGATGGGAGGACCGTGTCTCGCTATATGCGGACAACATGTTGGTCTACCTCTCAGAACCGGAGGGCGGTATACCAGAACTACTTAATATATGTAACGCACATGGTAAACTCTCAGGTTATACGATAAATTGGGCTAAATCGGTTGTGTTCATACTCAGGGGACCGGAACCCATCCTTCAGGCAGACTGTCAGTTGCTAACCAAGAACGACTCGTTCAAATACTTGGGAATTCACATCACTAAATCCACAACAGAATTCTTCACCAAGAATCTAGCCCCCCCGCTAGAGAGACTAAAACGTGACGTGACATACTGGGCGTCATTGCCCCTCACACTTCCCGGCAGGGCAGCACTGTACAAAATGAAGGCCCTCCCTCGTTTCCTATACGCCCTTGAAAATACGCCCGACCTGATCCCGCTCCGATATTTTAAGCAAGTTGCGGCACAGGTCTCAGTCCTACTTTGGGACAACCGTCCGGCCCGCATAGCGCAGGCGAAACTATATAACAGCTGGTACGACGGGGGGATAGCGCTCCCAAATCTCCAATTTTACTATTGGGCCTCACTGCTCAAAGTCATAAACTATTGGGTGCATGCACCCCATGACGACCCAGCATACAGTGCAGATAGGGCACAATTGGGAACCAATAACATGCTGGCGGCGCTTTATGACAGAGGTATAGTTGTGAAACTAGTGGGCCCTACTAAACACACAGCACTGATTCGGTATGCAGCACATACCAGGCTGGGATGGAAAGGGGTCATAACAAAAATGACCCCTCTTTGGGACACCAAGGCACTAGGACGACTACGGCGTTGCAAGGGCTTTGCAGCATGGGACAACATAGGAATTTCCACGGTTGGGGATTTGTGGGACAAGGGAACGGTGATCCCATTTACACAATTGCAACAGCAGTACAACCTAGGTCAGAGAGCGAAATTTAGATACATACAAATAAGACACGCTTTACTGACGGCGCTCACACCAGACTCGGAAGTCCCTGAAGCCACCCCGTTAGAGGACAAACTACTGACGGAACATATGCGCCAGGGTGCCACGTCATTCACGTACCGGAAGCTTATAAATAATCTGCCGGACCGCACAGGTGTATTGAAAGAGAAATGGGCGGCGGAAATAGGTGACATAGACAAACCGGAATGGAGGGAGGCCCTAGCATCACCTAAGGAAGTAGGCATCTCAGCAAGGCTGAGGTTGGTGCAACTTAAAATCCCGCATAGAATCTATTATACTAGGACGACCCTACACAAAATACAGAGAGCGCCACACCCCTTTTGTCTACGAGGTTGCGGAGATGAGGGGTCCTTTTTCCACACAATATGGGACTGCCCCATAATAGCGAACTACTGGAGACAGGTACTACACACTCTTTCACAGACCACGGAAACATCCCTCCTACCTGACCCAAGAAGGTGTTTGCTAAATATATGGGAGCCTAATGACCTCTCACGTTATGGGCTGATATGGGTTACTTTGGGTCAAAGAGACATTGCCCGGAAATGGGGAGTGGCAGAGGCACCAACGCTGTCTGCATGGTGCAGAAACATGGACCTAACGATGATCATTGAACGTACTGTGTATGCAACTAGGACGTGCCCGCGGAAATGGAATAAGATTTGGACAGCTTGGAATAAATACAGAGGGGACATTTGTGAACCATTGCCAGAATCCGATGACGATAGTTCAGATGAGGATATAGAAGAGTAGGGGAGTAGGGAGCAATTTAGGTGGAATAAAGACACTGTAATAAGATGCTTACACTGTTAACAAGCCGATTCATATTTTGGAAGAATGTATCCAGAAACTATTGATATGTCATTGATTTCTGTAAGTATTGCCAACTTTACTGTTCTTCTAATTAAAACAATTTAAAAAAATAATAATAAAATAAAATAAAATAATAATAAATCCTCTGAGAATACCAGACTCTGTATGAGGCCAATAGAGGTGCTGATGCTCTGTCAAAAGTGGATTTTTCTAGATAACTTACTACTGAGACGGCTCCTGGAACATATAGTAGAGCAGATAGGGGACTTAAAAAATGCAATGTGAATATATTTGCCATTATCTTAGAGACCAGATTGGAGGATATGTGGCATATCTTGAGTTGCAATATTAATTGAGCTTTATAAAGATCAAGACCACACACACATGATAAACTCAGAGTAGCAATTACCCCAACATAGGCATACCTATGGTCCTTCTTTCTCTGCACCCCGAGAAGGCATTTGATCCTATAGAATGGGGCTACTTCAAGTCTTGGAAAAAACTTACTGAGACCCATTTATCAAAAGATACATAAAATCACATTTAATTTGCCCTCCAGCTAGGATCAAAATTAATTGAAAGTTAAAATCCTCTGTTCACTTATCAGAAGGCAAACACAATGTTGTCCAACTTTGCAGTACTATTAACTGTATCACTGGATCCACTGATACAAGCATGATTTCCAATCCTAATACTCATAGATTAGTCAAATAAACAAGTCACCATAAAGCTAATTTATTTGCGGACACTTTTCTTTGTTTTGTAATTAAGCTAAAAATGTTGCTCCAGCCACTGTTTTCCACAAAAGAGGACTTCTCCAAACTTTCTGGCTTCAAAATCAACTATTCAAAGTCTAGAGGAAATCTTCATTAGCCACGTTTCTTTTGACAACTCTGTAAAAAAAAAGAATTTTGAGTTTTATATAGCGCAAACGAGACCCGAGACATGGGGTATCAGAGCGCTTTACATGAACACCAGTTTCATTACTAATGGACAAATACATTTTTGTTAGGCATGGGAAGATTAAGTGATTTGCCCAGAGTCACAGGATGTTGAGCGTCATTGCTAAGAATCGAACCCGGTTCACCAGATTCTAGATCAATTGCTCTAGTCGCAAGGCTACATCCTCTCCCCGACTTACTCAATGAGGCTTGTCCTCACCCTGGAAATAGACAACTTCATAGCTAATTATCACCTGCCCCAACCAATATATGTTTTCGACAATAAACCTAAAGAATTATTTTTTGCCTTTTAATTTTACCACTTTAGCCATAAGGAGGCCATACATCCAACCCACGTCCTGGGCAATAATAAGCTTGCAAATGCATATTTGGTGGAACAAGAACATATTGGGTGAGGGTGGAGCCTATGACTGTGACAAGAAAGTCTTGAACTTGGAATAATGATTACCAGTAGGTAATCTTACTGATAGAGCTTTGAGCAGCGTTCTTGTCACAGTCCTTCCTGTATGATGATGGACCAGGCACAGCAGACCATCACCACACAGACAACTAAGATTCGAAACAACAACAGCTCAGCTCAGAGTCCATTGTAGGCTCAGGATGGAGTGCTAAATCAACACCAGATGTTCAATTGGTTCACGACTAGTAGATGGCATGTCGGGTACACTGCCGTCAGAATTGCCAAGACAACCTGATCATTGATCAGCCAGTTTAGAACAATCCTCTTTCTCCAGTCTTGTTGCAGTTACCAGAGAAGACCACTTCGATGGTGAGGGCTCTCCGAACCAAGTAGTGTCAAGACCCCTGGGGCATAGAATCTATAACCGATGAAGGCTGAAATGTACCAGCCAGAAATGGAGAATGCAACTTGAGGACAACAGTAGAATTCTGTGGACAGCACAGAAGTCATTAAATCAGTATGCCAAGCGGCACCCCAGTTCGGAACCACAAAAAGCTGTAACAGAATGACAACCCTACCCTTTCCAAACCAGAGAATACAAGGACGCAAAATGCTAACAGGAAAAGCTGAGATCAGAGCCGTGGCACTAACTGATCCCCCTGGTACCAATAGCCAAACTCTCCAGAAGAAGGAACTGGTAATGAGACTTGCAGATAACCCCCATATACATGCAAGTTCAACTAGGCAGCCATCAGTACTAAGGAGTAGCAGTGAGAGCCACCTAAGAGAGGAATCCACATATACCTGTTCTGCTTCTAAAAACCAGTTGTTTTGAAGCAAGTTGGTAGCAAGGATAGGTCACCCACCCCAAGGATCCCCAAAACCTGTACAATACCTCACCAACAAAAGTCACCAGACCATATTGAAACTCAAGAATATTCTTTGATTAAGTGCAACATGAAAGCTGAAGCATACAAAACTCACAAAGTCACCACAGAATTGAAGCGAACTTTCCAAGTACACTAATTTCAGGGTGCCAGTAGGGGCACCTTTATTAAACGACATCAGAAAATACTAAAGAGGCACACAAGACGAACTCATATAGAATATCTTAAGACAGCTGATCATAGTTAGAGCTGACACAAGTGCAAATAGGATCCCCCCTATGCATCTGAGGGCTGTCAATACAGCAAACTTGAAGTGAGCATGACACCCCTTGCCCAAAGTGGCAAACGTGGACTTCAGAGAGCCTTCTAATGACAGTAAAACATTTGATGAATCACAAACTTGACAACACAATTGATTCAGGCAGACAACTACAACTAGTTGTGGCAAAACCGAAGCCTACAAAATTATCTCAGTCATGAACAAAACCTGAGCTTTCACCTGGTCGTTCATAGTCATCATGACCAGCAAGTGAAATACCAACATGCTAAACACTTCAAAACAAAAGAAGTACAAATATCCTAAACACTTAACAGCAAGAGAAATAACAACATCCTTAAATCTTGAAACCAAAAACAATGCCAACATCCTACACACTTTAGACCTTTCATCACTTGCAGCTGTCACCATCGCTGGAGATACTATCTGATGCTTTGGAAGGGATTAAGGAAGGCCACAGAGAACAAAGACCACACTCATATGTCCAGTCACTCAGTCACATGGAGCCATTTTATTTTAAAGGTTTTATATAGCGCTGGCTAGACCCGGAGGTATCAGAGCGTTTTACATGAGTATCAGGTCATAGTTACAGGTTACATTGTTACAAAGGTTACACAGTTATTAGAGCATGGCAACATAGTTACTTGTACGGTCGAGATAAACAATAAGCACAAATACGTAAGGGGAACAGCAGGCAAGGGGAGAGATTCAGGGGAGGGGGTAGGAGCAGGGGAAGAAAACAGGTAATGAAGGTGGGAAAGAGGAAGGAAGGGTGAGAGACACAGCATGGAAAGAGGAGGGGAAGGGCGATGGGGGTCACAAACCAGTAGATGAGTCAAAGAAACGTACAAAGTCCAGTAAGCTATGATCCCAGGGGAAGTGGTGTCATTTCCCTATCTCTGTTATGAGAGGCTCCCTTTACGCAGTGGGCTCTCTCAGAGGGGTCTCTGAGACTCCAAGGCCTACACACTGGATCCTACCCCAAAAAGGGGAGAGAGAGTGCTTTGGCAAAGGGTGCCATACCATACCTCAGCTGTGAGTGGCTCCCTAGGCCCAGTGGACTCTCTCAGTGGGTTCGCTGAGACTTCGGAGTATAAATATTGGATCTTTCCCCAACAAGGGAAGAAGGAGTGCTTAGTCAAAGGGTACAAAGGACAGGGGGCTGGGCAGAGTAGCAGGCAAGGGGAGAGGGGATAGGAGCTAGTGAAATAGACAAGGAGAGAAAGAGTACTAAATGGAAACATATTTAATTAATTAGTTTTATATAGCGCTGGAAATCAGAGAGCTTTACATGAGGAACAATAATGTTGCAATTTACATCAGTTAAAAGTTACATAAGTATCAAAAAAGCATTTAAAGAACATAGGGGACAAGGTGGATGGAGCAGGGAAGGGTAAGGGGAACATAGGGGACAAGGTGGATGGAGCAAGGAAGGGTAAGGGGGAGATTCGAAGGCTTCGAGAGAAACGCTGATGTCAGCTTTAATGTTGTAGTGCAGCTCTCTTTTAAAGTCCATGAGTGTGACCAGGAGATCATCGTGGGTCAGCCTCATATTCTCCTTTGGCTGTTTATGCCCTAGCTCTTGTCCATCTCCCGTGTTAGAGTTTCCAAAGTAGGTTAAGACCTTGTTGGCTTGTGATTTTATGGGAGGCATATGGGCAACTCACGGTCACCTACCGCAGTAGGGGATCCTCCTGTACGTTTCGTAACATATGGGGGAGCTGGATGAAGTATTATGAACTGGGGTCAATTGACGGCTGTCCCTAACTTGCCTCTAGCCAGGAGGCCTGAGCGGTACTTGAGAACTCAGGGGTGACCGGTTGCGATTTGTGCATAACGCCTTCTTATTTACTGTGTTTGGATGCTTTCTGTATTTTGCACATCATGGAGGAATTATTGTGTACTCCCTTTGAATCTCCATAAACATAGGCGCATATTGCGCTCAACTGTGTTTTAACCTTTTGTTCACTGCATAAAAAGAAAACATATTTAAAAAGAAATCCCTTTCTATCAACCTCTAATTCCTTATTTAATTAAAGGTTTACAGACAGATATTAAAAACAAAGAAAGGGTTATATCATATTGGGGATGACTACGGTATCCCACTGGTAGACATGTTTCCACCAATAAACCCCCCTGCAGTGTCCAGGGCTTTCTTGAGAACCACGATCCCTATTTACTGCAGTCACTCATGCACATTAAGCACATGCAGAAATTCATGCCTTATCCATGTGATTCTTGCTGTAATAGTCAAGACCTTCTGGGGAGTGCCTGTGTGGACACAAAACATGAAAAACACAAACAAATGGAATCCTATGCAATGCAGATTAGTTCACTCCATGTCTATACATTGTGTCAGGATTTAAATGTTTACTCAATAGATTATAAATGACAGAAAGTCAACTTATTGCACTGCAAATACATGGATCTGTGTGATGGGAGTAGTCATGAAAAATACACGCAAACACCCCAAGCTGTGATTTTGTACACATTTATGACCCAGACATTCTCACTGTTACTATTACTCCATTCTCATAAAACAGTGGGCACATTGGAGAGAAAGACCCCAGGAGTTCCCTATAGCCACACGCTGTAATTGGTCTAAACATAGTTTATAGCAGTTGGACAGGTCTCTGGAAGCTGATGGGAAAATAACTATCCCAGTGGACAATAATAATCCTGTCATAAAGTAGAGCTGTCATTAGTATATATATTACATGTGCATTCGGGGACTGTTATTTCAAGCAGGGAGGAAGTTAGGCAGGTAGCACATACACATTCACTGACTCACACTCATGTATTCAAACACACGCATGCACACACACCAGTTTGCAGCACACACTCACATATTAACATACACTCATGCATACACGAAGGGATGAAAGAGGTAGCCGAATGGATGAAGAACAGCCGCCTGAAACTGAACTCGGACAAGACAGAAGTCCTCATCCTGGGATCCTTACCCTCCGCCTGGGACGACTCCTGGTGGCCCCCCGCCCTAGGCAGCGCACCCAAACCAACAGACCACGCACGCAACCTGGGCTTCATCCTGGACTCCTCCCTCTCCATGACCAGACAAGTCAACGCCGTCTCCTTGTCGTGCTTCAACATCCTACGCATGCTGAGCAAGATCTTCCGGTGGATCCCCACCGAGACCAGGAAGACGGTCACCCAGGCCCTCGTCACCAGCCGACTGGACTACGGCAACTCCCTCTACGCCGGAACCACCGCCAAACTCCAGAAGAGACTCCAGCGGATCCAGAACGCCTCAGCTCGACTCATCCTGGACATCCCCCGTCGCAACCACATCTCCGGACACCTGAAAGACCTGCACTGGCTCCCGGTCAACAAGAGAATCACCTTCCGTCTCCTCACCCACGCACACAAAGCCCTGCACAACAAAAGTCCCAGGATACCTCAACAGCCTCCTCAACTTCTACGCTCCCAATCGCCAGCTTCGATCGACCGGCCACGCCCTCGCCGCCGTCCCCCGCATCCGAAGTGCCACCACAGGGGGAAGGTCCTTCTCCTACCTCGCCGCCAAGACTTGGAACTCCCTCCCGACCCACCTCCGCCTGACCCAGGACCACCTCGCCTTCAGGAAGCAGCTCAAGACCTGGCTGTTTGAGCAGTAGCGGACCCCCCTCCCCATGCACCTTGAGACCCTCCGGGTGAGTAGCGCGCTATACAAATGCTTTGATTGATTGATCATACATGCATACACTCATGCATCACACGTAAAAAAAATAACACTTATTGGGCCGCAACAGTGATATCAAAGAGAAGCCTTGAGTCTCCTGACAACAGAGACTGCTGCCACTTCTCATTCATTGGCTGACATTGTTATGGGTCAGCCAATGGAAGGATGTGGCAGTCCCTTACTTGTTACAGAGTTCGATGAGGTAATTGAGCCTGTTGACCCCACCCCACTCAGTGACAAAGTTTCACTGATGGACATTTAGCCCAGGGCACCTTGGGCTTAAAACGTAAGCGGCTAGCTCCGAGGCTATCATTGACACTCGCCATGTCATGAAAGGGAAGACCACCAAGTCTTTGCTGACCAGAGGAAGTCCCACCCACAGGACTGTAGCATCTTAAGCTCGTAAAAGTAGCATTTAGCGACCTTTACTCAGCTTGACAGACTCTCTTTATGTCGGGAAAAGGTTGGAGAGAGGGCTCCTCCACCCTTAAGGACGGGCCACCGCTGTATGTGTTTCTCATTTGAATCTTAGTGCATCTAGTTTGCAGTACTGTATTAAAAGGAAACCTTTCCTGGGGTGATTGAGCAACCTGCTGTGTGTGTCAGCTGTTGTCAGACGCATTGTGCGTGGTGAGTAATATAATGTCGAATGCTGGAGTGCATTCTGGTGCCATGGGCATGAGGTATGTTGTTGTATCCGCTATTGGGTTGTAACTATGGCAACATTTGGTTGCTTTGGAATTCAGATAGTGGGAATGGGGAGAAAAAGCCATCTTTATTAAAAGCAACACAAGCATTACTTGTTATCCAAATCCAGTACACATCATGTGACATTCTGCAATGTCAGTGTAGGATGCAAATGCTAAGAAGCGGCTTAGAAAATATTAAACTCAAACTATGCATTGAACACAGGAGGCAAGCATGAGAATATGCAGCACTTATTCTGTCTCTAAACACTGAAAATAACAGGTGGCAACACAACCCATGTGAGACCATACTCACAAGATCACGGCATTCTTTAGAGGTAAACAGATCCAAAAGACTGATTGGAGAGTACAAGCCTGATGTTTGCGGCCATGCTACATATGGACTGTACTGATGCAGGCCCAAGAGGCGCCCAAAACAAATTACTACCTGCCAAAGCCCAAGGAACAGCATTTGAACCATTGATTGGTCGCTGGAGAATGAACCCCAAATAACAGATAGTAGTTTGAGATACCTTCTCAATTGCACTGTTTGACACTACAGCAGGCATCTTAGTGCAATGTCTATCAACCCAGCCAGCTCAGCTACTAGTCTATATACTGGGAGGGGTCAAACCATATCTGTTGTAACTGCATTAAGAAATTTCTGGGACTGATCACAATGGCTGCGCAACCTTGCAAGCGTTGTGCAAACCTTACCAGTGTACCACAATATGACCCACTACGTTCTCCACTCTGATGCCGTGCAATTGAAGAAGAACTCAGGCATGGAAAAGGCATATCTAATGCCCAAAACAGCAGGGTTGCTCTGCAGGCCAGGAACCCCCAATGGCATAGACATGCCTCAAGCCATCGTAAGCCAAGCAATATTAAAACACTGGAACGCTGCAAGCTCGTTTGAAGACAATGGTGTAGCTCCGGCCTCATAATGGTGGTGTAAGCTGGAGTTCCAACATTCCATTGTTTGTCTTTCTGTTTTTCTCTTTTTAATTGAGAACATTCTACTCTCAGCGGGTGGAATGTTCTAATAGCCTTATAGCCCTTATGCCTCAGGCTATACCTATTGTTCATGGCCCTCACCCTTGTTATAGGCCCTTGCCAACTCTGGTTCAGAGCCTTTAACAAGTGGTATAGCCCTCAGCATCATGTTATAAGACTAAATTAGAAAATTGGAATGTTGTGAGCTCCACTTGAAGACAATGGAGTGCTCTGTGCTTCTAATGGGTGATAGAAGCCCAGAGCTCCAACATTCCAATGTGCTCCCCCGACCCTGCTTTATCGTGCAGCCACCATTTGTGGCATCAGGAAGTCAGGCTGATTAACCTAGCAGGGGTAGTTTTTGAGTTCGGTGGGGTCAGCTGTGGTTTTTTTCAGAAGAGCGCTGAGTTCGGCGTGTTTCCAGCTTTCCGGGAAGGTGGCGGAGTTGAGGGAGCAGTTTATGACGTCTCGGAGGTGTGGTGCTATCATGGAGTCTGCTTTGTTGAAGATGTGGTGAGGGCATGGGTCTGTTGGGGATCCTGAGTGGATGGAGTTCATCAGGCGGATGGTGTCCTCAGTCGAGATTGGGTTCCAGTCATTAAGGATGTTCAAGGGGGGTGAAGGTAGTGCAGAAGGTTGGGTGGGTTGGTCTCCGGATTGGTTGTCGAAGCTGTTGTGGATGTCTGCGATTTTGTCGTGGAAGAACGAAGCTAGGGAGTCGCAAAGGGTTTGAGAGGGAGTGATGTCGTTGGAGTTGGCAGTAGGGTTGGTAAACTCTTTGACGATGTTGAATAATTCCTTGCTGTTGTGGGCGTTGTTGTCTAGTCTGTCTTTGAATGCGGCTTTCTTGGCAGTCCGGATCAGTTGATGGTGTATGCGGGTGGCGTTTTTGAAGGCGTCCCTGGTGCTGGTGTTTGAGTCTTTTTTCCAGGCCTTCTCAAGGGAGCGACAGAGTTTCTTGGATTTTTTAAGATCATCGTTGAACCAGGGGGCGTTTTTGCTGCCTAGTTTGATTTGACGTTTTTTAAGAGGTGCTAGGTTGTCAGCGCTGTTGGTTAGCCACTGAGTGAGATTAATGGCTGCTTGGTTGGGGTTTGAAGAGTGGGCAGGGGGGTTTTGAAGAAGCGATGAGGAGATCTGGTCGGTGGTGATTTTGTTCCAGTTTCTTCGCAGAGTAGGTTGAGGATGGTTGTGGGTTGTGGTCTTTTTGTAGACAAAGTGAACGCAGCTGTGGTCCATCCAATGGAGAACTGTGGTGTGACTGAAGGAGATATGTTTGCTGGAGGTGAAGATAGGGTCGAGTGTGTGACCTGCGTAGTGAGTGGGGGTATTAACAAGTTGTTTGAGTCCGAGGTTGGCGAGATTGTCCAGAAGGGTGGTGGCGTTGCTGTCGTTGCTCTTTTCCAGGTGGAAATTGAGGTCTCCCAATAGAATGTAGTCCTCGGAGGGGAGGGCGTGTGGGGTGATAAAGTCAGTGGTGTCTTCACTGAATTGTGCACGGGGACCGGGTGGCCTGTAGAGGAGGGTGCCTCTGAGTGTGGTCTTGGGGTCGGTGTGGATCTGGAAGTGAAGGTGTTTGGCGCTAGCGAGGTTGACGTCTGAGCTGGTTGAGATGCGGATGGAATTCTTATGGACGATAGCGATGCCTCCTCCTGTTTGGTAGGTGCGGTCTTTTCGGATGATCTTGTAGCCTTCCGGGATGGCAATGGTGATGTCTGGGGCTGAGGAGGCGTTCATCCATGTTTCTGTTAGGAAGGCGAAGTCCGGAGAGATGGTGTCTAGTAGATTCCAAAGGTCAATGGCGTGTCTGTGGACCGAGCGGGTGTTGAGCAGGAAGCATTTTAGGTGGTTGGGGTCAGAAATCTGTTTGGTGTTTGTGGATGTGGAGTTGGTCTTGGTGCCGTCAAACTTGCAGGAGTTGCAAGAAAAGGGTCCATGGGTATGTCCAGGTGCGGCTTGGGCGCAATTGGGGAGACGGCCGGGGTTTGGTGCTAAGAGGGTGGAGGCGTCGTATGTAATGCGAGTGGGCTGGGCATTGCGGGGACCAGGGGGTCTGGCACTGGGCGCGGTCCAGGCGCGGACGGGCGTAGACGGGCTTACCTTTGGCGCACCTTCGGCGCAGATAGCGTGTGGACGCTGCGCGTTGGGACATCTGCCTTAAATGGAGAGTGGAGGGGCGGAGCGTGGGAGGGTCAGCCGGGAGGCGGGAGCGAGGTGGGGGAAGGGCCAGGGGATGCAAAACAAAATGGCAGTAACAACAACAAGGCAGCAACAACAACAAGCTTTGCAGCAGTGTAAACGGAGGCGCTTTTAAATAATCAAAACTCTGTAACAAGCACAGCCAAGAAGTGCGCGCTAGCGATCTAAAGAGCAATAACAATGCAGGCACTATGATTTGATTACAGACAGAGCAGTCAAGCGCTACTTAAAGGGAAATAGTCTGCACTCAAGCGCTACGATAGTAATTGCAGAGGCAGAGTCAGGCGCTACAATTTCAGGACAGCAGTCAGCGTGACGGTGATATATCAGCAGAGTCAGGCGCTACAATACCAGGTCTTGGCTGCTTCATTCTTCTTTTCAAAATTACTTTTAGCCACACTGAAAAGCATCTGTGCTGCTGTACAGCATGGCTACCAAACATTGGCAATAGCTCTCGATAGGTGAGACCTATTAGCTTTGCCAAAACTTGTTTCCGTATCGATTATAGAAATTGTACAGCTAGATCTTCATATCATGCTTCATCGCCAGAGATACTTCGATTATATACACTACATTTAAAAGTAATCGAAATGCAAACTGTAAAATTGCAGTTTAGGTTACAATTATGTCTTTCATTATGCCCCCCAGAGGTACAGGTGTGCAAAGTGTGAGGGGGTCAGTACCATATAAGGACATACACTTGAAATGAATTTTAAGTTAGTAGTGATCTGTCATTGGCTGAAGGTTAGATTTATAGAGCAAGACTGCTGGTGCAGGGAGTCCCACTCCATTCTATCCTGAGGGTACCAGCCCTGGCTCGCAGCTTGAACGCACTGTTACTTAAACAGATGAGGTTTGAGGTTGGAACGCTTATGGGTAAGCAGTTATGCACAGGGTGGCAGGAGCCCAAGTCTTTTTTAATGTAGTGTTAGACAACAGATAAAAATTATTTTTTTTATAAAGGACTTCTGGCCACATGTACTGATAGACTGGTCGCAAGAGGTTGTTCCAAATTGCGCACAGACGTTTTGCAAAGGGTCTTCAATTTTGTGATCTGATGGGAAGGAATGGATCGCATTGCAAAGTCTCCAGTTGCAGAGCATTGCAGAACGGCCTACCCAATGAGGATTAAGTGGCAACTCACTTTTTGAAATCTCCTGGGATTGGTTACAAACACATGGATAGTGGACTGCAAGGGACAGCATCCCTGTTTTTGCATTTCTAAATGGGAAACTTATTTTTAAATCAGCCCCTGTGCCTTAAATTAATCAGTGCTGCTTTACAAAATTATTACCTGCTTGGGAAACCTTTGGTGGTGCAGATAGCAGTCCATCGGACTGCTGTCAGCTCCCCTTGATGTCACTTGATATAATCCATTTTGTGAATCAGGTACCATCCCCTTTTTAGGTGTTGGAATCTGATCAACTTTTGCTATATTCTATTGGAAACCCCAATTAGGTGGGGACACCCCTTTTACTTCCTCTACTAATTGTGATGTTGAATGGGTTGCATTCCGAATGATAAATAGGAGAGGATGGAAAAGTCCTTCCAACTCGCAAAATTTGTTCAGGACATTGCACTTAACTCTTTTATGTTCACAACATTGTGATTTTGCAACTTGCATGATTTGCGATCACAAAAGTGTTTGCTATATTGGGCCCATAGTACCTAACATATTTCTGAAGTTTATAAATCAATGTAGATAACATGTTGAATCAGCCCTGCAAGGATTTAAACCTGCGAAACTGCAGAACATTGCTTTCTAAAAGAAAAAAATATAAATATATATACACACACGCCGGAACTATAAATATGTTTATATATATATATATATATATATATATATATATATATATATATATATATATATATATATATATATATATTCACTGAAAAAAACCATAGGTTATAGACTATATATAGTTAGGAATTAGCCTTTAAAAACCTTGGAAATTCACTGATAAAACCATAGGTTTTAGCCCTTATATAGTTAGGAATTAACATATAAAAAGCCATTGAAATTCCTCCTATATAGTTAGCTGGACATTTTATTGATATAAAACCAATGAAATTCAACATATAGTTAGTTGCACTAACTATATATTTCGCGCATCCGCAATCCAATGCTGATGATGTCACATATCACATCATTCATGACATGGTCAGTGACATCACTGATGACATCACTGATGACATCTCATTTAACATCAATGATCACACCACTGATGATATACTTCATGTGATAATACAATGCACCTCCTTACACTCTAATATAACTTCTGTTACACCTAGTGTAAAATACAGAGTATCATTATTTAAACTATTGACACACCAATACCATTTACTACATACACACTCACTGATTCCTACGTCTACACACACATTCATTCATTCACCCATAAGGTCACTCGTACATGCAGTCACTCATCATTACAACACTATCATATGCACTCATACACCTATGCAGACACTCACACACTGCCACTCATCCATGGAGTTACTCACACACCTAGTCAGTCCTGTAAAGAATCAATCACACTTTGATTTCTTAATCTATACAGTTAAACACAGAACAGCTTACATTTTCACAGATATACTAACACATACTTACTCACTTATATAATCAAATCCTTCATCCATACTCTTATACATCCACTCATTCTTCAATATGTAAAACATATTTAAACTTTACAAAAACACACAGACACTGGATGATGTCATCAGTGATGTCACTGACCATGTCAGGAATGATGTAATATGTAACATCATCAGCATTGGATTGCGGATGCGCGAAATATATAGTTAGTGCAACTAACTATATGTTGAATTTCATTGGTTTTATATCAATAAAATGTCAAGCTAACTATATAGGAGGAATTTCAATGGTTTTTTATATGTTAATTCCTAACTATATAAGGGCTAAAACCTATGGTTTTATCAGTGAATTTCCAAGGTTTTTTAAAGGCTAATTCCTAACTATATATAGTCTATAACCTATGGTTTTTTCAGTGAATTTCATTGGTTTTTTAAAAGCTAATATATATATCTATCTATATATATATGCTAATTCCTAACTATATAAGGCCTAAAACCTATGGTTTTTTCAGTGAATATATATATATATATATATATATGAAAACACACACGGATTTGGCGTGCTTAAACCATCTTTAACGGCGGGCTCTCGACGGGGAACGCCAACCCCTATTATGAAGCACACTCCTGGTTACAGAACTTCATCCACGAAAAACCAGAGTCGGAGCCCAAGTCTGATGCGGTGCTGTCAAGTTTATTTAGCAAAGGAAACACCCAACGCGTTTCGAGATCCGCCGATCTCTTTCTCACGGGACCCGTGGATCTCGAAACGCGTTGGGTGTTTCCTTTGCTAAATAAACTTGACAGCACCGCATCAGACTTGGGCTCCGACTCTGGTTTTTCGTGGATGAAGTTCTGTAACCAGGAGTGTGCTTCATATATATATATATATATATATATATATATATATATATATATATATATATATATATATATATATATATATATATATATATATATATATATATATATATATATATATAATATATATATATATTCAGGTGTATGGAGTGTAATATGCAATTTATCATCACTGATGGGAGTGGGCAGGTCCCATAACTCACAGTAGGGAAAGCCTTGAGAGATTTGTGTTGTCCCTCCGATACCAATGGTGTTAAATAGCAAATTATACATTCCACATCTGCATGCATAGTTTATGCTATATTATTTTTTTCATGTATATTTGTTTTAACTAAAGGTATTTCATCAGAATCGGAATGCAAGGAGGTACATTTGTGCTGAATGGTAAAATCACAATGAAGCGTCCTTGTGAGTAGTGGGAGTGCTTTCCCTGTTTAAAGCAACTGTTACATGTAATCCATGAAGCAGTAAAAAAGTGTTTGCAGTGCAGCAATGAAGTGCAAATGTGCATTTATTAATACGGTTGCTATAAATAACTAGGGAAGCTAACACAGGGCGAGGAAAAAACGTTTAGGTTTCAATTGAATTACCAAATAAGATGATAAAAAGCAGTCCCCAACAGAAGCTGGGCAGTCAATGTGTATGATTCTGTGACTGCAGACTTGACCACACAATTAAGTCTTTACAAAATTGGCCACATAATTTGCCGATTTCACAAAAAAGGCTGTTTCTGGGTTAAACAGATGGAAATAATACTGCGATGCAGTGTGCCACATATTTTTACACATATACACACTCGGCGCACTGCTTATGACTGCCCTATATCATGGGATGTACCTAGGTTGCCCCACCGGAACTAGACAATCGCACGATTTACAGCGCCATAAAGCAGGAAGACGGTAGCAGCAAGCACTATGTGAAAAGGATGATTTGTGGGAGCCCTTCTCGCTCACCAGTACATACCATGGCGTTGGAACAGTTCAGCAGGCAGATCACCCCCAGCACGAACCACCGCATCCCATAGGTTTTGAACTCCACCAATTTCTCCAGCTCATTCCTCCTCGGATCCGTTTCCGCAAGAATCGGTCCGCGGTCAGTGGGACTCTCATTGGCCACCAGAACATCCCTATCGCCCATAGTTACCCCGCAAGTGTTCGCCCTCACTACAATCACCCGGAAAAACAAAATTCACAACTGTGAGACTTCAGGGCTAAACTACAAAAAAAACGACTCCCAGAGTTCCTCTTGTAGCTGCCCGATGACTGATTATCACGGCTGCAGTCAAAACAGACGAGGCACTTCCTCCTTTGTGTAGATTATGCTTTTAGCAAGCAACCTCAGAGAGGGTTAGACACAAACAGCTTCTGCGAGGTTCAAGTCCCTCTTTCAAGCGCTGCTTGGCTGAGGGGAGTCGGTGCGCTATGCAGGCTGTCACGAGGAATGGGCATCACCCGGTCTCCCCTCGGCACGGGAGACCGGACGGCCACAGCAAAGGCTTCCCCCAGGCAGGGGGAAGCGAAAACCACGTCCTCCCGGCCCCGCCCACAACCAGGCGGCAGCCATCTTAAGGCAGCTCGGGCGGCGGCGGTGATCTCGGGGTGCAAAACGAGGGGTGGGCACCCTCAAAATTAAATTAAAAACATTTAAATGAAAGAGAGAAGCCCCCCAAGCCCCCCCAAAAAAAATCGCGAAAAATCGCGGGGTGCGCGCACCCGTGCGCGCTTATAGATATATAATTGATTTTTCTTCTAATTTTCTCAGGAACCACTGGAGGGATTTACACTATTTTACCAAAAGCGTGATCTGCATACCAGACACTACCATTTTGACAAGTTTGGTGTAATTCCCTTCAGCGGTTCAAGGAAATTAACATGGGGAAAACACGTTTTGGGACCCCCCTTTTTTCTCAGCCCCCCACTTGACGAATCCCCCCCAAACTTTCAGGGAAGGAGCGGAGCGGAGCGAGCCATCTTCTTTGAGAAATTTGCGAAGATTCATCAACCAGCTCCAAAGTTATTCCCAATAGAATGTTGGGGATTTCCTATGGAAACTAGGTCCTAACTATATATACCTACTGGCTATATATATATATTTGAGGTTCCAGCGTGTTTCCTATAGGTAGTCCGAACACCGGTGGTGCTTGGAAATGCTGTGCTTCACTGTGCACTGTATGAAACTGACAAGACGGCTTCTCCACATATATGATAAGAAACCTCCAGCACTCTGATGCAGTTAAGTAACTTTTATTGTTGCTTTGGCAAAAACACTAATACCAATGCATTTTGGTGCGAGCCCGCACCTTGGTCACCGCACTGACCTAACAAACAACAGCCTTTTTTATGTGCTTTATTCATCATTTCTCCAATTACCAACAACTTAAAAGTAGGACTCTTTCCATTACCGCATAGGCAGTGCGGTGATAGAAAAAAATAAATATATATATATATATCCATACTAATAATATAAAGAGAGATCCCAAACCTTTGAGGCGGGTAATCTCAGGAACCACAGCACCAATCACAACACCCAATACAAAGTTGGAAAGGGCAGTTGCAGCAGAAGGATATAAGCTATGCAGACGCCCACCATATACATTTAAAAGGTAAAAGAACCGTGCCAGAAAAGTAGTCCCTTGTGGGCGTGTCTGCGTTGTGCTGGGGGCGTGTGCTGGGGGCGTGACAAACACTGGGGGCGTGTGGTACGTTCCACCCTTCATGCCATTTCTCATATTGTGTGCTAATCCCACCCTGCTCCCTTTAAATACCCCTGCACCCCATGATCATAACCCACCCTTACTCCTTAAAATACCCCAACACCCTTAAACAATAACACATCTTAACCCTATAAATATACCCTGTACCCCAAAACCCAAACCTATCCCTAAACCCTAAAAATACCCCTATACCCCAAAACCCAAACCTAGCCCTGAACCCTATAAATACCCCTGTACCTCAAAACCCAAACCTACCCCTGAACCCTAAAAATACCCCTGTGCCCCAAAACACAAACCTACCCATGAACCTTTAAAATACCCCTGTAGCTGCTGTCAGGGGGCGTGGCCAAGATGGCGGGGTGAGCGGACGCTTCTTCTCGCAGCTCCTCCGGCCCGACTAGGCTCGAGCCCTTTTTCATCAGCTTCTCTCCCCCCGCTGATGCTCAGCGGCTGAGAGGCGTGTGGCGGAGACCCTGGAGCACGCATTGATGCTACTTTGGCCCCGATTGCTCCGGTAGAAGCACCTTAAAAGACCGATCGCAGGACGACGGAGCGCCTTGGAGGCGGAGCAGATCGGAGCGCTGTCCGGACGCCTCGGCTGGGCCTGGTGCTGATGGCTAGCGACTTGGTGGACCGCCCCGGTGCTCAACGGGGATAGACGGAGGGCTGTCAGCTGTGTGATCCACTGCACTGGGGACCTGCCGAGTGAGTGTCGTGGTGCTTGATCTTGCGGTGGTGGCCTCTCCTGTGGCGAGAACCCCGGCCCCGGGGCCAGATGATGATCGATTTGGGATCGGAGCCAGATCTACTGTTTCTCCTTTCTAGCCGGACGGCCCTGGTTGGAGATTTGCCCCATTTGCCTGGCTTCTGGGGTGGTCCCGGTGGCATCGCCGGGCTCGGACGATCTACTTGGCCCCACCCAACCGCCATCTTGTCTTCACGGAGACGGAGTCGCAGACCTCCTTCAGTGTCGCTTGAAGTCATCTCCTGCACCTCTGCCTCTGTACAGCTCTCCCTTTCTGTGGGACGCGCCAGCCGGGGTTCCCCCAGTGGGGATTCCGGTTGCTATTTTGGTCGGGTGCCCACGGCTCGCTGTGACTAGACTGGCCCGCCATTTTGTCATCTGTGGCGCAGGTCCCCTATCTGGCCGAGAGCTCCATATTGAGGGACTCTGCTGGTTGTTGGAAACTCCCCGAGGTGACCGAGGCCTGTGCCCCTTCTTCAGTTGAGTGCGACAGTGTACGGGACAAGGATGTCCGGAAGAGGAGGATCGAGGAAGGGAGACCGTACCCTGCCGGACATGCTTAGCAGGGCCCAGCAGCAGCGGGGCAGGGCGCAACCGTCACCGGGATCTTCCCGGGCCACAGCGGACGCGACCGGGGGAGAGCCTCCTGTCACGAGATCCTTCATGGAGGAACTGTTCAGCTCGCTTAAGGAGGACTTCCAGACGCTGAAGCAGGAGGTGGCCAGTGAGGTACGCGAGGTTCGCAGAGAGGTGGAGGGCCTTGGTGAGCGGATAGAGACGGTGGAGACAGCGGCCCAACGCCGGGACGACGAGATTGTCCACTTGCAACAGGACGTTCTCCGTCTCCGGGAGCAATGTGTTGAACTCCAGGCCAACACCGAGGACCTAGAGAACAGGTTGAGGCGGAATAATATACGGGTACGGGGTGTGCCGTCTGCAGACGAGGGGACGGACCTGGTGGGCTATCTGCAAGATTTGTTCCGGGAGATTCTAGGAGAGGCCGCGGACTTTCCTATCCGCATTGATAGGGCCCACAGAGTTGGCCGACAGCGTCAGTCAGCGGCGCCCCCGCCAGACATCTTAGCCTTCCTACCTGACTTCCCACTGAAGGAGCGTATCATGTCCGAAGCCCGCAGGAAACAACCACTAACTTTCCGAGAGCGGCCCGTGGCGCTGTATCAGGACCTGTCCGCCATCACATTGCAGAAGCGCAGGTCCTTCAAGATTACAACCGATTTCCTGCGTGAACATGAGACGCCGTACTCCTGGGGGCATCCCTTCCGTTTGATATTTCGTTGGAACGGGGTGCTTCACCAGCTGCGCTCCTTGCAGGATATTTGCGGTGTCTTGGGGCTCACGGCTACGGAGGAGGATGGAGCAACGCCGACTTGGAGGCGCTCAGATAGAGGAGGTCGGCGGAGGTCGGCGAGAAGACGATCGGCGGCGAGCGCTGGGCGGCCTGACTCGCCCACCATCAGAGCGGACATGGCCAGTGCCCTGAGAGAAGCGGCCAGGGACTCGGCCGCCTCGAACGGTGTGGCCTTGATGGCTTAGACTCACTCCGGGGGGAGATGGACACAGCTTCTTCGATGCCAGGTTCGGGAGCTGGAGGAAGGGTCGGGGGGAACGGGGGGAAGTGAGTGGCCGGACGTCCACTTTTACTACTTTCTACAGACTTGTCCGTTTTGGGACTTGACTGGGACAATGGGTTGTTTGAGTTGGTATTTGGCTAGTTGCCATTGGTTTGTTTGGGGTGGGGTTGGGAGTTGTTCAGGGGTTGGGAATGAACCGTCCGATGTTGCCTGTGTTCGCGCTTGGCCTACTTTTCCCTGTCCCGCGTTGCTGCCCTGCGCCCCTCCTACTCCAGTTACCTGCCCGCGGAATAGCGTCTCCGGTCTTTGGGAGACATGTCGTCCCTGAAGGTGGTGACCCTTAATGTTAAGGGCCTGAATAATCCTGTTAAGCGTAGGGCGATTTTGTCTCTGCTTGAGGGGACGCAAGCTGATATCTGCCTCTTGCAAGAGACCCACTTGTTGTCCCGTGACTGTCATAGAATGCGCTCTGCTAGGTTTCCCACCCAGTTTTTCTCCTCTGCGGCGTCCAAAACTGCGGGGGTGGCCATTCTCATAGCGAGCTCCTTCAAGGGGGAGGTGTTGTATAAATATGCTGAACAGAAGGGGAGGCTTTTGGCATACCGCCTCCGCCTGGGGGGCATATCGTTTACTATTGGCTCCTTATATAGCCCGAATGATCATCAGGAACGCTTTTTGGATTCAGTGCTGGTAGATGTCACTGCCTCCCCCGATCGTCATGTTATTCTAGGGGGTGACCTCAATATAGTCTTCGATTCGGCATTAGATAGGTCGGCGCAGCGGTTCCCGCAGACTGGGGAACTTTCCCAGGCCGGGAAGGCCCGAATCGCTGACATGGATTTGCACGACCTCTGGCGCTCACTCCACCCTTCGGACAGGGACTACTCCTATTATTCGCATGCGCACAGGACCTACGCACGGTTGGACTATCTTTTGGTTAGTGGACCGATGCGCACCGCTGCCACGGCGGCGGACATTGGGGTCCTGACTTTGTCTGATCATGCGCCGGTCGTAGGTGCGTTTGCGTGGCCGGCGACCTCCCCCTCTCGGGGGGTGTGGCGCCTTAGGGACACCCTTCTGCACAAGAAAACAGTTGTGAAACATATTGAGGAGGCCATACGGAACTACCAGGCACATAATAGTAATTCAGACACTTCACTGGCGACACAGTGGGCTGCGCTGAAGGCAGTTCTCAGGGGGGAATTCATCTCCGTCTCCTCGGCAGAAAACAGGGAGCGGCAGCGGAAGAGGGAGGAGCTGACTACTCAGGTCCGGGAGCTCGAACAGGTCCACCGCCGTACGGGTGCTCCAAGGGTTTGGAGGCAGTTGAAGGCTGCTAGGAAGCTCCTGTCGGCGCTGGACATGGATAGGGCGGAATACGCAGCGTTACGTCTGAAGCATGCATTTTATACAGGGGGAGATAGGTGCGGCAAGCTCCTGGCGCATAGGCTCCGAGTCGCGCAACAGCGTAACGTAGTGAAGGAACTCTTGGGTGCGGATGGGGTGGCCGTCTCTGGGGATGCGGAGGTGGCGGAAACCTTCTGCAGTTTCTATGAGGCGCTGTACACCGGGGAGCCCTCCTCACCGCGGGAAGCCGTAGAATATCTAGAATCTGTGCCTCTTCCGGCGCTAGACCCTGCTCAGGCGGAATATCTTGAGCGCGATATCCACGTTGAGGAGGTAATTTCCGCTATAGCCAGACTTAAGCACGGGAAAGCCCCAGGCCCGGATGGTTACACGTCCCTGTTTTACAAAACCTTTTGCCCTGTTGTGGCCCCTATCCTCGCTCGGCTGTTTAACTCCTTCTCCGACCCGGGAGCCATCCCACCAGATCTCCTAAGTGCGACGGTTTCGGTGATCCCGAAGCCTGGGAAGGACCGGGCCTTATGAGGCCCATCTCGCTCCTGAATGTCGACCTCAAGCTGTACACGGGGATTCTGGCGTCCAGGCTGGCCCTGCACCTCCCCGGTCTGGTTGAGGCTGACCAGGCAGGCTTTGTACCCGGCAGGCAAACTGTCGACAACACTAAGCGAGTGACGCACATTTTGGAGAAAGCTTCGCGGATCCCGGGCGAGCGGATGCTGCTGGCGGTGGATGCTGAGAAGGCCTTCGACAGGGTTCATTGGCCGTACCTCGAGCTGGTGCTCAAGAAACTGGGTATCGGTGATAAATTCTGCTCAATGGTTTTCAACTGCTATAGGTACCCTTCAGCGCCGGTGAGGGTCAATGGGTGCAGCTCCCGCAGTTTTGCAATCGAGCGCGGCACGAGGCAGGGGTGCCCCCTTTCCCCACTCCTCTTTGCTCTTTACATGGAGCCGTTCGCCCAAAGGATCCGCCACAACCCAAATGCAATTGGGATCAAGATGGGGCAGTATGTTCACACGGTCAGCCTCTATGCGGACAATGTCCTGCTGACCCTGGATGACCCCAGAAGGTCCCTTCCCGCCTGCATCCACGAGTTGGATGCTTTCTCACGTGTGGCCGGTTTCAAAATGAATATGAGCAAATCGGTGGCTTTAGATGTGTCCTTGGCTACGGACACTAGGCGGGACCTTCAGCGGCTCTTCCCCATGCAGTGGTTGTCGTCCCTGGTGCCATACTTGGGGATTCTGTTGGCGCCGACGTTGCCAGCGATGGTGATGGCTAATTACGCTTCTCTCAGTAAGAAGGTTAAGGAGGAGCTTGGCCGCTGGAGTAAGGGCCTGTTGTCTTGGCTTGGTAGGATCGCTGCGGTCAAGATGACGGTTCTGCCCCAGATCCTGTATCTTTTCCGAGCCTTGCCGCTCCAGCCTCCAGTGGGTTGGATCAGACAGACGCAAGCTGACATCTCACGCTTTGTCTGGCAAGG
The DNA here is from genome assembly GCF_964263255.1 of Lissotriton vulgaris. Taxonomy (NCBI): domain Eukaryota; kingdom Metazoa; phylum Chordata; class Amphibia; order Caudata; family Salamandridae; genus Lissotriton; species Lissotriton vulgaris. The sequence goes on from NC_141699.1 coordinate 293,130,720, forward strand.
CCGCAAGCCCCGGATGAAGAGAGTTCTCTCCACACTTGCCCCGGAAGCGGGGGGCCTTGGTATTCCGGACCACCGTAAATACTTTCAGGCGGCACAGCTACGATACTTTGTGGAGTGGAGCAGGTGGGAATCCGATAAGCACTGGCTTTTTCAGGACCAGGCGGTTGCAGGGCGTACCCTCCAGGAAGTTCCATTCTTGCGCCGCGCTCACCGCCCCCCCCAACCTTTATGCCTCCTTTGTTACGAGGGTTCCCTTGAGGGTGTGGGACGCGGTTTGCGAGGTCCGGGACCTCACCACATTCCCCTCGCCATTTACGCCCATTGTGGATAATCCTGACTGCTCCCCGGGGATGGAGCCGGGCGCTTTCTCCCATTGGAGGACGGCGGGCTGCCGAGCGCTCTTTCAGATCTATGGGTCTGAGGGAGTGGTTCCCTTTCAGCAGCTTCGGCAGGAGTTCTGCCTGACGGAGTCGGATAGACTGCGAAATATGCAGGTCCGACTTTGGGCGCTTCAACCCCAGGTGCGGGACACCGCTGATCGTCAGATAACACCGTATGAGCGGTGGCTGGTGACCCGAGCTTCTGATGCTAAATTGATCACTGATCTTTACAAGTTCTTACAGCCCCCTCCGTTTCACTATTATAACCCGGGCAGGGAACGATGGCACAGGGAACTGGGCAGGACACTTAGGGCCCGATGTAGGTAAATGCCATTTACCGATTTTGAAATACCGAATCCTACCGATTCGGTATTTCAAAATCGGTAAATGGTATGTAGGTCCCAACATCTGGATTCGTTACCGAATCCTTAACAATTCTTTAATTACCGATTCGGTAAATACCGAATCGGTAATGCCCATTCATTCCTATGGGCTTTGAAGCCCATAGGAATGATTAGGCATTACCGATTCGGTATTTACCGAATCGGTAATTAGAGAATTCACAAGGGTGCAGGGGGTGTCACTTTGACACCCTCTGGCACCCCCAAAACAGGCACAGGTGCCATGTGGCAGGCATACCTGCCCTAAGGGCAGGTCTGCCTGTCACATGACATAGGTGTGCATGCACACATGTGCATGCACACCGGAATCGGTATTTTACCATGGATTTGTATTCCATGGTAAAATACCGATTCTGTAAGCCATGTGCAGAAGGTACATTGCCTACCTACATTGCATTTTCGGTAATTTTACCGAATCGGTAAGTATTACTGAATCGGTAATTATTTTACCGATTCGGTACATATTACCGAATCGGTAAATTTACCGATTCGGTAATGATACCGATTCGGTAAAATTACCGAAAATGTGCCCCTACATCTCGGTAACCCTTTACCGATCGGAAACGGCCGAAAATCGGTATTTTCGGCCGATTCGGATCGGTAAAGGGTACCTACATCGGGCCCTTAGTCACAAGGAGTGGGACCAGATTGCACACCGGGCGAGACACTCAGCGTATCATACTGGCCTCGCGGAAACATTCACTAAGGTGTCCACGTACTGGTACTACACCCCAGAGAGACTGCATGAGATGAACAGGCACATTGACAAGGGGTGCTGGAGAGGTTGTGGTCAGGTGGGGACCCTTTCACATATTCTTTGGGATTGTCCCTTGTTGGCCGCTTATTGGAAGGAAGTTCTTGATGAGGTGGACACGCATTTTGAAATTGAGTTACCGCGCTTTCCGGCGTATGTATTGCTGGGCCTTCCTAATGGCCTGATGTATCTGCTGAAGTCCCATAGGGGCAGGCAAATCGCGATTGCGCTGGGCTCAGCGGTTCAGAACATCCTTATCCACTGGCGCACTACCACGGTCCCCTCCATCACTGGCTGGTTGCACAGGCTCTGGCATGTGCTGGGTATGGAAAAATTGTCACTCATGGTAGCGGGGGAGATAGACCAGTTTGATGAGCTGTGGCAACCCTTTTGTGCGCTGTTGACTACCGAATTTAGGGAACTCACCTGTCCGAGGTACCTCAGGCTTCTAAGGCTGACACCACCGGTGATTCCAGCAGACTAGGAGGGGTGGGGGGGCTGGGTTTCGGAGGGGGGGGGATGCGGCAGGGGGGCAGGTAGTGTTATTGGCGGAACATTGGACAGGGTTGGTGGGGGGAGTTGGGGAGTTTTGGGGGGGGGTTCTAGGGGATGGTGGGCTGGGCTTCTTTGTGTCATTACTTATTACTTCCTATGCTCAGACTGCTGGTGTTGACTATGCTCAGAATGGAGATATAGCATGTATTTCGCCTTTTCATTTGCTGTTGCTTCCTTTTCCATAGCGGACTATTTCACTCATAGTGCCATGCTTATTTCCTTGCTTTAATGTATGTGGCCCTAACCTCCTGTTCCCTCTCCCTATGTTTTTTGTCTTAATAAAATGCTTTAAACCTAAAATACCCCTGTACCCCAAATCCCAAACTTACCCCTGAACCCTAAAAATACCCCTGTACCCCAAAACCCAAACCTAGCCCTGAACCCTAAAAATACCCCTGTACCCCAAAACCTAAACCTACCCCTGAACCCTAAAATATCTCTGTACCCCAAAACCCAAACCTAGCCCTGAACCCTAAAAATACCCCTGTACCCCAAAACCCCAAACTTTATCTGAACCCTTAAAATACCCCTGTACCCCAAAACCCAAACCGACCCCTGAACCCTAAAAATACCCCTATACCCCAAAACCCAAAACTTTATCTGAACCCTTAAAATACCCCTGTACCCCAAAACCCAAACCTACCCATGAACCCTAAAAATACCCCTGCACCCCAAAACCCAAACCTAGCCCTTAACCCTAAAAATACCACTGTACCCCAAAACCCATACCTATCCCTAAACCCTAAAACTACCCTTGTACCCCATAACCCAAAACTATATCTGAACCCTTAAAATACCCAAACACCCCAAAACATATACCTCAGTACCCCAAAACATATACCCCCATACCCATACTTACCTTATCCAAACATTTTTAAAAAACATGCTTTTACCATTCATGCATTTACAACGAATTTCGTTGTAAATGTATGCGTAGTAAAAGCATATAAAATGTAATGCCATGCGTTATAATGGTATTGCGGAGTCATGGTACTTTCGTAATGAAAGTATGCAGAGTGATAGTATGCGGAAAGAAAGTTGCAGAATAATCAGTGTTTACCCTCCCCCGGTAAGTACATTGGTGGCACGGCGGCCCACATCTCCAGCAACATACTCATATTTTTTCACCACCCATTTGAAAAATGCACAGGTCTCTCTCATTGATGGCCAGCACCAACATACACTTTTAGACACACCTCCCGCCACAAGTTCTAGAATTGCGAACTTTAGAGCTGGGGAGCTACGTTCGAATCTCGGCATCAGCTCAACATCCTGTGATTCCAGGCAAATCGCTTTGTCTCCCCGTGCCTACCACAAATGAATGTGTTCTTCTGTAATGTAAATTGTGCTCATGCCATGTTGTCGAGTTTGCGCTATATAATATTGCAAAGAAATATAAAGTAGGGACACTCGAGTTCACACACTACTGAACGCGCACTCTTAAGTGCATCAGCAGTGCACTGTGAATCGGAGCGTTTCACAGGCCTGTCACAGATAAGAAACGAAATCCTACAAAACAATATACTACTGGCCGGCAGCAATTCATACCCGGACAACGTCGGCACGGGCTGCTATCAACAATGAAATCATAAACCAAGGACAGATAGAAATTAAAGACTCACTGTATCTATTAAGCGAGAAGTCCTTACAAGATTTCAGCCTGCCGCCAGTGGTCCGAACTAACCTAAGTGGATACCACAATATCGCTATCGCATACAATATTCCAGAGCTAAATAACTACCTTGCTCAACACTTGCCTAACTTAGTTCCCGATCAACAACTCGCCTACAACACCATAGTTGATAGTGTTGAAAAGAAGCAAGGCAAACTATTGTTCATAGACGCCACCGGTGGCACAGGAAAGACTTACCTAATCAACCTCATACTTGTCAAAGTTCGATCTTCAGGGAATTTGGCTCTAGCTGTTGCTTCATCTGGAATAGCTGCCACTTTGCTAACCGCTGGGAAAACAGCACATTCTACCTTTGAACTGCCTCTAACAGTTTCCCTTGAAAGGGATTCAATATGCTCTTTTCGGAAAAACTGACCTTTGGGGACACTGCTTTAAAATGTGTCTCTCATCATATGGGACGAATGTACAATGATACTAAAACCATTGCTGCCTAGCCTTTTTTTACCCGGACAACGTCGGGACAGGCCGCTAGTATATATATATACTGTGGCTTCTGACTTTCTGTGGAGAAGGTATTCGTGGCATAAAACTGCACTGCTAGCCAGCGACGTGCAACAGAAGCCCCTGCACGCAAACTGACCTGGTCATCACTGGCGTTGTTCTGTCTTGGCAGAACTTTCTTTAGTCCGAGGTATCGGAAGGACCAGGCTCACCACTGCATTCAGGAGGAACAGAAGTGGTGCAACTCTGCATTGGGAGAAGCGCACTGCCGCATTTTTTTCCCCCATGGAAGTTTACCTGTTTGTGGCGGTTGTGCAGGTGGGGACGCAAGGAGCTTCAACATTGTGGAAAGACAGTGCGAGACATCGGGTGAAAGCTGGTTGCAGACTCTGCCCTACACGCACACTGGCGACAATCCTGGCAAGAACCACTGCATGCTGGGACATGTAGTTTGTTTCACCCCGTTACATTGAAGTAGGTGACACTGATCTCCGCTTGTGGGTGGAGCCAACTAGAACTATTTGAGTTGGGGCAGAACTGTTGGGCGGCAAATCTCACCTGTTACACCTGGGGCGCTGAAGAGGCCACACGGCCGAAATGCATACGCCCATGCTCACCTGTTTCAACCTCAATAAAGAGACTCCGTTGTATTCCCCTACTGTGGCTTCTGACTTTCTGTGGAGAAGGTATTCGTGGCATATATATATATATATATATATATATATATATATATATATATATATATATATATATATATATATATATATATATATATATATATATACACATATAATATATAAATATTTATTTGTATTACTTGGCAATAAAGAAGAAAACATCTTGCCGTATCTTCGCCGGTTCTGCAGAGCTGGAGGTGGTCCGAAGAGTTACTAGTTGAATATCTATTACAGGCAAGTGTTGATAAAGTCGCTGTAACCTTCTGAAAAACACTTGAGTGTGTGCTTTCCTACTTTTTTCAATTAAGGATTGGAAGCTTTGTGGAATATATATAATATATATATATATATATATATATATATACACACACACCCAGTTCCGGTTTGACGGAGCTGTCGTTTGGCGGTCTGTTACGGGTTACCGGATAACCCCATATATTGCGAAATACCTCCGTCCTCGACAGAAAAGATCTTTGACAAAGGCAGATGCGGCTGCTGAAACGCATTACCAGTTGTTAAATAGTCTTTGAGCGATCCCGAGCCTGCAGGAGTCTGTCTTGATTGAATGGCAGGCGTGTGGAGTTAGATATATATACATACATATTTATCGCACAGAAGAGGATCTTCGTGAAAAAGAGTCCAGACGAGCCCGCTCAGTCAGTCAAGGCAGTTTATTCTTTCATGACAGACAAGAACGATGCGTTTCAACCACGTCCGTGGTCTTGGTCACATGACCATCGCCTCCATTGATTCACATTTAAAGGTATGTGCATGTGATAAAGTAATTAACATAAAATAAATGTTTCCAGCACATGTCGAATAGGTGATGGGGTATGGAGTAAACAGTGAAAACAGACCCAGCTGTTTCAAATAATGGTACATTGTTGCATTTCTTATTATTGCACATTTAAATGCAAAACCACATATAAACAACTACCTCCTATATACATGAAGCATTGGCATGATTTTGGCCGTGAAGGGAGTAGTGCCCTATTCACCAGTAGTGGTGGCTATGGTGATACATTGTGGCTGTGATCCACATCAGACAGTCCTCAGTAGTGTAGGTCTAGTACCCAGGTGAGTACGTGAAGTGACTAGGAGTTGGATATGTGGTCAGCCATACTCCGGTGCTCTTATATGATCGCCTTAACATCAACATATCATGTATCGAGAATACTTCATGCAATGCTACTACAATGAGGATAGTATCGATTTAGGCAATACTTAACATTTGGTTTATCATTGCTATTATAGTACTATTCAATCCAATATACAACAAAACATGTTTGTAGAGGTAAAGAGTGAGTGCAACTTGAGACAATTACAATTTAAAAACAAAAAGGGCGGGGGAGGAGAAGGTAGGGCGTGAGTGTACAGTCAGGGCTACAGGCCAACTGAGCAGTGTATATCCTATAAGTGAGAATACAATTCCTCGTCTTGATTGAGGCCATCTGGATATTTGGTACCTGCTAGGAGGATCAAACGAGACTCAAGTTTATGGAGGGCTGTAATGCGATTTCCTCCCCTAGGGTTGGGTGTGACTGTGTCTAATCTGAAATATCTGGCTTTAGTCCAATTCGACTCATGCTCGCTAGCGAAATGCCTGGCTGTGCTATAGGTTTGATCGTGATTCGTGATTGCTCGCCACTGTTCCAGGATATGTTTTTTTACAGAAAATGTAGTTGATCCAATATACCATAGATTACAAGGGCAAACTATTGCATACACAACATATTCGGTTCCACATGAAATAAACTTGGGTATTTTCCATTTTGTTTTCATTTTTTCCAGTGTCACCTCAAACACATTGCTACTGTTTTTACAAGCCTTACATTTACCACATTTGTGGAAGCCATTGATTTGTTTCAGCCAGCTACATTCTTTAGGTTGTAGGTGACTGTGAACTAGCATATCTCTCAGGGTTGGGCTCCTCATGTATGTCACTGAGGGAGTTGGGTTTATTTAATTTCTCAGAATGGGATATCGCCTGAGAATATCCCTTCTGTTCCTGAGGATGTTTCTAATCTGATTAGATTGGTTGCAGTATCTGGTAATGAATCTGACTTCACTTTTTATGGTGATTTTGGGTGGTCTTTGCTCTGGGGTTTTGTTGATAATCTCATCTCTGGATTAACTTTCCACTCTTTTCTCTCCTAGCAAGATGGCTTTCTGAGGGTATCCCCGCTCCTTAAAACTGGAGTTCATATCTCGTTTGGTGTTTTTGTACGTGGCGAGGCTGCTACAATTTCATTTGGCCCTGAGGAATTCACTATAGGGAATTCCCCACCTGAACCTTGGAGGGTGAGAACTGGCGGCATGAATAATGGAATTCCCTGCCGTTTTCTTCCTAAATAGGTTGGTGACGAACTTCCCTTTGTCTACACTGAGTTTCAAGTCAAGAAAGTCAATAGTTTCTTGGCTGTAGTGTCTGGTGAATCTGAGGTTAACACTGTTTGTATTCAGGCAGTCAATAAACTGATTGAGTTCCATTTCAGACCCCTTCCATACAAAGAAAATTTTGTCAATATACCTGAGCCATGTGGATACATTAAATATCCAATATTCAGTGTGGTCGTTCCAGAGCACCTGCTTCTCCCACCAGCCCACCATGAGGTTAGCGTAGCTGGGAGAAGCAGGTGCCCATCGAAGTATCTTGCAACTGCTTGTAGTGCTCTCTTTCAAATATGAAGATATTCTCCTTCAGGCATATTTTTAATATGTCTATGAGCATGAGGGTATGTTCTAGGAATTCTGCTCTACATTATTTCAGGAAGAACTGACATGCCTTTATGCTGTCACCATGCCTGATGCTAGTGTATAACGACTCCACATCGAGGCTTACTAACCAATGGTCATTGCTCATGTTGACATCCTTAATCGTTTGTAAGAAATGGGTTGTGTCCCTGAGATATGATGACAATTTTTTTACATATGGGAAGAGAAAGTGGTCAACATATCTGCTTGTGTTCTCCAGAAGGCAGTTCTTTGAGGATACTATGGGTCTACCAGGGGGATTAGTGTCATTTTTGTGAACCTTTTTGTGAGAAGGCATAATGTAGGTGCGGTGAGTGCATCATTCTTGAGAAAGCGTATTTCATCGCAGGTGAGCAGGCCCTTGTCCTGCCACATTTGGAGCTTGTCTGTATACATGTTTTTTAGGTGCAAGACAAATTTGCTGTCGACCTTCCCATAACATGTTGAATCACTTAGCTCGCTAAGTAATCGCTTCCTTAGTGCACATGGTCCTAGTCATAAGGACCACGTTACCACCCTTATCTGAAGGTTTGAAAACAATATCCCGGTCTTTCTGTAGTTTGGAGACCGCCTCCCACTGGGTTTTAGTCATGTTACCCCTTTTGGGATTTCCTTCAAGAAGCCCCAGAAAATCCCGAGCTACCAGGTCACTGAAGATGTCAATGTTATCTTTAACTGTAACTGGTCCATGTTTGGATTTAGCCCTGAATTCAGTGCAAGTGGTTTCAGTGATGTCTAGTCCCAATAGGTTTGATATTTCGCCAGTTTGTGCGGGTTTGAAAGGGTCTAATGGGATGCTTACTGCCTCATCTAACGTAGTGATGGCTTATAAGGTAGGAATATCTTCAATGGCTAGTCCTGTGTTACCCGCTATGGTGACCCTGGATAATAATAATAATAATACAAAGATTTATAGAGCGCCTGGTTAAACCTGCTGTTGTGTCCCCGCGCTGTAGTGAGAGGCCGCCGAGCCGCAGGAAGAGCAAGGACAGCGAGTTAGAGCTTACCTAGGTCCACACCAAAAAGATGGGGTTTCAGGTCCTTCCTGAACTTGGTTTCCGCTAACTCCACCCTAAGGCTCAGAGGCAGCTTGTTCCAATTAAGAAGGGCCAGACACCGAAATGATCTGCCCCCCATTCTAGACTTATGTATCTTAGGTACTTTTAGCAGACCCGAACCACAGGATCTCAACTGCCTAGTGGGCACATAGTGAGAAATCAAATCAGCCAGATATGCCGGACTCTTCCCCTGCGAGATGCTGTGACACACACAGAGTGCCTTAAACATCACTCTCTCTCTGACCAGAAGCCAGTGGAGCGAAATTAGGGCCTTCTTTGTCGATGCTCTTCTGGGTGTTGCCTCTTTGTGGTTTTTTCTAGTTGCATGTATTTTACACAATTTCAACTACCTTTCAAATGTATACAAGTCAACTCTTGCTTGCGAATAATCAAACCCCACATCAGGGCAAAAAGATAATCCCAACTCTAGTACATTTCTCTCATCATTGGACAGAACCTTATCAGTAAGATTCATTACTGTTAATTTTGATGTGGTTTCATCCATCATTGGTTCTTATTTTTCTGGCCCATTGTTCCCATATCAGTTGTTCTTTGACTTTCTTCACCTGATGTTCCGCTTACGATTTTTCCTGCATTTCCTTGCGCTTTTAATCTTGGTTTTCCTCTGTTGGAATGTTCTCTTGCTTTCTGCATGAGGCTCAGTTCTTGAGTAAAAGACTGTTGTTTAGTGTTTGCTGTGTTACTATTGTCTGCTGACTCTGCTTCAGAGCTTAAATCCGTTACAGAGTCCCCCTTGGTCGTTTCGAGTAGGCTCAGTGTCTGATCTTTTGTAGTCTCCACTCTTATTTTATCATACTTTTTGGTGAAAGTTAGAATACGCCCAGTCGCATAATCTCTCTCATCGCGTGAACATTTTCGTTCTTTCCTGGCAAATATGTCTTTCTAAAAAGCTTTCATCTTCTCATCCACAGCTTTAATCACTTTTTCTGTTTCTTTCTGATCAGTCTCTTTCCCAAGTTCTTCCATTAAGCCATGGATCTGCTCCAGTATGTTTTTATGTTCATCCCAGGTATTCACTATTAAAATTTCAAGCATTCTCCTGGAACATGCTGATGGAGCAAGGTTTCAAACATAGAGAAACTTGCTTGTATTCAGCCCTCTCGAAATAACTAATAATTCATTTACCAACATGTTTTGTCTACTAGCACTTGCATTACACGACATATATAGTATCTAGGGGAAGCTTTCCTATGTGCTTTTACTAACAGTAACCCGAGTGTTGTAATATGGCCGCCGAAAAAACGCTGGAATTTTACTATGCATGCCTCCGCCACATCTACGTGGTGTGACGTACCTCTGCTTTGGTGGGAAATTCTTGCTTCTGCACACTAGTGCCAAGGTGGCTGCTCTATGCTTACTCATACTTACGCATATGCTGCTGCTTGTACTAAACTTGTCCGTTCTGCTTAACCATTAATACTACAGTATAAATAAAGTAATGGGGTTAGAGTAGAGATAAGTTGTATACAATGCATTCATTTATTTTTGTATTCTAATATGATTCTCTTTGACTTTTATTAATAGCTCGTATTTGGGCATGAGGGGTGACTTGAAACGCCATTTTGAATATACACAGCATCATGTGCCGAGAGAACTGAAAGACCTCGAGCTGTGGCATTGAAACCGTGCCAAGGACTGTCTTGCCCGTGATTCGCCAGGGAACCTCACCCCATGACCTGGGAAAAGGAAGACAACTTGCAAATATGTACAACATTGTATACTAAAATGAAATAATATTGGTGGGCGGAATAAAGTCATGAGAAAATAAATTATGGGCGGGAACTTGATCATTACAACCTAATGACGAATGATCTCATCTTGGTATGGTGTGCTGGCCTCTCCTCGTCTTTCCACCCAATCACTGAATGGGAACACATAGATTTGCAACATTTAGGGGTGGTACATTGCCCTCGAAATGGTATAACTAAGGTAGGTTTGGTTATAGAAATTGTCCGACTTGTCCGAGTAGCTGACCTGTCACTGACCCAATGCATGCTATAGGAGATCGAGAGCAGAGGTGCTGGCGGAGCACTCTGTCAGAAGAACCAAGATTTGTTTGTGGGGAAATTATCGATTACCCAGTCGGGGTACCGAATTTGGCCTGGAGAGAGAGGGGTGTGACGCTGGCCTTGCACTTAGCGGAGGTCACCTGTCCTGAACTGCACTTGTCTTGTCCCTTGGGCACCTGATTAGTCTGGAGCCCTGTCTTTTGCCCCAGCCCATGGCCAGGATTGGTCTTTGCACAATTCTAGGTAAATATATTCCATGTGGTATGTCCTTGAGCTATTTCCCTTTCTCACCCTTCCCGGGTACCAATGTCTAAAGGTGTTACTTAAGCATGGGCGAATTTTGCGAATCTCGCGTTCGCGAATTTTGCGGATTTGCGAACTCGCAATCCGCAAAATCCGCGAATTCTCGCGAATTTGCGGATTTTTTTTGTGTGTTTGCGCGGGTTTCTGCCAGTTCGCGAGGGTTTTGTTCAATGTCGCAAATTGCGAACTTACCTGTCGGGTCGCAAGTTTCGCGAACTTGTTGTTTCTACGTGTCCAGCCTGTTTGGGACACTCTTCTTCATCACTGCCACTCTCTGTCACCACTGCCACTCTCTGACTACTCATGCCACCCTCTGGCCCACCCATGCCACCCTCTGTTTCATCACAGCACCCTCTGGTTGTCCAGTCAGTGTACATTATTGTGGCAACGCAAGCACACCTTCCCTGCCTCAAGTGACCTGAATTAATTTGGGGCTGATTAATGTGTCACAGAATATTTTTTTAGCTGGCACCTGCTTCCTTAGTGCTTCCTGATTAGTGATCTTTTGCACTTGCTAAGTGCTTTCATTGTTGCAAAATTAGTTACAACACCTGCCCTGCCCCAACTGACAATAATGAATTAGGGGCTGATTAATGGATTTGAACTTCCAGCCTGGCTCCTGCTTGTCTCCCTTAGCTGTAATTCCGGACCTTTGTGGCATATGTGTAACTATTCTGAGGTTCAGAGCAGGGTCACATAATAGTTGCAACTGGCAACTGAACTCTGGGGGGGCCCCTCAGGAAGCACTACAGGAAATGGCTACTAATGATGAGCCTGAACTTTTGAACCTGGTAAGTAGTTTCAGTTTTGCTAAGATCGTATTTCTGCAATTTTGCACTTATTCGCGGGGCGCGAAGTTGTACTGGGAAGCCGCGAACTCACGCGAACAGTGCGAGCAAAATCCGCTGCTCGCGGATTTGCGGATTTTGCAGGAGATTAGCAAATCTCGCGGATTGCGAATTTACCGAAAATCCGCAAAATCCGAGAGCGAAACGGATTTTCCGCCCATGCTTAGTGTTACTGTGATTTCTTGCACACTTTATATCTTATTAATAATATTCTTATTTACAAAATTTAAAACTTCTCCCGAGTCTGTGGTTATTACAGGAAAGGTAAAATTTGTTTAAAACAACTTATTTATAGTAACTGCTTTTCGATCCCTAGGACTTATAGCTAAGGTGACAAGGATTGGTAAGTCATGGTTTACAGAACTTAAGTCCTAAAAGGACTCAAAGTACTGATTGACTGTAAGTAGTAGAAAGCAGGACTACAATTTAAAATTGTGAATGTTTATGGGCCCAGGTGAGTATGGTAAAATTGAGCTAGTGGTCCTGTGCACTCTATCAGTATACTTTTCTGGTAGCAGATTGATGGTTAGGTGTTAGTTAAGAATAGGTAGTTAGTGGCATATTGATTATTGATTGTTTATTGATTTATATGTACTAACCAAAGTCCACTTTTGTTGTTAAATGTTGTTTGGAATATCCCGGGATACTGAAAGTGGTTGGTAAATAGAAGACACACTGCTAGGAGGTTACTTGCCTAGATGGAATAGGTGCAGAAAGTTAGGTAAGATTTAAAGCACTAGTTAGGGATTATTTTTCTACTATAAAAGTGAGAGTGATTGGTAATAAAAGAGTTCGCTGGTGAAACTTTGGTCTTATATCACATAGAAAGGGTAATTCTGGAGTAGCAGGTTCTTTTTGCTTAAGTGAAGTAAAGGGAAGGTTGTTTTCCTTGCAGTGCATAAAGAGTAGACGGAAACTAGGTTTGTTCGTTGTGAAAGAAATTGCCTTTCCATTTGAATTTAGTCAATCAGGCACAGTAGCTAATGTTTTCTTGTTTTCAAATAATGAAATGTGTAATTGAAATTTGAAAGAAATTGAGTTGTCGTATTACTTTGCAAGGGAGGGAGTCAGTCGCGGGTGCTGCACTGACGTCATAAAGAGCCGCGCTGGGATTGGTAGAAACAGCCGGTATGTAACCGTGAGAAAGTTGTAAAGGAGGGGTGAGTGCCGAGAGTGAGATTCACGTCACAAAAAAGCCATCATTGGTTAACGCTGCTTGTAAGTTTAAACCTCATTGGTCATTGAGAATAAGAGAAGCGCTGGTATTTGAGAAATATTTCTGAAAAAAGTAAACAAATCAAACTAGTTGAATTAATTGAAATATTGTAGAAAATTAAATAGGTGTGTATGTGGCATCTAGATCCAGCATTTATAAGAAATCGTCCTGATAGAAAATATTTAGGATTTGCTAAAGAACAACAGATTAGAGAAAGACCTTATATCATGTACTGAGAAAAAGAGGAAAATGTCGATTTTCAAGAAGATAAAGAATTATTTCAAAAAGGACAAATTTAATAAAAAAAGAGAAGGGATTATTATTCCACCACCTAATACGCCCGCATATGCCCGCATCATACATGATGGTAGAAAGGGGCTACCACACAAGTGTGTGGTTAGAAAACTGGATAGAGTACACTAAGGAAGATGGTATTTTGGCATTACCGGAACATGGTACCTTTAATGGTAGAATTTTGTATAACTTAAGAACTCGTATGAATGAGTTAGAACCCAGACCTAGATTAACGCAGTATGAAGCATTAGAAGAATGGGAGACAGAGGCGTTTGAGCGAGACAGGTCCAGAAGTGACAGAAATTGGAGTAAATTCGATTCCAGATTTCCTAAAGAGACGAGGGATAAGCAAATGAAAAGATGGAGACAGTCCATGTTAGTGGAAGGATTATATCCTGTTTTTTCTACAGAAGAACCGCCAGGAAGTAAAAGTACAGAGAAAACGAAAAATGTGATGACTAGTGGTGATTCGGATGATGAATATTTAGATGATTTATTTATGAAAAATCCGCCACCTTACCAAGAAGAAACCCATAGAGTTACTCCTAGTGCTCCGTTTTGCAGCCACCTTTAGTTCCACAGATTATACATGAAACCTCATTAGAAAAGGTACTCCAAGAAAGAGAAAAGGAAGCCTTAAACAAACAGCGTAGTGAATTAATTCAAAAGATTTCCCAATTAAATACAAGTCCTGAAGCCCTGACAGTACCAGTAACAATAGGTCGGGTAGTTCCTTTAAATGGAGCTAAGCAAGCTAGTCCTAAAGCTCCTGTTCTGACTACACCCATAGTACTGCCTAGAAAATAAACCTTAATAGTTGATGAACAAGCAAGTGAATGCGAGTCAGTAATTTCCCTAATGGATTTACCTATACGAGTACCAGTTAGTGACTCGATCAGAAAAATGACTCCCTGATGTTCAAAGGAAGTACAGATTGAGACATCTTCAGGAACGAGAAGTGCAACTGTAGTAAGCCCAGTAGAATTAGATCCTTGGACCCAAAACATAGAGAAGCCAAAATCAAAGCCAAAAATATTGGACATATTCAAATTGAGGGTAAAATTAGAAGAAATGGTAGCAGGAAATGTGGGATTGGACAGACTAAATTCTTTCAATGAAGATGAATTGTTGTTTATATGCAGAAGTATTACTCGAAATACAAAAATATTCTATGAAAAGTTAATGCATTTGGCTTCTGAAATGGGACTTGACATTGGTAAATCAAAGTTATTACAGAAGCCTTATAGAGCTGAATTTTCTGACAAAGATTTGGAAAACATGAATGTGTTAGGACGTAAATTGCAGATAAAGGAATTGTTGTTGTTGTTACAACAATGGGGGGATTTAGACAAATGGAAAGTTGGATGGTCAAAGAAAAAGGAAGAGGCACAGGCAAATAAAAACACTTCTGTGTATTCACTAAAAGAAGCAGAAAAAATTGAACGGTTGTGTCCGATGAGAGAAGTACCCAGAGGAGGTTCTGTACATGTCCCAGGGTCCCAACAGGATATTTTATCATTTACTAATGATTTCCCGAAGCTTACAGAAAAACCTGTAGAATGGTACCAGTAAGTTGAAAGGTTTGTGAAAGTGTCGAAGGTACTGTTAAAAGATGTAGATGGTTTAGTCAACATTGTTGTTCCAGCTGATTTGTGGACTGAGTGTAAAATTACAGTAGATTTGCCTAATGATGAATACCCTAGAGACCCAAAGACAGGAGACCCGTCAGAAGATGTAATGAAAAAATATAATCAGGTGATAACTTACTTAAAGGGAAAGATTCCTCCAAAAGAAACAGATTGGACTAAAATAGACAGAACCACCCAAAATAAAGATGAATCTGTACATGCATATTATGAACGCCTCTTGCAGGTGTTTAAACATTGCAGTGGTTTAGAAACCATTGATAATAAGGACATGACACATTTTATCTATCGTTTTGTGTCCGGATTAAAACGAGAAATTTCCCAAATGATTAAAGAACATAAATTATGTTGGCAAGCGAAGCCTGTCAAGGAGATTCTCAAGTATGCAACATACTGTGAGGATGAAATTGATTATAAACAAAAGAAATTAGAAGAAAAAGTAATGTGGGCTCAAGTAAAAATGGCAGAACAACAAGAACTTCAGTTAAGTCAGCAAGCAAATAATCAGAAAAGAGGAGAAGGCCAAGGAGAAGGAAGTGGAGGTAAACCCAGAGGGAAAATGAGTAAAGAAGAGGGAAAGAAAACGTTTCCTTGTCATGGGTGCGGAAAATTGGGGCATTGGAGAAACGAGTGTAAATTAATACAGAATAATAATGTCCAAACTTAAAATTTAAATCCACAAACGCAGAATGTCCTGCTCCCATCAGAAGCGGTCGCTCCACACGCTGCTCCCTGCTTCGCCTGGTATTCGCCAGACTGCTGAGTGCTTATCTCGCCTTGCGCGCTTTAGCCTGATTAATTATTTATTTGAGTTCGTAGCGCTAGATTGCCCCACCTGTTTATTATTAATTAATTGCTGATGTAAATTAGATCGTAGCACTTGATTGCCTAGGTGCGCTTTTACGATAATTTGTACTTGTGCTGTGCTGCCTGCAGACTCATTTGTGCCTGATTGTGCCGGCGCCACTGCCGTTTGCATCTTGCTATTTACGATTGTGCCCCAATCCTGTTTCGATATTGGCTTGCTGCCATTTTGTTGTTGTTGTTGTGCCTCCCTGCCCTGATCTCCACCCCGCTACCGCCTCCCAGCTGATCCTCCCTCCCACTGATACTGTTTACCCCGCTCTGCCATGGTAGCGCTGTGACCGTCCTGCTCCCATCAGAAGCGGTCGCTCCACACGCTGCTCCCTGCTTCGCCTGGTATTCGCCAGACTGCTGAGTGCTTATCTCGCCTTGCTTGCTTTAGCCTGATTAATTATTTATTTGAGTTCGTAGCGCTAGATTACCCCGTCTGTTTATTATTAATTAATTGCTGATGTAAATTAGATCGTAGTGCTTGATTGCCAAGGTGCGCTTTTACGATAATTTGTACTTGTGCTGTGTTGCCTGCAGACTCATTTGTGCCTGATTGTGCCGGCGCCACTGCCGTTTGCATCGCGCTATTTACGATTGTGCCCCAATCCTGTTTCGATATTGGCTTGCTGCCATTTTGTTGTTGTTGTTGTGCCTCCCTGCCCTGATTTCCACCCCGCTCCCGCCTCCCAGCTGATCCTCCCTCGCCCCCGCCCCCTCCACTATCGACATATGACAGATGCTTTCGCGCGCAGCGTTCACGCGCAGCGGACGCGTCCCATGCGCGCCAAAGGTGCGCCAAAGGTAAGCCCGTCTACGCCCGTCCGCGCCTGGACCGCGCCCAACGCCAGACCCTCTGGTCCACGCAAATCCCATTCCACCCGCATAATATACGACGCCGCAACGCTCTCAGCACTCAACCCTGGCCCACTTCCAAACTGCTACCAAGCCGTTCCAGGACACACCCATGGACCCTTCACCTGCCACTCCTGCAAGTTCGACTGCATCAGGAGCCACACCAAATCCACAAACTCCAAACAGAGCTCGGACACTAACCACCTAAAGTGCTTACTGCTCAACACCCGCTCAGTCCACAGACACTCCATCGAACTCTGGAACCTACTCGAGACTACATCGCCGGACGTCGCCTTCCTTACAGAAACATGGATGAACGCCTCATCAGCCCCCGACATCGCCATAGCCATCCCGGACACCTACAAGATCATCCGAAAGGACTGCATCAACCAAACAGGAGGAGGCATCGCCATCGTCCATAAAAACACCATCCGCATCACGACCAGCTCCGACGATAACCTCGCTACTGCCGAACACCTTCCAGATTGACTCCGACCCCAAAACCACACTCAGAGGCACCCTTATCTACAGACCCCCAGGACCCCGCTCACAATTCAGTGAAGACATCGCTGACTTCATTAGCCCACATGCCCTCCCATCCGAGAACTACATTCTACTGGGAGACCTCAACTTCCACCTGGACAAGAAAAATGACAACAACACCACCACCCTTCTGGACAACCTGGCCAATCTCGGACTCAAACAACTCGTTGACACCCCCACCCACTCTGCCGGACACACGCTTGACCCTATCTTCACCTCCAGCAAGCACATCTCCTTCGATCACACCACAGCTCTCCATTGGACGGACCACAGCTGCGTTCACTTCCACTACAAAAAATCCACGACCCATAACCCCCCACAACCAATTCCCCGAAGAAACTGGAACAAAATCACCACCGACCAGCTCCTCTCGTCGCTTCAACAAAACCCCCCTGCCAATTCATCGGACCCTAACCAAGCAACCACCAACCTCACACAATGGATCACCCACAGCGCAGACGAACTAACACCCTTGAAAAACCATCTAATCAAGCAAGGTAACAAAAAAGCCCCCTGGTTCAACGATGACCTTAAGAAATCCAAGAAGTTCTGTCTGACTCTCGAGAAAACCTGGAGAAAAAACCCTAACACTGACAACCTGGCCTCCTTCAAGAACGCCACCCGCAAACACCACCAACTCATCCGATCCACCAAGAAATCAGCATTTAAGGATCGACTTGACAACAATGCCCAAAACAGAAAGGAACTATTCAACATCGTCAAAAAATTCACTAACCCCTCCGCAGGCACTAACGACATCACACCCTCCCAAGACCTCTGCGACTCTCTATCATCATTCTTCCGCAACAAAATCGCCGAAATACATAACAGCTTTCAAAACCAGCCCGAAGACCAGCCCACTCCACCCACCTCCGAACCAAAACCGCCCTCTAACAACCTTTGCGCCTGGAACCCAATCACCACTGAAGACACCATCCGCCTGATGAATTCCATCCACTCAGGATCGCCAACCGACCCTTGTCCCCACCACATCTTCAACAAAGCAGACTCCATCATCGCACCCCATCTCCGAGACGTCATCAACTGCTCCCTCAACTCCGCCACCTTCCCGGAAAACTGGAAACATGCCGAACTCAGCGCCCTTTTGAAGAAACCCACGGCTGACCCAACCGAACTTAAGAACTACCGCCCCATCTCGCTCCTCCCATTCCCTGCCAAAGTCATCGAGAAAGCCGTCAATAGTCAGCTCGCCGCCTTCCTCAAATCCAACAAATCCCTCGACCCCTCACAGTCCGGCTTCCGAGCCAAACACAGCACCAAAACCGCCCTCATCGCAGCTACAGACGACATTCGAACACTACTGGACAATGGAGAAACAGTTGCCCTCGTCCTACTTGACCTCTCCGCAGCCTTCAACACAGTCTGTCATAACACCCTTATACAATGCCTCAGCAACGTCGGAATACAAGGAAAAGCACTGGACTGGATCATCTCGTTCCTAGCAGGAAGAAACCAGAGAGTCCGCCTCCCCCTTTCAAATCAGAGGCCACCGAAGTCATCTGCGGTGTACCACAAGGATCATCACTCAGCCCCACCCTCTTCAACGTATACATGAGTCCCCTCGCATCCATCGCGCGCCAACACAACCTCAACATCATCTCCTACGCAGACGACACCCAGCTGATCCTCTCCCTCACCAAAGACCCAAACACCGCCAAAACCAACTTACATGAAGGAATGAAAGAAGTTGCCGAGTGGATAAAGAGCAGCCGGTTAAAACTAAACTCGGACAAAACAGAAGTCCTCATCTTAGGATCATCCCCCTCTGCCTGGGACAACTCGTGGTGGCCACCAGCCCTCGGAACCGCACCCACACCTACGGACCACGCACGTAACCTGGGTTTCATCCTGGACTCCTCCCTCTCTATGACCAGACAAGTCAACGCCGTCTCATCATCTTGCTTCAACATCCTACGAATGCTCAAAAAAATCTCCGTTGGATCCCCACCGAAACAAGAAAGACAGTCACCCACGCACTGGTCACAACCCGATTGGATTACGGCAACACCCTTTACGCCGGAACCACAGCCAAACTACAGAAAAAACTCCAACGCATCCAAAACGCCTCAGCCAGACTCATTTTAGACATCTCTCGGTAAGCTCACATTTCCGACCACCTGAAAGACCTCCATTGGCTCCCTGTCAACAAGAGAATAACGTTCTGTCTCCTCACCCACGCACACAAAGCCCTCTACGACCTAGGACCCGAATGCCTCAACACACGTCTATCCTTCTACACCCCCTTTCTGCCAACTACGATCGTCCAATCAAGCCCTCGCCGCAATTCCGCGCATCCACAGATCCACCATGGGGGAAGATCCTTCTCCTACTTAGCGGCTAAAACCTGGAATTCTCTCCCCACCCACCTCCGCCTCACTCAGAACCACCTCTCTTTCAGAAAGCAACTAAAAACCTGGATATTCGATAAGTAAATCACCTCCCTCCCTCAAGCGCCTTGAGACCCTCTGGGTGAGTAGTGCGCTATACAAATTTTGGAACTTGAACTTGAATGAGACAGAAGCAACAGGTAATACAGAATCAGTTACCTCAAGCCCCTATGCCAGATTTTGTGAGTCAACCCAAATACAGTGTGGACAACGGATTTCGGGAGGGAAGTAGTAAGAAAAATATGGTAACACCACAGTTTCTTTTACAGGACACGTTTTTTGAGATGGAGGAATACTGACGGGGCCTGAGAGGGGGGAAGAGGATTGCGTACTTGGCGCATCCTTACTGGTAGATCAGTCAGGTCCTAACATTGAAGGGAAAGTGGAGGGAAATGATGTAACCTTTTTGTTGGACACTGGTGCTACTCGTTCTATTG
This sequence comes from Lissotriton vulgaris, assembly GCF_964263255.1. NCBI lineage: Eukaryota > Metazoa > Chordata > Amphibia > Caudata > Salamandridae > Lissotriton > Lissotriton vulgaris. Next base: position 293,150,865 of record NC_141699.1, read on the forward strand.
TGAGAACAGCAGACATCCCAAACCTACCCCTCTCTGGAGAAGCAATCCAAGTAGTGGGCATTTCTAATAAACAAATTAGGACCCTTGTTAAAGAACCAATGGAAGTCTGTATCGGTGATTTTAGAGAGATGCATACATTTGTAGTGTGAAATTCTAGCCCTGTAAACTTGCTAGGAAGGGATCTACTGTGCAAAATGAATTGCACATTCTTTTGCACACCAAATGGTATCGAAGTTCAGCATCCAGATGAAGACGGAGTGTACAAAATTATGCTAGCCAGACAAGAAACAGAAGTTAAAAAGATGTGCCTAGAAGATTTGCCAGGAGAACTAAAAACCTTTGTTAACCCTGATGTGTGGGATTTTTCTGAGAAAGAAGTAGGTCTAATGGCAGATGTCGATCCCATAAAAGTGACAGTGAGAGAAGGTGCAGTTTACCCAATTATTCAACAGTACAAAATGAGTCCAGAAATAAAGGCACAAGTTGCAAAAGAAATAGAGTGTTTAGTTGAACAAGGCATTCTAGAAGAAATGATGAGCAGTCACTGCAATTCACCTATAATTGGCATAAAGAAACCAAACGGAAAGTACAGTGTGGTCCAAGACCTCCAAAATATTAATAAAATTGTCGTCCCATGTTTCCCAGTAATACCGAATCCAGCAGTGATTCTGTATCAAATACCATGGGGAGCAGGGTTGTTCACTGTAATTGATTTATGCTATGCCTTCTTTTCCATTCCACTGCATCCAGATAGCAAGTTTTTATTTTCGTTCAAATTTGACGAGCATGTTTACGTTTAGAATCGTGTTCCACAAGGGTACACGAAAAGTCCATCCATTTTTTATCAGATTTTGAAAAGGTGTCTTGGATCACTGGTGCTACCCGGACAATCAGTCCTGGTGCAGTATATCGATGACCTATTATTGGCATCAAGAACCAGAAATGACTGCGTGATCGATTCCATTCCATTATTGAACCATTTAGCAAAAGGTGGACATAAAGTATCTCCAGAGAAATTGCAATACTGTACAAACTCAGTCAAGTATCTGGGACACCAGATAGAAAGAAGAGTGATTTCTGAAAGAATTAAAACAATTTAAAACATGAAACTTGTCAAGACAGAGCAGACCTTGGGCACAAATTCACTTTTAGCCCCTACCTATAAGATTAAGAGAGGTTACACAGGTTTGCAATCCCCCATTAGTTGGAATCAGCGGGTTGCCAAAACTCTACACCGTCCATAATTAAAAATATTACCACCAACAGGGAGAGCGCGCAGGGAAGGTTTTCGTTTTAGTGTTTTTAGCCGTACTACGCGCTCAGCCATTTCGTGTGCGAGCATTTAGAATACTGCACACTTCAACTGTAGAATCACCGGAGGCGGACGTTATCTTTCTCGTCAGCCATCTCCTTGGGTATTTCTTTGAAGTCTTGGAGTGTTCGGCTGTAAATTATTAACAGAAGATATTTTCTCTGCGAGTGGAAGTACAGTCGGTTCAGGAACTTCAGTCAGGTACCCTTTTCCATTTCGTTTCCCCGAGTTCTGTTATTTTTAAGGTCAGCGCTAAAGTTGGGTAAAAGTTTGTCTTTGTTTTTGCATTCATTGCGAGTGAGCTCAATAGCCGGTACAAAAGGGGGTGGTGATGGACGGAGCATCTGAATCAATCAAACACTCACACCCAGTCAAAAGATCTGGGTTTAATCCATCACCGTTCTTTAGCCCACTCTGCCACCCCAGTTCAGACATGGCTATATGCAAATCAGTCTGACCCTGTGCCTCATGGGAACAGTCCAGCCCGAACTGCCAAGCCATGTCTTCCCTGGACCGGAAACAAGCTTCTGAGACCAACTGACCTCAGTCCTATTTCAAAACTATAGAGTATATTATTACTCCTCAAACTTTGAATGAAATCTCAATGGTGCTTACTAACAAAAACTGACTTGTTACGGACCTGGATGAGATGCCTCATCAAAGATTGATGCGTAATTGGGCATTATCTTGTGGTTTTTTAGATTTTGTTATTAGTGTGAGAATAATTTAACGGAGCTGGACAACAGTAAGCCAGTGTTTGATTCATTGTGCACTGTTTTAATTATTATCACGGGTCCAAGTTTGTTGCATTAAAGATATATTGCAATCACTTTGTGTTTTTTTTTTAATGTTTAGCGTCACAACGGTGGTTCCTGTTTTTACTGTGTTCACTCTTTTTACTAACCTAACGTGGATCTCCCTCTGTTCTAGATTAAATAATCCTGGGCATGAGCCAAAGACTGTTTTTGTAACTAGCATACAAGTAATGACTGCTTTACCTAAACATGTGTTCAATGGAAATGAGAATATGTTTTATTTATGTTTGTTTACAGATCAAGCCCCCGAAGAAGGGCCGATGCGGCCCGAAATGCATTGGGCAGTTCTACCAATAATCATTGATTTGTAATGCATATGTCATTGAGGTTCAGAAATTATGAATTTTGTTATGCATATATAATTAAAAGAGAAAGTTTGTTTTGATGACAAGAATATAGTATTGTGGAAATTATATTTATTTCAATTTCAACAAAATGATTGATTACATTTTTGAATTTGAGATTTTCGCCATGTTAGGGGTAGGCAACAGTGCGTAGAGGCCAAGTGGAAACACTTGACATTTTATTAGCTTAGTTGTTGGCACACTGGGACAGTGTGCATGCCTCAGCAGCACGCCGGGTCAAAGTGATTAAGTGGTTGAATTCAGTTCAAGGAAGTGTTCCTCGTAAATCATTTTCTGAAAAGTACAGTGCCTGCTGAGCCACAGGGTCAGACTGATTTGCATATAGCCATGTCTGAACTGGGGGGGCAGAGTGGGCTAAAGAACGGTGATGGATTAAAACCAGATCTTTTGACTGGGTGTGAGTGTTTGATTGATTCGGATGGTCTGTCCATCACCACCCCCTTTTGTACCGCTTTTGAGCTCAATAGCCAGCATCTTTAAAACCCCGCAGCACTGAGCCTGCAGTTGCGACTTCCTGAAAAGACTCACAAAGACATTTTTGACAAAAAGAGTTATTCAAATTGGGGCCTGAAGTATATAGTGATCTTTTGAATAGCGCGGACGTGACCCTTGGGTATCAGAGCACTTTACATTACATGAGGTAGTGTAGAGATACATCCTGTATAACAGCATTTCACAATGACATCAGGTAGATTCATAAGCATTCATACATATTAGCCGAACAATATATATGCATAAATATTTGAGGTAAGTATTTGGATACATCTTGGCAACGAAGGAGTACTGGGACTTCCAGTACCTAATAGTACTGGAGTGTGATTTCTCTAAGCAGTCTCCCTCCCTGAGACAGTTAATGCTTCTCTCCAATATCGCTGGTGATTTTCTCTTTTAATTACAAGGCTGTTCTGTTTGGTGACATCTATGTCACGGTGCTAGTAAAGAGCTGTCTTGTCTATGGTAGGAACTTACTCATAAGGAAGATCTTAGCTTTCCTCTTAAATGTAACCATGTTTGAAATGTTCCTAATGTTTGGAGGGAGTGAGTTCCAGATTCTGGGTGCTGCTCCAGAGAAAGCCCTATCATATGTTTTCATCTTCCGGAAGATGGTTGTGCATCCATATTCGATCCTTGAGATAACCAAGGATTGGATTGCTATTTTGAGAACCGCTGTAGAGATGAATGGTTTCACTTTCCTAATGTAGTTTAGATGGAAATGGGCACTTTTTGCCATATTTTTGATGTGGGTTTTCATGTCAAGGTTCTCATCCAGCGTGATTCCTAGTGATTTCACTGAATCCACAAGGGTGGGGGTGCAATTTAATGCTGTGATCAGTTTGGTCCATTCTTCACTTCTGTGTGGTTCTTTGGTGGTGAGATTAATAGGAATTCTGCTTTTTTGTGCATTTAACTTCAGATGATTGCACTTTAACCATTGTAATGACTTTTTAGTGCCTCATTTATTAACTTGATGTCTTCGAGAGATGTGATCTTGATATATATCTGCGTGTCATCTGCGTACATGTGAAAGTCAATCTTCGAGTTTCGGAGAATTTCTGTGAGAGGTTCGACATACAAATTGAATAGAGATGGAGATAATGTAGATCCTTGGGGAACTCCAATTGTGTTAGGGCAGGATGGTGATTTTGTCTGGTTGACCAGGAATCTTTGCGTTCTATTCTGAAGGAATGATTCAAACCAGTTCAGCACATTTCCAGACATTCCCATCCTGTCATGGAGTGTGGTTAGTAGTTTTTCATGATTTACTGTGTCAAATGCAGATGACAGGTCAAGAAGGATTAGAAGACATGTACGATTATGGTCTAGGGCCTGTAGTGCGTCATCGACAATATGTAGGATCGCTGTTTCCGTGCTGTGTCCTGTTCTGAAGCCTGTCTGGCAGTCGTCCAATAGTGTGAAATTGGCAATGTGATTGCTTAATTGATTCTACACACATTTCTCAATTAATTTGGCAAGTAATGGGATATTGGTAACTGGGCGAAAGTTATTAGAATCTGCCAGGTCCGCTGTAGGTTTTTTGATGATAGGGACTACTTGTCCAGTTTTAAGGCAACCTGGAAGGATCCCTTGGGAAAGAGAGGCTTTTAATATTTGTGTCCAAATTGGAATGATGATATGGCTGATCTCTTTCAAACATTTTGAGGGAAGTGGGTTGGGATTGTGGTTATTAGGTTTGATGTCCAGGAGTGTTTTGGCGATGGTATATTGGTCATATAGTTTGAATGTATTCCACTGAGCCTTGTTTTTTGTCCTCTTATGGTCGGTATTCGAGGTGATATTGATCAGTGAGGGTGGTTGGATAGAGAGGTTGTCCGCTGCAACCCTGAGCTCTCTTTCTAGCCTGTCGGCCTTGTCGGTAAAGAATGTGGAGAATTCCTCCCAACTTATTCAAGTTTTTGTGGTTTCTTGGGCAGATTTGGCCAATTTATTTGATTATTGTTTCAAGATCTCGAATTGTTTCCTTGGTCTATTTTTGGCGTTATCCAATTCTGATCTGATAAATTCTTTTTTGGAGTTGATGATCTTATTGTTGTATTTGTTTCTGATTTTTCTGAGGGATCTCAATTCGGGGGATGATGGGTGTTCTCTTCATTTTCTTTCAGCAAATCTTAATTTCCTCCTATCTTCATTCAGTGTCTTATTAGACCATGGATTTTTGATCTTCTCTATGACTCTTTTCAGTTTTAGTGGCATGGTTTCATTGACTATATTCTCTACTGATGAGGTGTAGTGGTCTGTCAGATCATTCACATTCTGCAGGTTGTTAGGTGTGTATAAGTCCTTCTCACATCTTCCTACTAGTCGTTCAATGGTCGATTCTTTAGTGTCCCTAGCCCATTTTTTCCCTTTGCTAGGTTGTGTGGTCTTGTTCTTTTTCACGGAGTGTATCAGGAAGGTTATGGCATGGTGATCCGACTAGTCGCACCGAACAATTTCGTGGATTGAAGCATCCTTATTTCTTGATATTATCCAGTCTAACATAGCTCCTTTTGAGTGTGTTGGCTGTGTTCAGGATTGGGTGAGGTTTAGTTCAGACAGAAAGTATTTGAGGGCGTTGAACTTTTTGTTGTTGTTGTCGTCCCAGTGTAAATTAAAATCACCTAGGAATATGTTATTAGCGTGGGTGTTAGAGTTAGCTGTTATGATCTCCATTAGTTGGACTATGAAGGTAGCATTATTTCCTGGTGGATGGTAAAGAGCATGGAGGTTGCACCTTTTACTGTCTGCTGATCTTATATTAAGCCCTAGATATTCACAGGATTCAAATGATTCGGATTGTATTTGGCTGACCTCTATGTCCGCTAGGTGGATGCAGGCAATACCACCACCTGTCCTTTTTAGTCTATCTAATCTCACAATGTTGTAATGAGGAGGCACTAGTAGATCCATAAATGGGGATTAGGATTATGAAAGCCAAGTTTCTGTTAGTATTGTCAGGTCAATTTCCTTGCTAATGATGAGGGCAGCGATGTCTTAAGCATGTTTCGCTGCGGACCGACAGTTAATCAGTAGGCATTCCAGAGGTTTCCCTGATCTACTAGTGTTCGGCTTTTGCGAGTCGGTGGTTAGCTGGACCTGATGTAAGTTGTTAAGGTTGGATTTCCTTTCATTATGACTGGATGTCCTGTTAGCGTCAATTGGTATTGTTCTAATTTCCTCCCCTCTACTACTATCCTTAGGCTCATATGTCCAGAGTAATGCTAAGGTTTCCTCCTCCGACAAGTAATTGTGATTTCTGTCTGGTCTATTATGCCTATTGATTAACGGCATGGCCATCTCACTGCTCTTTCTTTGTGTGTTATGTAGTAGATCTTGGATGTGCTCGACTTTGGAGTGAGTGCTTATCATGTTTTCAAGTATCTTTTTCATCGACTGTAGTGTGTTTCGTATGTCCTGTGACATATCGCCTATTTGTGTTTGTAGCTCTCTGATTTCCCTCTGCATCTGGGATGATGTATTAGGAGTGTACATCCGCTGCTTTCGTGTTTCACTGTTAGTGCTCCAGCGTTTTATATATTTTTACTTACCACCGGTCACTGAGGAGTTTGCTGATCCAGTTGAATAATCTACAAGAGACAGAAAGCGCAAACCCTTATTACTGCTGGTCATTTCTTTAATACTCAACTGTTACAGGAGTATACAGAATAGAATACATATCCAGTATAGAGAGAGGCAAATTACCACACACATTCAAGTAAAGCTTAGTCTAGGGGCAGGAAGGGAAAACACTAAGAATAGTCTGGAAACTTATACAGTTGTAACCATTTGCTTATTGTTGCAGGTGTGCCCTCCCAGTCCTGAAGAATAGCGGTGCGGTCATTGGTGTGGTAGTCTCTCTTGTTATTCCTGATTTCCCTTTCCCCCTCATCTCTAAGTCCAGAGACCTCTGGGTTAGAGGCAGAGGGGAGCTGAGAAGAATTCTATGTAGAGCACCTTCGGTCCTTCGCTCCTGCGGAATCAGGAATTCCATTTACTGCTTCTTGACAACACTACCCCAAACTCAGAAAGAGATCACAATGTTTCTCAGAGTTGTAGGTTACTGCAGGCACTGGGATGTGGGATTTTCAGTACGAGCCAAACCATTGATTCACATGACAAAGAAACGAGCAAAAGACCCAGTTGAGTGGGATGTTGAAAGCATGACTGCTTTCTTAAAACTGCGTAACAGTTTGTGTGAAGCTCCAGCATTAGGGATGCCTGACTATTCAAAAGAGTTTGCACTAGTTTGTGACACAAGAGACAATTGTGCTCTCTCAGTTCTAACCCAGACCCATGGATTAATGCGACAACCTGTGGCATATTTTTCTGCCACAATGGACCCATTGGCATCAGCACTGCCAGGTTGTCTGAACGCAGTAGCTGCAACTTGTATGAGTCTTGAGCAAAGTGAATCCATAATCATGGGACACCCTGTGACAGTGTATGTCCCACATTCAGTTGTGATTCTGTTAACCAGAACGCATACTCAGTACTTAACTCCTAGTCGGATGACTAAATATGAAAGAATTATTATTGGTTCAGAAAACGTGACAATAGTGAGGTGCACTATTTTAAATCCAGCAACCTTATTGCCAGATTCTCACTTTGAGGAAGTAAGAGAGGAAGTCGAACATGATTGTATCGACCTCACTGAATTCAGTACTAAACCACGCTCAGACATACATGAAGAACCTTTAAAAGATCCTGAACATGAGTTATTTGTAGATGACTCATGTATGCTGCAGAAGAGTACCTCTAATCTGACCTATTTACTTTCCAAAAATGAGTAAATCTACACGTTTCTAAGGATGCAACACTTGTAAAAAGTATTCAAACAGACATGTTATTCATCATTTTTTTCTATTTATTTTCGCTTTCATGACTCTAAGTAAGAAATTTTTTTTTATATATGGCATTTTTTAGCATTTTTTACAGTACAATTTTAATATTTCAGTGCTAGAAATTCATTAAGTACAGTGATACACTTTGTGTGAACCCCACATATTGAATAAAAGGTGCTGACAGTCTCACCGTCATTCATTCCACATCACTCTCACAAATACATACATACTCATACTAGTGACAAAAAACAGTAACAACAACATAGACAGGTAATACAGCTGAGAGTCTAGATATATCTATACAACTATATATTCACATCTCTTTATCTCAATGGCGCAAGGTTTGTAGGTTACTAATTCCTTTTTTTCTTTTTCTTTCTTATGCGTGGATCTCAGGCGTATAGGGCCTACGTACGTTTCGGTGAACTCATTATTTAAATCACCTTCATCAGACCCAACATAGACAAAGACAAGTACATGAATATGTTTAAAATCGGGGGGTTCTTCTCATATCAGAGATGGTATGGCAGCTTCTTTTGATACGGTTCTCAATGGTGCGCTATCAGTTATATTTGGACCGAATCGTTTTTTTTTTTTTTTTATGGTGTAAGATTTTTATTGACAGTTACCATCAGAATAACAATAGTACATCTAGTCAGTAATACATTTCGTGCGGTAATGCAGTAGTTTGTACTTTTACACAGCTATTCAGCCGACAACCCTCCGGTTCGGCAGCGAATGTCAGAAATGATGTGGAATGCCATCAGGATACAGTACTCGAAGTTATGAAATCTTACGTTTTCTAGTCCATTTTTATATTTTTGTGAAAAAGAAAATAAACAGAACAAACTCAATGGCTCATCTGTGCTATATAGTCACAAAGCAAGAAGAAAAAATGCTGTCAATGAAGTATGCCGATCCCAACTACCCAGGTAGATACCCCTCCCCCTCAAGCACCATACTAAGTCGAAATCTCTATAGGCAAGGGAACATTTCCGATCCCTCCCCAGAGCACCCCCCCGATTCAATCGACCAGTTCCTCCTCATCCTCCGAATCGTCGTCGTCATCCTCCGGCAGCGGTTCACATATGTCTCCTCTGTATCTATTCCATGCCTCCCATACCTTGTTCCATTTCTTTGGGTTAGCTCTCATTTTATATACAGTTCTTTCAGTTAGCATCAATTTATCCATAGTTCTGCACCACAATGCCAATGTGGGTACTTCCGCCACCCCCCATCTTTGTGCCACGTCGCACTTGGCCACCATTGTTCCGATAGTAACCCACTGCTGTTGTCTAAGATTAAGGTCAGTACCCTCCCAGATATTCAGTAGACAGAGGCGTGGCTCCGGCGTAAGGGAAGTGTCAAGAGCCTGGGATATTGTCCTCATGACCTGTTGCCAATATCTACTTATGGATGGGCAATCCCACCGTGTATGTAATAACGTACCATCCTCCCCACATCCCCTGAGACAGTGTGGGGTTTCAGCCCTATGTATTTTATGTAGGGTGGTCCTTGTGTAATATACTCTATGTAGTATTTTTAGTTGTATAAGCCGGAACCTGGCCGACACCCCTGCCTCCCTTGGAGATGCCATAGCAGCATTCCAATCCGTCTCGTCCATAGCTCCTAACTAATTTTCCCATTTTTCTCGTAAATTCTGTAGGGGATCCGGGAGATTGTTCAACAGTTTGCGATATGTGAGTGAGGTGGCACGTGTCTGTAGAAAGTCTGTAAGAAGCCGGTCCTCTAGGGGTGAGGACTCCGGGATGGTGGTCCCTGGTTCCAGTACCGCCAGCAGAGCGTGCCTTATCTGGATGTACCTATATGTTTCAGTGGGGCCTGGGGCATATTGTTGTTGCAGTTGTGAAAAGGGGAGCACCCCTGTGGACGTCCAAAGATCTCCCACCGTTGAAATGCCTATATTATCCCACTGGGTGAACCCCTTGCTGGACCTAAGGCAACTCAGTTTTTTGGTGTCCCAAAGTGGGGTCAGTTTCGTGATGACCCCCTTCCACTTCAGCCGAGTGAGCGCCCTGTACCATAAAGCAACTGTATGCTTAGTAGGGCCAATCAGTCCCTTAAGGAGACTCGGGTTATATAACAGGGCTAACAAACTTTGCGTCCCCAATTGGGCCCTATCAGCCAGATATGCCGGGTCATCGTGTGGTGCGTGGAGCCATTGATTAATTACTTTAAGTTGGGATGCCCAGTAGTAAAGTTGTACATTCGGTAGCGCTATTCCCCCATCATACCAACCACGGTTAAGTTTAAGGTGGGCAATTCTCGGTGGACGTTCACCCCACAGCAGGGTAGTCACTACTGCGGTGACTTTATGAAAGTAGGAGGGCGGAATTACATCTGGGGTGTTCTCCAGAGCATACAGGAGGCGCGGTAGCACCATCATTTTAAATAAGGCAGCGCGCCCCAGTAGCGTGAGTGGCAGGGCCGTCCAGTGTCGGGCGTCTGCTTTCAGGCGAAGGAGGGGGGGCGCCAGGTTCCGATCATAGAATATGCTCGTGTCACGGGTGACATGTATGCCCAAGTATTTAAAGGAGACATCAGTCAACACTAGAGTACATTGTTCAGGGAGGACTGGTATAGGGCCCTTCAGGACATAAAGGACCGACTTCGTCCAGTTAATGGTATATCCGGAGGCCGAGCCATGTTTATCGCAGAGTGCCAGCAATATCGGGACACTCGATTCGGGATCAGATAAGTAGACCAACATATCATCAGCATACAGAGATACTCTGTCTTCCCAGGCATCCGTCCATTTAATACCTTTCAGTAGTGGTGTCCTTCTAATAACAATAGCGAGCGGTTCAAGGACCAGCGTGAACAATAGTGGGGACAAGGGGCAACCCTGACGAGTCCCACGCGCCAAAGGAATTGCTCGAGAGATGTGGCCATTGGCTGCCACTTGGGCTACCGGGTCTGTGTAGAGAAGTCTAACCCACGATAAAAATTTTGGTCCGAAACCCATCCGGGTCAGAACTGCAAACAGGTATTGCCACTCTACCATATCAAAAGCCATTCTGGCGTCTAACGGCAAAATGGCCGCCAGCTCCTTCAGTAAGTGTGCCCGAGCCAGTGCGCCGTGCACCCTACGGAGATTTAGTGCTGTGCTCCTATGCGGCATAAAGCCCGATTGGTCCGGGTGGATCAATTGGGATAAATGCGGAGTCAGCCTATTTGCAATCAATTTCGCCAAAATCTTCGCCTCCGCGTTGAGGAGCGAGATCGGGCGATACGACATACAGTCCTCAGGAGGCCTGCCAGGTTTTGGGATAGCCACTATCGTCGCCAAGCGCTGGTCTAAAGGCAACGTTCCGGTCCCTCGGCAGTCCTCAAACATGGCCAACAGTGGTGGGCCCAATGCATTCGTCATTGTTTGAAACCATTCGATCGGTATCCCATTAGGGCCTAACGCTTTACCTGTATGCAGTGCACCTATCGCCATACGGAGCTCCTCCACCGTGAGGTCTGCTTCCAGCTCAGTTACCGCCTCCGGCGACAGCGTCTCTACTTCTACATCCTGGAGAGATAGCTCTGCCGCCTCTGCCATGACCACCACCTCCGGGGTATAAACTATCTGAAAGTGATCCGCTAAGAGGTCAACAATTTTGGAGGGGTTCGTGTGACACGTCCCTTCTTGGTCCCGTAATTGTAAAATGTGCCTGCCACCGCCCTGTTTCCTGTCTAACCAGGCCAATAGTTTGTTGGCCTTATCGCCTACATCATAAACCCTACTCGCAGTCGACTCTATATTTTCCAATGTCCGCCGTCTAAGAAGGTTGTCATGTCTTTGCTGGCAGAGGTGCAATGCGTGTCGAGTGTTGTCCGACGGTACAGCCATATGAGCTACGTTAGCCTGTTCCAGCTGCAGTTCTAACTCTACCAGTTCCTGTTTCTGCTTACGTTTATGGTCGGTTATAGCCGCGATCGCCTGGCCTCTCAACACTGTCTTATACGCCTCCCACAGTGTTGTCGGGGAGGACACTGAGCCGGAATTCTCCTGGAAGTAATGCTTGGTGGTTGTTTTTAGGGATTTTCGAACTGGGGGAAGTTTAAGATAACCAGGGTAAATAGGATAGAGTCATTTGCGAGCCGCTGCTGTGCAGGACAGTGTAGCAGTCAAGGGGGAATGGTCCGATATACCCCGGGGCCTAATCTGCACGTCAGTAATCTTGAGTCTGCCACCCCCCAGTGTGAGAAAGTAGTCAATGCGAGACAGGCAGTCATGAGTGGATGAATAGTAGCAATAATGGCGATCAGTGGGGTGGAGCTGCCTCCAGATATCGACCAGACCCTGTGCCTCCAAAAAGTCCCCGAATTTCGTTGGGCCAGTGGGGGGGTGCGAACCGGGAATCTATCCTGATCAGTATTGGCCAGTGCATTGAAGTCTCCGCCCACCATCAGGTCCCCATCCGGGAGTTCCAGAAGAAATTTGCCCAGGTCCGGAAATGCCGATGAATGTAGCGCTGGCGGGATGTACACAGACACCACATTAATGGGCACACCTTCCCATTGCCCACACACTGCCGCGAAGCGGCCATGTTTGTCTGTTTTTGTGAATTGTTGTATAAAGCGCAATGTTTTTTTACCCAAACACCCGTCCCTCAGGACCCTGAGGTAAAGTCCGAATGTACTACCATGTGATAACCTCTCCTATCCAGAGCTCTGGTAGCCGCCCCCACCAAGTGTGTTTCCTAAAGAAGGGCGATGTCGCAGTTCAGTCGCCTGATACACTGCAAAACCAGTCCCCTCTTCACTTTGTCCCCCAACCCCCGGACATTCCACGACATTATTTGTAGCGGTGGCACAGGCCCCACCCCAGTGTCAGTTGTTATGTTTTAGGCCGTGGGAGGTCCGCCATTGTGTAGACGTGCGTGTGAGTGGTATTCCATGGGGTAGGACGGAACTATGGTCGATGGAGAACTTCCCTGCCATGTGCAACCACTCACATGTCGGGGCCTTCGTAGTGCTAGAAGATCAGAGGTGGCACACCCGGTACATGGAATGCGGTCATGTGTGACTATGAGTAATTCCCAGATGATTAGTAGAGCCAAACAATTCAAACAAACAAACCAACGAAACCCCCCCGTTCCCAAAACCCCCACCCGCCCTGCTTCCCTGCTACACGGCTCAAAACTGCCCGCCACCCCAATTTAGCAGAGTGCTTAGACCCATCCCAAAGAAAACACCCAGTTACTTGCTCGTTGGGGGTGAGGAGTACTCCGGAATTAGCGACCCCTCGTACCCTCTGCAGAGGCCCTCGGCCCAGTGTCCATGGCGGTTCCAGACGCAGTCCCAAACAATAATGTCTCATACCTGTCGAGTGTTCATGAGTCTACCTCCTGGTTCGTGTTGCCATTGTCTCTAACTGGCGAGCTTCTGCCACTGTTCATATCAGCTTCTCCAGCGGCGTCCCGGTCGTTCTGATGTGGGCCACTCTTAGTCCGTCCAGGGCGGCGAGAGTGGGAGGCAGGACGCCAGCCGTCCAGCCAGTCTCGTGCAGTCTCAGGGTTATCGAAAAACCAGGTCCTGTTCTCCGCCACCACCCGGAGCCTGGCAGGAAAGATCATGGAGTAAGGAAGTTCTCGTTTCCTGAGTTCCTTTTTAACGTCCAGGAAAGTCTTCCGCCGCCTGGCCACCTCTGCCGTGTAATCCGGGAAGAACGCCACCGTAGAGTTGAGGATTTTCACTGGCGGTGAAACCCGCGCCGCTTGAAGGATGACATCCCGGTTGCGGTAATTAAACATTCTCGCTAGGATCGGCCTGGGCGAGGCCCCTGGCTTAGGCTGACCCCCCGGAACTCTATGTGCCCTCTCGACTGAAAAGAAGGCCGACAGTCCCTTAGGTTGAAGGTGTGTCCTATATTTCCTGGCGGGGAAGGGGCACAAGGTGTCCCCTTCCAAGTTGCAATTCTGTGCCCAGCTAGTGGTATACCTTGGACACTTGCTGTCCAAGAGGGGTAGACAGTTGACACCTGACCGTATCCAGTTAATTGCACATCTTCCACAGCCCAAGACACAAAAGGAAGTACGGGCCTTCATTGGCCTCACTTCTTACTGCAGACAATGGATTCCCCAGTATGCATATCTAGCAAAACCACTCATACAGTTGACAACACAGGAGGCAGAGACTTCGACTGTCCTCCCTTGGACTCAGGAACATACACAAGCTTTTGATGAACTGAAGAAAGCTTTATGTCAAGCACCTGTTTTAGCGACACCATGTTACAGCAAACCTTTTACACTCTTTGTCACTGAACGCGATGGCACAGCATTATCGGTTCTTACTCAGAATCAGGCAGACAAACACAAGCCTTGTGCTTATTTTTCCAGTACATTGGATCCAGTGGCCCAGGCTCTGCCTGCGTGCCTAAAATCAGTTGCAGCAACAGCTCTAGCAATCAGACAAAGCGACTCCATAGTATTAGGACATCCCCTGACAGTACAAGTTCCACATTCAGTGGAAGTTCTCCTGAACCGAACCCAAACACAGCACTTGACCATAGCAAGACTAACAGGATATGAATTGACACTGTTTCAGCCACACATCGAGATCAAACGTTGCAACACATTAAATCCTGCTACACTTTTGCCTTCGAGTACAACAGACCCTGCACCACATGATTGCGTGGAAATAATTAATAATGTAACAAAACCAAGACAAGACTTGACAGACATTGCATTACCCGACCCAGACCTGACACTTTATGTGGATGGTTCATGCATGAGAACAAGTACAGGAGAGTTAGTGGCCGCATATGCCGTGACCACTGATACTGAAGTCATAGAAACACATCGCATTGACACCTTGTCAGCCCAAGCAGCAGAGCTCATTGCTCTGACCCAAGCCTGTATACGAGCCAAGAACCTGAAAGTAAACATATACACAGATTCCCAGTACGCATTCGTAGTCGTTCACGACTTCGGCGTCCTCTGGCAAGAGAGAGGTTTTCTGACCTCCCACGGAGCCAAGATCCAGCATGGTCCCCTCATTCAAGCTCTGTTAGAAGCAATACACTTACCAACAGCCATAGCCATCATGAAGTGCAAAGCACATACTAAAGTCACAGACACTATTTCCCAGGGTAACGACCTGGCAGATCGAACAGCTAAGCTCACAGCTCAGACTCAAACAAACATACCGACTAACACGACTAAGACTGAAGTACCATCACAGACACATTGTATGACAGTTAAGGACCCCATACAAGATGTACTCGACATACAGACACATGCCACTCCAGACGAAATTAAGAAATGGACTGAACTAGGAGGGGCCCAAACAGACCAGGGGTGGATGACAAAGGGAAAGGCTACATGGTTTCTACCCGATTCTATGGTCCAAGTTATCATAAATACAGCACATAGTCCAGCACACTTAGGAGAAAAAGCCATGTTAGATAGCATACAGAATATTTGGTTCAACAAGCATTTACGTGCAGCAGCAAAACAGAAAGTGCGTACTTGCATGATCTGTTGTCAGTTCAATCCAGTCAAAGGCATTCCCGTGGAACAAGGTGGATTTCATCCTCCTGACCACCCTTTCGAAGTCCTCCAGATGGACTATATTCAGATGGATAGATGTCGAGGATTCAAGTATGTCCTCGTAGTTGTATGTGCCCTTTCCAGATGGACAGAAGCGTACCCAGTCCCAGATTACACTGCTGTGACCACTGCCAAACAGTTGGTTCGTGAATTTTTCCCACGATACGGCTTGCCCCGTGTCGTGTACTCAGATAATGGACAGCCATTCTCGTTCGAACTGATGAAACAGGTATCACTCCTGTTAGGGTACCAGTGGAAATTTCACTGCGTACGACACCCCGAAGCAGCTGGTCTCGTTGAGAGACATAATCAGACTCTGAAAACACGGTTAGCGAAAGTCTGTGCAGAAAAAGGTGTAGATTGGATGGTAGCCTTGCCGGTTGCCCTCTTTTACATGCGTATGGTAGCTCATTCCAGAACGAGGCTATCCCCGTACGAAGTGGTCTTTGGCAGACCACCGAATATGTGGGGTACGCCTATGCTGCGCAAGATCACTGATGTTGATAGTAATATGCTGACAGATTACCTGGCTTCCTTGATGTCTGCACTACTCTCTTGTCGTTCACAGGTCGCGGCTGCCTCCCCGGACAACACCCAAGTCAAACCGCATGAAATCGTTCCAGGTGACCATGTTTGTATAAGGAACTTCGACCGCTCAAGCCCTCTGGAGCCCAGGTGGCGGGAGCCGAAGCTGGTGTTGTTGACCACGAGGACCGCAGTAAAGGTCGAGGGAAGGAAAGGGTGGCTACATTCCAGCCACGTAAAAAGATTCCATGGACTGTGTCCAGAGACATTTCCCAAGGACTGCCCTGATTCCGATACTGACACTAAACTCCCCTTGTTAGAAAAAACTCCGCAGCAGGAGTATAGAAGCAAGTTACGGTCTAGTAAGTCAGACAGCGTTTAATTGTTTAAGTCCCTCTCGGGTGAAGCGGTTAGACAGGTTTCTGACATGTATGAGATAGACCCAAATAGTGAGAGAGATAGACAGAAAGTCAAGAAAAACAAATACTGCAAGAATTTGCGTAGCAGATGCATTGTTTTCCTAACCATTATGTTTTTTCTGAGTATAACGATTATATGTATAAGCTTGACACTACATGTTTTCTTTCCTCCTCTTGGTTCACATGTACATTCTTTTTCCAATGACACTGTAGAGCACACATTCAGTGATCTGCCACCTCACGAACTATCCTATCGACTAGCAATGCGCAACAACACTTTCATTCGTATGTTACACCATACTCACCAGACCAGCAACGCTACAAATTGCTGGGTATGTGACCGACTCCCACCTTATCAGAAATACAAGGGAGCTCTGCCCCTCTTTCCCTATCCGTTTACACATAATGGTTCGTGCGGAGCATGGTTTGCTTTAATGTCATCCCTAGATAGTAAGTCCACAGTTTCCCAGGGTGATTGGATATGGGGGAACATGAATACAGTCATGAATAAAGCATGTTTTCCAGACGCAGACGGTCTACCCCAAAGGACAGGGACCGATCTAGAAAATGAAGTATATGCCTTAGGAAATTTTTCCCTCAACCTCATGATCCTGAACGTCCAGTCCGAGACTAATTCGGACTTACCGTTTATAACAGTTTTACCAGTAAAAGGCGAATTATGCGTTAGAAAGAATGGTTCAGTACATCTAGGACACAGTGATTGTAATACTGTGGTCGAATTCAGTGATAAAGGAAAGTCTACTTTCAAAGCTTCCCGTCATTCATATTTTATTTGTGGTCAGACAGCTTATGTACATCTGCCCTTGGATTGGGATGGAACGTGTTATATTGCGTTCCTATTACCACCTGTTTTTCTAGCCCCATCCGATTATCATCGAAATTCACACCTTGTACATATAAGACATAAGAGGGAGATCGAGTCCCCTATTGTCGATCAAACTGAAACAACGTTGGAGCAATATACCGATTTCAATAAAGGATTCTTTTTCTTCATAGGCCCCATCCAAAATAGTAAATTAATACGTAGATTAACCAGAACTTTGGAAGCAGTAGTGAATGAGACTACTTCTGCTCTAGGTAACTTAACGGAAGAACAGTCTGCTATGAGACTTGTTGTTCTTCAAAACCGTCTTGTCCTTGACGTCATCCTGGCCGATAGGGGTGGAGCTTGTAGAGTGATCGGCTCCAGTTGTTGTGTGTTTATTCCTAATAACGCACCGTCAGTATATGCAGCAATAACAAGACTCCATAAGATTGCGCACCAGATACACCAGAATCCAGGCACCTGGACATGGTCCGGTTGGCTCTGGAGTGTGATATCAGCCTGGGGATGGAAAGTGTTATCATTCCTAGGGATAGTATTGCTCATAGTATTCAGTTGCTGTCTCTGTCTACAATGTGGGCCAGCGATTTGCGGCTTGTGCGCCACTGCTTGGGTTCCCCGTCCACGTTCACGTTCCCGTGCTCGAATGAGAAAAGACGAGCAAATGATGTTATATGAACAGATAGATGGTCTCATGAAAATAGACATATCCTAAAGGGTGAAGTAGGGGCCAAGGAGGGAATGAGGAAATAGAAATTTTTGTATGGTCAATGTGTCCCCCACTCACACCCTATCCATATACCTATGCTCCATGTATGTCCATGTTACCATGTAATTCCCTTCCCGTGTCTGCCACAATAATGTCTCTGCATTTTCGTCTAACATTAACATGTCAGTTATTAGGCCTTCCCTGAGTGTAACGTTAATCCTGCACCAAGGCCTGCTTTTCCAATGCATTTACATGATACACGTTTAAATTACGCGAAGCACACGTTTTTGTGGTTCAGTCGAGCCAGACCCTGAATTGAGGCTCCGAGCCTCTTCTGTCTCAGAAAGCTGCAGTTTAGGTATGCATTTCTGACCTCTACCTTACTTCCTGCACAGGCGAGCGGTGCCCGGCTCGGCCTGGCCTGCCTGCCAAGACGGTATTTTGCCTACAGTTATCTGTTCAGCCTCCGTGAAAACACATTCCAGTCTAGTGAAATAGGTAAACATATTCCCGCCTGCAGAGCAAAGGGCCCGGCTTTCCTGTCTCCTTGCAAGTAATTTACTGCACCCGTTGCCATAGTAGGCCCATGCCCCCACGTAATGCACAGAGAAATATAGGCACGCACTAGCATTAGTGATGAATGGCCTCTGCCCGAGAGACCTTTTACTTCAGACAATACATCCTCCAAACACCAGATATCAGATAGGCTATAGGTGCAGGTCGTTCTGACATCCCAGACACCAGACTCCTCTACTAGTGCTAAAGGCAACCCCTAGCTCTCCCCAGTTACACGTCAATTACACGTCATGACTAAGTTGCGCGCGCATGTCGAGCAAAGGTTTCTGCTGACCCTGCAGATTTCCTCCATACATCCACCCACCTGTGACACTCCTATGACATGCCGAGTATACGCCTCTTTACACGCCTCTTTCTACGCCCATATGTTCTTATCTTTCTCTTTTCACTTGCTCCGCCTGGAGTGTTACGCCTACTGTATCCATTGCTATTATGTGATTTTACTATATATATTGTATGATGTTAATAAAAATGTGACATCCCTTCCTGAACCTTAGTGGTGATGGAACAAGATTCTCCCCTGGCTCGAGCCATTGGAATAATGCCCGTATGACTCAGATACCACGGACTCTGCCTCTCATTTTATGAGCTATTCTTATTGATATTTAATGTATAGAAAAATGTATAGGTAATTTTATTTACCACAGTATTACCTGTCTATGTTGTTGTTACTGTTTTTTTGTCACTAGTATGAGTATGCATGTATTTGTGAGAGTGATGTGGAATGAATGACGGTGAGACTGTCAGCACCTTTTATTCAATATGTGGGGTTCATACAAAGTTTATCACTGTACTTAATGAATTTCTAGCACTGAAATATTAAAATTGTAGTGTAAAAAATGCTAAAAAATGCCATATATAAAAAATGTTTTCTTACTTAGAGTCATGAAAGCGAAAATAAATAGAAAAAAATTGATGAATAACATGTCTGTTTGAATACTTTTTACAAGTGTTGCATCCTTAGAAATGTGTAGATTTACTTATTTTTGGAAAGTAAATAGGTCAGGTTAGAGGTACTCTTCTGCAGTTTTTGTCTTTTCTCCCTCCTCTAGACCTAAAATTAAATTCGGGAGTACCCTTGTTAAACTCAGATGACTCATGTATGCACCATGAGGAAGGAGGACTAAGCGCTGCTTATGCTGTGTGCACATTATCTGGTATAGTCGAAGCATCCTATTTACCAGGAGTCAAGTCTGCACGAGTAGCTGAATTGATTGCTTTAATAAAAGCATGCAAAATTGGGAAAAATTGGAGGTTAACCATTTACACTGATAGTCAGTATGGTTACGGGTTGTGCATGACTTTGGCCAGCTTTGGATGCAAAGGGAGTTCATGACTTCTTCTGGAACCCCTATTAAAAATGGACAATTTGTAAAAGAATTACTTGAAACAATTCAATTGCCAAAGAAATTGGCAGTGGTCAAGTGTGCTGCTCACCAATCTGGAAATGACAAAGTGACAGCCGGTAATCGTTATTCTGACCAAGTGGCCAAACATTGTGCCAGATATAAAATGGCAGTAAATAAGAAAATCGAAACATGTGGAAACAGCTGCCAACTTATGCTATTGAGAGGAGTGAATACATGGGAGGAAGTGAAAGATTTACAAGGTGAAGCAGAGCTCAAAGAA
Organism: Lissotriton vulgaris; assembly: GCF_964263255.1. Lineage (NCBI taxonomy): Eukaryota > Metazoa > Chordata > Amphibia > Caudata > Salamandridae > Lissotriton > Lissotriton vulgaris. Next base: position 293,170,960 of record NC_141699.1, read on the forward strand.
AAGGAAGAGTTGCAGAAAATAGGGTGTCAGGCAAGACCTGAAGATGCCGTGATAGTTTACCTAGACGGGAGACCAGTATTACCTGACTGTATGCTTGCATCAATGACTAGGATATAACATGGGGACACACACATAGGTAGCGATGCAATGATGCGATTGTTCAGACAGGATTGGTTCAATGCAAAATTCAGGAACATAGCAGAGAGTCTTTGCCAGAGATGCCTAACATGTCAGCGAAAAGAACCCTGGTAAGAAAACTGTAGTTTGTATACTGGGTTACTTGGGAAGGCAGAAGGCCCATTTATTAGACTCCAAATTGACCTAATTCAGTTACCTGCTTGTCGAGGATTAAAGTATGTCTTGGTAATTGTTTGCCTATTTTCAAAATGGGTAGAAGCATACTTCACCCGTATGAATGACAGTTTAACTGTAGCCAAACTCTTTTTAAGAGAACTCATTCCTCGGTTCAGTTTTCCAGTAACGATTGAGTCAGACCGAGGGAAACATTTTAATAATTAAATTATTGGTCTAATCTGTGAAGCATTCAAAATTGAGCAAAAGCTGCACTGTGCATATCGCCCAGAGGCTTCTGGAGTGGTAGAACAATTGAATGGCACAATTAAAGGAAGATTGTGAAAGATGCGTGAATCTACCGAATTAGAATGGCCCAATGCTCTACTTCTTGTCCTGATGGGACTGAGAAGCATTCTAGACAAGAAAACAGGCTTGAGTCCCCATGAAATACTCATGGGAAGGGCAATGAGGCAGCCATGTGTGCCAGGACATCAGCTGTTAACTATATCTGATGATTTAGTGTTGGAGTACTGCAAAGAGTTGGCTGACCAAGTGCGTTCTATCTCTCACCAGGTTGGGGAAGACACTGAAGCCAGACATTCAGCTCCAGCACATGATTTGAACCCTGGAGATTGGGTAGTGATAAAAAAATCACACCCGGGAAAACTGCCTAGCACCAAGGTGGGGAGAGCCACATCAAGTGATACTGGTCACCACCACAGCTGTAAAGTGCAAGGGAATCCCCAACTGGATCCACGCAAGCCACACTAAGAGGGTAACAGAACCTGACGAAGTTGAGGCTGAAGGTTGTGCAGCTGAAGGGTCTCAAGAAGTTGATCCTGAAGTAGTTGAGGAAGAAAAACCGAGCACCAGTCAGCAGGAATGGATCCCAGTGGTTGATATACCTGAAGTAAGAATAAGAACAAGAAGCCAAACATATTTAGATAGTCAGACTGATAGTGAGGATGGGACAGGACTAGAGGAACGTACTGCGATTACAGAAATCCAAGCTAAGGGTAATCATGAGGAGGACCAGATAAGGAAAGAGCAATATACTCAGACCAACGAAACCCCTATAAGCACACTTTTGTCTGAGGAGGGACAGATAGGTACTAGACAAAACGCACAGGCGGAAGACAATCAAGAATCTGCAAGACCTGTGCAGGACCAGACAGGTCTAGCAAAACGGGTTCAGGGCGAAGAAAAAACTCCAGGCCCAACAAAGGCATATCCTGAACCACGTCAGATTAGTCTAGAAGAACCCATCCAGGCAGAAACGTCAACAGCAATAAGCCCTGGATAAGGTCAGTTAGAGAGGATACCTGAAGTTGATGAAAATCAAGTTGTGCCACAACTTAAAGGAAAAAAAAGAACATCCGAAAAGTCAGAGAGCACACTGCCAGCTAAAAGACTCAGAAAAGGCGATAACTGGCCTTGTTTTGTTCAAAGGCTGAAATATTGTCTAGTCACAATAGATGAAGTACTTGAACAGGTGGATGAAGTAACCAGTCCAACTGAACCATCTACAAGCAATCAAAGAAGGAGAAGTCCACGCTGGAAAAAGCTGAACAATAAATTTAAAGGCCCTGAATGGACATACGTCATCTTTGAAGATTTTGAGAATTTGGAAATCAGTGAGGAAAGTGATAAAGAATTGATTGCTGATCAATATATTGAATAAGTGAGGTCAACTTGAGATAAATCACAGGTGTATTCTGTGTAAAATTCTCAAAGAGGGGTTAAGCCTCCTTAGTCTATATGGCTGGTAAAAGGGTTACTGGAACTACGAAAAGAAGTTGGATAAAGACATGCTGTAGAGTATGCATATGTAGTGTACTGATAGTGCTCATAGTATGGCTAGGACTGACGATAGGAATACCTTACTTGATGGCTGCTAAACAGAATGACACTCGTATACACGGAAAGGTAGCGCACCACAAACAAAATAGAGTAGACTTAGAAGCACCAGATGAGATAGAAATAAATCACTTTAGAAATAGAAATGAAACAGAGATGAATGTATTTGCTAGTCTATTAGTACACTATGTAGAGACAATGCAAATTAGTGACTTTTATGTTTGTATTAAATTACCAACATCAGTAGCTGAAGGTGTTACCTACCACCATTTACCCTTGACTTATGGTATTTCCAGTAGCATATTAACTAGTCTGTTTTATAAAAATGGAAAATTACAGTATTATTATTCTAACATAGATGTCATTTTCGAATCTCATGCTGCTATGTCTCTGGATTTTGAAAAGAAGGGGAACATCTGTCTCCATAGAAAGAAAACTGAGTATAACAACGTATTCATCGGTCCCAGTGAATGTGAACACAATTTCCTCATCATTGGGGGTTGGGGACTAAAAGGAGGAACTGATCCAGTATTTCCTGGAGTCTATTATATTTGTGGGAACAAAGCTTATTTTAAGCTGCCTGGTCATTGGTATGAAAGTTGCTATTTCGGAATAGTATTCCCAAAGGTGTAGCATGTAAAAAGAATCACTGGAAGCAATGAAAACGGAAATGAACTAACACAATACAAAAGAGATCGTTTTTCAGGAATTGTAGGTGATATATTTAGTGCATTGAAACCTTCAGTGGGAGTAATTCTGAACACTCAAAGAATTTGTAAATTGTCTACAGTGGTGGATTGCTTATCGACTGACACTGCTAGAGGATTCTTATTGATCAATACCAAATTGGTTGTGATCAGATCAATGGTTTTACAAAATCGACTTGCTCTTGACATATTATTGGCAAAAGAGGGCGGAGTCTGTAGAATGTTGAAGGCGCAACATTGTTGCACTTACATACCTGATAAAAGTGTTGAAATTGGAAGGTATGTAAGAAATTCTACTCATTTGGAAGAAGAACTGAAACCACTGGAAGTTGATAGTGCATGGAAGAGACTAACTGATGGTCTCTCCTCTGTTGGTAACTGGATTTCTAATGTAGGTAGAAGTATTGTAGATAAACCACTGATGCCAATAATGGGAACATCACTAATAATATTAGTGATAATGATTTGGTACAAATGCTGCAGAAACAGAAAAAGATATACAGTGAATGAGAAAAAGAAGAAACAAAAGATAGATGAAATTCAAATGGAAGCGCTAAAGGGGGGTATATATAAAAGAATTAAAGTGTTTCAGAATAAAAGTGAAAAAAGAACTCCCAAAGTAATTGATGAAATTGAACTGGGAGAGTGTTAAAGTTGGCATCTAGTTCCATAATTAGTGAGGATATAAAATATCATCAAAGAGGGGATTGATGGAGCAAGGTTTCACACATACAGAAACTTGTTTGTATTCAGCCCTCTCAAAATAACTAATAATTAATTTATCAACATGTTTTGTCTACTAACATTTGCATTACACAACATATTTAGTATCTAGGGAAAGTTTTCATATGTGCTTTTACTAACAGTAACCCAAGTGTTCTAATATAGCCGCCGAAAATGCAGGAATTTTGCTACGCATGCGTCCGCCACATCTACTGGTGTGACGTACTTCTGCTTTGGTGAGAAATTCTTGCTTCTGCGCACTAGTGCCAAGATTGCTGCTCTATGCTTACTCATACTTACGCATATGCTGCTGCTTGTACTAAACTTGTTCGTTCTGCTTAACCATCAATGCTATAGTATAAATAAAATAATGGGGTTAGAGTAGAGGTAAGTGGTATACAGCGCATTCATTTATTTTTGAATTCTAATATGTTTCTCTTAGACTTTGTTCATAGCTCGTATTTGGGCCTGAGGGGTGATTTGAAACACCATTTTGAATATACACAGTGCATGTGCAGAGAGAACTGAAACACCTCGAGCTGCGGCATTGAATCCATGCCAAGGACTGTCTTACCCGTGATGCGCCTTGGAACCTCACCCCAAGACCTGGGAAAAGGAAGACAGCTTGCAAATATGTACAACATTGTATACTAAAATGAAATAATATTGGTGGGAGGAATAAAGTCATGAGACAATAAATTATGGGCGGGAACTTGATAAATACAACATAATGAAGAATGATCTCATCTTGGTACGGTGTAATGACCTCTTCTCATCTTTCCACCCAATCACTGAAGGTGAACACATAGATTTGCAAAATTTAGGGGTGGTTCATTGCCCTCGAAATGGTATAACTAAGGTAGGTTTAGTTAGAGAAATTGTCCGACTTGTCTGAGTAGGTGAAGGTGAACTGTCTCTGACCCAACGCATGCTATAGGAGATCGAGAGCAGAGGTGCTGGCGGAGCACTCTGTCAGGAGAATCGAGAATTGTTTGTGGGGAAATTATCGATTACCCAGTTGGGGTACCAAATTTGGCCTAGAGAGAGAGGGGTGTGACGCTGGTGTTGCACTTAGCGGAGGTCACTTTTCCTGAACTGCACCTGTCTTGTCCCTTGGGCACCTGATTAGTCGGGAGCCCTGTCTTTTGCCCCAGCCCGTGGCCACGATTTGTCCTTTCACCATTCTAGGGAAATATATTCCATGTGATATGTCCTTGTGCTATTTCCCTTTCTCCCCCTTCCCAGGTACCAGTGTCTAAAGGTGTTACTGTGATTTCTTGCAAACTTTATATCTTATTAATCATATTCTTACTTATGAAATTTATGATCTCTGTAATTTGGATGAAGTCTCACTTAAAAATTGCATAGATAAAGCTTTTAAAACTTCTCCTGAGTCTGTAGTTATTACAGGGAAGGTAACATTTGTTTAAAACTAATTATTTATTCTAACTCCTTTTTGATCCCTGGGGCTTATAGCTAAGGTGACAAGGATTGGTAAGTCATGGTTTACAGACATAAGTTCTAAAAGGACTCAAAGTACTGATAGACTGTAAGTAGTAGGAAGCAAGACTACTAGTTCAAAGTGTGAATGTTTATGGGCCCAGGTGAGTATGGTAAAATTGAGCTAGTGGTCCCGGGCGCTCTATCATTATACCGTGGTGTTCTCGACCCAGTCTTTTAATACCTGTGGTTTTGGAAAAGATAGTGTTGGGGTGATAAAGATACGGAGTCCTCTGGCGATGCGGTTTACGTCCAGATAGTTGCGAAGTGAAGTTGCCTCCCACCATCTGCTTGTTTCCTTACATCTCAGGCGTTCCAAAGTATTCACTTTCTGTTTCATTGTCGAAGGCGTTTTTTCTACCCTCGCACTCCCTGATGGCTGTGTGCTCATTGATGTGTTGAAAATAGCCCTGGCGGACTCCTCACGCCCTTTCATAAACTCGACTGTCATTGTTTTCTGTTGTGATGTTGAAAGTGCACTTTTTTGCACTACTGTTCCTTTAACTCACTGCACGTCTCTGAGTGGACTGCTCAACTAGAGTTCTGCCTGGGTACAGTGGCGGCGTGATGTGTCTGGAGGGAGTATAGGTCGTCAGCGTTGATGCACCTCAGGTTGCCTTTCTCTCCTTCGCTGAATTCAGGGCAATCCAGTGACTCAAGAAATGGAGGCAGTACCCCAAGGCGTGCTGCTGCTTTCCAGCTCTACTTTCTGCGCTGGTTCACTTTGCTTTGGGTGCCGATAGCGTAACCGGTTTCCTGCCGCACACCTATGTACAACAGCCGGCGGGTACTCACTTCAAGGAAATTCAGTTGAGGGTTGAACGGAGCATGGATTACCCTTCCTGTCGAGTCGGGGCTTTGTTGGCGGGCACCGCCGCTGTATTATCACACAGAAGAGGATCTTCATGAAAAGAATCCAGACGAGCCCACTCGGTCGGTCAAGGCAGTTTATTCTTTCATGACAGACATGGATGTCGCGTTTTGAGCCCGTCCGTGGTCTTGGTCACATGACCATCACCTCCATTGATTCACATTTAAAGGTACGTGCACATGATAGAGTAATTAACATAAAAGAAATGTTTCCAGCACCTGTCAAATAGGTGATGGGGTATGGAGAAAACAGTGAAAACAGACGCAGCTGTTTCAAATTAATGGTAAATTCTTATTATTGCACATTTAAATGCAAAACTATATATAAACAACCAGCTCTTATATACATGAAGCATTGGCATGATATCGTAAACTCATTTTGGCCGTATATATAGATATAGATTAAAATATTTATATATATTTCCAAGGCCTTACAGAGAGAAGAATCCAAAAAAAGGATGATCATCATAGACTCAATGTAATCAAAGATTGAGCATATGAGATCTGAGTTTCTAGAGGTGGAAACTGCCCGCCAATTCGAGTTGCAGAAACACACTTAGCAAAACCCATGGAATCAGTGCAAACATATTCCTTCTAGTAAAAGCAGATTACACGGCCTGGAATTTGAGAACAGCATGTGGGAATGGGACCCTGTTATCCCAAGGCCTACATGTTTTTCACGATTCCGAGCATGGAAAATTGCAATGGCTGGTAACTGGGAGAGATACCACTCAAACTGGTTACTACAGCCACGAGAGCTCTCCTTTTACTGGGCATCTCTTAATGAGGCAAAAAGTGGACTTTGAGTCAGCCTACTTCATTCTGATTATTGAACCGCCCACAGCAGTATTTTAGTCGCACCATCTTTCTATTGGGAGTTTGGATGCATCTGCCTCCACTGGTCTGCGTTCAACTGCCTTTAACCGATGGGCTCCAACAAGTGAGGAGGGGGCCTGCAGACTGTGCAACTACCATACCGAATCATGGCTGCATCTCCTGTGCTGCTGTCCTGCCCTGGACGCCCCCAGAAGACTTCTTTTAAAACCCTTATATTTAAAATGGGGCATTAGGTCGTGTTGGGAAGCACGAGGCCCTGTGCTTTACTTCCTCAGACACTCAAGTGCTTGTAAGGATTGGAAAATTCGTGAGACTTTTGGACAACCTTTTTTACCCTCTTTGGCCCCCGTGCTTCCAGTTCTCCCCCCCCAAAAACTCATCACAGACTTTTTCTGTCCCCTTACTTAGCATTCCTGCACTAATTTATTTTACTTTAGGCCCTGCACTGTATTGTGGTTATACTGGCCCCTACAAGATTGTTTTTTATATGTACAGGATTTCAAATCTTGATTGTTTTTTCCAGTTTTTGCTTTTTTAATATGATAACAGTGCTAATGTTGATATTTTATAGCTATGGTTTTAATTAACTGCGCTAATCCAATAAAAACCTACAACCTACAAAACCACTGGGATGCATAACGCACTATTTTACATTTAAAAATTAGTCAATCATCATACATTTTATAACATCCTTATAAGTTATGTAGCACATGCAGTTCATGTGCAAAGCAATCCATTTTTTTCTTCGCTTTAGCATCCCCTGCTTAGATATTTTGATCAGCGCTCAGCGTAAGTGTGACTTTAAGTTGGCTACCCCACTGACAAATCACTTTTCACACTGGGAGAGCCTGACCTCAATATGGCTGCTGTCCTGTGAAAACAAGAACAATATTGACAATCTCGTGAGACTTTGGAAGTCCATCTGAGATCAGGTTGTCCGATGCCCAGAGGCCACAGCTGCAAAAGCACACCTTTCAGGAGGATGGAAAGGGGCCACTACTGGTATTTAGAACATCTGCCTGCTCCTTCTCATTCTGCCTCTGGGCCCCTGCTAAATCAACCAATGGTTACAGCATTTAATACAAGATGCAAGACAGACTTATTGGCTTTGCCAGCAATTGTTTTCATTATTGCGTAAAGCGATAATTAGAATTCCACTTTGGGGAGACGCAAAACGAGAAAGAGAGAGGGGGAGATAAGGGAATTTGATGGCCTTATGTGTGAGACAATGACTGAGACAGAAGGTACATGAGTAGAGCGGGCTAGGAAGCACGTGAAGGCACAAACAAGGTGCTAGGGAAAGAAGAAAACAAAGGCAGCGCGGGCTCTCAGCAGGCTCGTTCTTGTCAGCCGCTCGACATGGCATGTTCCTGTTTAATGAAAGGTAATCTGAAGTGACTGGCGCTGGCCCTTGGCAGTTGATCTCTCGGTTTCTCGTCTGATGGGCGGCAGGCGTGACATGTTTCTGTTCTGCTGCATTGAGGATTCAGCGGGGTCTTCGCCCTCACTGAAGGAATGCATGCAGTGGGATTCTTCTCTTTGAGCAACCGGCACAAGAACATATCTTTTATTTCTGTGCATGCATTTTTCTAATGCAAGCAGGAATTTGTAGCGAAAAACTGTTTTAAAATGTCAAAGCCAAAGCACAATTAAATGCCAAACATAACATCAATCATCAACTCAGAAATGCAATAAATCTGAAATACCCGGGTAAACATAGAAAAAATAGTACTTGGTTTTTTTCCTGCAGGGAAGATGTTCTTGGCATCAACGTGTTTTCCATTGGCAGTGAATTGCAAATGTCATGGTATATCATTCGTCCATTCATAAAACTTTATTCGATTTTACAATAAAATCATAACAGCACAAAAAGTACATAATTTCATCAGTAAGTGCATCAATCAACACAATGACAGTAATAATAACGAAAAGTTAAAAACAACAGGCCCAGATAATTCTAACCCGCCAATCATTTCTTATTGGCACTCCCGCAAATTTTAACAAATCGAACAGAACCCTAAAAATTACTTTAAATATATGTGTAGAATCTGATTGTCAAAATTTAGAATTCTTAATGTATATTTTTCCCTTAACCTCAAAGCCTGGGTGATAAAATTCAAAACGGCAATACAAATCGTAGGTGATTAAAGACGTGAAGGAAAATCAAACCGTCAATATGTGAATTAAAGATTTCCCTCTAAGAACAGGGCACAAAAATGTGATCTATAAAAATCATACAGTGAACAAAATAACATAAAATGCTTAGTCGTTTGGCTAGAAATCCCATTGCAATCACAACTTGGTAATGAATGTCCCCTGACTGGAAAATCCCCACAATAATGAATCATCTTAAGATTCAACCGCGAAAGATAATATTGTGTTCTGGGGCCACAGAAGATAGAGTTCCATACCGTTACATGTGGCGAGCAAAATATAGTGCAGGATTGTTACCATGTTAATTGCTTTCTCCAGCCTTACATTTTCTCTAAATTCTGGTAACCCAAGATCTTCTTGTGACATTTTAACATAATTTAGCCATGGAATAGACTGAACATTGCCTTGCTTCACACAGTCTTCAACAATGCCACACATAAACTTCAGCTCAGGTGCAGACCAAATTTTTACCCAAAGCAAGATGGTTGCCAGTCCCACCAAGTCTTCAAGAAATCCTAACCCTACTTCATTATGCGTGATAGGGCTCTACGTGGATTTTGGGAGCCCGAAAAGTCTAGCCAAAGCTGTATTCTACACCATCTGGAGCTGCTTCCAAGAAGCAAAACCCCATACTTCCGCTCCAAATGAGGCCACAGTCTGAAACTTGCTTTTGTAAAGCATCACCATTTCCTTTGGAGATTGTGTGACCCAGATTATTGGCAAACCTAAAGACTGTTTCACAAGCTGCTTCCATTTGCTGGGACCTCTGGGTTATAAGTCTGTCCCAATTCAAGTTAGTTGAGAATAAAATGCCCAGATATCTAAAATGTCGGATCTTTATAATAGGTATCCCTCCCACCATAAATATCCAAGAGCATGTGTTTTTAGGGTCACTAGTCTAAATAAATGATTTCTTATTAATACCCTTGAGCTTCATGTCCATCATAAAAGAGTAAAAACGGTCTAGCACAATTGGCAAACCATTAATGGTGCAAGATATAAGCACTGAGTCATCCCTGTAGAGCAGTAAAGGGACCAATCACTCAGCAATTTTAGGAATATCCAAGGTGATGTCTTTAAAAAAGCATCCAATGTGTTAATGTGAAATAGCAATAAAAAAGGGGCCAATATACAACCTTGTCTAACTCCCCTCGTAACTTTAATGGGTTGTCTTGTTATCATCCTCATTATACTGGACCCTCATTGTAGTATCTTGATGCAGCCTTTTCAGAGTCATTAGGAGGGGAGTATCAATTCCCGTTTGCGCCATTCTATCCCATAATTTATGTTTGTGCACTAAGTCCAATGCAGAAGAGAGGTCCATAAAAGCCGTATGTATGGCTCCTCTCCTGGCCTTGACATATTTGCTTAGGATAAGAGACAAATTTAGAGCTTGTTCAGAGGTGCCCATATCTGGAAGGAACCCATATTGGGCCTCTGTAAAGATGGCTCTTTCTATTACCCAATCTCCCAATCTCCCTAGGATCACCCTCCCAAAAATCTTAGCAGAGGAGTCAAGAAGGTGATGGGCCGGTAGTTTGATAAGTCGTTTTATCACCTTTCTTGTAGATAGGTGTAGTCACAGATTTCTTCCAGGAATCAGGTGGACCTGTGATAACTAGTGCTTTGAATATGTTGGTAATTAAATAGGCCCAGAGATCTAGATTATGCTTAAAAAGTTGGTGCCCCATCAGGGCCCGCTGCCTTTCCTGTAGCTGAACTGGGGATGGCTTTCCTCACTTCCCCCACTATTATCGTTTTACTAAAATTCACCAAGCGCTAGGAACTAGAAACAAAGTCCATCCTTTTCAGGATGGTTGCAACCCTATTTTCAGAGGTAAACTTCTTCGAAAAATGAGAAACCCAATCCTGTTCTAAAATAAGTCCCTTTGGATGTTTTCAGAGAAAAAAAGGGTGATTCGCTATCTCCCAAAAGGCTTTATTGTATTTGAAGGAAGCTGCTTGATCCAGATCTACCCATGCTTTAGTCCTTATCTATTTTTTCTTTTTATTTATCCATACTAATATAATAAAGAGAGAGGCCAAACCTTTGAGGCGGGTAATCTCAGGAACCACAGCACCAATCACAACACCCAATACAGCGTTGGAAAGGGCAGTTGCAGCAGAAGGACATAGGCTATGCAGACGTCCACCATATACATTTAAAAGGTAAAAGAACCTTGCCAGCAAAGTAATCCCTTGTGGGCGTGTCTGCGTTGTGCTGTGGATGTGTGCTGGGGGCATGACAAATGCTGGGGGCGTGTGGTACGTTCTGCCCTTCATGCCATGTCTCATATCGTGTGCTGTGGGCGTGTGCAGCGGACGTGGGCGTGTGCGGGGCGCGGGATTACGGGGAAAAAACGCGAGCGTTGTGCCCAATATTTCATTGTTTTTTCTTCCCAGGTTCTGTACATTCCAGCTCCGGGTGTCCACCCTGCTCCCTTTAAATACCCCTGCACCCCATAATCATAACCTACCCTTACTCCTTAAAATACCCCAACACCCTTAAACACTAACCCATCTTAACCCTATAAATATACCCTGTACCCCAAAACCCAAACCTATCCCTGAACCCTATAAATACCCCTGTACCTCAAAACCCAAACCTACCCCTGAACCCTAAAAATACCCCTGCACCCCAAAACTCAAACCTAGCCTTGAACCCTAAAAATGCCCCTGTACCCCAAAAACCAAACCTACCCCTGAACCCTAAAATACCCCTGTACCCCAAAACCCAAACCTAGCCCTGAACCTTTAAAATACCCCTGTACCCCAAAACCCAAACCTACCACTGAACCCTAAAAATGCCCCTGTACCCTAAAACCCAAACCTAGCCCTGAACCACAAAAATAACCCTGTACCCCAAAACTCAAACCTACCCCTGAACCCTAAAAATATCCCTGTACCCCAAAACCCAAACCTACCCCTGAACTGTAAAAATACCCCTATACCTTAAAACCCAAACCTAGCCCTGAACCCTAAAAATACCCCTGTACCCCAAAACCCATACCTATCCCTAAACCCTAAAACTACCCCTGTACTCCATAACCCAAAACTATAGCTGAACCCTTAAAATACCCAAACACCCTAAAACATGGGTACTCATTAACTTTCTCTCGGGGGCCAAATTTACAGTGTGGTTTGTGTCCGAGGGCCGCACCGGTGGGGGGGGTCAGTTGGGAAGGGGGCGGGGCTAGAGCAAAAAAAACCTTTGACCATGAGGTTGATCACAGGTCCCTGCAGCGGACGCCTTCGTCCACTGAGCCACCAGACCCGGCATACACCTCTCTCTCTCTCTCTCTTTCTCTCTCTCTCTCTCACTCTGACTATCTCACTCCCTCTCTCCGTCTCTCCCTCTGTCTCATTCACTCTGACTGTCTCACTCCCTCTCTTCCTCTGTCTCACTCACCGTGACTGTCTCACTCTCTCTCCCTGTCTCCATCTCTCTCTGTTTCCTTCTCCCTCCCTCTATTTCCCTCTCCCTCACTCTATTTCCCTCTCTCTCCTTCCCTCTCTCTCCTTCCTTCTGTCGCCCTCTCTCTCCTTCCCTCTCCCTCATTCCCTCTGTCTCCCCCTCTCTCTCTGTTTCCTTCTCCCTCACTCTATTTCCCTTTGCCTCAATTTATTTCCCTCTCCCTCACTCTATTTCCCTCCCTCTCACTCTATGTCCCTCTCCCTCACTTGTATTTCCCTCTCTCTCCTTCCCTCTCCCTCCTTCCCTCTGTCTCCCTCTTTCTCCTTCCCTCTCCGTCATTCCCTCTGCCCCCCTCTCTCTCCTTCCCTCCCCCTCACTCTGAGCTCTCCCTTGCTTGCTCTCCCTCCCTCGCTCTCCCTCCCTCGCACTCCCTCTCCCCCTCGCTCCCTCTCTTGCTCTCCCTCCCTTACTCTCACTCCCTTGCTCTCACTCCCTTGCTCTCCCTCCCTTGCTCTCCCTCCCTCTCCCTCTCCCTCGTGCTCCCTATCGCTCCCTCACTCTCCCTCCCTCCCACTCTCTCTCTCCCTTGCTCACCCTCGCTTGCTCTCCCTCCCTTCTTCTCCCTCCCTCACGCTCCCTCCCTCCCTCTTCCTCCCTCTCCCTCGCTTGCTCTCCCTCCCTCCCTCGCTCTCCCTCCTCACCCTGCCTGTGTGTGCTCGGGCTGTGACAGCTTCCAGGCGCACACACACTGCCGCACCCAAGCTCTTCACAGGTCTTTAAAAGACCATTCGTATGTTAATGAGGCTTTGTTCACCTCTCAGCGCCCCTGCAGCCCCACTCTGATTATGGTGGGAATCACCCGGCCCCCAGAGAGCAGCAAAGTCTGAGTCGCGCTCTGGCTGCAGACATCTTTAAAACATTTTTTTTTAAACTCGTGTACAATGTCTGCAAGGTCCGTGGGCCGCCAGGGAAGGCTTGTCGGGCCGCCACTGGCCCGCGGGCCGTACTATGAGTACCCCTGCCCTAAAACATATACCTCAGTACCCCAAAACAAATACCCCTATACCCATACTTACCTTATCCAAACATTAAAAAAAACATGCTTTTACCATTCATGTATTTACAACGAATTTCGTTGTAAATGTATGCGTCATAAAAGCATATCAAATGTAATGCCATGCGTTATAATGGCATTGCGGAGTCATGGTACTTTCGTAATGAAAGTATGCGGCGTGATGGTTTGCGGAAAGAAAGTTGCGGAATAATGGGTGTTTACCCTGCCCCAGTAAGTACATTGGAGGCACGGCGGTCCACATCTCCAGCAACATACTCATATTTTTTCACCACCGATTTGAAAAATGCACAGGTCTCTCTCATTGATGTCCAGCACCGACATACACTTTTAGACACACCTCCCGCCACAAGTTCTAGAATTGGGAACTTTAGAGCTGGGGAGCTACGTTCAAATCTCGGCATCAGCTCCACATCCTGTGATTCCAGGCAAATCGCTTTATCTCCCCGTGCCTACCACAAATGAATGTGTTCTTCTGTAATGTAAATTGTGCTCATGCCATGTTGTCGAGTTCGCGCTATATAATATTGCAGGGAAAAATAAAGTAGGGAAACTCGAGTTCACACACTACTGAACGCGCACTCTTAAGTGCATCAGCAGTGCACAATGAATCGGAGCATTTCACAGGCCTGTCACAGATAAGAAATGCTATCAAAAAGAAATCCTACAAAACAATATACCACTGGCCGGCCGCAATTCATACCCGGACAAGTCGGGACGGGCTCCTAGTTACAATACTATAATTCTGTCTTGCTGCTCTAATTACAATTATATCAATCAGATTTTGATTATGTTTGTTTCAGGAATGTATATGCCTTTGTGCAGTCCATGTTAAACCAAGAATGAGCTAAGCTATCTAACTGGGGTTTAGCTACTAGTATGAGTTCAGAGACAAAGGTGCAAATGTTGCTATAATTATCCCGTACCACCATTAGCTGTGCATTTTCAGCTAGGCAGATCCAAAACTTATCTTGGCTATTCATAATAAAGTCTGCGTGAATTTAAATAGGACCTGCATTATACTAAGGGTGGGCGTAATTCGCGAAGTAGCGCTACGCGAAGCTACGCGAAGTGCACTTCGCACTACGCGAACTTCACGTAGCACTACGCGAGTTGCGTAGTAGCATGTTCGCACTGTGCAAGAAGTGTTTTCAATGATTGCACAGTGCGGACAAGCATCCGGCACTGTGCAATCATTGAAAACGGCATCTTGCACAGTGCGAGCTGTAGTTTTCTGCTGCTCGAGTAGATTATTACTCGAGCTGCAGCTTTCTCAACGCGAACTGGTAGTTTCTCATTGAGAGCGGTCGCGAGCATGCGCAACCACTCACAATGAGAAACCTTGCCTCCCCGCGTTGAGAATCTCGCCGGGATGTCATTTTGCTTGCTCGCGGTCGCGAACATGACGTTCAGGACCGCGAACAAGCAAAAAATGAGCTCTGCACTACGCTACGCTGCACTACGCGTGTTCGCACTGTGCTACGTGCAGCTCGCGTAGTGCGAAGTTGCACAAACTTCGCAAACTCCGCGAGCGTAGCGTAGTGCTTCGCCCAGGCCTACATTATACCATTTTCTACGTACCCATTCGTTTGGATCGAGTGTCATAGGTAGTGTCTGGGAAACGATCCGTTGGGTACTGGGTAATAGTGCAAGTGTGGCCATTGTTGCTAAAAGAGGAGGCTAGTATGACCTATTTTCTTATAGTTGGGATAAGAGCATTAGATACTAGAATATGATCAATTATGCTTCCCTTGCCCCTTCCCACATAGTCGAGATGTTTATGTTTGGATCACAACATAGATCTGATAAAAATAAAGATAATTAGTCAACATAATTGTTTTCAATGCTTCTCCATGCTACATCAAGAAAAAGCGACTTTTGATAAACTGCAATTTTATAGTGAAAAGGTCCCCTCACTGTTGCTAACATTGAGCTTGGGTAATTACAGGTTTATGTTTTATCATGTTAATTGCACAGTTTAGCTGCCGCAATCAAGGATGGTCACAACAGGTAACTGGTCAAGGCCTCATGAGTGTAGGAGCTGTCCTCACCAGTGACCGGTTGGCCATTTAACTCCTGGGCATTTCCCGGTGGGCTGAAGCATGTGAGGCCATATTTAAAGTTCCTTGGCTGCGGAAATAGAGAGGATAGAGAGCGATCAGAGAGATAGGGAGGAAAGAGAAGGAGAAGGAGAGAGATAGAAATGGATGGAAAGAAAGAGAGTGATGGAGTAAAAACGCAACAGGCTACTTTGAACATTTTTTCCACTGCTCGTTCTGGTTCCCAGTCCAGCTGTGGGCCTCACACTCAAAAGTCCTAGCAGCAGCAGAACATTCCACCTCACATACACAGGACAGGCGCAACACAGTGTGAGCATCCCTCGCGGTACTGGGGGCAGAAAAGAGAAAAGAGGCAGAGGAAAGCTACCATGATGAGTGCAGAAGATCAAGACCAATATCCTACCACAAAGGCTACAGCTAACAGTGATTAAAACAATAGAAATAACGTGCTTCTGGTGCTCTGGTCATGGGACAGAGATGGCGCCAGACTCAGAGGGCTTATAATAGTGTGCGACCCTTGACCATGTCTTCAGGCCGGTCGCTCCCCACGCCGCATAGCTCCACCTGATTGTGCCCGTGTTCCCGCCTGCTGCTGCTGTGAGTTTGCGCCACTCCTCTGTTGCCCCCAGGTTTGTCTCAGGTTTTTGCCCATCTGCCTGATTCTGCCTGTCTGCTGCTTTTCTGCCACTTTTTGCCTTTTTGCTCCTTCTGCCTGATTCTGTCTGTCTGTCGCTTTTCTTCGCCCCCAGGTTTGTCTCAGGTTTTTGCCCATCTGCCTAATTTTACCTGTCTGCCACTTTTCTTCCACATTTTGCCTTTTTGCTCCTTCTGCCTGATTCTGCCTGTCTGTCGCTTTTCTTTCCTCTTTTTTGCCTATTTGATCTTTATGTGACTTTCTCTTGCTTGGCATTTCTGCCCCTTCCCATTCCCGCCACTGCATCCCCTGCGGCCCACCACCCTCGCTCGCCCATTTGCTCCCCGCACCCACCTCCCAGCTGCTCCTCTCTCTCACCTCCCCTTCTTAATGGCGGCCGCTGCAGCGCGCAGCTGGCAGGCCGCTGCTGCGCCAAAGTCGCGCCAAAGGCGCACCTAAGGCAAGCCTGTCTGCACCCATCCATGCCCATCCATGCCTGAACCGTGCCCAGCACCAGACCCCCTGGGCCCTACGAACGCCACAACGCCCGACGCTGCTACGATGCCAACATCCTCCACAAACTCAATGCCAGCAGATCATCCACCTGCGTCTAGGCCACCCCGGAGCTCATTCACGGGCCCTTCTCTTGCTGGAACTGCAGCTTCACCAGCCACTGAACACCTGCATGTCCTGCCCCCCCACCATGGCATGTTGCAACCATCTCAGATGCATACCACTCAACACCCGCTCTGTCCACAAGCACGCCGTAGAACTCTGGGACCTACTCGACTCATACTCCCCAGACGTCGCCTACCTGGCGGAGACCTGGATGAACCCCTCCTCAGCGCCCGACATTGCCATAGCTATCCCGGACGGTTACAAGATCACCCGCAGGGACCGCATCAACAGACCGGGAGGAGGAATCGCCATTGTCCACAGGAATACCCTCAGAATCTTGACCAGCACCGAAGACACTCTCAGCACTACCGAACACCTGCACTTCCAGATCAACATCAGTCCCAACACCACCCTCAGAGGAACACTCATCTACAGACCCCCCCGGAACCCGGCCACAGTTCAGCGACTCCATCACCGACGTCATCAGCATGCACCCCCAGGCCTCCACAGACTACATCCTCCTCGGAGACCTGAACTTCCACCTCGAGAACGCCAACGACAGCCACTCAACCACCCTGCTCGACAATATCGACAACCTCAGACTCAAACAGCTTGTCATGACCCCCACCCACTCCGCCGGACACACGATCGACCCCATCTTTTCTTCCAGCAACCATGTCACCTTCAGCCACACCACCAAAATCCACTGGACCGACCACCGCTGCATCCACTTCTCCTTCAAGAAATACACCACGCCAACCACTCTCAACGTATCTCCCACCGTAGCTGGAACAAGGTCACCAAAGACCAGCTTATCACCACCCTCACCCAAGATCCACCAAGTGACCCATCTAATACCGATAGAGCTGCCTGCAACCTCAGGCAATGGATTGATGACTGCGCCAACACTTTACCCCCGATCAAGAAACCTCTAACAGACGCACCGACAGAAGGGCCAGCTGGTTCACCACCGACCTCCAGACATCCAAGCAGACCTGCCAAAGACTTGAGAAGAAGTGGCGCCACGAACAGACACCAGACCACCACGCTGCCCTCAAGAACGCCAGCTGCAAGCACCACCAACTCATCCGAACCACCAAAAGAACTTCCTTCAAGGAACGCATCAACAACAACGGGCACAACAGAAAAGAGCTCTTCAACATCGTGAAGGAACTCGCCAACCCCAGCTCCAGCTCCAATGACATCCCGCCGTCGCAAGACCTCTACGACTCCCTAGCCAACTTCTTTCACCGCAAGATCACAAAAATCCACAACAGCTTCAACACCCAGCCCCCCGACAGCCGCCGACACCGCTAACTCACCGCCCCCCAGCCACACCGGCCTCCTGCTCTCCTGGAACCACGTCAATGACAACAACACCATCAAAATCATGAACACCATCCGCTCCTGCTCAACATCCGACCCATGCCCCACCACATCTTCAACAAAGCAAGCTCCATAATGGCACCCCAACTCCAGAAGAACCTCAACAGCTCCTTCGAGACCGCCACCTTCCTGGAGAGCTGGAAACATGCCGAGATCAACGCCCTACTCAAGAAACCCAAAGCAGACCCAAAAGACCTCAAGAACTTCCGGCCCATCTCCCTGCTCTTGTTCCCGGCGAAAGTCATCGAGAAGATTGTCAACAGGCAAGTGACCCACTTCCTCGAGGAGAACAACACCATGGACTCGTCCCAATCTGGATTCCACAGTAACCACAGCACTGAAATCACCCTCATCGCCGCCACTGACGACATCAGGCCCCTGCTGGACAATGATGAAACCTTGGCCCTCATCCTCCTGGACCTCTTGGCTGCATTTGACACTGTCTGCCACCACACCCTACGCACACGCCTCCACAACGTGGGGATCTGCGACAAAGCCCTGGACTGGATCACCTCCTTCCTCACCGGCAGAACCCATAGAGTCCTCCTCCCTCCATTCCGATCCGAAGCTACCAAGATCACCTGCGGCGTACCCCAAGGATCATCCTTCAGGACGACCCTCTTTAACGTCTACATGGCACCGCTAGCCAACATTGTCCAATCACGCGACCTCAACTTCGTCTCATACGCCGACAACACCCAGCTAATCCTCTCCCTCACCAAGTACTCCGCCACCGCCAAAACCAACCTCACGAAGGAATGAAGGCCGTCTCCGAATGGAAGAAGAACAGTTGCCTGAAACTGAACTCAGACAAGACAGAGGTCCTCATCCTCGGCTCCACCCCATCCACCTGGGATGACTCCTGGGGGCCCACAGCGCTGGGACTGCACCGACTCGCACCGACCATGCACGCAACCTGGGGTTCATCCTGGACTTATCACTCTCAGTGACCCAGCAAGTTAACGCCGTCTCCTCCTCCTGCTTCAACAGCCCTCGTAAGACCTATAGATGGATCACCACCGGAACCAGAAGGACATTCACCCAGGCACTCCTCAGCAGGAGGCTGGACTATGGCAATGCCCTCTACTCTGGAACCACGGACAAACTCCAGAAAAGACTTTAATGCATACCGAATGCCTCCAGATACCTCATCCTCGACATGCCCCGCCACAGCCACATCACTGCCCACCTTGTTAAAATATATATAATCGACAGACGTGAACATCGCCGGTGCCATCTTGCCTAACAAGAGGCACTGTATGCACGTAAGCGGCACCCATTTTAGATACCGCTGCCATTTCGTGCGTTGCCGATCACCAGCGCGTCACCCTGACCTCGCTATCATCCCCCGCGCTCTGATAACCCCCAAGCACACATGCTAGTCATAAAGCATCCTCAGCGCGACCCAGCCCCGGAGCCACTTCCCGTACCAAATGTCCATGCCCTTTCATTCCCCTCGCACCAACAGGCCCATCGATAACCTCCTCCCCTGCACCTGGCTGTTCGATCCGGTCTCAGGCAATAGCCAGACCCTGCGGATACAGTTTATTGCCTCCATACAGTAGGAACTCGCTCCCCATCAAAGGGGTCGGAATTAATCAATGACACAACCCTCTTAGATCTGACCGATTCCGCATACTTCAGATTCAGCCGGAATGCCCAGCTGCGCGATACCAATCACCTGCTGAGACCGGGGTGGGGGACATTTGCTGTTGGGTATGTGTGGGAACTAGTTGGAAGCAGGGATTCCGGGGATGTAATAAACCACTGTCAGGAATGTGTTACCATGCAATAAAGAGTTGAGATTGTGTATAAAAGGCTATGCCACAGAGGTACAGTTAATGCACCTTGAGAAGACATTTTGGGGCAGATGTATCAAGATTCCATTTTGCGATTCCTAAATAGCGACTTTTAAGGAATCACTATTTAGAATTCGCAAAAGGGAATGTATGAACAAAATCGCTATATATTTGCGATTCCTTAATCTTCCTTATTTGCGAGTTCGCATTTTGCGAAATCGCAAATAAGGAATAATTTCCCATGCATTCCTATGGGCCAGGAGGCCCATAGGAATGATTGTGAAGTAATTCTCAAATTGCGAATTCGCAATTTTCTAATCGCAATTTGAGAATTATTTCAAGGGTGCAGAGTTGTCTCAAAGACACCCTGCTGCACCCCTGAAATGTACATGCGTGTGCATATAGCGCATATACATGCCTTATGGGCATGTGTGTGCGTCACATGCCACCATCAAAAATGCTAAATTGTGCATTTTTTAAAGACTTCGCAAATTACCATCAACTACAACTTGGTGGTAATTTGCGAATTCTTAAACAGAAATCGCAATTCAAAAAAGCTTCATACATAGCATTTAAGGAATCGCAAAATAGTGATTCCTTAAATGCTATGGCAAAATAAAATGAATCGCAAATTTTTGCTTTTTCTTATTTTGCGAATTTTTGATGCATGCCAAAACATGCAAAAATACCTTTGCGAGTCGCAAAAAGCTTGATACGTCGGCCCCTTTTTTTTTATCCGAATTGACGTGTTCTCCTCCGGAGAAATAAACTTGTTCATCGTTTCCAGTGTCCAGCGCCTGCCTCTTTATTTGATTAGCTAATAATCGAGTGGATTAGAGGCGTAACGCCAAGCAGTGATTGATGATAACTAGGGAAAATCTGCTTTTCTACAACCTGAGAGACCTGCATTGGTTCCCCGTCAACAAGAGGATCACCTTCAAGCTCCTCACTTACGCTCACAAAGCACTCCACAACGCCGGACCAGCATACCTCAACAAGCGACTCACCTTCTACACCAGAACCGCCAGCTTCGCTCTGCTGACCTCGCCACCGTTCCATGCATCCACTGATTGACCACGGTCGGCAGATTATTCTCCCACTTCACCACCAAGACATGGAACACCCTTGAAGGACTGGGTTTTTCTAAGACCCAGCGGTGCCAGGGATAACACCTAAAACCTTTGTGGGTAACCTGTTCCGGCGTACAAATGACAGAGACACGGGACACTTCCTTCGGCGTCAAAGATTCGAGGTTTATTACTGCAGGGAACACAGAAGTCACAAGAAGTACAACACGTGCAAGTTCGAGGAGTCTGCTTCAAATTGTATCTGTGGATCGCTCTTCTTATACAGTTTTTGGGCATAGGATAACATGGTGAACAAAAGATTACAACCCGATTCCCACAGTAAAGGTCATAGGGGGTCGCTTTCATGTATTCAGGGCCCGGAACATAATTACAGTAGCATTTGGCAGTTTCCAACTGTAAAAGTACATCTTCCCACCATTAGTACATTCCGTTCGGCTGTAAACAAATCAAGGAAGAGACAGAAACAGGTGCAGAGGAAGACAAGGACAGTGAACAAATCGAAGAGGGTGTAAAAGGGGTGGTATCAGGAAACACGAGTTGCAGGCATCAAAGGAGACGTGCCTAATGAATGCACAACTGAGACAATAGACCGGCACGGCAAGATGAGCCTCGAGCGGGGCCATCTGCCTTACAGTGTCATCCCCCTCATCATAAAGACACCTTCAAAGGAACACGTGTTTTCCGCAAGAGTTTGGGAATCCAAGGGTCGCGAAGCGGACAGCGTCCGTTCGCTGGCTACTTGAGGGCAAGAGACAAAATGGATGCCGTATCTAAAATGGAACCCGTGGGTTCAGATGAAGAAACCCACGAAACAAACGAACGGTTTAGGCTAGCACAGCGAAAACGCGTACACCCACTAAACTCGTCATTTGCGGTTCATAGATACCAGACTCGACCATATTCGTGCGAGGCGAAAACACCACTTACAATTGTCACGGAACCTCAGATGCTCCTTTTGCCCTCATGTAGGCAAGCACTAGTCGGAATCAGAATCGATCTCGATATTCATCAGACCATCCAGATGCTGTTGCAACATAATTCTATCCATCAGTGTTCCTTTGGTAACAGGAGGCTGCCTTATACACGTCGTAGCACAGAGGCCACATAAGGCAGGACCACACTGCACACAAAGACAACACGTGAACAGGAATGCTACAACAACCCCAATGATCATCAGAATCTTCCAACCCCAAGTCGACATTAGGCCCCAAAACCATCCTAGTAGCGTCCAATCCCCTACGTCCACGTGTATGGACTCGGAGATCTTATGCAACTTCGAGATGGCTTGATAGACAGTCGGAGCGTTGTCTGGAATGAAAATACAACAGCTCGAATGGATCACCTTACATACTCCACCTCGATCTGCTAAGACGACGTCTAAAACCATACGATTTTGTAACGTCATAAGCCTGTCCGCCTGAAGCTCTGCTGTGATGTTGCCAAGGGCACTTGCAGTGATATTAGCTGTCGATTCCACCACTCGAGTCAACTGTCTCAGGTTCCTACTATTGATCATAGGTCCCCAAAACAGCAAGAAACCCTTGAAAAAGTCTCCTACCTCTTGACCGGCAGTGTCCTCTTTGCTAATCACGCCTCTCACAACTCTGGTCTTGTGATAATCTGAGGCAACCGTAAAGGTCGGTGGCAACAAATTTGCAATATAACAGGTGCCCGCGAAGTCAAGGGGCAACCATGTATATGCACGATCGTAACAGACAAAGTACGTACCCTTGGCAGTCAGAAGAACAGGGGAAGAGAGCATTGGTAAAACATACGTTTCAGAGCAAGCACTCTCCCCGAGGTGAGCTCTCGGGCTTCGGTCACGACCTTTCAAACAGAATTTACCAAGGTGGGGTACGATCCATATTGGAGATGAACTTTTGAGCTGTCTATCGCCCACGAGCACACTATACTCAGCCTCACTCTGATCCCTATAGGCTTGCACCTCTTCCTCTGGCATGAGCGATGGTTCATAGATATCCCTATCTAAATCAGCAATCGCTATTGCCAAAGACTTATGGTACGGACTGGGACCAAAGTGCGGAGAACGTGGCTCTCGATTGGGGTAAGAATCTAGTGCACTTCGAAAAATTGTTTGAAATGCTCGAGCTGAACCCTGGGAACTGTTAGGAAGGACCAAGTACGGAATTCCCTTATCGGTGGTATGTGGCATTAACCCGCACACCCAACAATTGGTAGTGTTCATCACCAACTGATGCTGATGAAGAAGCTGAACAAAGGAATTGTTCATGAATTCCGCACGTCTAACCTACTCGTGTTGGGGTAAGATGTGGAAGGAATGAGGAGAGACAGTGGAGGTAGGTTTAGGTTCAGAAGAAGGGGTAGTTGAGGCAGTAGGCAACAATGACTCTATCATGTAATACACCCCACCCACCAATAACGAAGAAACAGTTAGGAATAGAAGGAACACCTGAAACATGAAGCATTTTGTACGTGCAATTCTACGCAGTTCCAATCTTTGGGCTTGAGCCTTTTCCAATTCCAACAGCTTCGAGAAAGCCATCCTCTAAAACCGTCCGCAACGTTCTTGACGCACTTCGTTCTGCGTAGCAGTAGTCAATCCCCAGGAGTTCCTAGGAATCGACGGTCTCCGACCTAGTGTCAGGACCTACTAACCAGAAGGAAGTACCCGTGCGGCCCTACGGTCTACCCGGATGTAAGGTACTTTAATCAAGAATATATATACAGAAATCTCCTAGCTGTGGAAGCAAATACACATATGTAGAAAAAGACTCAAAATTTACAAAATCACAGTTATTCAAAAGTGTTCAGACTGAAGAGTGATAATGGGGTGACGTGGATGTCAGGGGAGAAAGCAAAAATATTTTTTATTTGTCTCTGGTGTTGGAGCGAAGAAAATATCTGCTTCTCCCGGGACGAGTCTGATTGTCAAACAGTTGGTCCAATGATAAAACAGAATCCTGTCGACCAGACAATTGTTCAGATCTTGAGTTCTGTGATGACAAATGTTCAACAATATCGTTCGGCTGCACTGAGGTATCTCCGACAGGCTGAGCGTCGCTGAATGGGACAAAGTTCGGTACGATCTCAGCTTCAGACGAGGCGATGCCCTTCCTCACCCACGAGTCCGCTGGCAAAGGTATAGGTACCTTCTTGGTGTGGGTGGCGTGCACCCAGTGCTTACGCCCCTCCAAACGAACAGCAGTCCTCGTGGCAAGGAGCACCTGGTAGGGTCCGGTGAATCGAGGCTCAAGATTGCGCTTTCGGCCAAAATTCCTCGTCACCACCCAGTCTCCGGGCTGGAGCTGGTGGCCTGGACCCTCCGTCTGCGTCGGCAGTGCTTCAAAGACCTGTTGGTGAATTAACCTCAGTTTAGCAGTCAGATCATGAAGATAATCGATCAACATTGGATATTCAAGATCAGAAAACACACTGGGTCTAGGGACCCCCCAAACATTGACAGGACGGCCGAACACAATCTCATAGGGGCTGAGCCCTATTGGAGAGTGTACAGTCGCCCTGGTTGACAGAAGAGCTAAGGGCAAAGCGTCAGGCCACGAGAGACCAGTCGTAGCCTGAATCTTCGCGAGTTTTAATTTAAGCGTGCCATTGTACCCTTCAACCAAACCTGCTGACTGGGGATGATTGGCGCTGTGGAACTTTTGTGTAATTCCAAGGCCCTTACACACATTCTTCATCACACTCCCTACAAACTCACTTCCATTATCAGACCATACAATCCGTGGCATTCCATACCGAGGAAAGTATTCCTTCAGTAGGACTTTTGCAGTGGACAGGGCAGTATTGTCCTTAAGAGGGTAGGTTTCGATCCATCGGGAGAATGCGCAAACCACAACTAAAACGTACTTTAGGTTATTGCATCGCTCCATATGGATGAAGTCTAACTGAATCACCTCAAAAGGACATGAAGGAGGGGCAAAATGGCCAGGAGGTGTAGGAGTTCCCTTACCAGGATTGTACATCATACATATCATACAATTCTTGACCAATCTCTCAGCACACTTAGCGATACCATCATTCTTCCATACAGGGGACAACAGCTTACAGATACCTTTCGCACTAATATGTGACAAGCCGTGTGCCATCGTCACAACAGCTAGCACATACGCATCCGGCAACATCCACCTCTTATTCTCCGACAAATCAATCCAGCAGCCATTCGCATCCAGCTTTCCCGTACTCTCTTTCCACTTCGTCTTTTCAGTCTCGGTGGCCTCATTCTGAATCTCTTTCACACTCTCGATAGTGTCCTCACACATACCAGTTTCTGCAGGCCACCTTACCGAACTCGTCACATACATTCTAGTTGTAAGGTTCCTGGCAGTCTCCTTAGTAATCTCATCAGCGAACGCATTGCCACGACCAACATCATCCGTCACCTTACGGTGTGCACTACATTTAATAATCGCCACCTGCTCGGGCAATGTAAGTGCATCCAAAAGATCATTCACAAGCTGTCCATGCTGGATCTTTGTACCATGCGACGTCATGAAACCTCTCTCTCTCCACAAACGTCCAAAGCTGTGAGCAACACCAAACGCATACTGGCTGTCCGTAAACACATTCACCCGTTTCCCTTTTCACAAAACACACGCTTTAGTCAAGGCAATCAGTTCTGCCGCCTGTGCAGAATTCTGATTCAATCTCGCAGTCTCCACAACCGTACTCAACGTCACCACAGCATACGCAGTCGTCACGTCACCATTCGGCAACTTAAAACACGAACCATCCACATACAAGGTACCATCGGGGTCTTCCAATGGAGTATTTTTCAGGTCCACACGACCTTTTGTTTCCTCCTCAGTTCGTAAGTAGCAATCATGGGGTGCTACCTCATCTGATTCCATATTAATTGGCAACAAAGTCGCCGGGTTCAGGACATTACAGCGCTTTATTTGAATGTGACTTGCCAGAAGCGTCAGCTCATACCCAGACAACCTTGCACTCGTCAAGTGTTGGGTTTTCGTACGATTCAAGAGAGTGTCGACTGCATGCGGAACCATCACCGTAAGCATATTATCCATGACCAATCCTGCAGATTGTCGGATGGACACCGCAGCTGCCGCTGTTGCTCTCAAACAACTCAGCAATGCTCTGGCTACCGGGTCCAAGGTCGAGGAAAAATATGCACATGGACGCTGCTTACCACCGAATTGTTGCGTCAAGACACTCAACGCACAACCTTCCCTCTCGTGAACGTATAGTGTAAACGGCTTACTGTAGTCACGAGTACCTAACACAGGGGCCGAACACAATGCATCACGCAGTTCAGAAAAACTTTTCTGACATTCTTCCGTCCATGGTAAAGGAGTTGGAACATCCTTGCACGTAAGAGCCACCAATGGTTTCGCTGCAATGAAAAAATTGGAATCCATTGCCTGCAGTATGACGTGATACCTAAAAAGGCACGCACATCTCTCTGAGTCGTTGGCACAGTCATTCGAGCAATCGCTGCAATTCTCTCTGGGGTAAACCTTCTTCCCTCCTTTGACAATTAGTGACCTAGATAGGTTACTTCTTGGCAACAATATTGCAGTTTAGAAGGTGACACCTTATGATGTAAGTCACAGAGATGCTGCAACAGCGACACCGTAGCAATTTTGCAAATGTCCTGAGTATCCGCAGCCACCAATAAGTCGTCGACATATTGGATCAAGGCCGCACCGGCCGGCAACACAAACGCGTCAAGTTGACTCTTCAAGGCTTGGCTGTATATCGATGGGCTCTCACAGTAGCCCTGAGGAGCGCGTTTTATACCTAAAGCTGCGGCCACCTAGAGAGAAACCGAAAAGGTCCCTACTCTCCTCAGCAATCGGAATGCTAAAGAAAGCATTCTTCAGATCGATCACTGAGAACCAAGATGCAGAGGCTGGAATCAGAGTCAATAAAGCCGTGATGTCGGGCACCACAGGGAACTGAGGAATCACAATTTTATTCACCTCCCGTAAATCGATGACAAAACGATAAACAGGAGGCTTAGATGGATCAGTGCGTTTCAGAATGGGCAGCACAGGGCTATTACACACGTTTCCCCGAGTCTCCTCGATAACATCTTTGTCGATCAAATCGTAGATGATCGCTAACAACGCCCGCTCACCATCAAGGGAGATACGATACTGGGGAATACGTGGCAAACGTACAATAGATTTCAAGTGAACAACATAAGGGGAGATTTCAAGCAGGCCCACGTCATTGGGACCTGTTGCCCACAAAGATGCAGGAAGAGAACTCAATTCCGGTGGGAGCTTATCGATGGACAAATACATAGGAGAGATAACTCTCTCACCCAATGTAAGCTTTACTCCTGCATGAGAACAATACAGAGTCGCATACAGACGTTTCAGCAAATCCAGGCCCAAAAGATTTTCACCACAACCAGTAGTCAAAATCAAAGGAGCTTGCAGCTCTCGAGGCCCAATTGTAAGGGGCAAAGGGCGTGAAACCGGATTGCTAACAGGGGCGCCAGAGAATCCAACGGAAACATTTGTTAAGCCAGACAAAGGTGCGCCAGGGAGTTCCGAATGCATGATGGAACTTTTCGCTGCACCAGTGTCCAACAGAAAAGGCTCAACTACGCCCGAGGTGGCAACTGCGACGTAAGGCCCTCTCTGATCAACCGGAACTGATACTACTCCCTCTCCTTGTTTATGGCTGTCCTAGTAATTACCGTAGTCAGTGCCCTGATCGACGTAATAATCGTCCACATTGTACTGTGCGGATCTGCCCTGCGACGATCCACGCTGATCGAAACAATTATTAGAATCAGAAGAATTGTTAGAACAATCATTTTGAACACCGCAACCTCTACCTCGCGAGGCCTGTTGAGGACCACTACGGCCTCCTCTAGATGAATTACCACTATTTCGATCACGCAAAACTGGACACTCGAATTTTAAATGACCCTCGTTTCTACAATAGGCACATTGATTGTACCCTAGCATAGATCTCTGCGAAGAGGAGTCATTCCGAGATTGCGACCTATTTGACTGAGACTGTGATCGATTCCGCTGCTGCGAATCATTCTGATTCGAACACGGAGAATACGCTTGTTGCAACAACACTTTCGTTTTGAGCTCTTTCGTCTTTTTGTCCGCACGATCACTTTCCTCTTTCTCTCTATTCTCATAATATTGGGCCGTAGCCAATATCTGAGCAGAAGTGAAAACAGCCCACGCACTCTCTGAATTCTTTAATTTGTTGTTGAGGTCCGGCAACAAATGCGACACAAATTTGTCCACGAACAATCTCTGACCTCCCTCTGTGACCATGTCTTGACCACTGTGATCAATGAATGCCTCCTCAAATCTCGTAAAGAAATCAGAGACACTCTCATCCTTCTTTTGCTTGCAGGCGGACAATTTGTCCCAGTTAACTTTCATAGCTGGCATAAGCGTTTTCATAAGGGTGATTATTCTCTGAGGGAGATTTGCAATCAACTGTTCGGGCTTAGCCCCACCAACTTGCAAGGCATCCGCGGCAAGAAGTGCAGCCCAGTCACCACCTAATTCTGCTGCATGATCTTCCTGACGAATCTTTGCCCATACCGGTTGCGGTACGACATTGCCAAACAACATATCGATATCGGCAAGATTCATTATCGTAGCATCCACTAGCTGAGACAATTCTTTATAATACCGTGCAGGATTTTTGCGAGGGTCGGGCAAAGTCTGCTTAACCTGCAGAACTTCCGACCGTTTCCACGGAAGATGTATCCACACTCTCTGGAAATGTGGCAAAATAGCAGGATTAGCAGCAGCATCACCTGGCATCCACACTGGCGGAACTTCGCGCATGGGATACTGGCCAGGCGTAGCCATCCACTCCTCAGTTTCGTCTTTAAACAGTGCTCGGGGTATCACAGTAGGACGAAAAGATAGAAGATGCTCGAGAGCACGTCGAACATTGCTACCCACGAGTATACCACTCGCAAACTGAAGCTGAAGTTCAGTTACGTTATCCGGTACTTCGTTGACCTCGTCATTAGATATTGCTTCACGTAAAAATTTGCACATTTCGTCAAACACAAATCTCTGTGTTGGCACATTGAATTGAGAGAAAGTATCAGCAATTGTGCGCGGAGGATTTTTAAGGGGATACCTAATCCAATTACGCGCCATATTGATTAGTGTATCACGTTCCCTACCACCAGGAAGCTGACTCCGTCGTTGGGGAGTGTAAGCGGCTGGACGGGAATAGGAAGGAGACGAGTCCGTGTAGGTTTCAAAGATGGTTTTATTGACTGATACAGTCTGTCTGTGCACGTAAGACGGGTGGTAGTACGGCGAGGTGATCGACTTCTTTCACGCCGGCTCTTTCCCTTCACTCCTTCTTCCCGCCGAAGCTGGGTCCCTCTTCGTTCTCTTCTGTCGGTCTCCGTTGTGTCCCAGACTCCACCGAAGGAGAGAAGCAAAGACAGAGGAAAGTATCAGGACAGGTGTTTTGATGCCACTCGTTATCAGGGAAGGGGGTGGAGGAACACACTGTGCACTTTAAGAAAGGTGACAGTGAGGGAAGTGCTCAGGGGAACTTATTAAGGATATCGGGGTTTTCTCAGTGTTTACTCCACACCCACCCCGCAACTTTGTTACGCACCTCTGTTAGCCACGCCCCTCCGGGGGAGTGGCTGGGCGAAGCGTGTTGTCGTTGGCCTCCTGGCTCCGATGATCTTGCTTGTCGTCCGGGGAACCACCGGCGTCTCGATCCGTCCGTTGTCGGCTCTCTCCGGATGTCGATCCCTGCTGGTGAATCCTCTGGTCCGGACGCTGTTTGCTTCTCGTGCACTCCGCTCGAGGGCTCTCCTTCTCTGTCCTTGGCTGACGTTGGTCCTCGTCCAGGGACTGTCGACTCCGTCGATCTCAGCTCCTCTTCTCCGCCTCCTCCTACTTCCTCTCGCTCCGTCGTTGCCTCCGTTTTACCGCTCCTTCTTCCACCGCTGCTCCACGCCTCTCCGCCTCTCCAATCCACTCTGACCGCTCCTCCGGTGTATAGACACACCTGGTCCTGTGGCTGTGAGCCTTTTAAGTCCGCCCAAGGCTCCTCCTCTTCATCAGTCATACCTGGCCAGTTAAAGGGACCTTGTTCCCATTCCGCTTCGTCTCCACCGAAGGGCTCTTCCACTCTGTGCCACGTAGGTGCGTCTGTTTCCTGGTGAGAAAAGAGGGGGGGGTCACAAGTTACGAGTCCCTCATCGCATACCTGGGCCAGGGGCTCCCCCACCTCGCTACACACCTCCCCCCCTGGACTCTTCCGTTCGGGAAGGGGATTACGGGATAGGTAGTCCGCCCCAGTGTTGTCCACCCCTTTCTTGTGGCAAACCCGAAAGGCATAAGGTTGCAATGATAAAAACCACCGCAACACCCGTGGATTGTTTGATTTGTTCCGGGCCATCCACAAGAGGGGGCATGGTCCGTGTACAGTGTGAAGGGACGCCCCTCAAGGTAATAAGCCAACTTCCCCACAGCCCACCGAATCGCCAAGCACTCTTTTTCCACAGTTGGGTACTTCAATTCTCTTGGGAACAGTTTGCGGCTCACATAAACCACAGGATGGTCCACTCCATCCTCTCCTGGTTGGGATAGGACTGCCCCTATGCCGTAGTCCGAGGCGTCGGTATGTAGAGCAAAGGGCCGGGTGAAGTCAGGAGACGTCAGTATTGGCGAGGATGTAATCCGTTTTTTTAGGGCATCAAAGGCCCCCAACATGTCCCTCGAGGGGGTCGATGGAACCGCCGGCTTAACCTGGGATTGGAGGGTATCCGTTAAGGGGGATGCAAGTTGTGCGAACTGCAGGATGAAGCGTCGGTAATAACCGATCAGACCTAGAAACGCACGCATCTCCTTCTTGGTTCTGGGAAAAGGTGTTTCGGAGATGGCTCGGATCTTCTCAATTTGGGGTTCGATCAACCCATGTCCCAGTACGTATCCCAGATATTTGACCCTCTGGAATGCCAACCGCGTTTTCTTGGCGTTGATGGTTAATCCCGCTTTGTGCAGGGTTTCGAACACTTTGTCCAGATGTGTCAGGTGGGTGTTCCAGTCCGTGCTGAACACCACAATGTCGTCTAAATATGCCGACGTGTATTCCTTATGAGGGTTCAACACGTTGTTCATAAGTCTCTGAAAGGTCGCGGGCGCCCCGTGCAGCCCGAATGGTAGTACCGTAAATTCGAAATGACCCGAGTCCGTTGAGAAAGCCGCTTTATGACGATCCTCCTCCCTCAGAGGCACCTGCCAGTATCCTTTCGTAAGGTCTATTGTACTTATATATCTGGCTTCTCCGAGTTTTTCAATTAGTTCGTCAATGCGGGGTATCGGGTAGGCATCAAAGGTGGATATATCATTAAGGGCTCGAAAGTCCATGCAGAACCGGCGGGTTCCATCCGGTTTGGGGATCATCACGATCGGGCTGGACCATTGACTATCGGAGGGACGGATGACCTTCATCTTCAACATATCATCAACCTCTTTTTGTATGTCTTTTCTCCTAGCCTCAGGAATGCGGTACGGTTTGATCTTGATGATCTTGCCAGGGACGGTCCGGATCTGATGTTCCGTTAGTGAGGTCTTTCCTGGTTGGTCTGAGAATATCGGTGTATGCCGCCCTAGCGTTGCCAACAGTTCTTTCCTCTCCTGGTCCATCAGCTCCTCATTTATCACTAACTTCCCGATGGTATTGTTCTTTTCGCCAGTCGAGTGGTCGGTAATGAGAACTCCTGTAGGCGGCGGGCCTAGCCACTTTTTGAGCAAGTTTATGTGGTAAACTTGAGTCTTTCTAGCTGTGAGTTGCAGTTTATAGCTGGTGTTTCCTATCGTGGCGATGACCCGATACGGCCCTCCCCACTCGGCTTTAAACTTTTGGGTTGATGAGGGGAGCAAGACCAGGGCCCAGTCTCCTTTTTGTAGTCTTCTCCACCGCTTCCCTTTATCATACCCCGTTTTCTGTCGCTGTTGGCTTTGTGCTAGATTGGTGTAGGCCAGGTCTCTCATTTTTCCCAATTTAGACCTCAGGTTTCGGGCATACTCCAGGGTGTGTAGGGTTTCTTCGGGGCTTTCTTGCTCCCAAGCCTCCTTCGTCATGTCGAGAAGGGATCGAGGTTGTCTCCCGTAAAGGAGTTCAAAGGACGAGAAGCCGGTGCTGCTCTGTTTTTGCCCTCTGATCACATATAAGGCCAGGGGTAGAACTTGGTCCCAGTCCTTGCCGTTCACCTCCAGCATTTTCCGCAGCGTGGTCTTCAATGTCCTGTTGTATCTCTCGACGAGACCGTCTGTCTGGGGATGATAGACCGCGGTTCTGATCTGTTGTATATTGAGCAAGAGACACACTTCCTTCATCAGTTTGGATACAAAGGGGGTTCCTTGATCCGTAAGGATCTCTTTGGGGAAACCCACCCTTGAGAACAGTTCTAGCATTTTATCTGCCACCTGTCTTGTTGTTGTTGACGACAACGCGAAGGCCTCCGGGAAGCGCGTGGCGTAATCCACCATCACTAACACGTACTGGTGTCCTTTCCGTGTAGTGGGAAGGGGTCCAATCAAGTCCATGCCTACTCTTTCGAAGGGGACTCCGATTATCGGCAGGGGTTGTAGCGGCACCGCTGGAGGTCGGGTCATGTTCTTTTTTTGACAGGTTTCACATGTTTGACAGTATTCCGTTGTATCTTTATAAATCCCGGGCCAGTAGAAACTACGAAGTATATTCTGTGTAGTTTTCTCGGCCCCAGTGTGGCCAGCTACTAGGTGGGCGTGGGAGTAGAACAGTATTTGCTCTCGGAAGGCCACCGGGACGAGTAGTTGCTCCGGATCGTCTTTGGCTCCCTGTCTATAGAGGAGGTCGTTTTTAATGAAGAATCGGGGATAAGGTATCGGGGATAGTCCTTGGGTCCTTTGAGCGTTGTCCCATGCGTTGTGTAGGGTCGCATCATTGGCCTGGGAGAAACGGAAGCTTCGGTCTAGGATCCAGGGCTCCGGGGACACCATTGCTGGCTTTACATGAGTGTCATTTTTGTTCCCCTTGGAAGGTCTCAGGCTTTCATGAAACATCTCCAGGAAGGCGGGGTTGTCTGTCCCGATAATGAGGTCTTCAGGGAGGGTGGGCAACACTCCGACTTTGACAGTTTGTGGTCGCCCAACAAGGGGGCGTATGGGGAGCAATGCTACGGGATATGGCCTGACATCCCCATGAACACACCTGATGAATACCTGTTCCTGGGGTTTAATCTGGGCGGGTAACACATGCAATGATTGTACCACCGATTGGCGGCACCCCGAATCCAACAGGGCTTGTATGGGGGTCCCATTTATTTTAACACTCACTCGGAAGGCTGGTCCCATCTCTGCCGAATACAATACAGTTCGTGGCAGGTATCCCACCTCCATGGGTTCTTCGCCGGTTTTCTTCCTAGGACACATCCGGGCGATGTGTCCCCACGCACCGCACTTAAAACACTGCGGTCCAATCTGTATGGGCGGGTCAGGTCTCCAGGGCCTAGGTCTTACGGGATCCGAGGGTCTCAGAGGTTTCTTTTCTGGTTTCGGCGGCTGTCTGTGTTTCTCTGTTTCCCAAGAAGGAGGAGGTCGAGGTTGAGCCCGTGTGAAGGTGGTGGCCATTTCCACCGCTTGTGCCGTGGTTAGGTTGTGATGTTGTCTCAACCATCTTTGTGTGGCGAAGGGCAGTGCCTCTAAGAATTGTTCTAAATAGACTCTGTCCATTATCTCCTCTTTTGTACACACCGCGGGGGTCAACCATTTGTCTGCCGCCATCTTCAACCGGACAAACAGAGTCTTGGGAGTTTCCCCGGGAACACCCCTCTCCTTCCGAAAACGTATGCGGTACGCCTCGGTATCCAGTCCTAAATGGTCCAGTATTATGAGTTTGATGTCTTTATACGAGGTATCCCCCTTGGGATTAGCGACCTGGTAGGCCGCCTGGGCCTCCCCCACCAGTAAGGGAGCCAGGAAAAAAGGCCACTTCGCCACGGGCCAGCCACAGGCACGGGCGACCCGTTCAAAGTTGAGCAAGAAGGAGTCCGGGTCCTCGCCCGGGATGTACTTCTGGAGAGAGACGCCTCCCAAACTGTGAGGCACTGTTCCGGTTGTAGGAGCCACCGTGGATATCACTGGGTCGAGGGCATGCGCGGTCACGGCAGCCTTCATGATCTCCCGGTCGGCCTCGGCGGATTGAAGCTGTTTCTCCAACACCCATTCCAGCCGCTCTTGCCCTTTGGCTAGTTGCTGCAGGATTTCTTCCATCTTGGTTATGCAGACGGCTGGGTTGCCCGCATTCTCCACCACTGTAAGCGGCTGGACGGGAATAGGAAGGAGACGAGTCCGTGTAGGTTTCAAAGATGGTTTTATTGACTGATACAGTCTGTCTGTGCACGTAAGACGGGTGGTAGTACGGCGAGGTGATCGACTTCTTTCACGCCGGCTCTTTCCCTTCACTCCTTCTTCCCGCCGAAGCTGGGTCCCTCTTCGTTCTCTTCTGTCGGTCTCCGTTGTGTCCCAGACTCCACCGAAGGAGAGAAGCAAAGACAGAGGAAAGTATCAGGACAGGTGTTTTGATGCCACTCGTTATCAGGGAAGGGGGTGGAGGAACACACTGTGCACTTTAAGAAAGGTGACGGTGAGGGAAGTGCTCAGGGGAACTTATTAAGGATATCGGGGTTTTCTCAGTGTTTACTCCACACCCACCCCGCAACTTTGTTACGCACCTCCGTTAGCCACGCCCCTCCGGGGGAGTGGCTGGGCGAAGCGTGTTGTCGTTGGCCTCCTGGCTCCGATGATCTTGCTTGTCGTCCGGGGAACCACCGGCGTCTCGATCCGTCCGTTGTCGGCTCTCTCTGGATGTCGATCCCTGCTGGTGAATCCTCTGGTCCGGACGCTGTTTGCTTCTCGTGCACTCCGCTCGAGGGCTCTCCTTCTCTGTCCTTGGCTGACGTTGGTCCTCGTCCAGGGACTGTCGACTCCGTCGATCTCAGCTCCTCTTCTCCGCCTCCTCCTACTTCCTCTCGCTCCGTCGTTGCCTCCGTTTTACCGCTCCTTCTTCCACCGCTGCTCCACGCCTCTCCGCCTCTCCAATCCACTCTGACCGCTCCTCCGGTGTATAGACACACCTGGTACTGTGGCTGTGAGCCTTTTAAGTCCGCCCAAGGCTCCTCCTCTTCATCAGTCATACCTGGCCAGTTAAAGGGACCTTGTTCCCATTCCGCTTCGTCTCCACCGAAGGGCTCTTCCACTCTGTGCCACGTAGGTGCGTCTGTTTCCTGGTGAGAAAAGAGGGGGGGGGTCACAAGTTACGAGTCCCTCATCGCATACCTGGGCCAGGGGCTCCCCCACCTCGCTACAGGGAGCATCAGATTCATCAGACCCAAAAATCGGTCCAAAAGGAGAATAGAGATTAGCAACAGTGTTAGGAATTCGTCTGCGAACAGACGGAGAAGAGGAGTAAAGTACAGGAGCAACAACATGAGGGCTAAAGACAGGAGCAGCAGGAGCAGTAGGAGTAGCTACAAGAGCAGAAGTAGCGGGAACAACAGCTTGAGAAGGTATAGACGGAGGAGCAGTAGGAGCAGGAGCAGGTAGAAGAGCAGGAGCAGGCTGGGGAACAGGAACAGGTTGAGGAACAGGAACAGGAGGAACCACAGGAACCACGGTATCCTGTGCATACGGAGGTGGCGACTTTAATAGATAGGACAACAAAGGGTCCTCTACTGCTTCCTCTCCCTTCTTATCCGTACCCGTCGGTAAGCGGGATAACACTTATCCGCTGTCATACGCTGCAATCTATCGAAAACTTCCTTTTCCTTCTCCTCCTTATCTTGCTGAAACTGCTCTGCATTTCTCATCGTTGTAACAATCACTTCTCTCTTATTACGTTTAAGCCGCTTGATTTCTTTCTGCTTGGCTTCTTTACGACACAACCGAAAGGAATCAAACATGGCCGGCCTTGCTTTTCTTTGGAACAATTTAGCTTCGAGATTATCTAAAATCGGGGCCTCAAAACTACCATGAGGTGGCCAACTAAGGACACCGTCATCTTTGGTGTAGCGAACCCAACACTCATTGAATGTGATTGGACCCAAACCATGTCGACTATATAATTCGTAAGTTGGAGTTCCAACCGGAGGTATCGGACACGAGTCCTCCAGTCGGGAATCCGCACCACAACCTCTGAAACAACTGAACAAAGTACTACGGCTAGGCATCGCGCACACTAACCGAGTTTCACAAACGTCAAGGGTTATAGGACTACAATGTCCCTGCAAAAGAGCAAAAACCCTCGGTTTTTGGCGACTGCAGACGTCAAATAGCACAACAAAGAACAAAATACCAAGAACCACAAGTGCAATGGAACCATGCAACAACTAAGCACCTATAACAACAAAGGACTCTGGGAGCGACCCACAAATACTTAACTCAAAGATCAGTGGCGTCACCAGGAAGGCCCGTCAATCGTCTCGCTGTACCAAGGTCTACGCCAGGCGCCAAAACAGGTCTACAGAGGAGGCGGGGATCTTCGCGGGAAAAGTCGTCGGGCCACTTGTTTCGACAACAGGATCGATGAAGCGGGGTGCACCTTCCCTCGGAGATTTCACACGAAGTTCCTCACGATCGTCGGGCTTTGGACCGGTACCGCTGATGCAGCCCCACGCTGGGCGCCAACTGAAGGACTGGGTTTTTCTAAGACCCAGCGGTGCCAGGGATAACACCTAAAACCTTCGTGGGTAACCTGTTCCGGCGTACAAATGACAGAGACACAGGACACTTCCTTCGGCGTCAAAGATTCGAGGTTTATTACTGCAGGGAACACAGAAGTCACAAGAAGTACAACACGTGCAAGTTCGAGGAGTCTGCTTCAAATTGTATCTGTGGATCGCTCTTCTTATACAGTTTTTGGGCATAGGATAACATGGTGAACAAAAGATTACAACCCGATTCCCACAGTAAAGGTCATAGGGGGTCGCTTTCATGTATTCAGGGCCCGGAACATAATTACAGTAGCATTTGGCAGTTCCCAACTGTAAAAGTACATCTTCCCACCATTAGTACATTCCGTTCGGCTGTAAACAAATCAAGGAAGAGACAGAAACAGGTGCAGAGGAAGACGAGGACAGTGAACAAATCGAAGAGGGTGTAAAAGGGGTGGTATCAGGAAACACGAGTTGCAGGCATCAAAGGAGACGTGCCTAATGAATGCACAACTGAGACAATAGACCGGCACGGCAAGATGAGCCTCGAGCGGGCCATCTGCCTTACAGTGTCATCCCCCTCATCATAAAGACACCTTCAAAGGAACACGTGTCTTCCGCAAGAGTTTGGGAATCCCAGGGTCGCGAAGCGGACAGCGTCCGTTCGCTGGCTACTTGAGGGCAAGAGACAAAATGGATGCCGTATCTAAAATGGAACCCGTGGGTTCAGATGAAGAAACCCACGAAACAAACGAACGGTTTAGGCTAGCACAGCGAAAACGCGTACACCCACTAAACTCGTCATTTGCGGTTCATAGATACCAGACTCGACCATATTCGTGCGAGGCGAAAACACCACTTACAATTGTCACGGAACCTCACCCTCCCCATTCATCTGCGACAGACCCAGGACCTGCTGACCTTCAGGACACTTCACAAGACCTGGCTGTTCGAGCAGTAGAGCTCTTCCCACCCTCCCCCTTCGCGCCTTGAGACCCTCACGGGTGAGTAGTGCGCTCTACAAATGCATTGATTGATTGATTGCGCAAGACCGGTCACTTAGTAAGAGGTCAGTGTGATGGATCAATGGCTGGGAGTAAAGACACCTTAAAAAAATGCTCTTTTCCTGCATGATGTCTATGCCATTCCATGGATTATTTTTTTCTTTAAAATTAAGGCTCAGGAAATGTACCTCAGGGAATTTTTCCACCCGAATCAGTGCTTCAGCTTAAACAATTGCAGGTTTACCATACTGCTTTGGGTGCTCTTCTCCTTCGTGTAGACACAAACGATAAAAGTGGTGTTTCTCAGATTGGAAAAATGTCTTTAATGGCAGCTGCCCTTCAGTGGCATTGAGGTTTGCGACACTGATCTGTTGGAACCAATAGTATATCAATGCACTGCAAGGAGCACCTAAAACATCCTTTGTGAAACTTGGTTAAGAAAAAAAAGTATTAAAAAATATGTGATAAAAAATGTAAAACATAAAGCACTTGATTTCATTACATATTTTAAATAAATATGTGGGAGGTATTGGAGTGGATTCTCTTGGAGTGTGAGGTATAAGGTGAGTGCAGGTGGTGCTGTAGGGCTAAGTGATGCATGCAGAAAATCAAGGGCCTTACTCTTTTCCGAAAGATTAAGAAGTCAGGTTGCAGACGGAGATGGAATACAAGAAGTCTGTCTGTCTGTATTCCGACATGACGGCCTCTTAGCTGGTCCTTGGGGAAAGGACGCACTTTAAAACGACAGCGGCTGATTAATGAGAGCCTTGTGCAGGGCAGTAATGCTGACATTTTCTGATCAAAAACTCTGGGCCTACACCGATGTCCTTATGCACCACATAAGCAGTCTTACAATGATTGCATTGGCCCAATAGCAACCAATTGAGCTGAGACAGTGAAGAAGTAATACGGGCACAACAATGACTGGTGATCAAGAGGATGGTTGCATTCTGTAAGCATCAAGGGGCTGATTATGATGGCGGTCAGGCAAGCGTCCATCCGCCATCTTGTCGGGAACTGGACCAACAAACAGGGAGTTGGGGGTCCTGCCAGGTAAATTACGATCCTACTGACATGAAGGCGGTCGGAAACATGCCTCTTAGCATTGATGCTTGTGCTGCGGCCCAAAAAAGGGATGCAGAACAAGCCTTACTGCTAAGAGGCATGTTTGTGAACATCCCTGCACTGTGTGGCAGGCACCATGTGGTGCCTATCACACGGTACAGGGATGTTTTGGAAGGGCACCATAGCTACCCCCCAGTCCCCATACCAGAGAGCCAGAAGGGAAGGGGGGCTAGTGGACCCCAAAGTCACTTTCCGCCTGCCTTTTCATGGTGGGTTAACAGCCATGAAACGGCCAGCGGAAAGGGACATTGTAATACCTATGGCGGTGCCTGAGCAGGCACCGCCACTATTGTAGGGATTGCAATCCCTCCAATGGTCCGACGTCGGATCCATGACTATCGGTCTCTCTGCCAGGCCACCATCAGCCTGCCATTATAATACGGCCGGCGGTCCTGCAGGGTCTAATGGCGGTGGGACTGACGGCCTGACAGTGGCAGTCCCACCACCATCGTAATCCGGCCCTAGGTGCGGCTCAACATGGTATTTGGCAAATAAGGTGCAGACCATTGCTAACGATGCTGCCCCTTATAAGTTTTAAAAAATGGCCATTGTGAATTTATTTTATTCAGCTATTTAGTAACACTTTTTAAAAGAAAGTGCATCTACCACTAGGGCATATGAGCTCAACCAATTCCAAAATATGATGTTTACGTTGTCCTGGCCAGGGCCCATTGACGAAGCAAATAGACGACAATATGCTAACAGGTGGAGTGTCAAAGCATGCTGGAAACTCTTTGGGAACATATGAAGATTACTTGTGGAACAAGAAGAGACAAGCTCTCAGAATCCAAAGAAACCACCACATATTGAAGAAAGAGCTGAGATAAGCTTTTTTTGGAAAGCCTTCAACTTGGAAAGGCGATTGCAGACCATTCCACTTTTGTCCACAAACAGCAGATTCCACCTAATAAGAACAGCACAGACAAAAACGCTGCATGTTATCCTTAATGATTGCGACTTCATAACGCTGATGATTGCTCCATCTGGTTAATGCAATTACGTCAGAAGATTGTGGGATTGTGGTGTGGGTTTTGAGATCATGGAACATATGCATTCCTAGGGCACTTTAAAGGTAACGTCCATGGGGAATGCTCTGATGTGCTGGGTTTAATACCTGTGTTGGTCCTTTCAAGAGTAGGTGTGTTGAGTGAAGTGTAATAGAAGTTAGGAAAGCAGTCCCTGAGAGGAGAATGGTTGTGGGAGTGGTTTGCATTCTTTGAAGCACCTCATGCAGGTGGTCCAGCTTGCATATGATGTTATGTAGTTCATTTTTGACAAGAACCAAAAATAATGGCAGACAAACCTATATCGCACCCCCAACAATGTTCCACATGATTACGTCCAGTGTACATATTCCCTAGTCCCAGCCGTTGAATGGTACTACTGCAGGGCAGATGAATATAAGAAAAACAAATGTGCCGGTTGGGATGTGAAAAACCTATTGCCACGTGAGACACAGGTGTTGATGTAGGGTACCAGTGACCTGTTATATGTGGATACTGTTGATCCATGAAAAAGCTATGGGACAAACATATCAGTAATTGAACCTGTAGTACATTGAGACAACTGAAAAGATTGTTAACGCTAATCATGCTAATGGAAATATATGACATTTTGTGTTAAAAATCCTGAAGAAGTTTTTTTATGAAGGAACATCGCGTTGGCTAAGGCGGTATCAATTTTTATGAATATGGAATAAAGGAGACATACGCATTTGGATGTTTGGATTTTTCTCTTTAGGTGTACCACCACATTTGTTTTTCTTACTTCATTCTTGACCGAATATAAGAGATTTGTGTTCTGATTAGTAGTGATAGGCTGTAGTAAATTATGAGATGAGAAGTCAAACCTCTCATGTGAATCATGCCTGTGGATGGCTGAGTTCTTCTTTGAACTGTCAGTTTCTGTGCTATTGTTTTGGAGTCGCTGGTATGAAGTCAGAGGGTCTATGACAGAGGGTATGTACATTGTAGGATTGTGGTAGCTACTGAGAGGCCGTAGGTTTGATGCAGTAGTCAGTTGAGATGGTGAGCATGGTATTAGTATTAATACCCCAAGCTATGGTATAAGCTTTTTTAGCCTTCAGAGTATCAGACACAGGGATGAATACACAGAGGAATATCTCCTTGGATTGCATCACTGCCTTTCCATTTTCAGGCAGGCTAATATGAAGCTCCCATTTCTGGCTTAGATAGATTGAGATACAATTTTTTCCTATTAGATATTTTGGTGCCCCTTGAGACTAAGAACAAAAGAATAGCACATCGATATAGATGGTATATGTTAGAAAAAAAGTGTAAGTCAAGTTTAATGGAGCCCAGACTAATGCTATGCTATTTGTCAATGATTAAGGATTTTGCGTTACTTTAATTACTTATGAGTTGACCATGCAGGCTTGGTGTTTGTAGGTATTTAGAG
The DNA here is from genome assembly GCF_964263255.1 of Lissotriton vulgaris. Classification (NCBI taxonomy): domain Eukaryota; kingdom Metazoa; phylum Chordata; class Amphibia; order Caudata; family Salamandridae; genus Lissotriton; species Lissotriton vulgaris. The sequence goes on from NC_141699.1 coordinate 293,212,209, forward strand.
TTGTTTTGGGTAGGCCAGAGGTGACTAGGATCTCTGTGGTGTTTGTGCCAGCACTGTGGACTCTGATCTGATTCGAAGTTCTCTGCATAAAATAACTTGCACGCTATACTGTATAGCTAGTACCTATATGGCTAGCGTGCAGATGATGTGACCGCTGTTAAAAAGGCTGCTGTCATGATGCAACTACTGTTGCATCTACCCCTATTCAGTGAGACCTATGCTACTACCAACATTGCGGTGACAATTCTACCATAGCTACCTAAGTGATGCACATTGTTAACAATACTGCCTGACTGTGCGGCCATTGCCACCTAAACTACCCTTATATTTCTAACTGCAACCAACGCCCTTTCCACCATGCACCCAATGGGTGTGGGAAACTCACTGAAAGTCTGAAAGCTCCATGCATACCCCAGGGCTACAAAGTGCTACACAAACGACACATATGAAATAGCTACTTATTGAACTATTCTAAAAGTGTTGTTGCTTGGCCCTCCAGCTGTCCATGTTGTTGCTCTACCTCCCTCCCAACCACCCACTAACCGTGTTGTTGCTTACCTCTTCCTCTTATCTTTGTTGTTGCTTGCCCCCACCCGCTTTTCGTGTTGTTGCTTTCCCCCTCTCAATGTCACTGTTGTTGTTCTCCCTCCCACACCTTTCAAGCTGGATGTACTAGTGCAGGTGTCTCTGTACTTCTAACACACCAGCATTCTCTATACTGTGGACCATGTTGTGGTCCTGAGGTACTAACATGGTCTTCACCCTTTCCCTCCGACCTGGCTTTCTCCAGCTGGTGACCGGGTGGGTAAGTTGTATGTCTCCTGCTTCTCCATTCTGGATGTCAGGAGCATGGAGGAGAGAGTGAAGGCACACTCTTATTCTCTGCCCACCCTTGCTTTACAGGTCCACTGACCTCAGGGGTGCTTGCTATATCCCCCACCTCTACTTAGAAGGACCAATAATTGAAACAGTGGCACTTAACTCCATGACCTGCATGGAAGCCCACAGCCACGTGGGCTTCGTAGCGGGAAATAAACTATCTTTTTCGAGTTTTTTTTATGTAGCTTGTACGCCTCTCATTGAAGGCACCTGCTGTAGCATAGATAATGCCACCAACTAATGACTATTTCTTTCAGTGATATCTTCACTCCTGGTACACGTATTTTCAAAGGATGTTCTGGCTTTTGCTCATCGTGGTGGGCTCCAACCACCAATAATTCCTTCCCGAGGTTCCGGCCCCCAAGAATTGGTTGATCTTAGTTCCATATCCTTCCTGCAAAGATTGACCTTCAATTTCTAGACAGCATCCTCCTGCAGGGCACACTTACAGCACTTTTTTCCACAGCAAGCTTAATCTCTTTTCTCAAGGCAAATTCAGTTTCTTTAATAGGTTTGTAAACAGTATCCTTGGTAGACTCCACGCAACCAGAGAAGCAGGCAGCCCTTTGCGACTTAATAGTGAAGCACATTTTTCACGTCGCAAGGGCATGACGTAAGCGCCCCGGGTTTTTAAAGTAAAGAAAAGCGCATCACGAGGCTCGACCATTTGGAGCTACTGCAGCCAGTGTTTAAGCGCCCCAGTAACAGGATAACATACCTGCAACTCGATAAAGACACGCATTTTAAACTGACATATGAAACCAGCTTTTCTTCTCCTATACTAAATGTCATCAGGAAAATACTGAAAATTGACAGCACTCAAAAACGGATTTAGAGGAATGCTAACCTCACGTGTAAACTATAGAAACGCCAAATGCAACTAGACGCTCTCTGCCAATAAGATGAAGCGGTAACAGGAGTGAAACGTAACAGCACCTTTGGCTTTAGAGGAACAATAACCCTATCACAGATATCACCATCCACACCCAATTCGATGAGATTGGACAGTTTACCGAAAGTTACCACTGTGCTGGGGAGATTGTGCTGACCCCTGTACTACGACAGATATCATTTGTAGTCTTGATAAAGGTGGATGGAATTTTGGGAAGCCACCGAAACGCGTCGACGCATTCTACAGTATAATTCACGACTCGGATATCCCTGTTGATACACTGTACCGTAGTGTGCATAACATTGGTGTCAGAAATTGAGTTGGAATATACACAGTATTGCACAAGTTCAATGTCTTACTGTTTTCTGTCTTCATGTATCAATCTTGCTGGTCAATATTGAATGTCAGGTATTTTATTGTTATTTCTTTTAAACCTGTGTTAAGTGGTCTTTAAACCGTCCACTTTTTTTTAATCATTGTGTAACCAATAAATTGTGTTCTTTTTATACATGCAAATGTTGTAATTGTTTTCGCTTCCAAACTTTAATTGTGTTTACAAATTTAGCTTTGTTCAAGGGAATCTCTCTTTTTTCACTGAACAGTATCCTTAGCACAGCTTCTGAGACACTGGGCTACTGGGATGATGAGCCCACAAGACAGACTTCATCTCTGGGAAATGCAGTTAGCAATTTCGTTTCTCTGATAAGCAGTTCCTACTTTTCTCCAGGCAGCGTACAGCTCCCATAGCATGGATCTGGTAGAGGCTGTCCCACCTGCCAAGAAAGCCAGCAATCTTAGATAAGACTCTGAAGCTCAAGTATTTCCCTCTCACTCTGCTGGGTTGGTCTTCACACTGGTCTGTATGAATGCCGCTACGAGGACTTGGAGTTTCTACACATACTTGACTATTCCACAGTTCCAGCTCTGAGAACACTATCAGCCAAGTCTTGCCTTTTGTGTATCCCTCACAGGCTCGTTAAGTCACAGTCTTTGTCCTTTACTGTCAAGAGAAAGTAAGAGAAGGGCTGGGAACACCAAGCCAGGGACCACAAAACAAACGGATAAAAGAGGGAGAGTTTTTCTCACCCAACTATCTCTCAACCTGTTAGTGGTAACACATCTGAGAGAGCAACTGAACAGGAAATTGACAGGGACAGCAAAAATACTTCAAAGCGTCCCTCTGTCCTCTCACACCCTTGAGTCTGATTCACTTCAAAGGGTGTCAATCAATCAATCAATCACAAGAACTTTATTTGGTTTAAAAGATAGAAAACTATAAAAGATTACAGAGCCCATAAAAAGAACCAGGGCGTACCTAAATCCTAGACATTCTAAGCGACAATCCCATTGAATACATAATAAAATATTTAACTGCTGTATATAAAAATTATTAAAAGACACAGTGTTATTATTAAAATGTGGATGGACCATCCAATTAATAAAAGAAGATACCAGCATCACAGGTGAATTAATTAACCGTTTAAAAAGACCGTATGGTCACAGCACTGTATTACACAGAAAGAAAAAACAGGCGGCATTTAAAAATTAATTTTCCATACATTTTCTATATTTAAATGAGCATTTAAAAAAACCAACCACAAAAGGGATGCATTCAGGTTTTAATATTTGTAGAAGGGGGGGCGGAGCTAGCCGGCGTCGATGGCGGACGCGTGAGCCTTTGGCTCCTCGTATAGCCCCGGAATAATCCTGCTAAATTATCCTTAATTGTGCCGAAACAAGCCATAGCGGGCTCTCGACCATCTGCTGGCACCCCCAGCTGCCTTTGAGGAACTTTTGGCCCGATTGCGGGCGAGCCTTCCCAGCCATTCGAGGGTGTTGTCCCCGGCGGCACGGCAGTGGAGAACTAGGCCGGCAGCAGCGAACTATCCTGGAGAGGAGGCCGGGCGACGTCATCGGACGTGCGGCCTCAGCGCTGGCAGTGGTCGGGCTGGGCGCGGACCGTCTCGCAGTTGAGATCTGGCACTGACCGAGGCGTCCTCTACTCATTAGTCGGCGACGACCCCATGAGCAAGGGCCTGGAGGCTTGGTGGAGTAAAAGAAGCGAACAGCGCCGGAGCCCTGTGTCACGAGGAGGTGTGCACATTAGCTCGGTGCCTTATCCTGTCTGATTCCCTGCAGCGGCGTACCGCTCTACCGACCTCTCCTAGCCAAGAAGGGGCGAGATTGACCGGGACTGGAACTGCGGATTTGACTACCTTCTGAGCTAGGAAGTTTCGAGACCGGCTGAAGTGAAAGGAAGGGTTCCGTCCGCCATTGCAGACGCCATCTTGGGCGCATCGGCCACGCCGAAGCTGGCAGCAGTACTTCGATACCCTGCGGAGATCCGGGAGTTGCATGAACGATCTGCTCTCTTGCTCTGAACTGTCACACGTTGGTGGCTGCGATGGGGAAGAATGACACAACTCAGGGGAAGATCTCCTTTGAAAGGAGCCGGCCGAAAGGGTCGGAGGCGGCGGCGCCGGACACATCGCCGAAGGGAGCTGCAGCGACAGCCCCGGCAACCACGGAGCTCCGAGACATGTTAGCTGCAATGGAGAAGGGCATACAGGATAGCATTGCCTCTGTGGGCACCAAGATAGACGCTCTATCCTACCGCATGGATCGAATGGCGGAGCGCGTGGACAAGCACGCGGAGCGCCTAGACATGGCGGAGCGCCGTCTCACCGAGGCTGAGGAAGCCCAAACGGAGTGGGACAAAGAAAGAAAGCAGTTAGATAGACTCCTACATGTCATCAGGGACAAGACAGAGGACTTGGAGGCGCGCTCACGCAGATCCAACCTCCGTATCACAGGAGTAGCGGAAACCACACAAACGGGGAAGATGGAGTTATACGTGGAGAAGCTGCTGAAACTGCTGCTGGGTGAGGAGGTTTTTTCCCCCATGTTCATAGTGGAACGCGCACACCGCACGTTGGGCCCACAACCTCAGCCTGGCGCACCTCCTCGCCCCATAATTGCGAAGCTACTTAACTATCGCGACAGAGACACCGCTTTGCGAGTGGCGAGGGAGAAGGGCAAACTGCAACATGAGGGGATGGATATTTCCATCTACCCGGACTTCACAGCCAGGGTGCAGGAAGAAAGGCGACAGTTTGCGCCATACAAGAAACAACTCCGAACTTTGGGCCTGGACTATGTGATGTTGTATCCCGCCAAGCTACGTATTAATACCGGCGGGAGGTCGTATTATTTCACAGATCCTAAGGAACTTCACAAGTCCCTGAAGTCTTGGACGAAGGAGCGGAAAGAGGCTCGGCGAGGCCAGGAAGACGAAGCCGGCTCGACTTCAAATTTGGAAGACCAGGACTAGAGGCTGCGATGGCGTGGCCAGACACTTTTCACCGAAGTCAGTCACCTGCCTCTGGCACCACGAGGTCTCCAAGCTTGCAGAGGCGCTGGGGGCCTACGGTTGCCCCGCTAGGGCTTATTTGTTGGGGGTGAATTCACTGATCGGACTCCGGCCTAGCGTGCTGCTGGTAAGGTAGTAGTTGTATCGGGGGAGAGCGACTTGGACAACTGCGGCAGAAGTGGGGGGGCCAGTCTGGGTGGGAGAGGGCTGTGACTCTTGATATACGAAGGGCACTGATAAACCAGTGGGGCCGGAAGGGGGCGCTGATCAGACACTCCTTCGGAACAGTTCGTGGTGCACTATTTTGGCGCGCTCTGCCCTGGTGCCTTTGGTTGTGTTGCTTTCTGAGGGGTTAGAGTTGGACTATTGAACTCTACACTTCTTGGGGGTAGATGGGGGGGGTTCTTGGGGCCTGTCTGACCAGGTTGGGGGAGGTCGGCTGTGGGTGGGTTGGAGTTCTAGGGGTGGGGGCTAGGCTTTGGTTCGTTGGGGAGAGTTGTTGCCTGGGGTTGTTTGTGGGGTTTGATTGCGCGGAGTGTGAACTGCAGTGTGGTGCTGTACCTGTTCGGAAACGCCGGCTGGCGATTTTGAAACTATGTGAAATGCTGTGTCCTGATTTGCTTATCCTAGATAATTATGCACAATTGAATCCTGGTAATGTCTAATGCTGCATCGAATTTGCCCACTAGTGCCCCGGATAAGTTGAAACTGATGACATGGAATGTGAGGGGCCTGAACAACTTCCGTAAATTAAGAAAGGTCCTTAGCTATCTCAGTAGACACCATGTAGACCTCGCCCTGCTGCAGGAAACGCACTTGCCACTCTCCAGTAGAATGCTAAAAGCTAGGGGTCTTGCTGGGAACATAGCTGCCGCGGGCTTCACAACACATGCCCGAGGGGTGTTAATCTGGGCCAATCCTTCGTCAAGGCTGAGGCTCATTCCTTTGCACTCTGACCCGGAAGGCAGATACGTCCTGGCACGATGTGTGGGTAAGGGCCTGGACCTGTTGGTAGTGAATGTTTATGGCCCTAACTATGACCACCCTGAATTCTATGCGAGTCTGTCCGCTCTTGCTAGATCATGTGCACAGCCTTGGACGTTGTGGGGCGGGGATTTTAACTTTGTGCTCAACCCAGCTATAGACCGTTCTGCAGGCACTATTCGGCGCCCTGTGGCTTCGGCCTCCTATATGGCGGCTGAAATGACCAAATCTGACTTGGTGGATGTTTGGAGGGAGAAGCATCCAACGAAGGGTGGTTTTACACATTACTCTGCATTCCACGATGTCCACACTAGGATAGATTACTGGTTGGCATCACCCCTGGTACTTGGCAACGTTAGCGCATGCGAGGTCCACCCACGCACCCTTTCGGACCACTCCCCTATTCTCATACACCTCTCAACGGTCAGGAGGGGGATCCCGGCCTTCACTTGGAGGTTCCCACCCTTTGCGTTGCTGGATGACGCCTTCAGGGGGGAGCTTGCAGAAGAAATAGACCACTACTTTGGGACAAACATAGGCACAGTAGACGACTTCTTTACGATCTGGGAAGCTTTTAAGGTATACATCAGGGGGGTGGCAATGTCGAAGCACTCGAGTGTGTTACGCGCCATCAGGCGGGACCTCACCACTCTGGAGAATAGGATAGCGGAGCTTGAGGCTAGGCGACTGCAGTCAAGTGGCGATACTGAGGGACCGGCGATCACCCAACTTCTGTCAGAGTTTCGGGCACTGGCGGACAGGGAGGTCCTATACATGGGCAAATATGCCACAGCCAGACAGTACGGGGAGGGGGAAAGGCCTGGCACGCTACTAGCGCGCATGGTCCGAAACACTAGACGCCCACTGGTCGTTGAGGAACTGAAGACTCCGGAGGGAGACACAGTAGCAGACGAAGAGCAGATACTAGAGACCTTCAGGAGATACTACGCAGAGTTATATCAGTCCAAGACGCAGGGAGTGGAGGACGAGATGGATGACTACTTAGATCATATTGCTATGCCGTTCCTCAAGAACTCGGATAGAGAATTCTTGATGGCCCCCTTCCACCAGGACGAAATATTAGAGGCTCTAGCGAGTATGAGATCGGGAAGTGCGCCGGGCTCGGATGGCCTCACGGTTGGTTTTTATAAATCCTTTAAGGACTTAATGCTGCCACACTTAGTCGCCCTCTTTGATACCATCTGTGAGAATGGCGAAATGCCGACTATTATGCGTGAAGCGCTGCTCATTACCATACCCAAACCGGGAAAACCCCCTGATCTTTGTGGCTCGTACAGACCACTCAGCCTGCTAAATGTCGATGCTAAGATTTATGCAAAGGTCATTGCCACTCGACTGGCCTTACTGGTCCCTGGACTGGTCGCCCCGGAGCAATCCGGATTTGTCCCGTGCAGAAATTTAACTTATAATATACGCACGGTGCTCGGCACAATGCAGCATGTCAAGCAGGAGAACAGCGCGCTGGCTATCTTTCTTGACATGGAGAAGGCGTTCGACTCGGTTGAGTGGCCCTTCATGGTACGTATGCTGCGGAAGCTGGGTCTGGGCGAGCCGTTCCTGCAGCAGATTGGGGCGCTGTACCATCGGCCCTCTGCCAGGCAGCGTCTGGGCGATAGGGTGTCGGAGCCGATATACATTGGGAGGGGCACGCGACAGGGCTGCCCCCTGTCACCGTTGCTTTATGCACTGGTGGCGGAGCCCCTGGCGTGTGCCATACGGGAGTACCACAGCCTGGAGGGTATTAGCTTCCCCACCTATAAAATAGGGATATCGACTTATGCGGACGATACGTTACTGTATGTTAGAGACCCGGAAGTCAACCTGGCTGCGGTGCTACGAGAGGTGGTCCGCTTCGGCTCACTGTCGGGCCTGAAAGTGAACTGGGATAAGTCGATTGCTTTCCCGCTCACCCCGGTGACACGACCGTTCGCTATGGAATACCCACTGCAGTGGTCCTCCGACTCGGTTCGCTACCTGGGCATTCGCCTCCATACGGATCCTGAGATCCTCATTCGGGACAATTACGGGGTGGCATATAGCAAATTGGTTGATGACATGGATAACTGGATCAGGCTCCCGCTCTCCCTTTCGGGCAGAATCGCTTTAATGAAAATGGTGGTGCTTCCCCGTTTCCTGTTTCTCTTCCTGAATTTGCCTGTGGTATTATCAAAGGTCTTCTTTAGGCAACTCACCAAAGTAATGGTGCGGCTGGCTTGGGGTGGCAAACAGCCTAGAGTCCGATGGACGACTCTGATTCTCCCCTGCGAGATGGGGGGACTGGGGGCACCGAACCTAGAACGCTACTATAGGGTGGCACAGGCATCGCATCTCCACTCGTGGATACATGGTGATGCTCGGACCCCGCACCTCATATTGGAGCGGTTGTTTGCGGACCCGCTTCCTCTGCCCGCCACTGTTTGCCTGCCTATGGACCGCACGGTTGGCCAGATGGACTCACTGAAAGCGACCAACCACGCCTGGAACTACTTGGTGAGCTCTCGGGGCTGTACGTTACTATATTCCCCACTGTTACCTGTTGATTGGGCCCTTTGGCTTGACCCTCTGGGGGAAAAAGGAGTGATTGAAGCCCTGCGGTTTCTTGGCGTGGTGAGAATGGAGGACCTGTTCATGAATGGCATACTCAAAACCTGGGATCAGCTGGCTGCCACCGAGGCTGGCCACACCTGCTACAAAAGTTCCAATACCACAGACTCCGCTCTGCGTTCCGTGAGATATTGGGGCCAGATCTGGAGGAACCGGAGGAGGTCCTGGCCTATGTACTTAAATCCACCTCGCCGGCGAAGCTCATTTCGCAGGTTCATAAGTTGGGGGTAGCACAGCAACGCCTGCAGCCTTCTAAGGCCAGGGAGGCCTGGCAGGTTGATTTTCAAGCCCCCATAGATGATGCGATGTGGCGATACTGCTGCTCCAGCACGCGTAAGATTTCCTTGAACGGTAGGCACCGCCTGGTGCATTTCAAATATTCACAGCGGGTGTACTATACTCCTGAGCGTCTACACCGCTATGGCCTCCGTCCCACGGCTGAATGCGAGCGCTGCCGGACAAGGGTAGCGGACTTCTTCCATTTGGCGTGGCTATGTCCTGGGGTGCAGGCATTCTGGGGGGAAGTATTTGCCGAGCTTGACCAGATACTGGGGGAACCTCTGCCCCGCACTCCCGCGCTCATAGGTTATTCTAAGCCTCTAGCCCCAGGGTTGCGTCGCCTGGTGGACATGGCGCTGCTGTTGGCGAGGAGGGTGGTGGCGGCCTGCTGGATGCGAGGGCCCCTTCCCACCAAAACAAGATGGATGCAGGACCTTCGATACTGCTGCACCCAGACGGAACTGTACAGCGACCTGCTTCCGCCCAGAAGTAGGCCCAAGAATTTCTGGGATCTTTACAAAGAACACTTACAGAAAGGGGAGGGGGACTGCTCTGACACCTCCGAGGCGGTGGAACTACAGGATAGGATGGAGGAGTAGGGTTCTGAAGGTGTACACTACGATACAGGGGAAAGAAAGGCAGGGAATGCTCCGAGTTAAGTGGGAGCTGCTGTGAGGACTTAGGGTTGGGATAGTGGAGAGCAACTGAGGGAGGACGGTTATATGCGGGGGGATGGGCACTGGACACAGAGTAGGTACACGTGGGGACATGTTAGTTTGGGCAGGGTTGGCAGACACACAGACACACTCTAGAGGGTGGGGTGGGAGTTTAGAGGGGGTTGTTTTTCTTGACCTAGTCTCGATATTTGATCGGTTAACCGCGATTGCAGAAGTAGATTGCCAGTTGACACACCGCACCTACTAGTAGCTTGCGATATAACACCTTAAATGACACAGGTCTGCTATTGATGTATAACCACGCCGCCGGGCCTCCGGGATGCCGGCTTAAAGGCTGTGTACGACCTAAAGCTTTGCTTCACGTGCTTTTAGTAATGTATGCGGGGGTACATTATGCTTGTGTGTTACATTTGGTGATGTCAATGGCTTTGCTATCAATAAAGGTCTTTAAAAAAAATAATAATAAAAAAAAAAATATATTTGTAGAAAATAAAGGGCGGGGCACGCTTTGGAAAAATTTAGATTTTTAAAAGTGATTTTAAAAAGAACCTCCGGGAGAATCATAAAAGCTAGAAAAGAACATAACATGCAGCAAGTCCTGTGGAGACTCCCCGTCACAGCCACAGGGTGCTAGCACTTGTCCTCTGTGGCGCCCCAGAGGAACAGGAAGTAAAAAATGGAAATAATCCATTCTAAACCTGGTCAATAAGAACCGCTCATAGTTCGACAGAGGCATTAAAAGATAAGGCTCAGTGCCCGGAATAGCTTTAAGCATCACAAATTTCCGCACGCTAGTTTTTGAAAATTCTACCCCATCTCTGTTTGCTTTTTTGAGCATGATAAGACATTCCTTTACAAACACCACATATTTTGCAGTTATAAAACCAGGTCTTAAAAATGAGTCTGGGCACCCCAGATCACCAGAACAACCCATTATGTATTTAAGCCATGGGATATCAAGCATATGGTCCAGACTCATTACTTCCTTCAATATCTCATGATTAAGGCTTAAGTCTTTATTCAACCAACAGTTGAGCCAAAAGATGTACAAGATCAATGGACGTATAGCCAGAGTATCAGAAATAAATGCAGTCCCAGTCTCTTCATGTACTATCGAATTAGCAGTACCTTTGGGAACCCCCAGCAGTTGTTTTAGGAAATTATTCTCAGCCACCTGAATTCCCTCCGAGGCTACGTATCCCCATAGTTCGCTTCCGTAGTTGACAGTTGCTACGCTTTTTGCTTGATAAACTTTCAGTAATGCTGCAATTGGGCGCTTGCCCATCTTTGTGGCAAAATTGAGAATAGATGCATTTACTCTTGTCACTTCCCCCTTCCTTGTCCTAACCAGGGCACTCCAGTCCAAACGATCATCCATTAGGACGCCCAAGTAAGAGAAGGTTGGGGTTAAGGGCACCTTCTCTGCATTCACCCTAAAGGAATATTGCTTCTTAGGGCATGTCCCAACTTGCATTACAAATGATTTTGAGTTATTCACGGCCAAATTGCGGTCTGACACGAAGCTGCAAAAGGTATCCAATAAGGTTTGCAGACTTCTAGGGGTACGGGCTATCAGAACCGCGTTGTCTGCATAGAGCAGAACAGGCAGACCCCTTCGCCCCACAGACGGAAAATCAGCCACTGTTTCTGACAAAATCCTACCCAAGTCGTTGATATAAAGGTTAAAAAGAAACGGGGCAAGGATGCACCCCTGCCTTACACCCCTTTCAATGCCGAAATCCCTAGAAACCCCAAGGTCCTGAGAAAACCTAATATTTACCCTTGTATCACTATGCAGACCCCTCAGGAAGTCCACCAGGTTGTCCTCCACCCCTAAGGCCCTCATGGATTGCCACATTCTTCCCCGATTGACACAGTCAAAAGCAGAGGAGAGATCCATGAAGGCCATGTAGATCGTCCCTTTTCGGGCAACTGTGTACTTCCCGAGGATCCGGTAAAGGTTGAGACATTGGACTATAGTAGAGTATCCTGGTCAGAACCCATATTGAATGACAGAGATGAGCTTATTATCTTCCGCCCAGGTAGCCAGTCTATTCAATAGAACCCCTCCCACAACCTTGACTACGGAGTTAATAAGGGAAATCAGCCTATAGTTTAGGGTACTATTGCAATAGTGGATAAGCCCCAAGACTCTGGGCAGCCGGCCTTAGCGGCCGCATTAAGTACACCCTGCAGGACCGGGTCCCAAATTGAAGGATTTGATTTAAATAGGTCAGGCGGGATACCGTCCGGACCTGGCGCCTTGTTGCACGTCAAACCAGCAATGCCTTTCTGTACTTCACTCTGAGAGAATACAACCATGGCATTACTTTCAGCGCTGGCTTGTGGTCGAACTAGAAGTAAATCGCTCTTACAAATATGGCTAAAATGCGAGACCCAATCCTCTTCCAGTATATTAGTACCAAGACCTTCATCCATAACCCTTTCAAAAAGAGGTCTATTGATAATGCCCCAAAATTTAGCACTACTACCTAACGTGCTTGGGTCTACCAATTCATGCCAGGTTGCTTCCTTCAGTTCCGCCTTGCAGCTTGCCAGTGTCTTCAATACTCTGGCTGCTTTAGAGCATGCAGAATTAAACCATTTAGGATCGCTAGATGTTGTTTTTTCGTGCAGGGACAGAAAGCAAAGCCCCCACCTTAGCAACAATCTCTGAAAATGAGGTTAGGACATCTGCTGCTGAAGAGTCAGGAGACACACAGAATGCAAATTCTGCAGCGCAAGACTCATGGACCTTTTCGTAGAAGAGGTTTGGGGTCACCTGGGACCATTTAAGGCGACGCCTACCATCTTTCGGTTTAAACATGCCCGGCACCGCCTCCAGGAACCTCCTGTTCAATATACCACCCCCCAACTGCACAAACACTGGGTTGTGGTCACTGAATGAACTCTCCATATTTTAAAACCCTGAAGGATAGAATGTAGACTGACAGAGATCAGAATATGATCTATAAAAAAGGACGGCACGAGCTGTTTACTAGATGGAACAGCAAAAGACATAGAAGAGAACAGATCATATTCATTAAGCAGGTCATTGAGTACATTTCCTTGCACTGAGTGCTCAAAGTGGAGACCTCGTGTCCTGGCACATCCCATATCACCCATCCTAGTTGTTTCAGGATCACCACACGGGTGGATATTAAGTCTCCCACTATCATAAGGCTATGAGAGACATAAGCACAATGCTGCTTAAGAAGCCCATTCAGCAATGTTAACTGACAGACCCCCTGTCTGTTCAATGCATTATAAAAGGTGATTAAACACACACTAGCGTTTTCATGCTTTAATAGGATAGCTTGGGAGTCACTTTGAGCAAATGGGAGTACCTTAATCCTGCATTTCAATGCTAGAGATGTAATGATAACTAGGCCACCCCTTGCCCTTCCACTTGCTGAAGGGGCAGCAGGGACATAGAAAGCTTTGTACCCCTCCAGGTATAGGTTGCAGTTAACCAGCCAAGTCTCCTGTAAACATATCAGTGAGAATTGACTGATGAACTGCACCCACATCGGATCTGCGATCTTCTCTGCCAACCCAGCAATGTTCCAAGATAGAACATTGTAGTCCACTAGATGATCCCCAGATGATACAGTGGGCAAAACCTCCGGTGACTTCAAGATAGGGGGCTCATACGATGTCTGTACTATAGACCCTGCTCCTATAGGAAATGAGTGAACTAGTTCTAAGGCCTGAATAGTTGATGCTTGCAGTTCTAAACCATCAGGCAGTAAATCGCAATCGTCCAACCTTGAAGCCCAAAATCTATTTGGTCCCGGCACCATGGTATAAAGGTGGCAGCTCCCCGGTAGATTAAACCCGTCACAGGCAAATCTGTCACCTAGGTATCCCATCGGGATCGCTCTTCACAGCTCACTCCCTGCGGGACAAAGTGTTCCCTACTCATTGCGGTAGTATAAAAGTAACTGAGATCGAAAGGTTGAATAGTGGATCTCACATTCTGGTTAAATCCGCTGCAGATGTGATGCACTGATCTGCTATCACTAAAATTAATAATTATACAATTACCCTCTATATCCTTTGATCTGCATCCTATCCAGCTTACCCTACGGACAAACAGTATTTTGTTGTGTACATTCAAGGGTAGGGGTCTATTTGTGTTGAACTAGTGCACAGTTTTGTTCTTTAACTCACTATAAGTCTCCACCCTCCCATTGACTAATTCTAGCACTCCTGTCAACACAGCAACATAGGGTACAGACACAGGAGGTAGATCAATATGCAGCAACAAAGTCTTTTGATGATCAGTAAAGCATTGTGGGCCAATCCGGCCTGCCTGCTGCTTTTTCGCAATCCCCACTCCCGCCAGTTGTTGATTGTCACTCTTTCCTTGGGGGCAGTCTTTGTTTCCCTGTATATTGGCTCCAGCCATAATACCGGGCCCGACTACTATGTTCCTGTCCAAGTTGCCTGGGATTGGGTCCAAGGCAATCGCATGGGATGATGGAATAATGCTCGGACTGTGCCCCGGACCATCCCTATGGATGACTTGGGGCACTTTGGCGAAATGTTCTTGATATGAGAGGAGTTTGTTTTAGATAGCTGTTCTAGTTTCTTCAGGCTATCCTCAATAGACAGCAGTTTTTCATATACAGGATTTATAGAGGCTGATATGAGCTCTCCTAATGTCCTCCAAAAACCGGCATCTGTCGAGGGCAAAGGACCATCTTGTAAAACCAGAGGAAGGGTATTGGAAGTGAGTCATTCACACCTGGTTGCCCTGGGCTTAAAAGAACCACTTCCGCATTTACTGCATTTACCGGGTTAGCCGTGTTATTTGATTCCGGCTTCTTGGATTTTTTTTCCTTCTGCGCTCCTCCCCTTCCTTCTTTTTAGAGGGTGCTCCCGATGAGGTTTTTGCTGCGATGGGGCACACTTTTGGGATGGCCCATGAAGAAGCACGGGTAGCTACCCCACAATCCACATTATCCTAGTCTGGCAACAAAACCTGGGGAAGGTGAACACAAATTTGGGCGGAGGCCACGGGGTAAGCAGCTACAGTGTTGTGCGGCACCGGGCTACGAGCCAGCGCCAGGTCCCCCAGGGAGGAACGTTTAGCAAATGCCGGGTCCTGGGAAAGTAGGCGCTCAGTGATTGCTATTTCTTTTGCCAGAACTAAAGTAGCCCTGGTAATTAACTGGTCTAAGGTCCCGGCTACATATCCTCCCGTTGCTGCTTTCCTTGTCTTCCCTTCCCGGCCAGCCATTTTGCCCACAGGTAATTCTTAAGGAAACAGAGGGATTGAACCAAGTTTTACTTTTAAAATGAGATCATAAACCAGAAGAATTACCTTTGTGATCAAGATGTTAGAGGGGGAGCGAAGCGGGAGCGGTGAGCAGCTTTATCTCCCCCTAGTGAATGCAGATACAGGAGAGGGCTGTTAGACGCACTGGCTCCTGGTACTGAGAGTCCACAAAGAAATCCTCAGCAAGGTTTAGCTGCCACGCAGTGGCAGGAGCAGGAGTTAGTATTGCGATTGGATGGATTATGCAAATAGTAGTTTGGTGGGGGTAGGAAGAGGGTGGAAGAAAAGGGTATTCTTTCCTTTGCTTTCCTTTTCTCTGGCCCGCAGTAATTTTCCAGCAGTCCTCTACCAACAATATTTAGCGGCTCCGGCCGAAAAGAGAAATGTTTAGCGGCTCCACGCCGCACCGAGAAATGTTTGGCGGCTCCAGCCGCGGTCAAGACCGTTTGACGGCTCCGGCCGCAAGGAAAATGCCCAGTGGCTCTGGCCGCAAAGAGAAACTTTCAGCAGCTCCTCGCCGCGCCGAGAAGTTCCTGGCGACTCCAGCCGCAAAAAGAACCACCCAGCGGCTCCCCGCCACGCCAAAAGTCGTTTGGCGACTCCGACCGTGGTCAAACTTGTTCGGCGGCTCCGGCCGCAAGGAAAGCGCCCAGCGGCTCCGGCTGCAAAGAGAAACGTATGGCAGCTCCGGTCGCGCCCAAAGCTGCTGGTGGATCCGGCCGCAAAGAGATCGCCCAGCGGCACCGGCCTCGTGGAGAGTCCTTGATCACTGTTTCCCAGCACGCAGCATCAATCTCCGGCCAAGGCACAAACTCTGAAAAGAAAATAACTACTGACAACCACTGTCAACCAGCAGGCGCGCAAAGTAGAACCCAAGAAATGACTGCTTGAAACTGAAATTACAGCACTCGATCAGGAGTTAGATGGGGTGCCTAAAGCGTTTCAGGTCGCTACAAGGTCATTGGAGCTTACTTTTCAATTAATTGCAAATCGTGCACGGTTTAGTTCACGCCTTTTGGATGTGTCACTTGCGCTTATTAGCGGTTACCTTTTTTGTTCTTGAATTACTTTTCATGCTCACACTCGATATTGGGTTGTCGTTTATGTTTCTGAGGAGCCTTGAAATGCGCATCGCTGTCTGACAGACTCTCACCAACTTCCATCTTATGCATTACTCAACACACAGGGGATTCAAAATAGATTGCTGCCACCATTCAGTAAAGCACTACTTATACACTCAATGCTCGCCATGTGCCACACATGCAGCAGCCCCATCTAAATGCACACAAACTCTATATGCATGTCCCCTGTAACCTCCCAGAGCTCCTCCCCCAGCTGTCATCAGGCAGTTTACAGTACATTACAATTGACCTGTCTTAGGCCGGAAAGGTTCTTTACCATGTAAAACTGATGTATATATTGAGGTTCCGTGACGATTGTAAGTGGTGTTTTCGACTCGCACGAATATGGTCGAGTCTGGTATCCATGAACCGCAAATGACGAGTTTAGTGGGTGTACGCAGTTTCGCTGTGCTAACCTAAACTGTTCGTCTGTTTCGTGGGTTTATCCATCTGTACCCACGGGTTCCATCTTAGATACGGCATCCATTTTGTTTCTTGCCCTCAAGTAGCCAGCGAACGGACGTTGTCCGCTTCGCGACCCTGGGATTCCCAAGACATTTGCGGAAGACACATTTCCTTTGAAAGTGTCGTTATGATGAGGGGGATGATACTGTAAGGCAGATGGCCCCGCTCGAGGCTCATCTTGCCGTGCCGGTCTATTATCTCAGCCCTGCATCTCATTAGGCACGTCCCTTTGATGCCTGTAGCTCGTGTTTCCCAAAACCTCCCCTTTTACACCCTTTCCGATCTCCCCACTGTTTCCATCTTCCTCTGCACCTGTCCTTGTTCCCTCTTCGATCTGTTTATTGCTGATTGGAATGTACTAATGGTGGGAAGATGGACTTTTACAGTTGGGAACCGCCAAATCTTTCCGCACTTATGTCCCGGACCCTGAATACATCAAAGCGACCCCTCTCGGGGATAACTATGGGAACCAAGTTGTAAACCTTTGTGTACCATGTAAGCCTATGGGAGAAATATGTATAAAAAGGAGCGATCCACAGTAGCAAATTGAAGCAGATCCTGCAACATACTTGTTGTGTACTTCTCGTGACTTCTGTGTTCCCTGCAGTAAATAAACCTCGAATCTTTGACGCCGAAGGAAGTGTCCCGTGTCTCTGTCACTTGTACGCCGGAACAGGTTACCCACGAAGGTTTCAGGTGTTGTCCCCTGGCACCGCTGGGTCTTAAATAACCCAGTCCTTCAGTTGGCGCCCAACGTGGGGCTGCATCAGTGGTACCGGTCCAAGCCCGACGATCGTGAGGAACTTCGTGTGAAATCTCCGAGGGAAGGTGCACCCCGCTTCATCGATCCTGTTGTCGAAATAAGTGGCCCGACGACTTTTCCCGCGAAGATTCCCGCCTCCTGACGGCTGCGACGGACTGCTGCCCTGACTGTAGACCTGTTTTGGCGCCTGGCGTAGACCTTGGTATAGCGAGACGATTGACGGGCCTTCCTGGTGACGCCATTGATCTTTGAGTTAAGTATCTGTGGGTCGCTCCCAGAGTTCTTGGTTGTGGTTGCTTAGTTGTTGCATGGTTCCATTGCATTTGTGGTTCTTGGTACTTTGTTGTGATATTTGACGACTGCAGCCGCCAAAGACCGAGGGTTTTTGCTCTTTGCTGGGACTTGGTAAATCCCGTAACCCTTGAAGTTTGTGAAACTCGGCTAGTGTGCAAGATGCCTGGTCGCTGTACTCTGTTTAGTTGTTTCAGACGTTGTGGTACGGATTCCCGACTGGAGGACTCGTGTCCGATACCTCCGGTTGGAACTCCCACTTATGAGCTCTACAGTAAACATGGACTAGGTCCTATTACCTTTAATGAATATTGGATTCGTTACACCAAAAAAGATGGTGTCCTTAGTTGGCCACCTCACGGTAGTTTTGAGACCCCGATTTTAGATAATCTTGAGGCTAAATTGTTTAAGAAAAAGTCAAGGCCGGCCATGTTTGATGCCTTTCGGTTGTGGCGTAAAGAAGCCCGACAGAAAGAGATCAGACAGACTAAACGTAATCAGAGAGATGGTGTTGCTACCATTGTAAAGAAAGCAGAGCAGTTCCAGCGTGATAAGGAGGATAAGGAAAAGGAAGTATTTGATAGGCTACAGCGTATGTCTATAGATAAATGCTATCCCGCTTTGCCTACGAAGTCGGATAAAAAGGAAGAATTAGTTGAGGATCCTTTAATGTCCTATCTTATGAAGTCGCCACCTCCGTAAGCACAGGGTACCACGGCTCCCGCGGTACCTCCAGTGCTTCCTCCTATTCTTCCTCCTCAACCTGTTCCTCAACCTGTACCTGTTCTTCCGACTATTCCTGCTCCTTTGCCTACTGCTGTTCCTACTGCTCCTCCGCTTGTACTTCCACATACTCCTGCTCCCGCTACCGCTCCTGCTTTACTTACTCCTGTTGCTTCGTCTGTTTCTACTCCTTCTCTTGTTAATCCCTTATGTTATACTTCTCCATCTACTCGATGTCGTACCTCTCCTGTTGCGGCTAACTTCTTTAATTCTCTTGGACCTATTCTTGAGTCCGCTGGTTCGGACGGTCCTCAAAGGCGTAGCCAGCTTCCCGGTAACAGGGAACGTGCCGCGCTGTATAACATGGCGATGGGTTGGATGACATGTCCTCTTAGAAATCCTCCACGTGCTGTACTTGATACGTTCTGTCAATTCAATATACCGACACAGAGATACGTTTTCGAAGAAATGTGCAAGGTTCTGCGCGATCAAATATCGGCGGATGCATCTGATGATGTATTGACCGCTTTGTCTGATCTACAGCTTCAGTTCTCGAGCGGAATGATAGTGGACACCAACGTTC
This sequence comes from Lissotriton vulgaris, assembly GCF_964263255.1. NCBI lineage: Eukaryota > Metazoa > Chordata > Amphibia > Caudata > Salamandridae > Lissotriton > Lissotriton vulgaris. The sequence goes on from NC_141699.1 coordinate 293,231,145, forward strand.
GACGCGCTGTTGAACGGTTGTTATCTCTCCGATACCTCAAGCCTTGTTCGTTGAGGACGTTGAAAAACAGTTCGATGCGTCTTGTCAGTTTCCCATGCGAGAAGTTCCTCCAGTATGGATGCCAGCTAATCCTCAGGCTCAGCCACCGATCTTGGCACATTTCCAGAGAGTGTGGATACACCTCCCATGGAAACGATCAGAAGTTTTACAGGTAAAGCAATCTTTGCCTGACCCTCGCAAAAATCCTGCAGGGTACTATAAAGAATTATCGCAGCTTGTAGACGCTACGATAATGAACCTTGCCGATATCGATATGCTGTTCGGCAATGTCGTACCGCAACCGGTATGGGCGAAGATTCGTCAAGAAAACCATGCGGTAGAATTAGGTGGTGATTGGGCTGCTCTTATTGCGGCAGATGCACGACAAGTTGGTGGTGCTAAACCTGAACAGCTTATTACCGATCTCCCTCAGAGAATAATTACCCTAATGAAAACGCTTATGCCTGCTATGAGGGTGAATTGGGACAAACTGTCCGCTTGCAAACAAAAGAAGGATGAGAGTGTCTCGGATTTCTTTACGAGATTCGAGGAGGCTTTCATCGACCACAGCGGTCAAGATATGGGTACCGAAGGTGGTCAAAGGTTGTTTGTGGACAAATTTGTTTCAAATTTATTGCCTGACTTGAGCAATAAATTAAGAAACTCCGAGGGTGCGTGGGCTGTCTCTACTTCTGCTCAAATATTGGCTACGGCACAGTATTACGAGAACAGAGAAAAAGAAGAGAACGACCGTGCAGATAAAAAGACGAAAGAACTCAAAACTAAAGTGTTGTTGCAGCAGGCTTATCCTCCGCGTTCGACTCAGAATGATTCGCAGCGGAATAGATCGCAGCCACAGTCAAATAGGTCGCAATCGCGGAATGACTCCTCTTCCCAAAGATCTTCGTTAGGGTACAATCAGTGTGCCTACTGTAGACAGGAGGGTCACTTAAAATTCAACTGTTCTGTTCTAAATGATCGTAATAGTGGTAACTCCTCTAGAGGAGGTCGTGGTGGTTCTCAGCAGACATCACGTGGTAGGGGTCGTGGTGCTCAAAATGATCGTTCAGATAACTCATCAAATTCCAATAATTGTTTTGATCAACGTGGATCCTCGCAAGGACGATCTGCGCAGTACAATGTAGACGATTATTACGTCGATCAGGGAACTGACGACAGTAATTACTAGGACAGCCATAGACAAGGGGAGGGAGTGGTATCAGTTCCGGTTGATCAGAGAGGGCCTTACGTCGCAGTTGCTACATCGGGCGTCGTTGAGCCTTTTCTGTTGGACACTGGTGCAGCGAAAAGTTCCATAATGCATTCGAAACTCCCTGGCGCACCTTTGTCTGGCTTAACAAATGTTTCCGTTGGATTCTCTGGTGCCCCCGTTAGCAATCCAGTTTCGCGCCCTTTGCCCCTTACAATTGGGCCTCACGAGCTCCAAGCTCCGTTGATTTTGACTACTGGTTGTGGTGAAAATCTTTTGGGCCTGGATTTGCTAAAACGTTTGTATGCGACTTTGTATTGTTCTCCTGCGGGAGTAAAGCTTACTTTGGGTGAGAGGGTTTTCTCTCCTATGTACTTGTCTCTCGATAAGCTTCCACCGGAATTGAGCTCTCTTCCTGCATCTTTGTGGGCAACAGGTCCCAATGATGTGGGCCTGCTTGACATCTCCCCTTATGTTGTTCAGCTGAAATCTAATGTGCGATTGCCACGTATTCCCCAGTATCGAATCTCTCTTGATGGTGAACGAGCACTGTTAGCGATCATCTATGATCTGATCGAGAAAGACGTTATTGAAGAAACTCGGGGAAACGTGTGCAATAGCCCTGTACTGCCCATTCTGAAACGTACTGATCCCTCGAAACCGCCGTTATCGATTTACGGGAGGTAAATACAATTGTGATTCCTCAGTTCCCTGTTGTGCCTGACATCACGGCGCTACTGACTCTGATTCCAGCTTCTGCATCTTGGTTTTCGGTGATCGATTTGAAGAATGCTTTCTTTAGCATTCCGATTGCCGAAGAAAGCAGAGACCTTTTCGGTTTCTCTCTTGGTGGCCGTAGTTTCCGGTTTAAACGTGCTCCTCAGGGCTACTGTGAGAGTCCATCCATTTACAGTCAAGCCTTGAAGGGTCAACTGGATGCGTTTATGTTGCCGGCTGGTGCGGCCTTAATCCAATATGTCGATGACTTATTGGTGGCTGCAGATACTCAGGACATTTGCAAAATTGCTACGGTGTCGTTGCTGCAACATCTCTGTGACTTACATCACAAGGTGTCACCTTCTAAACTCCAATATTGTTGTCAAGAAGTAACCTATCTAGGTCACTTATTGTCAAAGGAGGGAAGGCGGTTGACCCCAGAGAGAATTGCAGCAATTGTGCGAATTACTGTGCCAACAACCCAAAGAGATGTGCGTGCCTTTCTAGGTATCACGTCATATTGCAGGCAATGGATTCCAAATTTTTCATTGCTAGCGAAACCATTGGTGGCTCTTACGTGCAAGGATGTTTCAACTCCTTTACCATGGACGGAAGAATGTCAGAAGAGTTTTTCTGAATTGCGTGACTCATTGTGTTCGGCTCCTGTGTTAGGTACCCCTGACTACAGCAAGCCGTTTACATTATATTTTCACGAGAGGGAAGGTTGTGCTTTGAGTGTCTTAACGCAACCTTTTGGTGGGAAGTGGAGTTCTGGACTTTTTGGTTCCGTCCAGAGGTGTCAGGGATAACACCCGAAGACCCCGGAGTTCCACCTGTCTCGGTGCACAAATAAACAGAAACACGGGCTTCTCGATGGTGGCGTCAAAGACCAAAGGTTTATTACTGCAGGGACACAGAAGTCACAGAAACTACACACGGGCAGAATCTAGGAGCCTGTTCGATTTGTACAAAAAGGTTTGCTCCTTATATACTAAAATTTGAGCTTGAGGCAAATTCTTTACATGTAATACATTCCCAAACCTTTGTGTCCTAAACAATAAATATTTGGCGTTGTACAGGAATCGTCGACAATATCTGATGTCAAAACATTACGAACGAGGGGTTCCCACTTTTCCATCATAATCTCATGTCAACTTTTCATTCAAGACCCGGACCGCCTCATCGTAAATTTTGTTACCTCCCCCTAATAAAGGCCCAGAAGGAAAGGAGCAGAGCCAGGTGCAGAAGATAGAAAAGCAGGATAAGGGATGTTTGTGGGTTGTAAATGGACAAGGCTACCGGCTTCGGCCGCCTAATCATGATCAGGCCAACGAACACAAGAACCAGTATAGCAGGACTGGCCTCGGGCAGAGAAGGTAGCCTTTGTTGAGTCATGCAGCTACAGCGTGTTCTGTTCTAAGGTGCACGTGTCACTGGAAAGGTGAATCGTCGGCTAAGCCTACGTGTCCTTAATCGAAATGAAGTAATCAGAGGTTATTGCGTATGTGAGGGCAAGAAACACAAAATGGCTGCCATGATCTAAGATGGATGCCATGGGTAGATCGGAAATGTTTTTGTAACAGGAGTACTCTTGCTCGTAGCACAGCGAAAACACCAGGATATGCTAAATGGATCATTTGCGGTTCACTGATACCAAAATTATGTATTTACGACAATGTTGAAAACACGGGTTCAAATCGTCACGGAACCTCAGACCCTCCTTTTGCCCTTACATAGGCAATTACTCAGTCTATGTCAGAATCTAGTTCTATGCTCATCAGGTCAATGACATGCTGTTGTATCATCATCCTTTCTCGCGCCTTTTCTCCAAACGCAGGTGGTTTTCTAAAGCAGGTTGCAGCACAAAGACTACACAGAGCGGGACCACACTGGATAATCAGGCAACACGAGAACAGGAATACTAGGATGACACCAATGACCATCAAAACCTTCCATCCCCACGCTGATATCAGAGTCCAAAACCACTCCACGAAGGACCAGTTTCCCTTGTCTACATGAATAGAGTCGGAAATCTTGTGCAGCTTAGAGATCGCCTCATAAACGGTTGGAGCATTATTGGGAATAAAGACACAGCAGCTCGATTGGATCATTCTGCATACCCCACCTCGATCTGCAAGTATTACGTCTAGAACCATACGGTTCTGAACGTCATAAGTCTATCCGCCTGAAGCTCAGCTGTCAGGTTGCTTAGGGCACCAGCAGTTTCGGTAATAGTAGATTCAACTACCCGTGTTAGCTGACGTATGTTTCTACTATTGGCCATAGGCCCCCAGAACGGAAGGAAACCTTTGAAGAAGTCTCCAGCTTCCTGACCAGCGGTATCTTCCTTACTGAAAACACCTCTTGCTACTCTGGTCTTGTGATAATCAGACGAAGCAGTGTATGTCGGAGGCAACAATCGAGCAATATAACATGAACCTGAAAAGTCAGCAGGCAACCATGTATACGCTCTGTCTTGACAGATGAAGTAGGTACCCCTAGCAGTTAGAAAAGCAGGGGAAGAGTTAGACGGAAACACGTAGGTCTCAACGCACTCACTCCTCCCTAGCTGGGCTCTCGGATTTCTCCCATTTCCTTGCAAACAGACCTGACCTCGGTGAGGCACGACCCAGATTGGAGTTGAGCTTTTACGCTTGCTTTCTCCTAAACTAAGGCGATACTCTGAAGAGTTCCAACTCAAATATACTCGTAATTCATCTCTAGGGTAAGATGGAGTATTATTGACGTCTCTAATCATGTCAATAATTCCCTGAACTAAAGCTTTGTTGACAGAGTTATATTTAGTGGAACGTGGTGGACGCGGAGGATAGGTTTCAAGGGCATAAGCAAAAATGGTCTGAAGGGCCTGAAATGATCCATTATAGCTAAAAGGCAACACCAGATAGGGAATGCCTTTATCCATAGTGTGGGGTATCAAGCCACACACCCAGCAGTTTGTAGTGTTAACTACCAGTTGGTGTTGGTGCAAGAGCTGTACAAAAGTGTTATTAATGAATTCTGAGCGTCGAGCTTGCTCATGTTCAGGAAACGAGTGAAAAGAGTGTATAGAAGAAACAGTAGAAGTAGCAGGATCAAGGGGAGGTACTGTAGTTACTGGCATAAAAATCAAATTCACACCAAAGACGATTCCACCCAGCAATGTTATCAAAACAATTAAAAATGTAATAGCACATTGCATCAGAAAACATTTGCTGTGGAGAATTCTGTAAAGTCTGTTTCTGCGAACATAAATCACATTTTCTCGTTGCAGCGCAGGAAGCTCCATCTTCTACAATCCGCTCGCGACCACTGATGATGTGTACGTAGATGAAAATGCCTCTATCAGCCCTGGGGGTTCCCAGAACTAACAGAAAGATCGACCTTGTGTCTGACCCCCGCAGATTCAACTAGGCACACAGCCACGACCCTAAGGCTACCCAGACGGCAAGGCAATTTAAAAAAACTTCCTGGCTGAGGGAAAAAGTATCAAAATTCAAATATCACAATAGGCAGTTTCCTGCTTTATTTGTCCATATTGCGAGACCGTAAATTGTATCTTAGTTTTGCAGGAACTGTTTGATCGGAAAATAGTGTATCATTAGTAGATGTTGCAATGTTCAAGTTCGCAGATGGCAGAGTTTCTTCAGATGCAGAGGACAAATGTTCAGAGTTCAAAGGAGTAGTTTCAGGAGGAGAGTCAGAGTTCGAAGTGTCAGTTATCAGTTCGGCATCGCTGAAAGGGACAAACTTGGGTGTTCGCTCGAACTCAGAGGCACCAATTCCCTTCTTAATCCAGTTGTCATAAGGAAGTGGCAGGGGCACACGTTTGACATGTGTCGCATGGATCCAGTGCTTGCGTCCGGCCACACGAACAGCAGTTCTCGTTGCTAGTAGTACTTGATAGGGGCCAACAAATCTGGGCTGAAGGTTCTTCGTCCTGGCGAAGTTCCGTACCACGACGTGGTCGCCAGGTTTCAGCTGATGACCAGGACTCTCCGGTGGCTTTGGCAATGCATCGAAAACCTGTTGGTGAATAAGACTCAATTTAGCAGTCAAGTCGTAAAGGTAATCAATCAACATTGGATATTCCAGAGAACAAAATTCTTTTGGCCTTGGCACTCCCCAAATATTAGCGGGACGGCCAAAGACAATTTCATACGGACTAAGCCCTACTCTAGAATGTACAGTCGCTCTCGTGGATAACAAAGCCAAGGGTAGTGCGTCTGGCCACGATAAACCCGTGGATGCCTGTATTTTAGCGAGTTTTAGTTTGAGGGTGCCATTGTAACCCTCAACTAAACCAGCAGACTGGGGATGATTTGCACTGTGAAACTTTTGCTTTATTCCTAAACTGGCACACACACTTTGCATAACTTTCCCTACAAACTCACTTCCGTTATCTGACCATACAATCCGTGGCATTCCGTACCTAGGGAAGTATTCCTTAAGAAGGATTTTGGCAGTTGATAGGGCAGTGTTGTCCTTTAGTGGATATGCTTCGATCCATCTGGAGAAAGCACAGACTACCACCAGGACGTATTTTAGGTTGTTGCAACGATCCATGTAAATGAAATCTAACTGAATCACTTCAAAGGGACAAGAGGGAGGAGCGAAGTGACCAGCAGGTGTTGGCACTCCCTTGCCAGGATTATGCATCAGGCATACCATACAATTTTTCACCACTCTCTCTGCACACTTACTAATCCCATCATTCTTCCAGACTGGAGCTAACATCTTACAAATCCCTTTAGAACTAATGTGTGCTGTTCCGTGTGCCATTGTCACCACTGCAAGCACGTACGCATCAGGCAACATCCAACGCTGTTGCTCCGACAAATCAATCCAACATCCACTCGAGTCTAATTTACCCGTACTCTCTTTCCATGTACGCTTTTCCTCCTCAGTCGCTTCTTTCTGAATTTCTTTCACACTTTCCACTGTGTCCTCACACATTCCAGACTCGGAAATCCATCTTGCAGATGTTGCAACATACATCCTACTCATCATATTTCTAGCTGTCTGTTTAGCGGTCTCATCAGCAAAAGCATTCCCACGACCAACATCATTCGTGATTGCTTTATGAGCACTGCATTTCACAATCGCAACTTCAGTTGGCAAGGTTAGAGATTCCAACAAGTCGTTAACTAGCTGACCATGTTGAATCTTAGTCCCATGGGACGTAATGAAACCTCTTTCTTTCCACAAACGGCCAAAATTATGGGCCACGCCGAACGCGTACTGACTATCTGTGAACACATTCACTCTCTTTCCCTTTGCTAAAACACACGCTCTAGTTAGAGCAATTAATTCTGCAGCTTGGGCAGAATTCTGACTCACTCTTGCAGTCTCCACAATCGTACTCAAAGTCGTTACTGCATAGGCAGCAGTCACATCACCATTCTCCAATTTAAAGCATGATCCATCGACATACAACGTGCCATCTGGTTCTGACAACGGAGTGTCTTTTAGATCAATTCGTCCTTTAGTCTCTTCCTCGGTTCTGAAACAACAATCATGGGGTTCAGAATCACTCGACTCTTGATTAGTCGGCAACAATGTTGCTGGATTCAATACATTGCATCTTTTGATTTGAATATGACTAGCTAGCAATGTCAGCTCATAGCCTGATAATCTAGCGCTGGTAAGGTGTTGCGTCTTAGTTCGGTTCATGAGTGTATCCACAGCATGAGGAACCATGACCACTAGCATGTTATTCATCACCAAACCAGCAGATTGTCGAATGGAAGCCGCAGCTGCTGCTGTAGCTCTCAAACAACTAGGCAACGCTCTAGCTACCGGATCTAATGTTGATGAAAAGTACGCACAAGGGCGTTGTTTATCACCGAATCTCTGTGTCAGAACACTCAACGCGCAACCTTCTCTCTCGTGAACATAGAGCGTGAATGGCTTGTTGTAATCGGGTGTACCCAATACAGGAGCTGAACATAGTGCATTTCGTAACTCAGAAAAACTCTCCTGACATTCAGCAGACCATGGCACCGGACTCGGAACATTTTTCCCAGTCAAAGCTACCAATGGTTTTGCTAAAAGAGAAAAATTTGGGATCCACTGCCTACAGTAAGAGGTAATACCTAGAAAGGCACGTACTTCTCTCTGTGTGCGAGGAACACTCATCTGCGTAATTGCTTTTATTCTCTCTGGGGTCAACTTCCTTCCCTCCTTTGACAAGAGATGACCTAGGTAGGTCACTTCTTGGCAGCAGTATTGCATTTTTGAAGGTGACACCTTGTGATTCAAATTAGACAAATGATGCAATAACAAAATCGTAGCTGCTTTACAAGTTTCCTTGTCATCGGCAGCCACTAGAAGGTCATCTACACACTGCACTAGAGCAGAACCTGGAGGAAGTACAAAGGAATCTAACTGACTTTTTAATGCCTGACTGTAAATGGATGGGCTCTCACAATAGCCTTGTGGAGCGCGTTTAAACCTGAAGCTTCGACCTCCTAGACAGAAGCCGAAAATATCTCTGCTTTCCTCGGCTATTGGAATGCTGAAAAAGGCCTTCTTCAAGTCGATGACTGAAAACCATGTAGCTGTTGCAGGAATCAATGTTAACAATGCAGTAATGTCTGGAACTACAGGAAACTGCGGAACCACAATTTTATTAACCTCTCTGAGATCGATAACAAATCTATATACTGGAGGCTTTGAAGGATCAGTACGTTTCAAAATTGGCAATACAGGACTATTACAGACATTTCCTCTAGTTTCTTCAACCACCCCTTTCTTAATCAAATCTTGCACGATCAATAAAAGTGCACGTTCGCCTTCACTAGAGATTCTGTATTGAGGAATTCGTGGAAATTTGACATTTGCTTTCAAAGTGACTACATATGGTGGTATTTCTAAAAGGCCTACATCGTTAGGACCAGTCGCCCAAAGAGTATCAGGGAGTGAACGCAGCTCTGGCGGGAGTGCATCCATTGACAAGTACATCGGAGAGGTGATTCTTTTACCCAATGTAAGCTGTACTCCTGACGGGGAACAGTACAATGTCGCATATAGGCGTTTTAACAAGTCTAAACCAAGCAGATTTTCATTACAACCTGTCGTCAAAATCAAGGGTGCTTTCAATTGACACGGTCCAACAGAAATAGACAAAGGACCAGATACAGGGTTGTAAACAGGGGCGCCTGAAAAACCTACAGAAACATTTGTTAAGCCGGACAAAGGTGCGCCAGGGAGTTTCGCATGAATGATAGAACTTTTTGCGGCACCAGTATCCAACAGAAACTGTTCGACTACACCTGATGTTGCTACTGCGACATAAGGCCCACTCTGATCCACTGGAACTGATACTACTCCCTCTCTCTGTCCATGGCTGTCCTAGTGCCCACTCTGTTGAAATCCCTCATCTACTTCACAATAGTCCTCAACATGATACTGTTGGGATCTATTTTGTTGGGCAGACTGTCCATTTCGTTGATCAAAGTGATTAGAAGGGCGATCATTCGTTTGTGGAGGCATAGCACCTCGTCCTCGACCTCTAGAATTTTGCATAGAACCACCACGACCTCTTTGAGCTGCTGCAGCATTATTTTGCGCTAAGATCGGACAGTCATTTTTGTAGTGACCCTCTTTCTTACAGTACGCACACTGGTTCCACTAATATTGGGGCCTCGGTGAACTATAATCTGTTCTCTGATATGACCCTTGCTGCGTATTGGTCTGATTCATGCGAGGCGGATATGCTTGTTGCAGAAGAACTTTAGTTTTTAAGTCTTTCGTTTTCTTATCTGATTTCTCTTTCTCCTCTCTATCCCTATTTTCATAATACTGTGCAGTTGCAAGTATTTGTGCAGTTGTAGAGACAGCCCACGCACTCTCGGAATCTTTCAATTTATTGCAGAGCTCTGGTAGCAGATTGTGTACAAATTTATCGACAAATAATCTCTGTCCTCCCTCCGTGCTCATATCCTGACCACTGTGATCCACAAAAGTCTCTTCGAACCTCGTGAAAAAGTCGGAGACACTTTCGTCTTTCTTTTGCCTGCATGCGGACAACTTGTCCCAGTTAACACGCAATGCTGGCATCAGAGTCTTCATTAAGTCGATTATCCTACCTGGAAGATTAGCAATTAGAGGTTCGGGTTTGGAACCACCTATTTGCTGACCATCTGCTGCAATGATAGCCGCCCAATCGCCACCTAGAGCAACTGGGTGATTTTCTTTACGAATTTTAGCCCAAATTGGTTGCGGAACTACATTCCCAAATAACATGTCAATGTCCGCTAGATTCATTACACAAGCCTCAACTGTTTGTGCTAACTCCTTATAATATCCGGCAGGATTTTTACGCGGATCTGGCAAGGCCTGTTTCACTGCCAATACCTCAGCTCGCTTCCACGGAATGTGTATCCACACTCTCTGGAATTGCGCCGGAGCGGCTGCAATACCAAGGTTTACATTAGCTTGCACAGCTTCACGCCAAATTGGAGGAACCTCCCTCATTGGATATTGGCGATTCAGCTTCGTACTTTGTTTTTCCAAATCTCTCGGTGACCGAAGAGATGGATCATTCCTATAGCTTAAAATTAGTTCCATCGCTTCTTTTATATTTTGACCTACTATCATACCTGCAGCAAACTCTTTCTGAACATTAATTAATTCTTCTAAGTTCGATTCAGAATCATCTTCTTCTAACTCATCACGCAACAGGGAGCACATCTCGTCGAAAACATATCGTTGCGTTGGTTCATTCCACTGCACAAAAGTATCTAGTACATCTCTCGTACTATATCTCCTACTCTTCGAAATCCATCTAAGAGCCGTGGAATCTAAGATTCCCCGTTCCTCAGTACTTGGAAGCTGACTACGTCTCTGTACAGACTCAGAGGCAGGAGTTTTAATTAAAGTTTTATAGAAAGGACACAGAATATTAGAGACAGAATCAGTGATTCTTCGACGAACAGAAAGCGGAGTCATGATACTAGCAGATGTAGAAAACACAGTAGCAGTAGGAACAGATAGACCAGGAACAGTAGGAGTATCAGATAAGGTAGCTTGTGAAGCAGTAGGTGTAAGCGATACAGGTATAGGCAAAGATACTGGCAACCCAGGAAGAGGGGGTGCCGAAGGAACATTCACATTAACCACAGGTGGTACAGGAACTTGATTCTGAGGGGCAGGAGCAGGAATACCAGGTTGTCCAGCAACCGGCAATTGAACATTCGGTACAGGCAGAGCCGTAGCACCCTGTGCATACGGTGGGGGTGACCGTAACAAGTAAGATAACAGAGGATCGCTCTCGGGGTCCTCTACTATCTTAGTTGTACTCGATGGCAAGGCAGGATAGCACTTGTCAATCGCTAAATTACGCTCTCTAATAGCCACCTCCATTGCCTTCTCAGACTCGTTGACTTGCAGCTGCTTAGCAGCCTGGTCTAAAGTCAACTCTTGCTCTTTCTGTTCTTTCTTTAACCTCTTAATTTCTCTCTGTTTAGATTCTTTTCGCCAGTAACGGAAAGAATCAAACATTGCCGGCCGGGCTTTCTTCTTAAACAATTTTACTTCTAAATTGTCAAGAACTTCAGGTTCAAAACTACCATGTAGTGGCCAACTAAGGACACCATCCTTTTCGGTGTATCGGACCCACACCTCATTATAAGATATAGGACCCACTCCAAACTTACAATAAAGATCATATAGAGGAGTCCCAATCGGAGGAACCAGACATGAGTCCTCCAGCCGGGAATCACTGTTGCAACCAAAACACGACAACATACAATTTTTCCGACTTACCATTTTGCAATCCGGAACACAGAACGAACAAAAACACAAACAGGAATGTGCACTCGAACCAAGAACTTAGGCCTACCAAAAGCGAACAAATGTATCGATACCCAAACTAAACCAATAGATTATCGTAACCAGAACAACCAGTGATAATCTTACGAAACCAAACCAAACCAAGAACTAAAAGGATTTTAACAACCCTTACGAAGTAACCAACTAGCAACCACTAAATACTTAACTGAGGCACTGAAGACGTCACCAAGGAGAAACCCGCCACGTTTCGCCGTACTAAGGACTGCACCTCGGGTCCAAGACAGGGCGACGGTCAAGGCAACGGACCACTGCAGCCGTCCTGAACGGGAACCCTCGTGGAAGAGAACGTCGGGCCACTTTTGCGATATGCCGGGATCGATGAAGTGGGGCGCCTCCCTCAGGAATCTTCACACGAAGCTTCTCGAACCCTTCAGGCTTTTGGACCGGTACCTAAATGACGTCGCCCCGCGTTGGGCGCCAATTGGAGTTCTGGACTTTTTGGTTCCGTCCAGAGGTGTCAGGGATAACACCCGAAGACCCCGGAGTTCCACCTGTCTCGGTGCACAAATAAACAGAAACACGGGCTTCTCGATGGTGGCGTCAAAGACCAAAGGTTTATTACTGCAGGGACACAGAAGTCACAGAAACTACACACGGGCAGAATCTAGGAGCCTGTTCGATTTGTACAAAAAGGTTTGCTCCTTATATACTAAAATTTGAGCTTGAGGCAAATTCTTTACATGTAATACATTCCCAAACCTTTGTGTCCTAAACAATAAATATTTGGCGTTGTACAGGAATCGTCGACAATATCTGATGTCAAAACATTACGAACGAGGGGTTCCCACTTTTCCATCATAATCTCATGTCAACTTTTCATTCAAGACCCGGACCGCCTCATCGTAAATTTTGTTACCTCCCCCTAATAAAGGCCCAGAAGGAAAGGAGCAGAGCCAGGTGCAGAAGATAGAAAAGCAGGATAAGGGATGTTTGTGGGTTGTAAATGGGCAAGGCTACCGGCTTCGGCCGCCTAATCATGATCAGGCCAACGAACACAAGAACCAGTATAGCAGGACTGGCCTCGGGCAGAGGAGGTAGCCTTTGTCGAGTCATGCAGCTACAGCGTGTTCTGTTCTAAGGTGCACGTGTCACTGGAAAGGTGAATCGTCGGCTAAGCCTACGTGTCCTTAATCGAAATGAAGTAATCAGAGGTTATTGCGTATGTGAGGGCAAGAAACACAAAATAGCTGCCATGATCTAAGATGGATGCCATGGGTAGATCGGAAATGTTTTTGTAACAGGAGTACTCTTGCTCGTAGCACAGCGAAAACACCAGGATATGCTAAATGGATCATTTGCGGTTCACTGATACCAAAATTATGTATTTACGACAATGTTGAAAACACGGGTTCAAATCGTCACGGAACCTCAGAAGCAACGTCCATGTGCATATTTTTCCTCGACCTTGGACCCGGTAGCTAGGGCATTGCCGAGTTGCTTGAGAGCAACAGCGGCAGCTGCGGTGTCCATCCGACAATCAGCAGGATTGGTCATGGATAATATGCTTACGGTGATGGTTCCGCATGCAGTTGATACTCTCCTAAATCGTACGAAAACTCAGCACTTGACGAGTGCAAGATTGTCTGGGTACGAATTGACGCTTTTGGCAAGTCATATTCAGATAAAACGTTGCAATGTCCTAAACCCGGCGACTTTATTGCCAATCAGTACAGAGTCAGATGAAATAACAGCTCATGACTGTTATTTAAGGACTGAGGAGGAAACAAAAGGTCGCGTGGACCTTAAAAACACTCCTTTGGATGATCCCGATGGGACTTTGTATGTGGATGGTTCATGTTTTAAATTGCCAAATGGTGATGTGACGACTGCGTATGCTGTTGTAACTTTGAATACTGTTGTGGAAGCTGCAAGATTGAATCAGAACTCTGCCCAGGCTGCAGAACTGATTGCTCTCACTAGAGCGTGTGTGTTAGCGAAAGGGAAACGTGTGAATGTGTTTACCGACAGCCAGTATACATTTGGCGTCGCCCATAGCTTTGGACGATTGTGGAGAGAGAGAGGGTTTATGACATCGCATGGTACGAAGATTCAACATGGCCAGCTTGTGAATGATCTTTTGGATGCACTTACGTTGCCTAAGCAGGTAGCGATTGTTAAATGTAGTGCGCATCGTAAGGTGACGGATGATGTCGGTCGTGGTAATGCGTTTGCGGATGAGACTGCTAAGGAGACTGCCCGGAACCTTAGCACTCGAATGTATGTGACGAGTTCGGTTAGGTGGCCTACAGAAACGAGCATGTGTGAGGATACTATCGAGAGTGTGAAAGCGATACAGAATGAGGCCACCGAGACTGAAAAGACGAAGTGGAAAGAAAGTACGGGAAAGTTGGATGCGAATGGTTGTTGGGTTGATTTGTCGGAACATAAGAGATGGATGTTGCCAGATGCGTATGTGCTAGCTGTTGTGACGATGGCACATGGGTTAGCACATATTAGTGTGAAAGGTATTTGTAAGTTGCTGTCCCCTGTGTGGAAGAATGATGGTATCACGAAATGTGCTGAACGGTTGGTTAAGAATTGTATGGTATGTATGTTGTACAATCCTGGTAAGGGAACCCCAACACCTCCTGGCCATTTTGCTCCCCCATCATGTCCTTTTGAGGTGATTCAATTAGACTTCATCCATATGGAGAGATGCAATAACCTGAAATACGTCTTAGTTGTGGTTTGCGCGTTCTCCCGATGGATTGAAGCCTACCCTCTCAAAGACAACACTGCCCTGTCGACTGCGAAAATCCTGCTGAAGGAATACTTTCCTCGGTATGGAATGCCTCGGATTGTATGGTCTGATAACGGACGTGAATTTGTAGGGAGTGTGATGAAGAGTGTGTGTAAGGGCCTTGGAATTAATCAAAAATTCCATAGCGCCAATCATCCCCAGTCAGCTGGTTTGGTTGAAGGGTATAATGGCACCCTTAAACTAAAGCTGGCGAAGATTCAGGCTACGACTGGTCTTTCGTGGCCTGACGCTTTACCCTTAGCTTTATTGTCAACAAGGGCGACAGTACACTCCCGAGTAGGGCTTAGTCCCTATGAAATAGTGTTCGGTCGTCCTGCGAATGTTTGGGGGGTCCCTAGACCGGGTGTGTTTTCTAGCCTTGAGTACCCAATGTTGATTGACTATCTTCATGATCTGACTGCTAAACTGAGGTTAATTCACCAACAGGTTTACGAAGCACTGCCGACGCAGACGGAGGGTCCAGGCCACCAGCTCCAACCCGGAGACTGGGTGGTTACCCGCAACTTTGCTCGCAAGAAGAATTTGGAACCCCGCTTCACTGGACCCTTCCAGGTCCTCCTTGCCACGAGAACTGCCGTCCGTTTGGAAGGTCGAAACGCACAACCTGTCGGAGAATCCTCAGTGCAGCAGAAAGACATTGTTGAACATTTGTCACCAAAAGACTCAAGACCAGAACATTCGACTGATCAGCAGAACTTTGTTCCCTCATCGGATCCTTTGTTTGATGAACAGACACGTCCTGGGAAAACCCGATACTTTTTGCGATCCAGCACTCAGGACTAATAAAGAAATTCTGTTTTCCCCTTGACAATTGCATTATCCCGTATGCTACGATCAGTCTGAACACCCGTATTATTGTGATTGTTTCTGTATATATTGAGTTTTGTTCCACATGTGTTTTTTCTTCCACAGCTGAAAGACTTTTTGTACATACATTGTGAATAAAGGCCGTAGGAGCGCGCGTGTACTTCCTTCTGGTTAGTAGGTCTTGACGCTAGGTTAAAGACCGTCGGTTCCTGGGAACTCCTGGGGATTGACTACTGCTACACAGAACGAAGTGCGTCAAGAAACGTTGCGGACGGTCATAGGGGATGGCGTTTTCAAAGCTGATGGACTTGGAAGAAGCTCAGGCGCAAAGATTCAAACTGCAACAACTTATTCGTACCAAATGTTTTATGTTTCAAGTGTTCGTATTGCTTTTGACTGTTTCTGCACTATTGGCGGGTGGGGTGTATTACATGATGTCGTACTTCTTACCTTCTGCCATACCTACTCCTACTTCTGATCCTAAGCTTACCTCCACTGCATCCCCTCATTCCTTCCATATCTTACCCGAACACGAACAGGTTAGACGTGCAGAATTCCGAAATAATTCCTTTATCCAGCTCCTTCATCAGCACCAGTTAGTGGTTAATACTACTAATTGTTGGGTGTGTGGGCTAATGCCACATACCACTGATAAGGGAATTCCATATCTGGTCCTACCTTATAGTTCCCAGGGTTCAGCTCGAGCATTCCAAACAATGTTTCGGAGCGCACTAGATTCTTACCCCAGTCGAGAGCCACGTTCTCCCTACTCTGGCCCTGGCTCGTATCATAAGCCTTTATCTATAGCGATAGAAGATTTGGATAGAGATATCTATGAGCCGTCGCTCATCCCAGAGGAAGAGGTACAAGCCTATAGGGTCCTGAGTAAGGTCGAGTATAGTGCGCTCACGAGTGAAAAACAGCTTAGCAGCTCGCCTTCGATATGGGTCGTACCCCACATTGGTAATTTCTGTCTAATGGGTCGTGGCCGAAGATCGAAAGCTCGTCTTGGAGAGAGTGCTTGCTCCGAGAATTACATTCTGCCGATGGTCTCGTCCCCTGTGTTTCTGGCTGCCAAGGGTACATACTTTGTCTGCCATGATCGTGCGTATGCATGGTTGCCCTCCGACTTTGTGGGCTCATGTTTTATTGCAAACCTGTTGCCTCCGACGTTCACTGTAGATGCAGACTATCACAAGACTAGAGTTGTGAGGGGCGTAATTAGCGAAGAGGACACTGCCGGTCAAGAGGCAGGAGACTTTTTCAAGGGTTTCCTCCCGTTTTGGGGGCCTATGGTTAATAGTAGGAACCTGAGACAATTGACTCGAGTGGTGGAATCAACAGCTAATATTACTGCCAGTGCCCTTGGTAATATCACCACAGAACTTCAGGCGGATAGGCTTATGACGTTACAAAACCGTATGGTTTTAGACGTGATCTTAGCAGATCGAGGTGGGGTATGTAAGGTGATCCATTCGAGCTGCTGTATTTTCATTCCAGATAATGCTCCGACCGTCTATCAAGCCATCTCAAAGTTGCATAAGATCTCTGAGTCCATACACGTGGACGTAGGGGATTGGACGCTGCTTGGGTGGTTTTGGGGCCTGATGTCGACTTGGGGTTGGAAGATTCTGATGATTGTCGGAGTTGTTGTGGCGTTCCTGTTCACGTGCTGCCTTTGTGTGCAGTGTGGTCCTGCCTTATGTGGCCTCTGTGCTACGACGTGTATAAGGCAACCGCCTGTTGCCAAAGGAACTCGGTTGGACAGAGTGATGTTACAGCAACATCTAGATGGTCTGATGAATATCGAATATGATTCTGACTAGTGCTTGCCTACATGAGGGCAAAAGGAGCGTCTGAGGTTCCGTGACGATTGTAAGTGGTGTTTTCGACTCGCACGAATATGGTCGAGTCTGGTATCCATGAACCGCAAATGACGAGTTTAGTGGGTGTACGCAGTTTCGCTGTGCTAACCTAAACCGTTCGTCTGTTTCGTGGGTTTATCCATCTGTACCCACGGGTTCCATCTTAGATACGGCATCCATTTCGTTTCTTGCCCTCAAGTAGCCAGCGAACGGACGTTGTCCGCTTCGCGACCCTGGGATTCCCAAGACATTTGCGGAAGACACATTTCCTTTGAAAGTGTCGTTATGATGAGGGGGATGATACTGTAAGGCAGATGGCCCCGCTCGAGGCTCATCTTGCCGTGCCGGTCTATTATCTCAGCCGTGCATCTCATTAGGCACGTCCCTTTGATGCCTGTAGCTCGTGTTTCCCAAAACCTCCCCTTTTACACCCTTTCCGATCTCCCCACTGTTTCCATCTTCCTCTGCACCTGTCCTTGTTCCCTCTTCGATCTGTTTATTGCTGATTGGAATGTACTAATGGTGGGAAGATGGGCTTTTACAGTTGGGAACCGCCAAATGTTTCCGCACTTATGTCCCGGACCCTGAATACATCAAAGCGACCCCTCTCGGGGATAACTATGGGAACCAAGTTGTAAACCTTTGTGTACCATGTAAGCCTATGGGAGAAATATGTATAAAAAGGAGCGATCCACAGTAGCAAATTGAAGCAGATCCCGCGAACATACTTGTTGTGTACTTCTCGTGACTTCTGTGTTCCCTGCAGTAAATAAACCTTGAATCTTTGACGCCGAAGGAAGTGTCCCGTGTCTCTGTCACTTGTACGCTGGAACAGGTTACCCACGAAGGTTTCAGGTGTTGTCCCCTGGCACCGCTGGGTCTTAAATAACCCAGTCCTTCAGTATGTCACAACATCTTTTCCCTGTCCTTCACTCACACGTTCATCATCTGTTTCCCAACCCTCCCTTTTCTCTCAATATCAAGAGCACTGTAATTACGCATCGCACTGTTATATGCTTGAGCAACTGCGTTGCCAATAATAATGAATGCTTTGACTCAGAATCGCATTAGAAGTCTATGATCCAGGCAATAAATTGGATTTATGCATCACATGAAAAGAAAGAGTTGCTGAATGCTATATGATTTTCTTTTCGCTACAAGTGTTGCTACCGCGACCATTTACTTTTGTACTGCAATACTGACCCAGGTCGGGTAGTTTTTTGTGGGTTACCCCTTTAATACTCAGCACTCTTAGAGCAAGTGCAGAATTGCAAGGGTTTTCTCTGTTGGAACCAGTGTGTCTTACCATGTCAGAGAGGGAAACACCTTCTTATACAGAGAAATACATTAACAGACTAATACAAGGAGACGCAGGGTCGACCTTTTTAACATCAAATACTCCCAATATCGACTTCTCCCTTAATGAAAAGATTAACAAATTGGAACGTTTAGAGAAGAAACTTATTCACACACGCCTCCATGGACACCTTTTGACCAAATACCTCCAAGCGAATATAATACCTGCGGGCCTACAGGTCCACAATCAACCAGCAATCTTTGTAGACCATCCTAAATTCAAAGAAGGGTTCAGTTTTGTAGCCAACAATTGCTCGCACCATTGGACGGTGCTAAGGGTGGAAACAGCTCTCAAGCAAGTATAAAAATTGATGAAAGAGGTCAGCGACCTGAAACAAGAGATAAATAGTGACTCCGCACTGACAAACGCAAAGGAAGCACTAGAGAGACGGGAGAAGACTATTAAAGAATTTGATATAAACACACAAGCAATGAAACTAGATAAACTGGCTAAGGACGCACGCTTCTACAATAAAAAAACAACCTATCCATACCTTCAGGAGGATTATTTCAAGCAGGACACCCAAGGCCGTTTCTTCAACAGGTGTAGAGGAGGGTACAGCGGGAACAGAAGGTTAATTAACTTTTCATATTCATCTGGCTCCTACAGCCCTGGTAGTGACAGCGAACAAGCAGGACCCAGCAGCGGGTACAACTACCAAGAATTATGGTACCAACCACCTCAAGGCCCACAAACATCTGGCTCACCTTTTTTAGAGGATACCCATTGGAGACCAACCAGAGGACGAGGGTACAGCTGGATTAGACCAACACGACGAGGACAGAACCAGCAGAATTGAGATACAGGACGCCAACAGGGACAGACTCCGAAACAGGTGAGATCCCAATCAGAGAACCACGGGGAGATCAACACCCATCGACGAACATACAGATGGTATTCAAGCAAAAGAGCCCAATCATCAATTTGTCAGCATACATGTTATCCAATGCTGAAACCAGCATTCTCAGTAAGGGACTCTACTTTGTGCCTACATCCCATGCCAATCGTTTCAATGTTAAAGCGGAATTGCACCGTTTCTTCCGGAAGGTTCGATTGAGACACTTTTTCAGACATTTGCTACAAATATCCTCCACATCGAACACTGGAATGCAAACGCCATCCACTTTCATGCCCCCGACCCACATGATGTCGCATAAAATCTTGACCTTTGAAAGTGTGGTCCTTCGTGATGTCATGAAAGCTTGTGCAGCCAAGTCATACGTGAAACACAACATCACGCGAGGCACTAAACACCTTGAAGAACAACAAGACAATAGTTATCAAGCCGGCAGATAAGGGGGGGGCAATTGTGGTGCAGAATACCCCAGACTACAAAGCAGACATATACTCAAAACTTCATGGTGGCGTAAGCTACACCACTGCCAGCACAGATCCCACTAAGGAAGTCAGAAGACAAATAAGGCTCATCACGAAAAAAGGGGAAGAAGCCGGTTTTCTCTCAGACCAAGAATTTTAATATTTAAACACCAATCAAGGGCGTCTTCCCACCATATAAACATTACCCAAGGTGCACAAAAACTTGCACAAACTCCCTGGAAGACCCATAATTTCAGGCTGTGGCTCCCTACTGGCTCCCTACTGGAACCGGTATGCAAATACATCGATTTCTTCTTAAAACCCCTAGCTGAAACCACAAGAGCATATCTTCGAGACACGATGCAAGTGATCAACCTGGTCGATGCAATTAAGTTTGACTCAGAAATACAACTCCTAGTTATGCTAGATATTGTATCACTCTATACGAGGTTCCCACAGCAACCAGCGTTGGAAGTAATGACACAAGCTCTTGAGAAAAGACCACAACTAGCCAATGTCCCTACACAATTCATAGTTGAACTGTTAGAGGTAGCTATGATGAAGAACTTTTTGTCTTTCAAAACACATTTTTTATCCAAACAAAAAGAGTTGCGAAGGGGGTGGCCATTGCCCCAGAACTAACGATCCTCTTTATGGATGACTTTGAGGATAACTACATCTTCTCCAATGCCAATCCATATAGAAGGAATGTCACACAATGGTGAAGATACATAGATGATGTGCTACTCATTTGGTCAGGAGATGGAACTGAGTTGAAGATCTTCTTCCACTGGTTGAATACCTGCTCCCAGGACATCAAGTTCACTTTCCATTGGGAAAGACATCGGAAAATCACCTCTATACCACCCTCTACAGAAAGCCAGTGAAACATAACACCCTGCTGAGGTACACTAGTCATCATATCTGAGGCCTCTGGGACAACCTGCCATTCGGACAATTTCTCAGGATACGGACGAATTGCTCACTGAAGGAGGATTTTTTCTGTGAATCCGAAAACCTTATCACCGAACAGGGGTATCCCAAAAGACAAGTGAAAAGAGCATGAAAAAGGGCCTGGTACTACCACAGAGAGGCACTACTGACACCCAAACAACATCAAACAGAAATTACCAGAATGATTTGTGTCACCACCTATTGCACCAGGAGCAATGAAATCAAAAAGATAATCAATGGACATTGGAAACTCACTTCAGACGACCTGGATGTCCAGGAGCCACCGATGCACACTTTCAAAAAAGCCAAAAACATTAAAGACCACGTCGTCCGTTCACTACCATTGTAGGGAACATCCTCCATTCAAAGGTGGATTCTTACTGTTCATACATACTCAGGTAGGGAGAACGAATCCATACGATAACTCTCTATCTCCCTCTTTTGTTATTTTCATGCAACCAGATATACATTGGGCAAACAAGACAAAAAGTCAAAACACGGATCCTTAGTGGAGCATTTCAAGGCCCACACACACTCATCAGATTCCATCAGATGGGTGGTACTTGAGAAGGTGTCACTTGGTGCACAGGGAGGGGATTTGGGCCCCATCCTTAACACCATCAATGCTCATGACGAGCTGAGCTCGTCATGAGGCACGGCGCGCCGGTCCTCGACGAGCTCAGCTCGTCATGAGCCGTGGAATGCTCACACGTGGGGATAATTCCCCTGCTGTGCTGAGCGTTCCACGGGAACGGGTGCAGCTGTGACAAGCTCAGCTCGTCATGAGCACCGGAGCGCCGTTCCTCATGATGAGCTGAGCTCGTCATGAGCATGGGGGCACGCCCCCGCCCCCCAGCACAGCGGGGAATTACCCCCGCAGCGAAGGGGTTAACCTAAAGAGTGTAAAGGGAAGTATCTCCTGGACACTGTGAACAAATGCCCAATTAGCAGGCTTGACCAATGAATGGCTATGAGCTGCATGATGTAAAATGTATTTAATACTGCTGAAGCGTTGTCATGTTCCAATTTCACTCACAACACTTGATAACAAGAATATGATGTCATTGTACATACAGTCAGGGGTTTATGCATTTTAAAAGATCTGAAAATACAAAAAAATTGTAATGTTGACGTATGAAATGTCTAGACACATATGTAAGTTTGCCAGATCGATATTGCTGAAGCATCGCCATGCTATAATTTCACTCACATACTTTATAATGATAATACGATGTGACTGTACATACAGTCAGGGGTCTATGTTTTTCTAAAGCCTTGGAAATACGATCACATTTACAATATTGCTATATGTAATGTCCAGACCTATATGTAGGTGTGCCATATTCATGTGTCTAACCTGTGTACAAATGTATGTAAGATTGTTGATATATACATGTAACGGATGATACCATATCCTACCAGGAACATTTTATTATCCTAAGACTGTCATGACTTTACGAGGATAAGCGCCATTAAACCTTTGCACTTACATGTTCACTTCTCACATTTAAGTGTATGATATTTCTAGATGTGCAGTACTCGCATGATGTAACCACAATGAGACGCATTTTACAGTTCAGAACTACACCACACACTCCAGATCATTTATCCGACCCGTAATTTCTATCTGGATGAGCTGATTATCGAACAGGCCCTCTCATCATGGAACTTTTTGTTCCACATACATGCTTGTATGACCCATCCTCCCCTCCCGTTGGCTGTACCTTGACGAGCCACCACGACAGTATCTAGCAGCAGCACATGTCCGTGCAGGCACACCACGTTGAGTTCTTCATAAGCGGCAGCAGCAGCACCCGCGATCACTCATGAGCTGCACGTCCTGGAATGAGGTAAGCGCGTTCATAGTCTGCTGCATCTCTGTTCTCTTTTTGGGAGTGAGCCCTGTGCCACACTGTTGCCACCAGAATTATGAAGCCCGGTACTTTTAGATGCCGGTCGAAGCGTTTGGGCATTTATCCATCAGGACCTTGCTAAATTGTGTAACTTATGCCACCTGTCCTCCTCTGTGCCCTAAGCGACAAGGGTAATCTCGATACTAACGATGTCACGCTAGAACGTGTGTATAGTCTGTCTTCACCGCCTGTCACCTAGGGCCCGATGTAGGTGGCGAAATACCGGTCGGTTAACGGTGAAATTCGGTATTTAGCCAATTGCAATTTTCGTGATATCGAATGGACTCGGTAATAAGGAATCGGTAAAATAAGGAAAACCAGTTACTGATTCCTTATTACTGAATCGGAGATACCGAAAACCTCAAATACCGATTCGGTAAATAAGAATCGGTAAAAGAGATGTACCAAAAATCGGTAATACCGAATTTCATGATATTCGGTATTTAAGAGTCGGTAATTACCACTGACTCAAAGCAGGTGGTAATCATGTGCACAGCATTTAAACAGCCCCAAAATGCAACAGTCTCAATACAATGGTGGCCCCCTACGTTTTTGCAAGGTGTCTGCGACTACAGGCAGCAGGAATGAGGATCTGGAGAAGGGAGGAGCACATATACAGACAGCGCATCACACTATTTCAACTCACTGAGGCAGAAATTTATGAAAGGTACAGGCTACACCCCCAAACTATCCTGGACCTGATACAGGACCTGCACACATTCCTGGAGCATCCTACACCAAGGGCGCACGTTATACCACCACATGTCCAGGTGCTCTGTAGCCTCCACCTATTAGCATCAGGAAGTTACCAAGGGGTGATAGCCGCGGTAGGTGGTGTTTCGTAGAGCTGCCTGTCTCGGTTCTTCAACAATTTCCTGAATGTCAAATGCAAAGGATGCATCACTACATAAGCTTTCCCACCACACAGGCCGAACTGCTGAAAACAAAAACAGACTTCTACCAAAAGGCACAGTTCCTGCATGTTATAGGGTGCATTGATGGTACACACATACCTATCTGCCCACCTGCAGCCAACGAGTACATCTACTGTAAGAGAAAATTCACCCACTCCATTAACGTGCAGCTTATCTGCGATGTGGCCAACATTATCACCGACATCGTGGCAAAATTTCCTGGGAGCATGACTCCTACATATTCCGCAATAGTGGGATATACACACGTCTGGCTGGGGGAGAATTCTGAGAAGGATACCTGCTAGGTAAATCACTGTAACACACCCTGATGTATACTGCTGATGAATGTGTTGGAGTTTGTTATTAATGGCACTTTCTTTCTCCCCTATGTGATAGAGCATATGCCATGCAGGCATTCATCCTCACTCCTTACCTGAACCCATCAACCCCAAGTGAGAGACGATATAATGCTGCGCACAAATCAACACTCAAAGTGGTGGAACGGACGTTTGGACTGTTGAAGAGCAGGTTCTGCTGTCTCCACAAAAGCGGAGGCACCCGTCAGTACCGACCCATCATCTGCTGCAAGATCATCGCTACATGTGCGATGCTGCATAACCTGGCAACTAAGAAAGGGACAGCAGTCGATTTGACCGACTCTGAGGATGATGACGATGACTGTCCACAGCCAGAGCCCAGCGTAGCAGGAGCGGCACCAGCACCAGATGGGAGATAAAGACGGGGGTTGTTACACGGAACTACTACTAGATAAGTAAGGAGACACAGTCAGTAACTGTGTGTGAGTGATGTAGTTTAATAGCATGTCACTACGCCATATCATGAAGGGCTTAACATAGCAGTCCCAATTCCAAACAGCCTTCAAAGCCTTCATGGGTTAATTCACCCATGTATCAAAAACATGTGTGCCTGGCATTACCTCCTGCATCCACGCACAACATGGCTGCTTCCTCTGTGTACATTGTCCTCACTGGCAATCTGTCCTGTGCCACCACTTTGCTGTCCGCTGTGCCTCTTGGACTCTGTAACAGGGGGCGTTTCACTACTGAGGCTATTTGTCTCCTCACTGTCCGCCACATCACCCGCACCAGTATTGGCAGTCTGATTATTCTGTAGCACTTCAAGTGCAGTGGTCACTGTTACCAGCCCCCTTGCCACATCCCGGCTGCATGTGCCATCTCCTCCAGCATGTCCACCGAGCGCCTGCAGAGCAGAGAAGTGGCAGTGGAGAGGCGGTTCACAGCCTTGGTGTAGTTCTCCATTTTGTGCCTCTCCCTGCTCCTTGCCATTCTGTCATCGTCCATCTTGCTGCACAGCATCCTCACTGAGTCGGACATGTCCCTCATGCCCTCAGCCATGTCCCTAATTCCCTCAGCCAGTGTTGTGTTCATTGTGCAGATGCCCTTATCTATGCACTACAGGTGTTCTGTCATGTGCCCCATCTGCCGCTGAACTGATCGGATTGCCTTTCCTTGCAGGCGCTACACATTCAACATGTTCACCTCCAGACCTGAATAGACACTCTGATCCTCGCCCTGCGAAGGTGGACTGTGTACCCTAGCCCTGCGGCATCTGGCACCTGTGTGTGGTCGCTCTATGGGGGTCTGTTTACTGGCATTATTGCCATCGTCTGGCACCGTTGGCTGTTCTTCCCCCCTTCCCCTGCAGTCCTCGTCGGACTCAACTCCATCTGTTGGAGGCTGGCAACTGCATGCCTCCTGGGTCTTGGAGATGATAGTGTAGTGATGCCGGTGTTGATGCCGGTGGTGGTGTTGATGGTGGTGGTGGTGGTGTTGATGGTGGTGGTGGTGTAGATGGTGGTGGTGTTGATGGTGGTGGTGTTGATGGTGGGGGTGTTGTGGTGTGGCCCGCAGGCGAAATGACATCCTCCTCCTCCGCCTTATCTCTCCGGGGTGCCTTTCCTGCCTTGCCTGGCTCAGCCCTGCGTGATGTCTCGCCTGTGGAGACAGATTGTATAATAGTTCACTTGTCTGGCAGCATTTGCAAACAAATACATTTCATGTCTGCCAATAAATCTGACTATGCTTGCTTATGGCTGATGTGCGTCACATGCCTTTGGGTTCAGTGGACTGACTGTCATGATAGGTGTTACACTGACTGCGTCTCCCATAATGCATTGCTGGTGTTTAGTAAAACCTGCAATGGAATGGGATTCACACTGCCTCATTGGGGAATGGGGTTAGGGAGTGGGGGGCGCAGCTTGGTGTGCATGCATCTTACCTTGTTTGGTTGCAGCTCTGGCAGAGCTGTCTGCATCCCCAATGCCGCTGACACTCTCAGGCTCAATGATGGACTCCAGAAGAAGTTCCAGGGCAGTCGGTGCAGGTGCTCTATTTTTTCCTCCACCTGTCAGGTTTGCTTGCTTTTTCCTTTCAGACATCCTCTTCTTCACCATACTCCTGAGGTCATACCACCTTTTTTTAGGTTGTCCACGTCACAGTGGGTCCCACCTATGGCATTAATGAGGTCCAATCCATATTTTTCCTTTTTGTCACTCTGGCACTTGTAGTGATTTTTTACCAAATAGCTTGGTGTGTTCCTTTGCCTCTCCTCAATTAAGATCTCCGGCTCCCGCTCACAAAATTTTATTTTTCTTTGCCTTTCTACACCATCAATCAATCAATCAATCAATCATGACACTTATAAAGAACACTACATACCCATGAGGGTATCAAGGCCCTGGGGGGGAGGGGGTGCTGCTAGTGATCGAAGAGCCAGGTCTTGAGGAGTCTTCTGAAGGCCAGTAGGGTTGGGTCTGGCGTAGGTTGGTGGGGAGGGTGTTCCAGGTCTTGGCGCCGAGGTGGGAGATAGATCTGCCACCGGCGGTCGTTCTTTGGATGCGGGGGACTGTGGCGAGGACGAGGCTGGCGGAGTGGAGCTGGCGGGTGGGGGTGTAGAAGTTGAGTCGTCTGTTGAGGTATGCTGGGCGGGTCTTTTGGAGAGCTTTGTGTGCACGGATGAGGAGTTTGAAGGTTATCCTCTTGTTGACAGGGAGCCAGTGCAGGTCTCTTAGGTGGGGTGTGACTTGGCTGCGGAAGGGGATGCCGAGGATCAAACGTGCCAACACGGTCTGGGTGCCTTGCAATCGCCTCAGGAGCTTGGCTGACGTTCCTGCGTAGAGGGCGTTTCCATAGTCCAGCCTGCTGGTGACAAGGGTCTGGGTGACTGTTCTTCTCGTCTTGGTGAGGATCCATTTGAAGATCCTGCGGAGCATTCGGAGGGTGTTGAAGCAGGATGAGGAGATGGTGTTGACCTGCTTGGTCATGGAGAGGGTGGAGTTGAGGATGACCCCTAGGTTGCGTGCATGGTCGGTGGGTGTCGGGGCTGTTCCTAGTGTTGTTGGCCACCAGGAGTCGTCCTAGGCTGAAGGAGTGGAGCTGAGGTTGAGTACCTCCGTCTTGTCTGAGTTCAGCTTCATTCGGCTGTTCCTCAGTGTGCGGTGGCAGACCATGTCGAAGGCGGCTGACAGGTCCTGGAGGATGAGGGCTGCTGTTTCTCCATTGTCAAGCAGGGTCCTGATGTCATTGGTGGTGGGGATGAGGGCGGTTTCAGTGCTGTGGTTGCAGCGGAACCCAGACTGGGACAGGTCCAGGATGCTGTTCTCCTCGAGGAAGCGGGTCAGTTGCTTGTTGATGATTTTCTCTGTGACCTACGCCGGGAACGGGAGCAGGGAGATGGGTCGGACGTTTTTGAGGTCCTTGGGGTCCGACTTGGATTTCTTGAGTAAGGTGTTGCTCTCGGCGTGCTTTCAGCTTTCCAGGAAGGTTGCTGTCTCGAAGGAGATTTTGATTACTTTCCGGAGATGGGGTGCAATGGCTGTGCTGGCTTTGTTGAAGATGTGGTGAGGGAATGGGTGCAGCGGTGATCCGGAGGGAATGGTGTTCATGATCTCGCTGGTGTCCTCGTTGTTGATGCTGGTCCAGGAGAGCAGGCGGTTGGTGTAGGAGGTGGTCGTGGGGGAGGTGGTTGTCGGGGCAGTCATGGCATTGAAGCTGTTGTGGAAGTCGGCGATCTTGCGGTGGAAGAAGGTGGCCAGCGAGTCACACAGGTCTTGCAACAGCGGGATGTCATTGGTGTTGGAGCTGGGGTTGGAGAGTTCCTTCACGGTGTTGAAGAGCTCTTTGCTGTTGTGTGTGTTGTTATCCAGGCGGTCTTTGAATGAGGCCCTTTTGGCGGCTCTGATGAGTTGATGGTGTCTGCGGGTGGCATTCTTGTGGGCTGCGTAGCTGTCCCTTGTACATTCGCGGAGCCAGTTCTTCTCCTGTTTTCTGCATGTTCGTTTGGAGGCCATCAGTTTCCCTGTCCTGGCTGTCCATTCTGGTGTTTGATGTCAGGTAGTAAAGTTGCTCCTGTTTGTCTTTCTCTGCTGCCTGCCTCTCCAACAGCTTCTGGTTCAGTGCAGCTGCTTGGGTGTGGCCACTTCCTTGTTGGGAGTCAATAGAATGCACAGGATTGGCTGATTCCTGCAGGAATTTTGAATTACCGATTCGGTATTTACCGATTCGGTAATTCAGATTCGGTAATACTGATTGGTTTTAAGGATTCTGTATTATTTTTCCGAATATTACCGATTCCGTAAAAATGTATGATTTTTTACCTACATCGGAAATACCGATTTCTTAATACCGAATCGATAAAATTCGGTATTAAGAAATCGGTATTTCACATTTACCTACATCTGCCCCTTAGTGAGGTATTGCCTCCCATATAGCCTTTCACTGTATAGTTGCCAATGAGATCGGCATGATGCATTTACTCCCTTAGCTGGTTCTGTTACATCATCCGAGCCATATTCGAGTCTTGATATACAATTGTTGAGTAGTAGGATCGCTTTAATGGTCTTTCTGATATGACTCACAAGGCGAGGACAACGCTTTTGCAGCTGTGATGGGGCTCCCTCCCCATTCTAATTTAAGCGTACCTTTTTCTATTTAGAGATCACACTGCTGCATTTCCTGAATTGTTTCCTTTAACCAAAACGTTTCTAGAGACACCACTAGACGCTGTCTGGCTATTTATAAAAATTAGATATGCCCAGGTGCATTTGCAGATGTATTTCATATCAAGGCCCACTTGGGGGCTATCACTATTCTTGCAAGTGAGCGCCAAAACCAGATTTTGCATGACTGAAAATTTCACTTTTGAGCATTATCACTAGATTGAACCCGGTTCTCTTATATTATAGAATTTTTTGATTTGTTCCCACTGCGAGTGAATGATTTACCTCTGCAGAAGCTTGTCTCCATCTATTGTTGACCCAGTAGGTATAAGGAATGGACAGACCGACTAGTGAGGTATTTGACTAAGACATTAGGTATCTGACATTTCTTTTCCCTCCGGCTGTAGGAGCCATTTATGAGCCGGCTTCTTTAGACTGCACAGCGGTGTAGCCCTTCTGTTGTCCTGAGTAGGCATTTGTTACCTGATTCACTTTAGCATTCACGTAATTTATATGTCCCCCTCCTCACACACTTTTCCGATTGTTCACATGTGCTCTTCTCAGCCTTGTTCTGATGAAGACCCCACCGTGAGGACTGAACTAACCCTGCTTCCTAGGGGTCGAAACGTTGACAACACACACTTCCATTACAAGCTCTGATGACAGATTTGTTCAAAAAAGTGGGTGCTCATTAGAGTTATGCGTACACCCAGGAACAATTGACCTGTGTTAGGCCGGAAAGGTTCTTTACCATGTACAACAGATGTATATATGTCACAACACCTTTTCCCTGTCCTTCACTCACACATTGATCACCTAATTCACAACCCTCACTTTTTTCTCTATATCAAGAGCACTGTAAATGTCGTATCGCACTGTTATATGCTCGAGCAACTGCATTGCCAATAATAATTAATGCTTTGACTCAGAATCACATTAGATGTCTATGATCCAGGCAATAAATTGGATTTATGCATCACAAGAAAAGAAAGAGTGGTGAATGCTATATTACTTTCTTTTTCGCTACAAGTGTTGCTATTGCGACCATTTACTTATTGTACTACAGTAAATCATGGGCACTAGAAGTGCAATTATTAATCGAGTGTAAAGGTAGCCCACAGTGTGTAAGGCTCCATTAGGGAGGCATCAGATAGGCACACTAGTCCATGCGAGTCCAAAATATTTACAAACTTCTCGGCCCCATATAGACGTTTTACTTAGGGTGAAATGTCTCGCAATGTCATATTCTTGTTCCAGTTCCTTTCTATAGCACTCAAGTTTGGGATTGTTTGTGGTTCCTTATGTTCACGATTGGTTGAAGAATGCAGGGTTAGAGGTGATCTGAGCTAGGGCCTTTCATTGGAGGGGTTTGATCTGACACTTCATTATGTAAATTCATTTTTGTTTTTAATGGCTAGGGGGGCCGGTAATTATCAGGTTCGGATTGTCTTTTTTAATTTAATTTGTATTTTTTTTTCTTGTCTACAGGTTTTGATAATTGTTTTACTCATGGTTGCCTTCATATGTATTATTATAAGCCCTGAGGAAGTTCAAATCTTTTGATAGAAACGCGTTGGCTGTTGTCATGCTGTTCTGATGAAATTAAATAAAAGTAACTTAAGAACATGAAAATTCAAGATATTTAGGACTACGGATTTATTAATGGCTGGTTGGACCACTTCCAGATTGTTTGCTTCTGCGTGTTTTCTGCTGAGGCAGCAGTACTAATCAACGGCTGGTGCTAAGGAAGGACTGCACCGAATTCTTACTTTCAGAACTGTGTGGGATGTGCGGTTCTGAGTGTTTGCCATTGTTTCTG
Source organism: Lissotriton vulgaris (assembly GCF_964263255.1). NCBI lineage: Eukaryota > Metazoa > Chordata > Amphibia > Caudata > Salamandridae > Lissotriton > Lissotriton vulgaris. The sequence goes on from NC_141699.1 coordinate 293,261,648, forward strand.
CTCTCTTCATATTTCCTCTATTATGGTGTCCTAATTTTAGAAGAAGTTGCCTATCCCCTTTTTCACTTTGGCCTACTTTACGTGAGGTTGCCAATTTCCTCTTTCACTGTGGCCTAATATACACGAATTTTCAAACTCCCTCTATGGAATTGGTCTCTCTGGGGCATATTAGCAAGAACCTCGTTAAAAGGTTAGATGTCCTGCACATCTAACCTTGGCTTCTATTGAAATTCCATAACGCATATTAGCAAGCCATTATCGATGTTTTAGCAGCAGTTTTCTGCCGCTAAAACGGCAATAGTTTTAACAAGGTTCTTGCTAATATGCCCCTCTGTTTTTTAACCTGCTGATTTCCTCTATTGCCGTGGTCTATTGTACATCAAGTTATCCATTCATTCGATCACTCGGGCCTCTGTAAACTTGGGGGCATATTATCAAGGGGGTTTATCTCCGCTTTTTTGGCTTTAAAAGCCAAGAAAGCGGAGATAAAATTATCTCCCTATTATCTAGCTGTCGCTAACACCAGTTAGCGACAGCTAGTAGGAGATAGCGACCATCTTGAGCCCCACTTTGCATGTCAGTGATATTTATCACTAATGACATGCAAAGTGGGCGTGCCAAGATGTTAGCGACTGGAAACAGTCGCTAACATCGCTATCTCCTATTACCAACTTTTGGAGATATTCGCGCTAAGCGCGAATATCTCCAAAAGCTAACACCTGCCCTGAGCAGTTCTTAGCCATGTTATCCAATGGGAGGTGGATAACATGGCTAAGAGCATTAGCTCGCTAATGCATGAATATCGCTGACTTTTCAGCGATATTCATGCATTGCGCCGATTTTTATCGCATTTGCGATAAACCTTGGTAATACCAAGGTTTATCTGCGATAAAAATCGCCGCAGGTCGGCGATACATTTTTGTCTGTAACCAAGCAATAGCGATAATTATCGCTATTGCTTGGTAATATGCCCTTGGTTTGCCTCTCACCTGCCTCCCTGTGGCACTTTTAACCAGGAATTACCTATTCCCTCTATCACTGTGGCCTCTTGACCGTGAGTTCATCCTTCTTTCCATCACAGCAGCCTCTTTTCACACAAGTGCCCATTCTCTCCATGACTGTGCCCTCTCTACCTTGTAGTGCCCTTTGCATTCATCACAGTGGCCTTTTTCCCCTCGATTGTGACCCTGTAACTCATTGTTGTTTATCTTTTTTCCTCTGAATCCCAGCTGATGGCTTCGACCCCTTTACTCTCTCTCTCCCTCCACGCATTCGGCACTCGGTTCTTCCACATCTCTTTCCTTCCCTTACATGTGCCTCCTACACTTTTCAGTCTTTTTTTAATCCCCCTCTTTGGTGTTTCTCCCTCACTTCCTTCAAGAACAAACGCGAGCCAAGTGCAGATTACTAGTGAAGGCCGGGCACGGGGGTAAAGTCTCCACAGCACTCACAGCCACTAAAAGCCTCCAGACTCGACTTTTAAGCAGTCTTGAATTACAGGCGCTTCTCCCTCTGTCTCCAGTCCTGTTCCTTTTATTTTAACTAATCTAAAAGAAAGCTATAAAAGGTTGTACCATAATAAACTTCCTTGTAAAAGCCGGCTTTATAGTTTTAATGACCTCTTTTTACTGGCCTTCATGCTTTGTATCTTCAGTCTTCTAAGTTCCCACCCACCACTTCATAGGTGAACAATTCAGACTAATAACTGCTCTCAGATGTAGGAGTTGCAGCCTGGCAGATATTCACCGGGCAGTCTGTGGGGCTGTGTCTATACCCCAGTTCCAATGCGCTCTAGAACCCTGTTAACGCCTGACATGCTTCCAGCCGCAGGGTTCTTATGGTTTGAGTATACAAATACTCTGGAAGCTGGCGCCAAGATGTGCATTCTAAACACCATAGAATAGAATACAGAACCCTTAAGCCTCATCACGACCCCCATGTTAATCTTAGTTCAGGAGCAATCAGGAGTTTGAACCTGAACCGATTGTCATTAGTACAATAATATTACACCACCTGGCTTTTCACCACATGATTTTCGTGAGGTAATTCTGGCTTTGCAGAGTTTGCACCACTTGGAACATGAATAAACACATTTCATATACCCTTTTCTGAGGTGCACAAATCACAATGTTGCTGTAATTACGCACGCAGGAGAGACAGCCTTATGCAGTATCGGTATTTACTTGGGGCCTATTTATGAGGCCGTTTGCGTCACTCTTGCACCACACAATGTGGTGCAAGAGTGACGAATGCCTTAAGGCAGATTCTTGAAGCCACGCAAAGCCACTTTGCATGGTTCTGTATGGCTACTCAAATCTGGAGTAAAGCAACAGGGCACCAATTGCTGCGTCACTCTGCCCTGGTAAGGTGTTCCATAGGCATTGTGTGAGTGTTCCCAATGCAATTCCCATGGATGTTGACACATTCACTGATTGACATGAACTTGTAAGCCTGGTGAAGGGCCAACATTCTACACCTTCCCAGGGAAGGCATAACGAGGAGAAATATCTCTATTTCTCCTCGTTTCTTCCTGTTTCTACATGTGCTGTATTCTGCAGCACACACAGGAAGAGGAATATGCCTCCCAGGATTGTTTTTGTACATGAAGGTGTCCCTTCCAGCACAAAAACAATCCTGCATGCAACGCAGGCACCCTTATACTATACGGCAAGGGTGCCTTTGCTGGAGTTAGGCAGTCCATTGTGCGCCAGCGCATGGGTGAGGATAGGAATGTACTGCATTCCATTAAATACGGTGCATTCTTGCCCTTTCCCTGTCATGCAGTGCAGCAAGGTGACTTGCTGCTCCCTTGGTGTGATATCGCCACAAACGATAGTGGACAAATATTAAGGACCTTCACATTACAAGGCACGTGAAGAGCGATGATGCACATAATGCAATAGTGATATGGTTCCAACTCCCAGACGTAGGTCCTGATTACAAGCTGATTTATGACCAGGACGTTACCAAGCACCCTGACCTTTAGTTGTCTATCCAAGATTCTGAAGTGATTTAAACCTGAACATGTTCCACATGTATAGCACTCTGTTTTTAGTGACCTGGACTATGCATCTGCATACTGACATTAGGCAATGCATCTTAATAGTAAACTGGATTCTACATCTGAAGTTGATTAGTGCATCCTTATTAATGGATATTCCTGTCTTATTTGGATTCAAGCAACTGATTTCTAGTAATAATTGTTATTGTTACTTAGCACTTGTATAGGAACAATCTGCCATTAGTATGGCATCGCAGAAGCTATAATAACTTGAATCTCATATCACACTTTTTACCGCAGTTTTGCCTTTCTCAAAAGCTGTATATAATAACGGGCCACATATAAGAAGCATTTTACCAGTTGCAAACTGCACAACATACCATTTGCGACTTGTAAAATGAACTTTGCCATGTACAGAAGGAAAAATATGACTCGGTAACTTGTTACCAAAACACATTTTAGTTTCGCGATTCGATATGAGGAAGGGGCGTGTTTAGGGCATCCCTTCCTAATACCGAATAGCACTGGTATGTATGAATTATTTGCGACCAGGAAAGCGGTTGCAAAACATTTGCAGTTACCAACTTCAAGTTGGTGGTAACCCATTCACAAACAAGAAGCGGTCCCCAAGGGACCCATTCCTCCTTGTGAATGTGGGCGCCAACATTTTTTAGGAGCAAGCAGTGGTCCCACGGACGACGGCCTACTCTTAAAAAACTGAAAAGGTAACTTTTCATTTTTATTTTCGAAATGGATCCCCTTTCACTTTAATGAAAATGGACCTGCATTACAAAAAAAATATTGCTTTATTTAAAAAACAATCACAGACATGGTGGTCTGCTGAGCCCAGAAGACCAACATCCCAGTCATTGTAGCCAGTCACAATGGGTCGTAAATTTCGACCTGCCTCATGAATATTTAGTGCAACCCACTACAAATAGCTAACAGTGTCAATGACAGTATTGTATATTGCAGTTTGCGATTTCCTAATAGCGAATCACTAAAATTCGCTATTAGGAAATTGCAAACATGGGATTTTGTACATCTGACCCAATGTTACTATTACCAAATGTTTTAGTTCTGAATATAACCACCACAGAAAAATGGAAGGGTTAAATGGCTTTGCCAAGATTCCAACTTATGAACACCGGCGAGTGCATAATTTATCCACAAGAATCTAAATCACTGGCCCTCATTAAGTGGCAGAATGGAAATCCTGGCTAATACTTCTCTGCAATACTATGAATCGCCCTTTCATACGAGACCTGAAAATACTGGGTTTGAAAACACCAGATCATGTTTTATTTGGGTGGATTTCCTCCCGGTAAAACCGCAGAGAAGGACTCATGGGCTGCAGGCACAAGCAAGGCCCGGCCTCTCACTGACTACCTGCTGCAACTGCAGGTATTGTATTGTAACTGCATCTAAAGCACCTACTATATGGCGAGTAGCAGATAAGCATGGGCGGAAAATCCGTTGCGCTCGCGGATTTTGCGGATTTTCGGTAAATTCGCAATCCGCGAGATTCGCGAATCTCCCGCAAAATCCGCAAATCCGCGAGCAGCGGATTTTGCTCGCACTGTTCGCGTGAGTTCGCGGCTTCCCAGTACAACTTCGCGCCCCGCGAATAAGTGCAAAATTGCAGAAATACGATCTTAGCAAAACTGAAACTACTTACCAGGTTCAAAAGTTCAGGCTCATCATTAGTAGCCATTTCCTGTAGTGCTTCCTGAGGGGCCCCTCCAGAGTTCAGTTGCCAGCTGCAACTATTATGTGACCCTGCTCTGAACCTCAGAATAGTTACACATATGCCACAAAGGTCCTGAATTACAGCTAAGGGAGACAAGCAGGAGCCAGGCTGGAAGTTCAAATCCATTAATCAGCCCCTAATTCATTATTGTCAGTTGGGGCAGGGCAGGTGTTGTAACTAATTTTGCAACAATGAAAGCACTTAGCAAGTGCAAAAGATCACTAATCAGGAAGCACTAAGGAAGCAGGTGCCAGCTAAAAAAATATTCTGTGACACATTAATCAGCCCCAAATTAATTCAGGTCACTTGAGGCAGGGAAGGTGTGCTTGCGTTGCCACAATAATGTACACTGACTGGACAACCAGAGGGTGCTGTGATGAAACAGAGGGTGGCATGGGTGGGCCAGAGGGTGGCATGAGTAGTCAGAGAGTGGCAGTGGTGACAGAGAGTGGCAGTGATGAAGAAGAGTGTCCCAAACAGGCTGGACACGTAGAAACAACAAGTTCGCGAAACTTGCGACCCGACAGGTAAGTTCGCAATTTGCGAAATTGTACAAAACCCTCGCGAACTGGCAGAAACCCGCGCAAACACAAAAAAATCCGCAAATTCGCGAGAATTCGCGGATTTTGCGGATTGCGAGTTCGCAAATCCGCAAAATTCGCGAACGCGAGATTCGCAAAATTCGCCCATGCTTAGTAGCAGACTACTGCTTAATTCAAGTTTAGTGGTATATTTAGTAGTTACTGATTATCGTTAAGAGGAAACTAAGGGGTATATTCACAAGAACGTGTGATAACTACCGCAAGAGTAGCGTAAGGCAACTTTCAACATCGCAGCCTATCTGGGATAATAACCCTGTGGCAACGTGGAATTCACAACACCAAAAAACATGCGAGGTGTCAAAGCGGGATGAGGAAATTAGCGATAAGCAGCGCCAGACCTGCAACACACACCTGGCAGGTGGGAAAAATCACCATAAAAGTAGAAAAAACAAACAAACACAAACTGACCAACACCCAAGCACCATGGAGGCAGCTGGAGCAGGCGCAGTGGACGAGTGCAACCCCACAAGCACCCCAACGACCAGCCTGGACCTCGGACCAGGGGAAGGGCAAGGACAAGAAGAAGAGAAAGACGAAGTTCAGTCCACAGGCAAACAGGATCATAGTCACGAAGGTGATGGAACACCATCAACCACTGTTTGTCACCTCCAACGTGTCATTGGGCACCAAAAATGGAATCTGGCTAGACATCGTGGACAAGGTGAATGCAGTCAGGGAGCTCAAGAGGACAATGGACGAGGTCAAGAGGCTATGGAATGACATCAAGCAGAGGACCATGGAGAAACTCTCCACCAACCAGAAGGCAGCAATGCAGACTGGAGGTGGGAGCCCAGCGCCACAGCTCTAGCTGGTCGACATGGAGGAGCTGGTGTCGACAGTCATTAGTGTGGAGACTGTGGCCGGAATCGAGGGATCAGGCACTGCTCAACAGGACACAACACAACCGCAACAGGGTGAGTGATCACCAGGTACAATCAAGCAGAGCACAGTGCGCACCCACAATGACTCTGGGTCCTGGCCCAGATCTATAGACTGTCACAATGTACAATGCCATGCTGTCTGAATGTCAACATGTACCATGCAGCTACATACATGTGGACACATTGTAATATGTCATTTCCCCTTCACATCGCAGGGGCGCCATCAACACCTCCTGCAGAGTAGTCCCAGCCACTCTTCACTGATAACGAGGAGGACAACACCAACATCGGCACCCAAACCATCCAAGACATCATTGACCTCATCTGCCACTCACCTCCAGGAACACGGCAGACTTGCTACATCGAGGAGACCCCACCCACTACCCAAAGCACCCAGTAAGAGGCACCCACAACCACAACCACTGCACTCCCCCAAGACCCCCAGAAACAACACTTGGCCTTCCAGCGCTGTGTGCTGGAGTGCCAGAGGAGACCGCAAGCCAGGTGCGGTTGGGCTTCGGCATCATGGCAACCAAACTTGATGCCATCCTTGGGTGTGTAGGCCCGCTCCATGGTCTCCAACGAGCCATGAGTGACATTGCTGGAGTCAGGATGTGGAGAGAAGAACACCTGTCCACTCAGAGTGGCTCCAGCAAACCAGCTTTGAGCTGGCACACATGCGGAGGCTCATGGAGGACATAGTGGAGATGGAGGCAGAAAGGATGGAGCCACCGCTACACATCAGCAGAATGTATCTGGGATCTACCATGCCCTCTAGATCCTCATCTTTGCATTGCTGCCACAAGGCGTGGCGATGATGAATGCTGCTGTCCCCACACCATCCACATCTCGGCCCCTGGGGTGTCACTGCCTGCCAGTGCGGCAGGCCTATCCACTCCGGCACCTGATGTGTCAGTGGCACACAGTGCCGCAGCCGGTAGAATAACACCTCCAGCTGGGGCAGAGCACACATCCGGGGAGGAGGATGTGCATATGCCTGTGATCAGAAGGACTCAGTAGCATTCATTTCCACCACCTGGCCTGTTTCTGCTTGGTTCCGCACATGGCCTCATGACCTTCCACTGACCCCCAAATTACACAGATGCACTCACCTTGGACTATGACATGGACTGCCACATTCTGTTTGATGACCAATGACACGACGACCAAACTGCGACTGCACCCCTACTCTTGCGCAGTATTTGTCATCCCCGGATGGACTCTGGCTGGCCCTCCATGGTAGTGTGTTTGGCATTTCCCTGTACTGCTCCAGCTGCAGAACAGCACTGGATGTACAATAAAAATCCAGTGACTCACTGCTGTGTCATGTCTTTCATCATTCATGTATGTATTTGTGGATGAATGTAGGGTCAGTGATTTCCCTTGCATCAATGATGCCCATCCTGTGGGATGCCAGTCAGAGGGTGCTACATAGCAATTTGTGTTATGGGTCCCGTGGACACCACAACAGGGACACATGCATCAGCCGCTTTCTTGTCCGGACATGGACTGAACCACGCCCAGAGCCCCCGAGTCATTGTTGCAGACCCTGCGCTGGAATGACGTACGACAGGTCAGACCACTCCACTCCACTTATGCTACGAGGGGGTGGGCCTCATTGCTTCCCATCGCAGGCGTACTCGCTGGTGGTGTGCAGGTCACTTGTCTAGTTGTCAGCATGCCACAGCCCCTCCCTGAGGGCACACCACACCCATCAGGCACAGGCGTCACAGGCCATGTGACCCCGCAAATATAAGGGCCCGATGACATCACATTCCACTCTTCCGGTGGTGACTGTATGACAGACCCGAGTCCTTGAGGCCGGCATGGGCCTACCACCACGTGGCGCTGACTGGGGTTGAACAGGGTTTGTGGCACATGCTGCATTGCGGACAGCACAGGCACCCCGCCATGGGATGGTGACTGGGGTTGAACAGGGTTTGTGGCACATGCTGCATTGCGGCCGGCACAGGCACTCCGCCACAGGACGGTGACTTTGGGTGCGCTGAGTCATTGGCACCTTAAGCTGCTGAGCGGGTGTGCAGCCTGTGATGATGCCCCATCCCGGCGGTCCGGACTGCTCAGGATTTGTGTGCCTTGACGGACCGCAGTGTAGGCCGAGCCAGTGGGCTGAGCGGGCCTACCGCCACGTCGTCTCGCTTCTGGGATCACAGAGTTAGTGGCACCCATAGGGCTGAGTGGCTATGTAGGCTGCGATATTGCTGGGTGCCCTGGTATATCCTATGCCATGGTGTAATCAAGACCCAGCACCAGACGTGAGACCTGGTGGCCTGCTCAGCGTGGCTGCATGGTGTGGAGGGTGCCATGTCCGCTGGCCCTGGGCTTGTGGCTTGCAGCAGCACGTGGTGGGGCCTGCTGTCTACACGCCGGTGGCGGAAGGTGAGCAGTGAGGCCCAGGTGTGCATGGGTGGGCATGCTCCGATGAGCGGCGGGAGGGGCTGGGATGCCTCTGCCTGGTTGTGCATGGGCGGGCGGATGATGTTGTCTTGTGCAAGTGTGTGTACTGTGCCAGTCATGTACCTGGACTCTGTTTCAGATGACGGCTCTGACTCTGATGTGTGACCAGGTGTACTGCTACACATACCGGCAAGTGGTTGGAGACACACCGGTGGCAGCAGGTGAGCAGTGTGGCCTGGGTGCGCATGGGAGGCACTCTCTCACTCTCTCTCTCTCTCCCCCTCTGTTCTTCTCTCTCTCTCCCCTCTCTTAATCTCGCTCTCACTCTCTCCTCCTCTCTTCTTCTCTCTCTCTCTCCTTCGCTCTCTCTCTGTTCTTTGGCATGCGTAGGGCACACCTTCTCATCATGTTTTTTGTCTTGCAGGCTGTGACCTACGGATAGTCCTGAGGGGAGCCGCCATATGTCTTCTTTTCATTTCTGTGTTAATTTCAATAAAGTTTCATTGGTTGCTTAGAAAGTGAATGTGTGTTGCTAATTTCTGTGACAACAAATGCATGTCACCAGTTGTGATTGTACGACATCAGGCAGATTATTTCGTACATGTTTAGGTGTAGCTGATGTGGCATGTCTTTGGTCGGGGTGCCAGGGAGGGGTGTTCCTGGGTGTGGTGGCCCTCTTGGGTGTCCGTCCTGTATGTTCAGCGGCTCCATGGCATTTGCTTGTCTTCAGGTGTGGCTGTGATCTGGGCTCCCTTTTGTGGTGCAGACTGTGGTCCGACTTTACACCAGGTCAGGGCATGTGTTAATTTCCTGCTGCTATCGCGCCTTTTCGATTGTTTTGTGTTCTTATCGCCGATCTGGCTGGTCGATGTGAATTTTGAGGTGTCGTGTTGTCACGGCTTTTTGCACGGGAACGCCTACTCTGCATCTCATTAGCGATAGTTACTGGGGTCCTCTGTGGAGATGTTTTTTGCAGCTGCTATCGCGGGAAAACTGGTGCTGTGGGTTGTTAGCACCAGCTTGTGAATGGGGGGGGGGGGTACATTTATCACAACTTTGGCTGCGATAAAGTGTCGTTAATTCTGCGATAGCTTATTGTGAATATGCCACTAAGAGTCATTGCTCCTCCTAACTCCTGTCAACACTCAACCTATTTCACCCCCCACCTATTCAGTGCGCACTGCACTTGCATTTCCCGACAGGCCTATTATGTTTGTGTTTCTTTTTTTATTTTCTAAAATAGGTTGTCCAGTGACAGTAAAGTGACATGTGTGGCACCCACATTATACCCAAATAATTCAAATTCTTCTCATCTCGCATTAAAGCATCCTAGTAAAAACGCCCTCGAGTTTCCTGGTCATGCAGAAACGAATCGGACTGGCACTGGTGATCTGGACACCCTGGTAAATGGTTGGACAGGTTATGGTAATGCTGGAAGAGCTGAATGTGTTGGCGACATAAAATTATTGCTCTAAGCAGCAAATATTGGCCTCCTGGGTGGAACGAATTTAAAATGTCACTTCGGTTACTGTGGCAGGCGTCCCTGGACCATCCTTCTAGCACGAACTCTTAATATTAAACGGTAATAGCCTTTCCATAAATTGTAGCTTAGTAGCCAGCACTACTTCCGGGTGAAGCTCTGCACGCGCTCTCGGAGCTGCATATTTTCTCCTTTTGTAGAGTACCGAGAGGGAGACATAAAATCAAGCTCTAGGCTGTTTACCCCGTGCCCTCATATCTTTGTGTGTTCAAGTGTGTGTGCCTGTGTGTGTTTTACATTTTACAAGGGGTGGGCAGGTCAAGAGGTTACTGCCAGAGGGAGACTGAATGAGATTTTTACAAAGCGTAAAGGATCAGCGTAATTAGTTAAAAGTGAGGGAACAGGCCTGGCAGCAAAATAATTCTGAACAAGAACTGGCAGACCCAGAAAGCCTACAACATTAACTGCTGATATGTATGGCGTGCGCCGTGAGGGTGTTTTTGAGATGCACAGAACACCGGAGATGTAGTACGAGTATTTCCTAAAGAATTCGAATGTATCACTCCTTAATTCAAGACCGTAAAAATGTTTTTCATAAAATCTCAACTAAAGAAAGGAGTTGAAAAACAGGTAGTATGTGGAAGGAGGGAATCAGGTAAGCATAAATCAAAAGGGAAAATAAAGAGGTTGGAGGAAAAAATAAGGGTATGAAGGCCATCCACCCCAATAAACCAGGGTTTCATAACTGGGTAGGAGAGCACGATTCATCTCTTTCTATAGATTTCAAATAAGTGCCACTGACCTAGATAGACGCTCAATTTTGCCCTAAAATATAATTCCTGCTTGTGCCTTCTCTGCCATGTCAATCTTTTCTGAATGCAGTTAATGTTGTTAATTTTCGTTTACCTGAGACCTGGTGTGCTCCTGCCTGCCCGAATACTGTGGAGCCGCACGGGCAGACCCAAGATGCAGCTCAGGGATGTGGAGACCCTCAGGATCTGCCCACCCTGCAAAAGAAAAGAGGTACTTAAGTAATAAGGAAAAGAGCTAGGAAAGTGGGCAAAACCTGCAGTGGGAACATAGAACACTAGTCAAAGCTCGAGATGGGATAAAAGGAAGAACGAATGGCAGAGTGGGGAGAGAACAAAAGCAATAGGCAAAGAGTGAAGTAAGAGAATAAGCAAAGTTGGAGTCTGCATAAAGCTCAAAAAGATGGTAGGAACTAAAAGGCCATGCACGTGCTTCCAAGGAGGCAGGACAGATCTGTGAAACAGCAGGAGAAGGTCCAGTGGGCGATGTAAGAAAGGTGGGAACAGAATTGACGGACAGTAGAAACATTGGGGAGGCTCGAAAGGATATAGAGCACCAAAGGTAGGAGAGGGGTATGGTAGATGTGAGTAAAAGCTGAGGAGGCTGGAGTGGAGCAAGAAAGAAGCAGTGTTGGCAGAAAAGAGAAAATCACACTGCTCTCAGGAAACAGGATATGATGATTCGGACAATCCTGGTGTAGAGGTTAGTGATTTTACCGTGAACCAGGGATCCAGGCCCCAGCAGGCAATTTATTTGTGATGAGAAGAAAAAGTTAAATATGATCAGAAAGCTTTTCATGGGTGTTGGGCGTCCTTGTCCCCAAAACAATACATTATGTGCAAGGCTCGAATCAGTATAATGGTATGACCCTCACTATACAGTTAAGCTCACTCCCACCAAGGTTCTGCCTTCTGAAGGAAGACTGCTTCTCAAATACTGGACCACCAGAGGAGTACATGTCACCCGGACATTTCTTTCTCAATGCAGGACTTCTTTACTGAATGGTTTTCGCAGATGTGTTGAATTTTTTTGTTCATTAGCCCAACTTCTCACACTTTTCGGATACCACCTTTGAAAGCAGAATGACTGATTCTGTCTTGATGGAGACAAAGCTAAAATCAAGCTTTCGGTTAGCCCTGTTAGCCCCAACCTCTTCAATAAATCTTGACCAGAAGAACTGGACTCTCCCGTAAAATCTCATCAATAGAGCTCGTAGCTTGAGAAAACTCTTTGGCAACGGTCTATCGTTTATCACCCCGCCTCCAAAAAATGCTGTCTTCGCAGCAGCATTCCACCTTTGACAACTGCTGAAAGGGGTTCTTCCGGAGCTCAACTGCACTAGGAAAACCACTCTAACCCTTGCCATGGTCTTGCTGAGCCTCGATTCTTTCAACACCTTATACACAGATCTCCTCAATGCAGCTCCCTCTAAACTCCAGAGAGTTCAAAACGATGCAGGCCTTCTGTTTTTATTTCAAATGACATGATCACATCACCACAGTCCTCAAATCCCTTTTTTGGTTGTGAGCAAAAGAAAAATAGCTCTTCAAAAGTCCCTGCCCAGTACATAAGGCACTCCCATGGTTAATCGCCAAGCACCCCCACAAACAGGTCACCTCTTATCTACTAACCCGCAGACTTGAGTCTGTCTACAGATGTTTCTCCACTACCCACCAGAGCAGTGCTTTAAATGGAAAAATAGAAGAGCAGGTACCATGTACCAGAGTACCTACTTGTTTCTGAGAAGTGTTGGTACTCTCCAATTAAAGGTATTATGTCACTCTTGAGAAGTGCAGGTACTCCCCGTCTCAAAATAAAAAAGTGCTGGTTCTCAGTACCAGCTCATTTAAAGCACTGTACCAGAGTAGAAAAGGTTAGGTGGGCGAGCTTTTTATGAGCAATTTCATACCACTATATCCGAGACTTGGGAAGGATTTTGTCAGGTTGAGAAAATTCCTAATGACTCATCAATTTTCTCTGGCATTTGGATAAACCAATCCTATTCAAGGCCCTCCTCCTCTGTAGGTCTTCAGAGATCTGGGTGATCAACTGGCTATAAGTGACATGCCTGTTTCCCACGTGGGTTTCAGGGCTCTGATCTTTTTAAAGCTTACCACCTTCCAGGATATATTTGATGGGTGGTGTTTTCAGTCTGTCCCATTCCCATCTGATAGGTTAGCTGCTTCACCATCACCAGGTTTTTCTGAGTCCTATCCTACCACCCACAGATCTTTATATGTACTCACAACCCCAAGAGCACTCGGGAGGCTACTGACATGTGGTTTGTAGAACTTTACAAAAAGTTTCTTACATTAAAATTCTGAGGGTAAGGTTATCTTTGTAGCATGGGGTCATCTTAGAACCCTGCTTAATCACCTCTTCCTTCGCCTAAGGGATTCATTTATATGAGGATTACAGAGAAGCAGGGCACGATTCGGGGGTAAACGCAGGAACACAGCATCCACCCACTATTTTCACAGGGTGGACACAGTCCGCCTTGCAAAGAAGTTAGGCCCCACTGAAATATGCTGAACTTGTCCTGGTGTAAGACACCGGGACATGTTCAGCAGTGCCTGCACGCGGTCTGCTTTCAATTTCCAGCAGCAACGTGCAGGCAGCAAGAGGGCTTTTTTTTCACCTCCAGCCCGGCCAAAGTTAAGGGGCCATCAGGCCTCCTTGACTGGAGGCGGCCTGGAACCTCAAACAAATGAAAATGGCACAGGGGGAAACAAAGGCACAGAGCTTGTTATCTCTTCACAGGTACTTGAGAGGCATGCTTTTGCCTTTGTTCTGTCCCTGTATATAAGTGCAGACATTGTAAGACTGTCAGATGGGGTGGTCTGTCCCAGCATTTACTAAAATAATTTAAATTGCACTATTTTATATCGCTACGTCCTAACATCATGTGCTGTGATGGCACACGTCATGATGTCACTTGCATAGTGTCTAACTTGGTAAACGTCCCCTTGCCCCCTTCTTTTTTATAGGACTTGTGCCCTGCAGAGAAGCATCAAAATATTCAAGTAACCTTGCACCCGCCCTGCCTCCCTCACCACGTGTTCCCTCTCATGTTCAACTCTGCCCTCAGGGAGCACTTCCTCCATTGAAGAGCCCTCCTTCCTGGGTAAGCTTTGCCCCACCTTTCACATGGAAACACTGATTGGACGCAGAGTGCACCAAGGCACAAAGAGACACAAACACCCCCGGCCGTGCTCGGGTGCTCTTACCCCTTCCATGATGCTGCCATCGATCTCCAGCATGTACTCGGCCATGCCCTCTGCTGTGGCAGCGGCCCTGGGCGGAGTGAAGTTCGGACTGCGGCCGGTGACAGCTGTTGACGCCGCCGGTGAGGGTAGCTGACGCCGGTGTCCTGCAAATGAAAAGTGTGGGGAGTGAGTAATGGGACCGGCCCTGGATAGAGAGCGAACGGCGCGGTGCATAAAATCCCATCCCCGGCGTCTCCACCCTAAGCTCCTAGTTGCCCCGCACCTGGCCGAGACTCTCCGCGTAGGGAACCGAGAGCAGCACCGGCGAAACAAGACCAAAGAAAGCAGACGGAGACCGGAAGCGCGCATGCGCTCAACGGAAGCGGGGCCTGCAGCTTAGGGAACGCCAGGCCCGTGGCAGAGTACAAGCCAGGGACAAAAGCACGCTGGTAGCAGGCCCGGTACACGCTGGAGGCTGGCAGAACAACGGCTCACAGAAAACCACGAACAACATGCTAAACTCGGCAGCCTTAAAGCAGGCCACAGGTTTATATTTACTGCTCTGTTTAAATAAACCACGCATGCACAATTTAAAGCAAGGCAACACTTTTTATCACTTGCATTATAATTTTGACAAGCACTTCTGGCATAAATGTCAGCTTTTAGGAGCTAGCAAGAGTGAGTTTGAGAGAGAAAAAGCGTGGGAAATTAATATGGACATGACCTTGAATTGAGTTGGAGGACATTTTACGCGGTGGCTTAAATAAATAATTTCATTCTTAAGAAATTCCGCTAATTCAGGACTTTTTTCTCTAACGCCTTTTCGCATATGAAGTCTTTAGTAGGGGCAAAATGAATCCTTCACTCAACAATATATTTGGCATTTTTGCCACAAAACCAACAAGTCAGGTCCCGGGCCGGCAGCCAATCACAGCGCGGCCCGGGAAATGACGTCACAGGGGTGTCCCGGGCCGGCACCCAATCACAGCGCGGCCCGGGACAAAGGGGCGGGGCTTAAAAAAAGAACGAGAAACGCCCCCGAATCGCGTTTTTGCAAGAAAGCGTGATTGACAGCCTCTGTCTCCCAATGGCTAGTCTCCATTTATGGAGCTAGCCAATTGGAAACAGAGGCGGTCCGAACATCCCTACTGAAGACAAAAGTTTTCGAACTGGGAGGGGCACTGGGTGCCCCTCGCCAGGTCGAAACCTAAAAAGCTAAAGGAGGAAGTAAAGTGAATACAATAAAAAAGACAAAGGGTATAGAGAGAAAAATTCGAGGTGTTAAAATAGAGGAAAAGACAACACAAAGTAAGCACGGATTGGCAGGGCTAAAGGGTGTCGCTTTAGAAAGGAGTTAGATAACCTTTTGCTTTGATAATACTTGTTGCAGATGCCGAACAGGTAAAGGAAAACCATTGAATAAGAAGCTAGAAAATTAGACTAAGAAAGACAATCAGTAATAAGCAATGGGATGAGCCAAAGCCCTAAGTATTGTTGTTGCACAAAATAGTTAAGGCTGTCTTATAGGATAGACCCTAAAAATTTAGAAGAAAAATAATTGAGAAGTAATGTCTTCCAAGTAGGGCGGTATCTTTGTGTCCTGTCAAACCATTTAGACTCACAGAGAGGACAAGGGAGTCGGGTAAATAGGGCAACAGACTCCTAATTTATTTTCTCAGAAGCTCGAACACCAGTCCTTGTTATGGCCTCTTCCCTCAAATCCCCTCTTCTTGGCCCCTGACCCTTCCTGTTTCCAGGACACTGTGTCCTCTTGCTGGTGTGCCTACTGACCATGTTTGTGGTCACTATGTTGGCTGTCAGGGACATGCTGTCATTACATCTCACCCCACTACACAAAAGAAAGGTTTAAAACGAGAAAAGGGAGGAGAAAAAACAAAAGATAGGAATGCATCATCCCTCTCTCCCCTTGATGAATGTACTGAGTTATTCACATTTCTTTAATCATTCTCACTGGATTCTTGGACACTGGTTGGGGTCACCACAGTGGTTCGGTTTTCTCACTTCTTTCTCAGGGGCTTGGCTTCCTCATATTCCAGGTTGTCCTCTGTTTCAGAGACATGCCCCATTGTGTATTGATAGTATGTTGCAAATGGGACATGTTCTGGGATAGCAGTCATTCCCTAACGTGCATCGCCGCCAAGGATTCTTTTCAAGCTGTTACTTGCAGAGACTCGTTGGGATACCGAGCAACCATCTTTTTTTTGCTTGTGTTTGTATTACTAGCACCAAGTCACATTCTATGATGTTAAGAGAGTGTGTTTGTCATCGCACATCAGCATATTGTTTCATCTTCTATTTGGCTTGTTGAACTTTTCTGTGCCGAACTTCATCTTTTGTTGTCCTATCTGTTGACCACAGGCTCTAGCTGGATATTCGTAGGTAAATCTTCTGGCGCCAGGACACCCACGGGTAACAGAGCGCTGTACAAATGTCACAAATAAATAAATAAATAAGCATGGGTGTTGCTTGGCATTGACCCTTTTGGTACACCGTAACTGTAGTATTTAGTGCCTTGCGGACTGGGGTGGTATTCAGTTCTGCTTGTTGAAACAACTTCTTTATTGTTAACATGAACCGTTCAAACCTTCCATTGGCTTCCAACCAATTTGCCTATGATTTCATTTTAGGTGTGCAGCAAACATGGTCACATTTTGGCAGGTAAAAATTGACATATTGGTAATTTTTACAACTCAGGAATTTCCTAGGCTGTGGAAATTTCATTCAGGACTGGAATGACTGTTTTGGCTGAGGTCTATTGTTTGACCAGTGGAAATCATGAGCAATATATTACATCAAGTATGTACTTGCTTGATTGCGATATTCCAATAAAATTGGTGGCAACACTTCGCAATGCACCCTTTGGCAGCGGAAATAGTGGAAGCTTGTTGTGACACTTACTGACAATTTGGCACTGGTGACATATTTGCAGTGTGTCTTGCACTAACTGATCTAACTTCGGAAACCATATTTGCTCCCAAAGCGTTTCTTCATCACTACTAATCCTGTGTCCTTCATATGCAAGACCAATGACATTCCTCCTCAGCACAGCAGGAATAACAATTTGCCTGTCTCTTTGTAGGATGCCCCAAAGTCACAGAAAGTTAAACTTTGACTTGTCCGAAAGGTTTACTTTCTGTGAGTCTACCTCGGGGGGCATGCCATTCAGGTGGGGCAACTTATTTCCTTCTATTATTTTTCCTTTCAGGATGAGCCACCTTGGGTGGCTTCACTCTTGCCCTGGAGAGGTTTGGGCTATGGTGTTGCTAAGATTCATAACAAAGTTGATGTATTCTTCAGCCATCGATTTGTTTAAGAGCTGAGTTGCTGGGGCTGCAGTGTTGCTGTCTTTTCCCCGTATGTGCATTGTAATATGTTCATTTTTGTAAGCAGAGTTTCACCTTTCAATGGACAGGGACATCTTGGCTTTCAGATTGCTAAACATGGGTATGAGTGCTTGATGGTCCACTATGTGTTTGTGATAGAAGAAGATGTTGCAGAGTTCGTATGCCGATACACCGGAGGGCTTTCCTTTTCAAGATGAGTATCTTCACCTTGTCTGAACATTCTTTTGCTGGCTTTGCTGGCAAACACTGATAATCTCCTTTCCAGCGCTGTGCCAATAGGCCCTTACACTCACTGGGCAGGCATCTGCATTGATTTCAATGCATACAACTGTATGAAAGCAGGCTATATTTGTGGCCTTGTTGACCTCGCTGATGTTCTGGAATCCTTGGTCACACTCATCGGTCCACTCAAAAAGGCATCCCTATTTGGTGAGTTTCTGATGGGGTCTGCTGATGGTTATAATCTGTAATGTATCTCAAGAAACAGTTGGCCATTTGTAGAAATTGTTGCATAGTTGACGTATATAGGTACTGGAATCTCAGTCTGAGCATTGATTTTGGGTGTACATGCATGCCTTCATCAGAAACAAACTGTACAATATTGTTAGCTAGTCTTTATGAAATTCACACTTGTCAGTATTTGAAATTACATTTGTGTATTTCAGTACCATGTTTACTTTCCCTAGAGCTCTACCACGCACTTGCCATCAGGTACCAAATACTGTAATGTTATTACTATAGTTAATGGACACTGGGTCTGGTCCCTCTTCCAATCACATGCTGGAATTTCTCAGCCACGGAGGATACTCGAAGGTTTTGCATATGAATAATCCAAGGTTGGTAGTGAAGGTCTTGATGGTTCTCGAGTTTCTGTGCAATTCAATCTGGAGATGTTTGTCAGAATCTGGATACTTAGAGTAGAAGGTAATCTCTAGCTACCCTTCACCCTGGTTCAGCAGCTGCAACGTTATCTCAGACATTGAGCTCCCACAAGATGTAGAGGAGGGGATTAGGGAAGAGTTGCTGGGGAGTAGATCCTGTTGACGAGATTGATGCATCACTCTTTTGTCTTCCCATATATGCACACATTCAATAAATGGTAATCAGTTCAACAACTACTTTATTGAGAAGCTGCTTTGACATTCGTCTGAGATAAGCCAACCATATCTGGAGCCGGCTCAGAGGCTTTAATGGACAAGATCGATGTGTAGGTACCGTGGTAAATCCTGAGAGATACTATCGCAGTTATTCATAAGAGAAGAGTTTCTCAGTCTTAGTATAGTTTTAACTAGTTCTCAGGAATAACCTTTCTATAGCCCTTTGTAACTGTAATATTTTATAATCGTGTATGTTCCAGCTGATGCTCACTTATGGAGAATCTCATGGGAATGTCTTACATCAAACATTCTGGAATGATAACTTCTCCACCTTTTAAAGACAAACCTCCACTTACTTACAGTTGTGATGGACGACACTCACAAATCCAAGTGAAGTAAAGAAGAGTTTATTGGAGGAAGAAAGCTGGCATCCAATACCCTCGATGATTCAGCAGCAACTGCCCAAGGTCGAGTGTTGTGAGCCTTACATTCTACACAAGAGTATTGCAGTTCCAACACGAGGTAAGACTAGAAGATAAATAAACAAGGAGCAGGAGATATAAAGTAAGTTACATGTTACCTTAACAAATTGACATCATAACACTTACATCATATGTCAATGACAAAGGATCATGTTATTCAAGTCTCTCTCTCTCTCAGGTATACAATTTAGTTTTGTGTAAGAGTGTGCTGGAAAGCATGAAAATACAATCTCCAATTGTTGATCCTTTGAGATTAAAAACTCTCTCTGATGCACACATCAAAGACTGTACCAAGAAAAGTAAACAAGCTCCATTCCTTAAATAACCAAGGCTCTTTCTCTGGCTAGTACTGTTTTACTCTTACTTAGTTTAGGACAATCTTCTGACACAGTTGTGAGTTGGCCCGAGAGGATCCACTGTCTTTATAAGCAATCCAGTACTGCTGTTCTCCTTGTCTATGAAGTTATGAATCCTGAATATTGACTCCAAAGTATCAAGTGATCATAATACAATGGCCACAATATCATGACTGCAAAAATACTGACCAAACAAATATCGACAGTGAGTATATTGTTTTTGTGTTTTTAACAATAATGCTGTATATATTTTTGTGAAATTATTACATTGAGAAATATATATTGAATTATTGTTTTTATAATATAATCTGTATATATTTTTTTTATTGGGTTGTAATATTTATTTGGGTATTAGGTTTGTACTGTTTATTTAAAATAAATGTTAGTCACTGTTTTTATGTTAATTTTGTTCTTGTTATTTATATAAGTATTACATTTTTAAACTTATTCATTTCTTTTATTTTGTTTGTCTTGAGCGGTTTATTGTGGATTTTGGTGGGTAGAGTTTGTTTTGTAATATGTGTTATTTACAAATAATTGTTTGTTTTTAATGTCAATGTATTTATTGTTAACTACTTACATGATTGTTTTTCATTATCATATTATTATTTTAAATTTTTTGGTTGTTGGGTTTACAGGGGAGTTGAGTCAGTTGTTTTTTATGGCACCTTCATTATTATTCTTTGATGACTAATATGTATGCAAATGATTTAATTGTTAATTGCTTATTCATTTTCTTAATATTAAATTATGGTAAATAGTGTATTATTATTACATTTTAGCTTCTAGGCTTTACTTGGGGTTTGATGGATCGTGTTTCATGTAAAATATATTTTAGTTATTAATAATGTATTATTATATTTTGTTTATTTTGTTAATTGGCTATTCATTATTTTAATGTATATATCTGTTAAATTTTTTCATATATATGAATACATGGGGATTATTTTATGTCTTTTATATTAGAGATGTGTTAAACAACTATATTTAGATTTTAACATTTTAATTAATTGATTGAGTTACATCCTTTAAAATAAATTAAATATTAGGTTCAAGAATGTGTTACCGATTTGTTTTAAATATATACAAATGTGTTGTTTATTTTTGTGGGAGAATTGTGTGGTGACAGTATTATTTATTACGAATAATATTGGTATTATTTTAAATTAAATATTCAATGAAAATGTATCTGTTTGAAAATAGAAATAAAAGTTCGAATTGGGGTTCAGAATTATTCAATTACATATTTTCCATTCATAAGACTCACCCAATTATATATGCTATCCACAATCTTTGTTGTCCTGGAATTTAGAATGGTAATTCTGACCTCTTCCCCAAACATATATGCACTTTCTCCAGTGTATGTGGAACTGAAATTAGAATAGCAAATCCGGCCCTCCAAATATATGCACTTCTGCAATGCTGCTGGCACTAAACTTATAATAATAAATGAGCTCCCTCATCAAAACATGTAGTTTTTGCAATGTTAGTGAGACTAGAGTTAGAATAGTAAATCTGCCCCCCGACGTGCAATTGCCGCAGTGTTCTTTAAAATAGGTGTATTTACTCAATGTTTAGTGGACTAGTGATAAAACAGTAAATCTGACCATGCTGCCCCAAACATGTGCACGATCCTCAATGCTGTGAATCTGACCCCACCTTAAATATATGCACTTTTTCCAGTGTTGCTTTGACTGGAGTTAGAACTGTAAATCTGTCACCAATAGTCGCACTTTCCTCAATGTCTGTGGGACATGTGTGGGAATAGTAAACATCTCCTATGTTTGCTGGAATGAAATTAGAATAGTAAAACGACTCATCCTCAATACCTACACTTTCTTAAATGTTGGAGCTGTCATATAAAAAGTAAATACAACTCCCCCACCCCTCAGAAATATGGACTTTCATAATGATGCTGGGGGTCTGGACTGACCCCCTCCTAAATATATGCATTCTCCCGATGTTTGTGGATGTGGGACTGGAGTTATAACAGTAAGCCTGACACGCTTCTAAATATATGCACTGTCCCCAAAGTTGGTGGGGCTGGAGTTAGAATAGGTAATTGGACTTTCCAACTACATGTATTTTCTCTAATGCTTGTGGCGCTGGAATTATATCAGCAAATATTAACCCAATATCAAATTTTATATTTTATTGTTTTTTAAACTGCAATAAAAGAAAAGTTATTTTTGATTTTTTGATTATTTTATTGTTTTTGTTTTAAAAATGTTTAAAGTTTTTCCATTCTGTAGTAATTTATTAACTAATGTAGAAAGCGTAGAATTATAAGAAATCATTATTTTACCTTTCTGAATATTTAAATATGCCTATATTGTTGGTAATTTTCAAATAATTTACTTTAATATAATTTTAGAAGCTTGTATCTTTAACATTGTAGGATTTAATAAACGTGTTGTTCTAATAGGTGACTATATATATAAATTATTGTTTTAATTTACTTTGATAAATTATTAATCAATTATTTATATTTCTAAAATTACATACATCTTTTACTTTTTCTTCACAAAAGTACTCTTATTTGCATACTTTTAAAAATAACACTTTTTAATTCGTTTTAATCAGTAATTTTCAGAAAAGTATATTTTTTATATTATTTTACAGTAATATTATGACACTGCATTTATAGGTACATATTTTTCAATTGTATTATTTAATTTAACATATTAGATGTTTCTAGTCGTTATTTTGGAAGTTGACATTTTTATAATTAATATTTTGGTAATTTACTTTCATGTATAGAAACTCAATAGTTTTGCCGTAGATAATTGTGAGCTCAGTATTTGTGTAGGGTTTATTTTTTGTAGTTTTGTGAATATTTAGGACTACAAATGTCATGAACCACATTGACTAACAGACAGAACCATGTGGAGTCACTGTTATGCTGGTGTTCTGCTCAAGATGGCATAGGTGCTGTAAAGGCTCAATGATTCACTAACCTTTGTGGTATGCAGGACACAAGCCTGTACCTGTAAGATTTCATCTGAATGAGATCTTGCGGGCAAGCTGGACAAGGACTCTAGAATTTTTTTTCTACAGGCTACATTAGAAGGAGCACAAGACGTTTTGATGCATCGTTACCTGGGTCTTGGGCTGCTTATCCAAGCAATGCCGTGTGTCATTTGGGATAATAGGAGAAGGCTGAACTTCAATGTGCTGGAAAGGAGAACTCAGTGGGGCACAAGATGAAGGCCTAGTCTCTGCAGAAATTGAGACCTCACAATGTCCATTGTCTTAATTGAGTGTGAGAATATTTTTACACCATTCAAGAATGTGATCATGTCACTTGTGTGCAGTCATGCATGCTTTATCCCTCTTTATACATGTGTTTGAGAGCTGCATGTCAGCAAACAAGTGTACATTCTTATACTTGTTCCTCTTTAGGACCGCTGCAACCGACAAAATAATGAGCTGTGGGCAGCTGCAGTGCCTGGACACGCATGCCTTCGTACTGCAACAAAGTGGAGAAGAAAAAGGTCACCCAAGCTGAAGTGAAAGGACCAGCCCCCACAGCCACGAAAAAAAGCCTGCAACATTTACCATTTGCTGCAAGCAGGTGATAAATGTTTCCAAATTTGGGCCAGTTATTTCCTTGAGGAGGGGGTAACATGCAGAATTAGAGTCAGTATTACCGGTTCTGCATGTTATTCCCCATTCTTGGGGAAACTTGAAATCCCTTTATTTCACAGAGAGATAATGGATAGTAGCATTAAACTAGTACCAGTATCTCCCCGTGAGATAATGAGAAACTCTGAATGATGCCCCAGATGAACCCCATAGCAGCAACTATATGCAGACCTACCTATGCACTTCTGTGATAAAACTGACACACTTTGGAACAACGTCCACGTTTTGAATGAACTATGCTGCTGCCACAGCAACAACCCAGTGCACCACCATACTTTAGAATTCACCAATGACTGTGACAAAGAAATATCCAAGAGTGTGGACAATCTAAAGGCCAGAGCAACTATTAACAAAAAATATAACAATCAATAGAATATGCCAAACAGTTCCCAACTAAATAAAACAATGTATGTCAGCGCTTTTATTTAATAGGGTAAAGTCTCTCAGTCCCTCGGCCATGCACGATAAGCTTCCAATTCTGATACTGTGTCCTTGGCTAAGCACAGGTCAATATTTGACTTCATTATTCTGACCAAGTTTCTCTAAACACTAGTAAGCATCCAATTCATAGCTTACAGGAAACAGAATACCCTCCTTGGCATCTTCTACTCTGTGAACGGAATGAGATATCTCTAATGAAGATCAGGGAAAATATGCTCACCAAGTTTACCTGCATTTTGCCAGGAGCAGACATGCACACTGACGCTCCATGACTGCTTAGTGAGTTAACCAAATCACTCTTCTGTAGCAACTTGCAGCTTTTTTTTTTACGTAACACCTCCAATGGTTCACTTCCTTCCGATATAAAAGGTCTCATCAAGTAAAACTTACCAATAAACTGTCAATGTTCACCAACAACACCTGTGGGGTGCAGCAACAGTGTGGTCACTGGCCTACTTCAACTACTGTCTTTGTAGTGGGGCGACATCTCACCCCAAACCAATCGCACTGCGTTGCTGTGCCATCCTAGGCGACATCTTTATACATGTACTCCTTTTCTTTGCAATATTTGTCCTCTCTTCGTTTACTCATTTTTTTCATTTCTTGACCTTATTTAAATTCCACACGCGGAGTGAAAATGCTATTTCCCAAGTTTCTTGTGTTCTTGTGTTCTCCCTGTCCCCATCCGGACCTCTACGAAAGACCACGAATAAAGCATATTTCATTCAGGCCAGCGTTTATTTTCTAAAAACCCAATGCATTTCGTGCTAAATGGCACTTCTTCAGGGGTCACTACAATCAATAGAAAACAACCAACAATTAATACAGTAACATGTGTTTCACTCATATTTTGCTTCATGTTCGTTTCTTTCACTTTTACTAGCGTTAAACCATAGACCATAACCCTCCCTTCTTCCCAACCAGCAACAACTTGCTTTTTTCGCTACAAACATACCAATGTCACAAACCTCGATCCCTCCTGATCCTGTCCCTCTCATCTCTTTATTTTTCACTTTGGTGCAGGCCGCATACGTCTCTACTTTCCGCAATTTCAATGCAGTGTATTTCGGCTTAACAACTCCCCTCGTACCCTCTGTTAACTTCGCCTTTGTTTAAACATGCAACTATCACTACACAACCTTTCCTTCACTCTTTATTTTATCCCTCCCACGCCTTCCCGTTTACAAAACCTTGTTGCTAAACCTTCCTTAACTCCACACATACACCCCTGTCTGCCTGTTACAATTTACCTTGTAATCATGACTGCTTAGTGAGTTAACCAAATCACTCTTCTGTAGCAACTTGCAGCTTTTTTTTACGTAACACCTCCAATGGTTCACTTCCTTCCGATATAAAAGGTCTCATCAAGTAAAACTTACCAATAAACTGTCAATGTTCACCAACAACACCTGTAGGGTGCAGCAACAGTGTGGTCACTGGCCTACTTCAACTACTACATGTACCCCTTTACAGAACACTTTAACAATGTTAGCACTAGTTGTCATAAAGTTGCCAACAGCACCCAAACACACCATTTTTTTTCGACAAACTAGATGATCATTAGCACGTCGCATATTTTCTCCTGATCACCCACATGTGGATGCACAAGAATGGAGTCTGCCTCAAACCCTCTGCGACTGCGCTGTCAAACATCCACTTGAATGGTCGTCCTTATTTAGTCTATAGCAGTCTTCCTCTTAAAATATCTGCAGTCAGAGAGTCACTTTTGATGCAAATCTATTCATGGTTCTTCAAGGAGCAATGCAAGCAAAAACACAATGTACCATATAACTGTCCTTTCTCAAATCAATCAGTGCACCCCCTGCTTCAAATGATCACTCTTATGCCAGTAACTGTGATCACCCAGGATCAACTACTGCGATAGATTCCACAGCGGCCATTCAGTAAATATCACAGCCAAGCTGCAAAATGTGAACAATAATGCATCCCACCTCATCCTTAGATTGAAGTTCAAAGATCTCCTGGCTCCCACACTGACTTTACTCTAATAGCTTCTAACGCAAAACTGGGTTGAATTTAAGGTCTAGTACCTCATGCGCAAAGCGATTCAATTTATGGAGCGTCCCACATCTCTAACCTGATGATGCTGTACCAGCTGACTAAATGTCCAAATGAAAGCCCTCATTGATTGGTGGGCTGCATTGTTTATACGCTAGTAGCTCACCTTCAAATCCCTTTAGACATTCCCCTCCCTTGGAATATGCTCTAAAGCAGACTCTGGGAAGTGCTATCGTTATATAAACCCATACAGGTCTTCAATCTGTAATCCTTCAAGGAAATGCCTGCAGAGGCTACTCACTGACCTGGGGAGAAGAACAGCGGAACTGTTGCCAGTCAGATGTGAATGTTGTTTGAAATTCTAGGCAGCCAGGCATTCAGAAAAGGTGGCCATTTTTGTTAGTCTCCATTCCAGACAAAAAGGGTAAGTTAAGTTATGCTGACTGGATATGTATACCAGCACCAAGCCTGACATCAATCATACAATGTCTTCTTTGTTCAAACGTAAGCTGGTAGTTGTTCAACTAGGAAAGATGACCAGGCCCTCTAGTGAACACAAGGAGATGATGGACGGAGCGTTGAAACTTTTCAGACACTCACCCCGAGTAACAGATCTGGGTTGAATCCATCATTGTTCTTTAGCTCACTTCACCAACCCAGTTCAGACACAGCTATATGCAAATCAGTCTTGACTCTGTGCCTCATGGGAACAGTCCAGCCCGAACCCCCAAGCCATGTCTTCCCTGGAATGGAAGCAAGCATCCTGGGACCAGTTTCGGACTAATAGCCCCCTTCAGCCAGGCTAGCTTGAATCCAGTGGCAAAGTGAGCAAGGGACCCGGTCTGGGCATACCCTGCAACTTAGGGCAAGCAAAGCAAACACAAGGAGATGATGGACAGAGCGCTGAAACTTTTCAGACACTCACCCCAGTCACGGATCTGGGTTGAGTCCATCATCTTTCTTTAGCTCACTTCGCCATCCCAGTTCAGACACAGCTATATGCAAATCAGTCTAGACCCTGTGCCTCATGGGAACAGTCCAGCCCAAACTGCCAAGCCATGTCTTCCCTGGACCGGAAACAAGCATTGTGGTACCGGTTTCAGGCTAACAGCCCTCATCAGCCAGGCTAGCTTGAATCCAGTGGCAAAGTGAGCAAGGGACCCACGTCTGGGCATACCTCTCAAAACATATATCCTTGATTCATGAATAAAAATGCTAGGGTACTGTTGAGGTCAGGAGAAATGCTGAGCTGAAAATTCAGTTGTGGCTGCTGCCTAGAAGCATTAGTGGGAAGGGGGTGGGAGAGAGAAAATCGGGAAGAAAAAAATTGCTTACCTCCCGGCCGGGCGGCTGGTCACCTGCCACCACCTCTCCTGTGTCCTGTCCTCTTCCTGGCTTCTTGTGAGGAAGCAGGAAGCACCAGGGCTCCCGCAGCCAAACACATGCTGCAATGCAGCTTTGTGATTGGGCTAAGCACTGTGACTCAGCCAGGGGCTAGAAGGGTGGGCTGGTTCTCCATGCAGGCTGTAATGCAGCCTCCATGGAGAGCAGGGAAGTGCGCATGACTGTTTTGGGTGGCCCGAGAGGGCCGACCAAACAATCATTGCGCACAGAAGTGTTCTACTGCTCCTCCCCTGCTCTGCAGCCCCGCCCGCCCCATCACACACGCTGCTGCAGCAGGAGGACAAAATATAATAATAATAACATTGTGTTATTATCATTTCATTTTTTCATTTCTTTTGCTGCTCCCTAGCAGTGGGGCGATGCTCCCCCGCCTTAGCGGAGGAGACACCACTGACTGTAATAATATTGTTTTATGGATTGGTTCTGCAGACCTCACCCTTGTGTGCAGTGAAAGGATTGTACCTCAAACTGTGGCAGTGTTTCAAGCACGAAAAAATACTATTTTGAGATTAGTGGGGAGGGCACTTAGCGTGGCACCCTCCCCTCAGCTAACCAGAGTCTGAGTTCTGCATACAGCCAGAGGGTGCAGAACTCTCAAATGTAATCACTAGATGTAAGTAGCTCGTCCATTCCAAGTATCTTCTTTGACTTCGATGACATAATAGTGCTGGGTTTATAATGGGTTAAACAAAACTAAAAATCCCAGTTTGAAAATAAAATGGACTGGATGAGCTGCTCACACGTGGATCTGGGAAACGTGTAAACTCTGTAGATGTGAACATGAACACAGAAAACTTGTCAGTGGGAAATAAAGAACTGAAAAGTGGAGCATTACAGCCGTACAGCTATGCAGGACCTAACAGTATATTATCCTCTGACCCTGCTCTTCTGCTCCCTCTGAGGACGCTACTCCTTCCTGAAATGTGCCTCTCTGTCTCTTCTTCCTCATAAATAAATCCCTCTGTAGCCTCCCTCTGTAAGAATTCGCGTCCTGCTGCAGCCGCCATTTCTCCTGTTTCCGCCCTCCCCCTGCTCCCTGCTGGTCCCTTCCTCTGCTCTGCCTGCAGGAGGGGCGGCGCAGGCCCGGGTGTGGCTCTCACTGCCTGCTGCAGTAATCTGTCACTGACCTCTCAATAAGCTAATAGCTCTAATGTGTGAAAATTGATTTCTGGGGTGAACGGGGAGTCCGGCTGATTTACGTTCTTCTCTTTCCTATTGCTGATGCCCAATTGATTCCAACAAGTAGTAAAATTTACTGTGGAAGGCATCGGCGGCATAGAAGAGAAATCACCGCAGAGCTTTCAGTGGCTTGTCAGGGAGTGAAGCCTTCCAGGAAACAGGACAGCCGAAGAGAAACAAGCAGGGCAGGAGCCACGCTGCTAGTGAGTAGAGAAAGCGCGATCTCAAGTAGGCCCACTGTCATGTGAAATATTTGAAGACGTTCCTAGCTTTTGATCCAAGCAAGGTTGCATTGTGGGAGATGTAGTAGACAAGAATCTCTCCATGTAAAGTGCGCTTAAGACTAAGAAGCCATTGCATGGTTGAGGGTGTCACGTGACGTAAGGGAGGCTTTTAGCATCTATAAGCTGAGAAGATGAGGGTGGGTAGCAACAGAATAAATAGCAAGACTGGACCTAGAGATAAAGGGAGTAGTGGAAGCTTTTTGCAAGCATTCCTTCCGTCATCGTTTGTGGGTTAGGTCCTTGAGGAAGAACAAACCTAAATTCAAAGAGTAGAGAATGAAGTGCTTCTATAACAGTGGGTGTTGTAAACTAAAAACAAAACATTGTTGTGTAGCCAAATGTATACATGCATAGTTACACAAATCAGCGAGAATTAGGGAGTTTGAAGGGTAAACACAGGTAATTGTAACAGTGATATAAGACATGCTCTATAAATCGTTAAAAAAGAACAATACCTGTGCACAAAGACATATATTGAATTACCCAGAGTCACACAATTATTTGGTCAATTACTAAACCTGAAACTAGAAGGTAGGTACCAAGCTCAGCAGGGCTTCTGCTCGTTGCAGCACTATGCTTTGGTTGCTCTATGACCAACTTTGCTCTGCAAGGTATTCTCAAACTCAGTGGTTCTCAATAGTCCTATTCCATTCCAGCTAACTATGCCAAGCTTATACATCTCTGATTATTCAACTCATAGAAGCCGGCTGAATACCTAATCGTAACTGCATAGAGACCAGATGAATTGACATTAAAATGATGACCATCCTTTGGAAGGTCACCTGGGACATTGCCATTGACAGTGGCATTTTTGGGAGCCTCCAGCCTATGAAGCTGTACAAGGCAACATGCATTGGCGCTATCGACAAGCACAAGAGGAAGAAGAGAATGAAATACTTACATTTGGTATGGGTGAGTTGAAGAAAGAGAGTTAATGAGCGGTTGTGTGGAAAAGATAAGCTGTGGCAGAAAAATAAAGGGCAAATGATGAGATGTTTGGAGAAGACTCGTGGAATGAGACGGATAAAGATCAAGAGACTGTGACAGGTCCTGATGAGGCAGCGTGCCTATCAGACATTGCAGTTTCCAGATCCAAGCCAACGTTTCTGGGCATCCCAAAATTATGTAAATGAGATCCAATTAGGCTTTGTGGACATACAAAATATCAACCATTGCGCCAGTTCTTCCGGGACTATATTGCAGTCCCTTGTGATTAGAAAAAAGGTGGGCCGAGCGAGAGAACATGAAAGCTAGAGTGAGGCTGAAAGATGAAGGTGGTGGGATGGAGGCTGCTAAATTGGCTGGTCGGTTGTGCAGGGAGTTGCCAAATAGCTCTTAAAATGAAGTTCGGTCACCAGTATGAAGAACAAGCACATGAGAGCTAAGATTGAAGGCCATACTCATGGTCATGGTGAATGGATCCAAGAGAGGGAGCAATGACAGATGCACTGTTCAGTAGAATCTAGTAAAATAGGTGCATGAGTGCACATCCTTGGAAATCACTAAGCTTAGACCAGAGAAAGCAACCACATCTCGCATATTTTAAAAGAAATGTGAAATGTAAACTTTCAGGGTGGGCTTCCTTGCTTGCTGCATATCCAATGGACTACCTATCCCTCTAGTTGGAAGACAGGGCCCCATGTCAAACTCTTTGTTTCTGGGAATTAAGAATGTAATATGATCCAAAGAAATTACTGGATCTTGTCAACTCTCAGCACTGGTAGTGACCCAGTGTACGAATTCCTGCTGCAAATTTGGACTTTGAAATACCCTGCACACTACTAGATGACTCTATGCTACAAGCATCACTTCACAAATTAATATTTAAAGTTAAAGAATATATATATTTATTTGGGAGTTTTATATAGGCCTTTTATATAGGCCAAACTAGATCCGAGGGCATAGAGACTGCTTTACAAGACAGTGCATTGATAGAAGGATTCAACATGGTATAACTGGAAGGAATAAAAACGAAGCAACATAGCATATGAATCTCAATGAGAAACAGATAATCCAAAATTGTTTATCAGAAGCATTAGGGACAGATTGAATGCTGAATTGGGTCAGGCGACCATATCAAACTATCCTGTTGGTCTAGTAGGCTTAGGGTGGCTGGTTGAAGTATTTGTTCAGTAGTAGAGTTTTTAGATTCTTTGTAAAGCAGGTATAAGAAGGGTTTCAGGGAAGGTCTTTGGGAAGGTAGTCCTAAATCGATGCAGCATTACCAGAGAAGGAATGTTTCTGGGATTTTTTTCCGTTTAGGAGGATGGGAATGAGTGAGTCAAATCTTCTTAAAACCCGAGTTCTACCTGCTCTCAATAGTTTTTTTTCTAAATATTTAGGTCTGCAGTGTGGAGGGCTTGTGGGTGATACCGGCTGCCTTGAAGATGCAAAATGTCTTAAATTGGGAGCCAATTGGGGCTCTTGAGAGCAGATGAGATCTGGTCCAATCTGCTTGTGCCTGTGAGAAGTCTAGTGGCTGCATTTAGATATATTCATAGTTCAGCTACAAGTGATATGGAAGAGTAAGGATGTGAGAATTTGGACAGGAAGTTTTGCAACATTCAAAATCTGGCAATTCAGGAAATCTAGAAAGACGTTTGGATAGTTTTGTTCTTAGAATCTCTTGATGTTTGATGTCATACGCTGAAAAACACAGAAAAATTCGATTTGCGTGATTTGTCCACAACATAATCTATTTTTAAAGATTTTTCTCCACCAATAGTAACACAACAACGTTGTTTAGCAGCATTTATATGACACGATGGAATCAAGACACAAGTAGAAAACAGTGCAAATGAATATGGGGAAATACCCTTATTGTAACTTTATCTTGTGTTATGTTTGCTTCAAAGTTTGACTTGGGGGGCCCACTTTGAATGGAATGATTAATAACTTGTTGATAGTTATTTTCAGGGTTTTGGCACTTTAAAATGATTATTTGGCTTTTCTCATACACAGTGCAGGGCATGCTGCGTGACCGAAAAGCAGGCACTCTAGCACTATTTCTCAGTTTCTATGACGTGTTGCCTGAGTAGATTTATGAATTCTCACAAAATGGATGACAAGATAAAAAGTGAAACACACTAAAAGGCTATCAGTCAAGGAGTTAGTAATCATTTAATTGGTCAAAAAGTGTGCCTCCCTACTAAAATATTTGAAGCAAATGTAATTCATTAGCTGCTATTGAGGGTCACAGCAGGGGTGAGTGCAGGGGTGAGTGCACAGTATAGTGCTGGGGAAATATCAGTCCTGACAAACTCTCTTTTGCGTGAGAGCTATGGTTTAAGGTATGTTATGTTGTATTTTCTTAACCCCTTCGCTGCACGCGTCGGCCAATAGCCGTCGCGAGCACTACCTCGGTAGTGCGGCGCACGTCCGTTGGCCGAAGCGGCGCCGTCCACTCATTTAAACCGTCGCACCGCGCCGAAATTCGCACAGCGGTTAAGCGGTTAAAACACATTTTATTGAGATTTTTCGTGTTAAACAAAAATACAGTTCAAATATATGTTATGATATATTATGTTAGGTCATGTTGTGTGATCTAATTTAATATTATGTTCTGTCATGTTCTATTATGCCATTTTATGTTATGAAGATTTGAATATCACACATTTATTTTGCCACTACCATGGACTGCCTGCATTCAGAGTTCAGTACGGTGACATCCTGATTTTGAAGATTCTGTCACTGACTGAAATCTGATTTGTTATTTATTTTAATTGGATCCCGGACTGTATAGGTATGCTTTATGTGCTGTTTTTGTGTGTTTGATTAGGTTTCATGAGTCTTATGATGATTAGTGATACTTGTGGTGTTATAGTTCAAGTTCTTTACTTATTAGGGTGTTGTGCTATGAGCAAGAATGGGTATGTCCATTACCCAGGTTGAAGTATATGTCTGAGGTAATTGAGAATATGGGGGTATATTATCAAGAACTGCGATAAAATTATCGCTGCTTTAGCGGCAGGAAACTGCCACTAAAACAGCGACAATGGGCTTGATAATATGCCCTTGTGAATTCCCATAGCAGCCTAGGTTAACACCAGAACCTGGGCTTCTATGGGAATTCACAAGGGCATATTATCAAGCCCATTATCGCCGCTTTAGCAGCAGTTTCCTGCCGCTAAAGTGGCAATAATTTTAACGCTCTTCTTGATAATATGCCCCTTAGTGTCTAACCGGATCCCTTTAGCTGGACTACCTTTGATGTGTGGTGGGTGGGGTGTTATGTGTGTAATTGTGGAGTGGTATACAAAACTATGCGTCTGTATCCAGGATAGGCTTGGCGCTCAAATCTCAGATTTGGAGTTACCCTGCCGGTATTATTTAGTCCATTAGGAATATTAATCTTGAAGGTCTGAGAGAATGTTCATACATCACAATAAACAGCCGATAGTCATAACTTGGTAGAATTTATTCTGATGGCATCATCATATCCAAATGCTCATCACACACGACAGAATGGAACACAGCAACCAACACGTGTTTCGCGACAAAGTCTCTTCATCAGGGCAAAACATTTTCCAATCACTGCAACAATGTCTAATAATTTTACCGCGCTACGACTATGGACTGCTTATTGTGGCATATGAATATTTCTCAGACCGTCAAGATTGATATTCCTTGAGGAGTGGTATGCTGATTTCATGAGGAGTGAAAGTCAAAGTTAAAAGCCAGTCTCGTGACAAACATTACTGTGTCAGCCAAAGGCAGACATCTATGGGATGTTTGGGAATGGCAGATTGTCCTCCTCGCATGTCCTCAGTGTGATGTAGATCAGCATCTTTATGTGATGCCTTTCTCAGACTGCACTCCACATTTCTACTTGTTTTACGACCTTAAAACAAAGACAACAGCTTACCAACACACACCCTATGGGGCGTGCTACCTAGTTAGGACAGCACTTGGGGCCCCACAAAGGACTAGTAAGGCTACATAAATAATTCAACACCAACCCATCTCATGGTGGCTTCGTCTCTAGCCCTTCCTCTCTCTCTCTCTTTCTCTTCATTTTGCACAGGGCTTACTGGTTTCTCGTTTCCTCCTCTATTTATCTTTTTTCCATTCTCTCCCCCTTTCCTCCCATGTTTTCACCGTCTGCCTCCCTACCCTGTTTCTTGCACCGCCACCACCCCGCCCCTCCTTGCCACCCGCCTCTCTCCATGAAGCATTTATTGTAAAGGGCCCATTTGCCTGATTAAAGGTTAGGCCCGTGTCAGGCTCAGCATTTCAAATACGGATTGATTGGATATTATTTTAAGGTTAGCATCAGCCATAAGACCCCGTGTCACCCTCCCTTGGGAAAGCTTGGTGTTAAATTCAGTGTTATACCTAGAACTCCCCCAGTGAGGTCAGAGTGGTGCAGCCCCAGGCAATCTTTCTTACTGGATAGAAAGCGAGGAAGAAAGGAGACGGCAGAAGAGGGAGGGAGGGAGGGAAAGGAAGGAAAGGAAAGGAGAAAGGAAAGGAAAGGAAAGGAAAGGAAAGGAAAGGAAAGGAAAGGAAAGGAAGAAAAGGAGAAAGGAAAGGAAAGGAAAGGAAAGGAAAGGAAAGGAAAGGAAAGGAAAGGAAAGGAAAGGAAAGGAAAAGAAAGGAAAGGACAGGACAGGACAGGACAGGACAGGACAGGACAGGAAATACGGCTATTGTGGAGAAGAGGGATTAAGGAAGAGATGGTGGAAAGGAGAGGAGCAGGTGGGGAAGAACAAGAAAGGGTGCAAGAAATAAAACTGAGGATAGGGAGGGGAAAGATGATAGGAATGAAGTAAGAACAGAACGAGAATTTAAGTGATGTGGGTCCTTCCGGGTCGCAGACCCAGCAGTTAATAAAAATTGTCCTAGACTCGGTTTCCTTCCTGTGTTGATGTTTTTAACTTTACAGGCGAAAATTTTGATTGATTTTTTGAACAATGACTGTAAAAAAGACATTGAGTCAATCCATGTCCGCAATATTGTTCACGTTTACATTTTACATTTCTTACTCTTGCCCTTTTTTAAGACTGTGTTCGTTTTCCTACATGGTGTGTTAATGTAATTTTTTCATGGAAACAAATGAATCGTGGGGCATATTACCAAGCAATAGCGATAATTATCGCTCTTGCTTGGTTAGAGACAAAAATGTACCGCTGAGCTGCGGCGATTTTTACCGCAAATAAACCTTGGTATTACCAGGTTTATCGCAAATGCGATAAAAATCGCCGCAATGCATGAATATCGCTGAAAAGTCAGCGATATTCATGCATTACCGAGCGAATGCTCTTAGCCATGTTATCCACCTCCCATTGGATAACATGGCTAAGAACTGCTCAGGGCAGGTGTTAGCTTTTGGAGATATTCACGCTTAGCGCGAATATCTCCAAAAGTTGGTAATAGGAGATAGCTATGTTAGCGACTGTTTTCAGTCGCTAACATCTTGGCACGCCCACTTTGCATATCATTAGTGATAAATATCACTGACATGCAAAGTGGGGCCCAAGATGGTCGCTATCTCCTACTAGCTGTCGCTAACTGGTATTAGCGACAGCTAGGTAATAGGGAGATAATTTTATCTCCGCTTTCTTGGCTTTTAAAGCCAAAAAAGCGGAGATAAACCCCCTTGATAATATGCCCCCGTGTTCTGTGCAGAATGTGAAAAGAGTTTCCTTTTAGTATTTGTGTGTGTGCAAGTTGTGGGTGGGAGTTTAAAATGGGCCACAGTTGATAGCTGTGGAGTTCAGGCCAAAGGCAGAGCAGTTTGTTTCAGTGTCTGTCAGTGTGTCAAAAAGGGCTTCAGAACACATGCTCATTCAATCCTTGGCCTCTCTGCCTTTTGTATCTCAGATTTTTATTTTAAAGTGTGTGACAGAGGCACACAGCTGTCAATATACTGACAGTTACATTTAAAGAAAATACAGTGCTTAAAGACGAGTACGTGCATTGTGTGTGTGTGTGTGTGTGTGCTAGAGGGATGGAGAAGTGTATGGGATACTAGGATGTGTGTGCAGGGGAGAGAAAAGACGTTGGTGGAAAGGAAAGTGATTAAGGCTTTCAGAAAGTTATTAGAAAAAAAAGGCTTGTCTGAGAGGCTGCTGAAGACGGTGGTGTGAAGGTGAGAAAAGGGAGTGATTGAGACGCTCCAAAGGTCACCACGCCTTCCAATGACCTTAGTAATGTTTAATTCACAGTCTCACAATTTCGCAATTGAAACCATTTCCATTCTTATTACCCACAACAAAATGATTGTTGTTAGTCACTAATCTGACACAGCTAAAAACATTGGCAAAGGTCAGGCTTGTTTTAGCCGCATATCTGTTATTGTGTAACATGTTTGCATATGTCTGTATCCAACATAGGAAAACTCACCGAGAGACACCCAAATACTGGTCGGGTGGCACCTTACGGGAAGCATTGGATTTTAGTTACATGTCTTAAGGCACACTCATAATTACACCGGACACGTCTCTTGGAAAAGATTATTGGTAAAACTTATCAGACCACGAGCCTCTTTGAGAGGCGTCCCCCAACTTTTTGTATTCCATTACAAACCCTGTGAAGGAAGCAACAAAGAAAAAGTTTAAGAAAAACCAAGACAAAATAAGGGACGAGAAACATGAATAGAAGGGGTGGGAAGAAGAAAAAATGAAAAAAGCATGAAAATGAGTGAATTCAGAACAATACCAAAATAAATGCAGAGAGAGGGTATTACAATACATTTTTCTGCTGACCTACAAAGTTACATCACTCGCTGGAGCAGCGTCGACTATGGGTAGAATGTTGCACGGTATGACTAGCAAATAACCTTTGCATCTTCAGAACAGGAAGTGGCATAACCAAGAGGAATGACTGCTATCAGGAGCAGACCGCTCACAGTGCTAAGAAAGCACAGTATACTAATGTCAAATGGGCATATGCAATTATCAAATACATGCCACTGAAAACACATTAGTTAATTTACTGAGAGCAAAAAGCACAATGATGGTACCAGTGGTAACGGTCCTAATAAGTGCAGCAGAACTGGCATCACCTGGTCAGCCTGTCAGATCTGCTCGTTCAACAATTTAACCAGGAAGCAGCAATGAACGGCACCGGAAGTGACGTCATCAACTCATACTAATTGTCTGACAAATAAGATTTAAGTCACCGCTAGAGTGACTCCTTGTGGCCAGCCACAGAGTAACTCCTCAGCCTGCTTCAGCCATGTTTCCTTAGCCACAGGTGGAACACCTTCTCTCACTTAAGGAAACATGTTTAATACTAGGTAACAGAACGCAAGAACTAAATGAGAACTAGGTCAAAAGCAAGGTGAGAGAACGTGAAACCACAAACCAGAACTATGCTTGAAAAAAGCCCATCATGAGCATCCCAGCTAATCTTGTGCTGATGTAAATTCCACCCCCTCCCTTTTTCAGCAGTATAAAAGCTTTCGTCAATCACCAGACAGTCTCCATATTGACTGTCTCCTGTCACTCACCTGATTAAAGGACCCACTTAGATCCAAACGCTTAGAGCCAGTGCTGTCGGCCCATTCATAATACTCCAGTTGAAGGATTAGCTTTCACAAAGTTTGTCTTAATGTTTATGTCCTGCTATTGATTGGCACCGGTGAAACGATAAAAATTGACACCAGGCGCAGCTTCGAAGGGACTGCCCGAGCTCAGCAAAACAGGGATCAATTTGGATCGACCAGAGCAGCAGAAAAACTGTCTCCATTAGTGGGTACAATCCTGACAAGCGGAAAGTTGTTCCGCTTTCGTTAGTTCTTTTTTTTAGAAGTTGAGCGCATTGTCTCGAGAACTTGTCTCTCAGCACATCCTCGAGAGACCCCGTCTCGCGCGCTGGCTCCGCGTGCATTGTGCATTTGCGCGATGGCGGGGGTTGTTCAGTTCTTTTGAGACAGCGCGGGTCAAGGGAGCGACTTTCAGTTTAAAATGTGCAATAGGGACGGACTGGCCTTTAGGGCAGTAAGGCGTTACCCCAAGGGTTGCTCTCACAGGTCAGTGTGTGGGCTATTTTGCTCTTTACTGGCTTGCTTTATGGTCTGGTAAGCCTGTTCTTACTGTTGATTTCCCTGATATTGACACAAACATTGCCTGCGGCAAGCTCAAATCCATACAGTCGCCCATACCTTGCAAAACATTCAAATAATGTGTCTTTACATGTTAAAAACTGCCCCAATTTGCAAGCTTGGGCCACTTTTTTATTTAGCTATATAGTTCAGTAATAGAAGACACTTCTATTTTGCTGCCCAGGACTATTTTCGGTCCCATCCTTGTGTGGCATTCGAGCTCTAGCTTTGAGTATAAAGCAGGAACCACATACCAGCAGAAACAAATACACACTACTGGAAAAGACAACATGCGGGTCTCATGCATGAAGGCAATAGGAGAGAGTGGGTGCAGAGTGGCTCACAAATATCAAAAACCCTTGCCCAGAGGTGAACAGGCCTGGCATCGACTTTCCTTTTACAGACATATTTAATTGAGGGTGTGAAAATGTTTATTTTCGCGAAAATATTCTTGTGGCATATCATATCAATGGCCTACTAGCAGCTCAAGGAATTTCCAACTTTTCTACCACAATGCACTGACATTGTTTTGCTTTGCACGTGCTACTTGGTGCTGATAACTTCTGAGCATTTCATATGTTTATGTTTTTTTCGTGCGTATCCTCTTAAACTGTGTTATGCTCTTACTTGCAGACATTTTCTATGCAAAATCATACCATGTTTAGATTTTCCTTGTGAATAACTGAGCACAAATGACTTGCTCGTAAAAGTCCTGATTTATATCCGATCACCAACCTGGTGTGAGGGAGAGTTGAATTGGGGTCAAAAATCGGCCCGGACAAGCTTAAAGATGTGGCCCAACTTTGCAGATTGTGCATTTCAGCAAAACACTGGGGGGTGGAGGGGTCTCTAAGAGAGGTATGTTTTGTTAACTTCAGGGAGATTAAAAAAAATGCAAATGTTGCCTGCATACTTTGTGCTCTGATTTGTTCACACTGGTGACCAACACCTGAATATAAGTGCAGTTACTTCTCAGGCCCCATACCTCTGCTCAACCTGCATACAATTAAGGGCCGGCCCATCGAGAGACTGGGAATGACACCACCCCCAACCCCTCCCCTGTTGGTAAAAGGTAGATTACAGAGGCCCATCTACCTCCAAAAAGACCGCTTAGGCATCCACTGGGATGCGGGTGGCATCTGAACAGCACAGACAAATTGCAAATGCTTCCATGCTACCCAAAAAAGCAGCCTCCAGTTGCAACTCACATACCGGCCCATCGCCCTTTGCCTGAGTGCCCGCCTTACCAATCCGACCCTGGTGTGAGGAGTCCCACTAGACATTCTACCATTTTCCTGGTGGGTGAACACTAATGGGCAGCTTTCTGGGCTGAATGGGCTGTCATAACCCAACCATGTCCCTCCAGCCCCATTCAAGTTGCAGTCTCTGCAGAGTGGCACTGACATGAACAAGTCTCTCTGAGTAGATCTTTGAATTTTGAATTCCAGTTAAGCCCGGCTTGTGGGGAACTTTGCGACCTTTGCATTGTAACTGCGCTTATTGTGAAATGAAGCAGCAATCTCAGTAAACTCTGAACATTGGCTGCATAAATTAGCATTTTATTTGTGAAATGTGTGCACCTTTTAAGCTCTCGAAGGATCTTACTAGTGATTTATCCATGAAATCAAATTATTGGTTCAGACAGGACATGAAAACAACATCTAACAAATGGTTTCAGTGTAAGTATTTTGCAAAATGAACGTACTTCATTGGTCTGGCAGAAAAGCATCATGGGAGAATGCAGCTCAAAAATGGGATTTTGCTCCAGGTAGTAGTACTTAGTAACAGTAGCCAAAGAACTACCATAGTGGAGGGGATTGATCAATAGACTGCCCACCCTATTCAAGGAGCCCTTTTCCTTCGGTTGCAATGCAATTCCCAGGATACCACTACGCCCTCACAGTCAACAATGGTGCTCGCATGAGTCAGATAACATCACATTTTCCATTGAAGGAGAGGCCAGGCCTGGCTGGGATCAGTAAAAGTTCATTCATTTATTATCTCAAAAAGACAATTCTTTTATTTCGAATAGAAAATTATTTTCACCTTCTCATCCACTCCCCCTCAGTTTTATGATCTGAATTTGCAGGAAGTTACACATTTGTTCCTATCTTACATAGCAGCAAAATAGTCAGACCTCGAAGAAAACAAGCATTGGTAACACCACAGGTCAGGTCTTCATGAAGTAAAGCATGCAAAAACACACATGCAGGAATGCTGTGGTTGTAATGGCAGCGGTGGTAGTGGTAGTAATGATGCTAGTGGTAGTGGTAGTAAGGTGTTGAAAATGGCGATGGTGCTGATAATAATTTTGGTTGTAATGAAGGAGGTGCTGATCCTGGTGGCAGTGGTAATGATGGTAATGACTGTAGTCGTAGTATTGTGGTGATGGTGGTGTTAATGATGATAGTTTAATGCTGCTTTTGGTAATTGTGGTGGTAGAAGTGATGGTAGTAAACATGATGTTAAGTGAAATGGTAATGTTGGTGCGGGAAGTGGTGGTGCTAGTGGGGAGTGAAATGTGGTGGAGAGAGCAGGACTGTGTTTATCGTGGGGCCAAGCGAGGAGCAGAGCCAGAAAACAAACAGAAGTGTCAAGCAACAGGAGAGCCACCATGAGCAAGCAGCAGAACATCTTTCAGACCTGGCACTGTAATTCATACTGTACCCAATAGTAGGACAGTGAGGCAGTATCACGGGAGCTGAAGGACCACAATGCAGTGCATGCAGCTTTAGTTCACCCAGCAGCCTCCAGTGCTTCCACGGTGTTCTCACTAGATGCTGTGATTTGTAAACCAGGGCAGTTGGAGCTCAGTGCAGAAGCATTAGAGCAGCTACTAGACATACTGACTGGGTGTATAAAAAGAGGCCCAGCATGAACAGGGGTTGAGAAGAAACTGAGATCTCAATGGACAATCATTTTGGTTTTAGCTTGTCCCAATATGTGAAGATGAAAATGAGTCTCAAGGACAGGCTTGAAATCAAGTGCTGACAACAATATTGTTAAAAAGTTTACTGAAGTGACAACAATTGAAGGGATGATAACTGAGTGTATTTGTCAGACATAAAATCGTCCCTCATGCATGGAAATGCAATCAATGCATAGGTGGCGGCACAATGTACCAAACAGCCAACAGCATGAAAAGAGAGTGTAACAGCCCCTAGGTAGAGCCAAGGCCCAATGTAGGAATATTTAAAAAAAATAGTTAAAATGTTTCTGACAGACAGCTGCACTGTTAAGCCAGATCTAAGCCTCAATCATCTTTGCACACATGTCTGTACCCTAATAAACCTTCAACAAAAACATTTCTGAAAGAATATTAAAGTCATGCTCTCACAGTCAGTGATAATGTGATGTCAGCTGGCAAGGTTATATGTGACCCTGGCATGGCAGTTTCACAAAATGGGCAGTGGGCACCGAGCTCACTTTAAGGGTGCCATGAACCTGCATTTGCTCCAGTCTGCAGAAACATTATATGGAAAAATGTCAGAGGCTGGTGAATGGTAGATTCATTTCTACAGTGTGCTTATAACAGCCAAGCACAGATTGTGAGGGCTGTGCTGTCAGTATCATATGTTTAGTGTGGCCAGAGGCATAGATTAGAAACTGATCTCTTCGCATCATGTGCTAACCGCAGCCAGGCACACAATAGACTGTGAACACTGCACTATTTGTTTTCTTTTTTATTATATATATTGAACTATTTGTATCAAGTACAATTCACAAGAAACTGTACAAATTGTAAATAGTGGATTATTTCAGTGATCTGCACATTCTTCTTTATTTGCATCTTGCTCTTAATGCAACCAGACACTCCGAGTATAAACATTGCAATGTGTGTATCTTGCACTAAGTGTATTCAGACACAGTCTGCACAAAACATACTCTTTGTATCTTATAATACGTGGGAGACTGCAATCCCTATTTAAAAGCCTGTCTTTAATTTCCTTATACCGGTGTCTTGTGACATTGTAATATTGACCTTATGAAGCTGCTAACTGTACGAAAGTGGAATATGTATGTGGTATGGCTGCGTGGCCTTTTCATAAATTAGTATCACAATACACCAAAGATTGTCCTTGGATTCATACTACTAAATCCTTAGCTCAGTCCTGGTAGAGTGGTAAAGAGCAGTCAAGCTTTAGTAGAGGAACATGTATTAAGCATTTCAGAGCAGCAACATGGACAATAAGTAAATTACATGATGTGAGAGAAATCCAACGCCAATTTGTAAGAAATACATTTTTATCTTTAATTTGGACACCAAAACAAAGAGAATAGTATGCATGGAACCGGAGTTATAGATTTTTAAAGCAAAACTTAATCAGTACAGTAAAATGCATAGCCAAGATAACATTGCGGTCAATGGCAAACTCCACAATTGACAATCAGTCACTTGCTGGTTGAGTTATGTGGAACCCTTACAGGGTTAAAGCCATGTGGATCCCAAGAACAGATACATTTTACCTAGACCGTGGAGTCCAGGTGCAGAGTTGTTCACACGGTGCTGCAAGAAGCAAAATGCAAAAACACAACGGATACACAGCTGCTGATGTTGAATGATGGTTACCCGGTGTTCCCTGTAGATGCAGCATCAAGTGTGAGGGTCAGTTACTGGATCCCTCATTTGCTTTTGTGCTGTGGGCAAAGTCATGTTGTTGATGACACAGGTCTTCTCTTGGTCCTTCATTGAAGTAAGTTGTTCAGATCTGAGATTATGGTGTCAGAGGGGTCCCTTAAATCCTAGATGTAGGGGATTTAGGTGTGTGGGAGGTAGTGGCCATTGGCAGCTAGCCCTTGCAGCTAATCAGGTCATCAGGTAGGTCACCTTTTCTGCCCAGAACCCACTATTTCTGCACTCCTAAAGATGGCAAATTATATGTGGCCATCTTTCCTGGAGGTGTACACCTCTTGCATATCTAATTTCCTGCCTTGCCAGGGTGCAACCCTGGCAAGGCGGGACCCCCCCTTCCCCTTTGCAAATGCAGGGGAAAATATTTTTAGCGGCAGGCAATGGTCCCAGGACCACTACCCGCCCTTAAAAAATGAAACGAAAACGTTTCATTTTCTTTTTTAAATGCAGCCCGTTTTCGTTTAAGGAAAATGGGCTGCATTTAAAAATAAAACTGCTTTATTTAAAAACAGTTTCAGACATGGAGGTCAGCTGAGCATAGCAGGCCACCATCCCTGGAAGGGCCAGCCAATCCCAATGGGGTCGCAAATTGTTAGTGCCTCATGAATATTCATGAGGCATGCAATTTGTGACTCCTTTGGGAATCGCAAACAGTGTCTCAAGCACTGTTGTACATGGCATTTGTGACTCGCAAATTGCGAGTTGCAATCGAGTGCAATTTGTGAGCTGCAAATTGTCATGGTCGTACATCTGGCCCATAATACCCTCTCCATACATTAAAAGGGTTATGCAAATCATGACCTTATAAAGGAACGTATCCAATGGCCTTATTCCTCTATGTGGTCATGGGACGACTCAGTGACTTTAAAAGTCCTTAAAATTTATGGCAAGGGGGCGCTTTATCCAGTCATTAAGTACAGCCATAAACACAGACACAGTGC
Source organism: Lissotriton vulgaris (assembly GCF_964263255.1). Lineage (NCBI taxonomy): Eukaryota > Metazoa > Chordata > Amphibia > Caudata > Salamandridae > Lissotriton > Lissotriton vulgaris. The sequence goes on from NC_141699.1 coordinate 293,304,688, forward strand.
CCTTACAGTACGTTGTGTTCTGTGCAACTCTTTCTACACAACTCGTATGTTATCATGAGAGCAGACAGGCACACACAGAAAGCAAATGACACATTCAGTGTATTGTGTGCTTACAGTTGCCAGCCTCTTAAGACTGAACTACATGGATGAAAGAGAGTGAGCAAGACGCGAGAGAGAGAGAGTGTGAGTGAGAGAGAGCGAGAGAGTGAGAGAGTGGTGTGTGTGTCTGGGTGTGTGTGCACGCGTGCCTGTCTCCAGCAGTCTGTGTGTAAGCACAGATAGTCGCAGGAGAAGGAAGCAAAACGCCTACAGTGCGATACGAAGCACATAAAGAATATCATTAAATGTATTGCTTGCAGTGTTTTTCTTAAACGCATGCATGTCGTTGTTACTTACATTTTTTATGTGATCTTCAATAATGCAGGCACATTTGCCATAGGATGGACGAAGCAATAAAGGATTTTTACAAAAACAGCAGTCTTGTTTGTAGCACGCATGTTGACTCGCTGGGTCTGAGGCTTCTTGCAGCGCAACTACACTCATTTAATCGACTCAGAAGGATGAGGGTCAAACTGAACAGACTGGGATTTCAACCTATGACCATAGGTCAAACAAAGGTTTCAGAAGAGGAAACTTCGGTCCACTGAACCACAAGACACAACCTCCTAGGGGTGCTTTGAATAGAATAGAATAGAATAAAATGGAATAGAATAGAAGCAATCGAGGTTTTCAAACAGTGAAGTTCTTATTTTTTAAAAGATTATACAACCAAGCATGGAAAGCGACTTTTGATGCACGATTATAATGGTCTCGATATGGAAGACTTCCTTCCAGACTAATGGAACAGAGTGTAAACCTGAGAAAAAATGGCGAGCAGCACCGTGTTATACCTATTACAACAGGCAGGTACATGGGTTGATTTTATGCCTCATTTGTTGTAAGCTAGTAAACAAGGAACATTTCTGAGGTGGCCCTGATCAACGCCCTCAGGTTTTGTGTACCTTATTCAAGCCTATCTTTTTGAAGCTCACTGAGATACCGTTGTATTTGGGCTCATACTCTAATCATGAAAACATTACAGACAATTTCCACGCAATGGTAACAGATTTGGTATGTTGGGGCCTGGTTCCTTTTCATGCCATTACGTTTTGTGAATCTTGTTAGTAGTGAATGCTTGCAAGTACTCCAAGACGCATGCCATCAGCGTATACCCCCAGACGTACAATGCTCAGGGGGTGTTTGGAGTGTTACATCCTCCCAATAAATGTATTTTCTGAGGAATATTGGGTACAGGTACTTTTGATGGAGCAAGGATTCGCACGTGAAGCGCCTTGCCCAAGTGCAAGAACCTCGCCAAATGTATAATACTACTAAAATCGTTGTTTGTCGTTTATTGTACGTTTTCCCAAACACGCGGGTGTCCCCGGATGCTTGCTTGTATGTCTTTTTCATATTAACGAAGCTTGCATTAAGGAAAATGGCTGCTTCGCTGAAATTCAGTCTGCGCATGCGTCGGTCATACCCATGTGATGTGACGCACTCTGCATTCTGGAGGGAGTTTTGTGCTCATGCGCACTGTTGAAAAAATGGCCGCTTGTCTCTCACACGCTTTCTGCTTGCTACCGCTGCTTTAGCCTATCTGTCCTTTCGCACTAAACCATAATGCTATAGTCATTATAAAGTAAGGGTTGGTTAATGTTCTATCCTGTATACAGTGTAATCATTTTGGATGTGATTTTAATTTGTTCTCGCTTACTTTTCATGTACCGCGTCTTTGTGGGTTGGGGCATACGTGAGCAACGCCATCTTGAGGCTCCTCTGAACCCTGTCAGCTGACCAGGGAAAGTCCTAACTGCGCAGAAGCTAAAACTAGCCAGCTGGCTCCTGAAGCTCGATGCGCCTGGGAACCCATCCCGAAGATGCAAGATTGTACCTTGAACTATCCTACACTGTTGCTATATATTGAACTCGTGTATTGTATTCTGTATTCCTATGCCTGGGAACGTGAACCCGGGGGGCGGGTATGCAAACCTGAATATTAAATATGGGAAAGCTGAATTTTAGGAGGTGGTAATGATCGCACCACCTCTCTTGACCAATCATAATATGAGAAGCTGTCACTTGCAACATTAGTGGGTGGTCGGAGGGTCCCAAAACTGTATAACTACCCTAATTTAGCTTAGGAAATTGTCCGACTTGTCCGAGTAGCAGACCTGTCACTGACCCTACGATCTCAATAGGTGCTCAATCTGAAAGTGCTGCGGAGCACTTTGTCCATACTTTCCACAAGCTCCTAAGGGGTGGAAAATCCTAAGTGCTGGCGAAGCACTTTGCTGGAAATTCGAAAATCCAATCGGGGTTTCTGGCGGATTACTTGCAGAAGGGGGTAACGCAGGCGTTGCTGTCCGAAGCTGTGGGTGTTGGTCGTACCCTGGGAGGCCCAGTCCTTTGACCCGAACCTGAGGGGTATCCTGTCCCGGTCTGTCCGTGGGTTGTACCTGTTCGCATCTGGTGTTCCTTTCCCGAGGGTCCCTGTCCCCGTCTTTCCAACTGACCCCGTGGCCAGGGTTGGTCTTCAATCTGATTTAGGTAAATATTGATTGTGGGTTTGCGTATCTCTATCTCTCTCTCTCTTTCTTTCTCTCCCTCATATAATCTATTAAAGCATTTTTTCCTGTGATATTGCTCTATTGCCGTTGAAACATCAAGTATATGTGTCTGATTTAGTTGGTTCCTTCTCTCCCCCCCTCCTTTAGGAGCTCATTGATTCTATTATAAGTAATAGCTTGTTCCCATTTTGCCCTTTCCTTTAGTGGATTGCAGTGAACTTAGCAGAATAGTCTAAAGTGATAAGGATAAGTACATGTTTTTAGGTCCATCCATAACTCTTGTCTTAGTATATAATTGCAGTGATTAGTTCTGTTCTAAAAAACCTACCTCTAGTCTTCCCATATATCCTAATGGTCATATTTTTTTGTGCAAAGTTACCTATTGGTGTTGATATTGATGTTTGACATATTATTCTGCATATAGCTTATTGTCTTGGCATCTTCTCTTTGAATCTTCATATAAAGTGTTAAACTTCATCAGGTGTCTGTGGTCATTTTACAGAAAGTGAATAAGTATGTACTGCCGTAAAGAAATGTTTTAGGTTCCTGTCTACTATTTTCCCTTTTAGCTCCAGGTCCGTCGAAAGTTTGTGCCTGTGGTAAGTCAGGTACATGGTAAGCAGAGGTTATCCTGAACCATTTATTACTCATAGAAGCGTGACAGGATCTCACCCGGTTCACAGGAATCACTAATTGAAATTGAATGCACGCCGGGGCCCAGTGCGTGCAAGAAATTGGTGACCCGGGTGAACTGCGCGCTCTATCACTTTCAGTCGGGTATGGTGAGGTGTCTGTCGGATTTTACCTGGGATGTTTGAATACACAAACTGACAAAAACACCCACACACTCTCTCTCCTCTGTTTTATAAAATCCCTGAAATATGTTGATTATCTTCCAAAATATTATGCTTCTCTCAGTTGGTTCTCCTACCAATCCACATTCCTCTCCCTTTCCACTGCCTCTTAACCTTCTCTGAGGCACCCTGCTTGTCCTATATTGTATTTTAACATTATATGCCAGCATGATTGTCGGAAAATCTGAAGCTCACCCCCCCCCCCCCCCCCCCCTCAATCTTACTGACCAAGATAGCTCTCCTGACAAAGCTATCTGTTTACTGCAGCTGTTTAAACCCTACAACTTTTTTTTTAGCATCTCAAACCTTCGAAGGAACGCTCAAGTTGGTGGAGATATTGGGAAAAAAGGTTTATTCATGGAGAATAACATTTTTCAAACGGATAAAAAATGTATACTGCAAATGCACATTTAAAATATAAATATTCATACATAAATGTACACCAATGCATTTAAATTTGTGAAATTTATATGATTATCTTTGAATTCACAAACAATTCTAGAACTACTGTGAGTCTGCTCCAGAAATTTGTGGTGAGTTGCCAAACTTCCCAGATTTCCGACAAATCTAGGTGTACACTTGTACACATAGATTTGTTGGAGTAAATGTCCGACTTTTTTTGAGAATCAAGCTTTCTCGATATTTGCATCACTTTCTTTAATTACTCCTCTTAGTGATAGGAATGTCGGGGTCTTGTTCACAAACTGCACACTTCTTCCCAGCTACAACTTCGGTGGGTGTTACGTTAAGAAAACCTATAGCATAAGTCACCTTCGAGGTAGAGGACTTAGGGAGAAAATGCAGTTGACCGAACATCTGACCGAACTTAACAATAAAAAAAGAATGACTATCACTGCATGTTCTTATCTAAAGGAAACAACTTAATAGAGGACTATTTAGAATTAAGATTAGGTTGAATGCGCTTTTAGAACAACCTCAGCATTTCATTCTAGGTCTGGTGGCTTTGTGGAGGAATGCGTCCACTCTAGGTGCCTATGTTGGACCTTATGGTCACAGCTTCGAATCCCAATAAGCCCACTCATCCTTCCAATGTTGATAAAATGAGTCCCATTGAGTTGGATATCACAAGACATCTGTTATTCAGTGCCAAGATACCCCTGGGTGAATATGTGCTTTAAAAATACGTTATGTTTAAAAAAAACCCTAATGAAAGGAGGTATGAGGAATAAATACGTTGTACAACGCTCCAATGAACTGTTTTATACTTTTTTTTTATTAAGTCATGGGTTTATTTTGTGGCAGAAGAAATTTCAGTGTTTTGTGGGACTGCAGCAATAAGGTGAAAACATCTATTCAAGTTTGCCACTGAGTGTTAAGCCTTCATGTGAATACCCAAATGTTGTGGTGTTCTCTTTTTTTGAAAATTAGTAATTTCCAAAGGCAATGCTGTTAGCAAAGGGGGTGAAGGGTGAAGAGGGGAGTAAAGAGATGGTGTTTTCAAAGTAACAAATAAGAAAATGAAGGATTGCTATGTATGGCTGATGTGCTAGTGGTCATTTGGCTGTGGTACCCAGAGCGCGGTAGTTTTCTGGGCTGGCGGGTGAGTCGGGGAAGTTTCCTGGGCCTTAGTTTATTTTGGAGGACATAAATGTTTTGTAGGCTGGGGTGTATGTGGGTCTGGGTAGTTTTCTGGGCTGGGGGGGTGCGTCGGGGGTAGTTTTCTGGACCTTAGTTTAGTTGAGAGGGGTCAGTAATATTTTGTAGGCTGGGGGTGAGTCTGGAAAGTTTTCTGGGCTGGGGGAGAGTCAAGGGTGGTTTTCCGTGCTGGGGGTGGGTTGGGGTAGATATCTGGGCTGGGGTAGTTTTCTGGACCTTAATTTATTTCGGGGGGTCTGGAAAGTTTTGTAGACTTGAGGTTGGTGGGTCGTTTTCTGGGCTGGGGGTGGCTCAGGGGTAGTTTTCTATGGTTAATTGGGGATTCGGGAATGTGTTGTAGGCTGGGGGTGGGTCGGGTAGTGTTCTGCTCTGGGGGTGAGTCGGGCAGTTTTCTGGGGTTTCGTTTTCAGGGCAGGGGAGGAGTTGGGGTACTTTTTAGCGCTGAGGAGGGTTAAAGGTAGTTTTCAGGGCATAGGGGGTTTAGGGTAGTTTTGGCGGTTGGGGTGGGGGTTTAAAGCAGTTTTCAGGTCATGTAGGGCCGTTTTAGGGCTCGGGCGGGGGACAGGGATTGTTATACTTATTATAACTCGGGGGGCAGGGTAGTTCATAGGGCTCAGGGGGTAGCATTTAAGGATATGGGGAGGGCAGGGGGCAGAAACGTTTCTAGGGTTGGGTGGGAGTGGGGTAGTTTAGGAACTCAGGCCGGGGGAAGGGGTTGGGGGATTAATACCTACCTCTGAAGTCTTAACCACGGATATGCGTTTACCATATATTCCTTAACAACGCATGATTCGTTGTAAAGGCATGTGTGGTAAAGGCATAATCGTGGTCAAGAATGCCATTGTTCATCCGTTGTTCCATCATACATCTCTGGAGAACATACAAATGCCTGTGTCAGCTGTGGTTATACTGATGGTTTTCAAAATCTGAGGTTGACACCTGCTCAATATGTCATTGTCTAAAGTTAGCCAACTCAAATAGTGAACCCTATATTGAACACATACCGGTCTAAGCAACCAACAGAAGGCAATGGTACTGCTTAGTTATAATGTAAATTATGAAAAACGTTTGAATTCCTCTGTTGACGGATTTACCCTCAGTATTCAGCACGGGCGATGGTCATTTGCATCAGGTGCAGATGTTTCTTAACGAGCCAAGATAAACTTTTGAACTCAGTGCTGAAACAAAAACTCTCATATTGATCCATTGTGTTTTTTTAAAAGTTCTGTACATCGATTTTGAGGAGGAAACACTGCCAAAAATGTGGATCCATCCACTTCCTTAACTGTGCCTTATCAGCAATTTAAATCAGAGAAAGTAGTTAGTTTTCCTTACATTTTTGCCTGCAAAGCACAATTTATCCAATTCTATATTTTGGGTCCAGGACAAACTCACACCAGAAACTGCCTTTCTTAACAGTATTGCCTCTTCCTCCCCCCTCATCCAACCATACATTCTGTGTCAAATAACAAGTGCTGTCTGAGACGGGTTCATGCCATCCCCAAAGCCTGCCCAATATCCCTGAAGGACCATAGTTAGGGCAATTAAAGATGGTTAACCGCACCGTGAATGCTTCACTCTTCAATGAAACCAAAAATTAAAACAGAGAGATCCTTGGTGGATGACCAAGCCACTCCTGGGGCTGGAGCCGGGGTTTGGAGGTCCTCGAAGGAATTCATAACAGCTTCTCTAAGTGCCGCCGCAGCAGCATGAGCAAAGAGCTGGCCGGGGCTTGAGGAAACGCATCCATTATTCATGAGCTCAAATAAACAGCCAGCGATTTGCTGGAAATTATGAAACGTAAATAATTAAGAAGCGTCCCAAAGGTGCCCTTTCCTCCTGCTGATTCCCCTTAATGCACTTCCTTGATGCAACTCCCTGCAGTATCCAGCAGACGAGGAACATGGTGAGATAGCAGACCTCCACAGCGGGCTCGGCCTCCAGCACAGGGCGTTGCACCTTGGGCATGTCTGCACTGTATAACCCTTTCCACCTACTCCCACTCCTTCATATGACACCCACCCTCCAACTGCACCAATCCTCTGTGGCTCAGATCAAGCTATGTTGTTGCGCTATCTAATATTGACCACTGATCTCTTTAACGATGTGAACTCTAGATCACTGCCTTTATTTCAGTACTTACCCCCCCAGTGGGGGTGTCTCACTGTCAGGGACTCTACCTGCGATTGATACGTCTATGGGCTAGAGCATGGTAGATGGGTACCCCTTTGCGAACATGACAGAGTACCTGTCTGAGAAACTCTAAATCAGGCCCAAGGTCAGTATTATCATCTGTGATTTAGGACTAACCTATCTGACTCATACATTTCAGGGTCACAGTATATTTTTTATATGCTGACCTTTGTGAAATTGCTCTCCTAAGTGTCAATAAATTAGTAAATTAAGCAAATATGCATATCAGAAGACATGTTTTTAGTAGTACTGAGCACCAGGTAAAAGAGAGTAATAATTGTTGCTACTTGACCCAGAGGTACTCACTAAATAGCAGGCAGCTTTTTTCAGTAAAATTTGTTAATTAGTGTCAGGGACCAGTGGAACCACAAAGGAAACTGACTATGCTTAGATTTCTATACTTGGCAACAGCCATGGAGCCCTTTCAGCGTGCAGACGTAGCTGAAGCCATCCATGTTGTCTATCCGTTCACAAGAACCCAGTGCCTGCCGCAGACATTTGTATCACAGTAATGCTCAAACCCTCTTGCTTAGTTTGAGAGTCACTCGCTTGTACATGTCGCGGTGAGCCCATGACTTTGGCCGCAGAAAATACCTTCTAATATAAGACCACTGACTGCCGAGTTATATCTTCAGTGGCCCCGGATACAGTCGCTTACAGGCGTTAGCGAAGATCCCCTTAGCTACCTTGACTCTCCAGTGGAAGTTGTGGTTGAGCATTCGGGGCTACTTTACGATGTGGACCCAGACACAACTTTACATAAAGAGTAGGAAGCATAACAATGATTAATCGTCCACAAGAGGTATTTCCTCGTTTATTCATGTACTTATAACCTTGCCTGGCCAGTAAAATCACTGTTGTGTAGATGTTATGTAGAAACAGCATAATAGAACATAATCAGATCACCCAGAGGAGTAACAGTCGAAAAAACACGGCATTGAACACATGTTATTGATCCATAAGGTCTTTCAAGAGGTAGTCTTTAGATCTTCCTTTATTCAGTGCCTGTAATTGAGTGACTGATCCACCCTGACACTGTTGCTTTGCTATCATTTAATGTAACACCAAAACTACTAGGGGTAGGGGATTTTTACTTAGTGTGCTTGGGTGAATTTGCGGAATTTCATACTTCATAGACCAATAATAAGAAGTATCCTCAAATTGCGTATCTTGGCCTAGTTGAATTTCACCCATCCAAATACAAAGGCTGTCACTTGGTATCATGTTCTCTTTCCAACTTATGAAAGTTATACCTTAGGGAAAGGAGATGAAACTGAAACAGGAAGGGAACGGGTAGGCAGGCGGCTGTCACTTCTGGTCCTGAACTGCAGTGGGAGAGTTGCAGCTGCAGCCCAAAAACGTGGTCAACTTTGAAAAAATGTGTTAAATGTATATATTTGTTGTAAATGTAATGAAGTTAAGAGCTGTCATACTTTGCAGCTGCCCCCAGCCATAGCTAGAACCCTTGGTTTCACCATGCCCTTTAACTACCCATGTCTGAATGACAGAGACCTCTATTCACTGCTGTCATTGTGTCAATGTCTTGGACCATTGGTGTTGAAATTTCACCTGTCCATAGAAATGTCTACAGTTTTAGATCCAGCATTTCATGCAACCTGCACTTTTCACTTGATATTTTTTCTTAAACATATTTATTGAGTTTTATAGTATCAAACCATACATCACAATTATGCGAGGATCTTGTTACATATCCATGCATAACAAGGCGTTACATCTTAAAATCCACAGGTTGCACAGATATGCACATGAACTTCTATCTTTACAGTACTTATTATGCATTCAGACATATTATGTGTTATCATTAGTATAGTATAAGGCAATACATACAATAAAACCCAGAATATTACCCCAACACACCCCCTCCCCTGAGGTCACAATCTCTGTCTACCCGTTACACACTGTACCGAAAAACACAGTGGGCAGAGACATCATTAAAATGTCTGGTCCCAACCTTGCTCTATTGCACACACTCTGCATGAGGCATTACTGTACTAAACGTCCATTTCCTAGGTAACAGAATCCAAATCATGCGATCGCATCCCTTCTAACATAACTTCCCATTCAAGGGAGATCGGGGTTTTTCGCAGGCCTCTGATTTCTTCTCTGCGTGGCGCCGCACCTTCTGCGCCGCCCCAGGGTAGCAATTCTGTGTGCCAGGCACACACTTCCGGGGATTTACGAGATTTCCACCTCATAGTGATATTTCTAATAGCCAGTATAAATGCAAGGCTTACAAATCGGTATTGCACTTTATGGGTAGTGGCAAGAGAATGTAACCCCAAAATGCACTCCCCTAGTGTATCAGTGATGGCGAGCTGCGTGGCTGATTCTGTCATGTGTCGTACTGTATCCCAATATCATGTGTATAAAGCCTGCTCCTTCTAAAAGACATCTCGGACATAAGTGTTGTGTTTGGGGAAACATCTTGTCTAGTCTGTTCGGGGTTAAATATGCACGATGTAGCACCATCGTTCTAATGAATTTGAATTTGGCATTGCGTGGGATTTTTCTGGGGTGTTCTGACACTCTCGTCCATTCCTTCTTCGATATTTCTTTCCCCATATCTAAGTCCCACATGGTCTTCAGCGTTTGCAGGGAGACCCTCGTGTGTGTGTACTAATACCAGAGTGCAACCATTTCACCTGATGGTGCCCACCACCCATGTAATAGACCATCCTAATCAATTCATTCTCTAGAGGGGCTGTTCTCTGTGGGGCCCAATGTGTCTTAATAAATCTAATCAGTGCTGTATGTATTAAACCTTGGCTGCTAGGGGGTTTTCCCCTCCGGTGCTGACTTTTTGAAAGCTCCATTATTCATGACAAGGTCAACTCGTCATAAGCACAGCGCAGGTAAAACCCATGACGAGTTGACCTTGTCATGAGCATGGAAGAGGTTAAGTACAAATGCGCCGGAGCGCCAGTCTGATTTATAAACGTATCATGATCCATTAATGTCTCTTCCCTAAACAAATCCGCCACAGTACCAATACCCGCATCTAGCCAGGGCGCCAATCTGCGTTTCGTAAGCCTACCACTTGCTCGCGTGATACCTAATAATGGTATATTGCCTGCGTACCTTTGCGTCGTGTGTGTATATTGCAACGCAGCTCTCCAGCACCGTAATGCCGTCTGCAGTAATGGGGGAAGATCTGCTGGGGTCCTGTTACCCATCAGTAACAAAGTGTATAGTGACCCACTAGCCAAGTCTGCAGCGGTAGAGTCGATTTCTTGCAGGTTGCGGCCCGCCGTCCAATACGACAGCCACTGCAGCTGACAGGCATAATATTAAGCATGAAAATCAGGCCCTCCTAGGCCCCTCGCTCTGGTCCCAACTTGTAGTTTTTTTAGGCTAATACATCGCCTGCCCTTACCCTAGATGAGATCTGTAACCAGAGTGTTGAGTAAACTAAAAGTATGTTACGGCACAACCAATGGCAAATTCGTAAAATAATAGAGCAGTCGCGGCAACACAACCATTTTAGCAATAGCTGCTCTGCACGTTACAGAGAGCGGCAACGCACTCCAGAAAGCGACACTTGCTCTCAATGCTCTGATCGCTTTATTCAGATTGCCCTCCAACATGTATTCGTGTTTTCTGTATATTTGCATGCCTAAATATTTAAACGTCGACTGTGCGACCCAGATACCAGTGCCTCCGATATCTACCTCTGCAGTGCCCTCCCACTCCACAAAGAAAAATGCATGCGTTTTGGTGGTGTTTATAGCCAGTCCTGATATACGTTTGAAACTGTGAAACGTCTCAAATAGCGCGAGCAGTGGTCTGTGTAGATCAGATATGTACATGAGGATATCGTCGGAGTATGCCGAAAATAAGTGAGTCGAGATACCTATTCGTATCCCGCAATCTAGGAAATCCTGTTGTAACTTTAGGGCTAGTGTCTCTAATGCTAATATAAAAAGGAGGGGGGACAACGGGCAACCCTGTCTCGTCCCCTTATGTATGGTATATTCCTCTGATATATGTCGACCCGTTCTAGTGCGTGCCGTGGGGGCGCTGTATAATATTCGTATCCACGTTATGTATTCTATCGGTATTCCAAATTTTTCCAGTGCCTGGAACATATATTCCCAGTGTATGGTGTCGAAGGCTTGCCTAAGATCCAGCGAAAGACAGCCGGCATGTGGATAGCGCTTCGGGGCCACTGTTAGCAAATAATGTAATTTCATTATATTAAGGGAAGTGCTGTGAGCAGGCAAAAAAATGGTTTGGTCTATATGTATCAATTTGGACAGATGGGGTAGCAGTCTGTTTGCTAATACTTTACTTAAAATGTTGTAATCCGTGAACAGCAATGATAATGGCCGGTAGTTTCCCATATCCGTGTGCTCTCTGCCCGGCTTTGGCAGTGTAATGACCAGGGCTTGGGCCTTCGTAGTAGTTAGAAAACCCTTTTCCCATACCTCTTTATATAAGTCTACTAATTGGGGCACCAGGACCTCTGCATACGTGTCATAAAACTCATTGGGGAGCCCATCAAGGCCAGGTGTTTTGTTGTGCAGCAGCCCCTTCATCGCTACCCTGATCTCCTGTGGTGTAATGTGTCCTATAAGTCCCTTTCGTAGCGGTTCTGGAATTGTCGAACAGGTTAGGGTGGACAGAAAATCCTCTATTTGGTTCTCAGCAGGGTAATTAGGTACCCCATATAATGTGGCCTAATAGTCGCGGAAAGCCGCGTTAATCTCCCCTTGAGTGGAAACTATGTCCCCATTGTCTGTGACAATCCGAGGTATGATCACTTATTGGGGGTAGCCACGTATAATGCGAGCCAATAATGCTCCCGCCTTGTCGGCCTCGCTGTGGGTACTTTGTGTGAATGCTGTATAGTCTGTGACTCTCAGAGATTCTAACAATTCCGCGTGGTGGATTCGCGCCTCTTGTAGAGGGCCCTTTTTCTCCGCATCCGTAATTGCCTCTTTTTCTAGCTTGCCCAATGTCTCCTCCACCTCCATCAGTGATTTATGCAATTCTTGCCTTACTCCCACCATCGTACCAATAGCCTTCCCACGTACCACCAATTTAAATGCGTCCCATGCTATCAGTTTATTCGTGGCCGTATTACTGTTGTCTATAAAGTAATGTTCGATAGTGGTAGAAAGGGTATTCCGGAATACTTGGTTCTCCAGGAGTTGTGGCCAGAGGCGCCACGTTGGGACTGTTGTGGGTATCCTACCCCATGTGATGCTGGATTCCAGGGGATTATGACCTGAGAAGGTCTTGGGGATATAAGTGGAGTCAGTCACCTGCATCGCTATCCCGCTGGAACAGAGTAGCCTATCTATTCTCGTGTGGAGGTCGTGCACCACAGAATAATATGAGTATTCCCTATGTAGTGGATGTCCCATCCGCCAGACATCATGTAAACCCCACCCCTCTGTCCATATTAGTATTGCCTCGGCTTGTTCATGTACCCCAGTGCCCTGTACTGGTGGGTGCGACCTATCCAGTGATGCATCTTGCACTACATTGCAATCACCTCCCAATATCCATGGATATGCCTCCCAGCCAGCTAATGCCCCACTCAACGTATTACAATATTGGTCTTGTTAGTAATTAGGGGCATAAAAATTCCCCAAGATTACCAATTGGCCATCCAACGTCCCCTTAACAAGCACATATCTACCCAATTTGTCAACTCTCTGCTCCTGCGCAACAAAAGGCACCCCACGTCTTATCCAAATCGTGGCACCTCTGGTATAATTAGAGTAGAGGGTGGAGAACACTTGCCCCCTCCCTTTCTTCCAGAATTTCACGACCTCACTTTCTATCATGTGTGACTCTTGCAGGTAGACTATTTGCGCCTTCCGGCGCTGCAATTGGGGAGTGTATCCTGTGGCATTTATGTATCGTGCCCATACCTCTTATATTCCAAGTTATAATTTTGCATTTCCCTGGTGTATACATCTTGACATTAAACATAGTGCGCAAGAATACAACGTGAAATATCGGCAGACCATCCTAACAACAATGGCAGACATTTCAAGACCGTACCCCATCCCAATTTCCCCAATACTCGGTCTAATCTGAAAACTGCTTTGGACCAAAACCCTCAACAATTGATCCAACATACATTCAAGGGTCTTCAATGAATACAAAAATTGAATGAACAAAAGGAAAACAAAAAGGGAACATACATAGCGCCTTCGCCATATGGGGGGTTGCGCCTGCGCTCTGCACATGGTACTGTGTATCAGATATCTGCCATGTTTGAGCTTCTACGGTACAAGAGCCCTAACAAATGGTGCCTAATATAAATTAGCCATACTGTCTAGGGGAGGAGCCTAATCTAGCGCAGTTGTGGTGTGAAAATACAATATAAAGGTTACAATACTTGTGTGAGTCCATCACCCGAACAGGTCTGTGATCAGCTGTGGAGTCGTTGAAGGAAACAAGGCCACACTACCCTCGGAGTCCGATCCGTGTGAGTCCTCCTCTTCCGTAGAGGATTTAGTGATCGTTCTTGGCGCATCCGTGAAGGTCGCCGTGGCCAATACCGCCTGTTGTTTGGTCTTTTGTATCTGTTGTGAGGTAACTCGTGCACGCCTGTTGGTCCTCCTAAGTTGACGGTCTCTACGCCCAATCGAGGTGCTTTCGAAGGATTTCTGTCTCTCCTCTGTGAGCGCAGCAGTTTCTTCCGCGTTGGTAAGTTCCATCACCTCCAGCCAATCCTCAACATCTCCAGGGCTCTCAATAAAATATGATTTCTGTTCATGTATTATTTTGAGTCTTGCCGGGAACAATAATGCATACTGTAACTTCAGGTCCCTAAGTCGCCGTTTCACAGCCATAAAGTAGGATCTTTGCTTCTGCACAAGCATTGTGTAATCTGGGAATAAATAAATCCTCGCATTCTCGAAGTTGATCGGTTCCGCCACCTTGGCTTTTTGTAGTAGGACATCTCGTTCGCGGTAGTTCAATAACTTTACTATGAGGGGTTTTGGAGGAGCACCTGGTTTTGGTCTCCCAGTAAGTATTCTATGCGCCCTCTCTATGCAGTATTGTGAGGAGAGCCCCTCCAGGCTACAGTGAAGGTGTACCATCGGGCGGTGTGTAGAACCCGTGCCGCTTTTTATGCGACACAATTCAGGAACAGTTCGAACCCAGCAAAGGCTATCTTTAAGGTAATGAAAGACCTCACTGCCAAAAAGGTTGTAGCATCACATCAGAGCTCTCTGGAGCACTGTGAAAAGTTGGCAGAGTTTTTTCTAGAAAAGGTGAATGCTATTTACCGGGGCTTCCCTGTGGTCGTTCCCTCGGTGATGACATCATCTAAGCCTCCACCATCTGAGGGGCTGTGTTCTTTACCTTTGGTAAATCCTGATAGCCTAGGCACTTTGGCTTGCAAAGTGAAATCTGGGTCCCCTGAGGATCCACTTTGCCCCGAAGTGTTCAAGGACCTGGCGGTACATGACATCTCTCCGCTTTGTTCCTTGGTCAATGCGTCTTTGACTTCTGGCGTCGTTCCACTTAAGTGGAAGCGAGCCATGGTTCGACCGATCCTGAAGAAACCTAGCCTGGATGGAAGCAAGCCGGAGAGCTATCGGCCTATTTCACTCTTGCCGTGGCCGGCCAAGGTGATGGAGGCACACGTAAATGCCGCGCTCTCAGAACATCTCTGTCGAGCTGACATACTCGACGCTACGCAGAATGGGTTTAGGGCAGGTCACAGCACGGAGACGGCTCTGCTGTATATGGTGGAGCACCTCCGCTCCGTGCTTGACGCGGGACAAACGGCAGCGCTGGTGCTATTAGATCTAAGCGCTGCCTTTGACACCGTCTCGCACCCTATCCTTCTGCAGCGTTTAGAGGATGCTGGTGTTTCCGGCATAGCACTCGACTGGTTCCGGTCGTTCTTATCAAACCGGGCCTTTAGCGTGACCGTCCCACCCTTTCAGTCTAAATTCCACCCGTTGAACCTGGGCGTCCCCCAAGGCTCCTCGCTGAGTCCTACGCTGTTCAACCTGTACGTAAGGCCGCTAGCTGAGGTTGTCAAACTATGGGGTATGACCATGGTATCATATGCCGATGACACCCAGCTAGCGGTCACGATCAGCGGGGATGCGGAGGTCGACGCTCCTAGGTTTCAACAAGGACTGAGGGCGGTCGCTAGGTGGATGACGCTTAATTGTCTCCAGCTAAACGCTAGTAAGACCGAGGTGATGGTATTTGGTAGGCGACCGGAACTGTGGGGAGAGAGATGGTGGCCGGAGGAGTTGGGTTCCGCTCCCATCCCAGTCGCCGAGCTTAAAAACCTCGGGGTCTGGTTGGACCCTTCCCTTACGTTTGCATGCCACACTAAACGCACGGCTGCTTGCTGCTTCGGCATCTTGCGTGGGCTCCGTCCGGTGCTAAAGTTCTTTGATGCCCCCACCCGGCAACTCATGATCCAAGCTACCGTCATATCTAGATTGGATTATGCTAGCTCTTTGTTGGCCGGACTGAATGTAGCTGAGATAGGGCGCCTGCAGCGGATCCAGAATGCTGCTGCGAGAGCGGTGGTGGGTCTTCCTAGATTCTGTCCCACCTCCAGCACCATTCGAGCATTGCACTGGCTCCCTGTGGCGCAGCGGATTCAGTTTAAGGTCCTCTGCGTCGCCCATAAGATCTTGAAGGGGTCCCCTGCAATGATCCTCACGACACTCATGGCCAATTACATTCCGGCACGACCCTTAAGATCGTCAGATCTCGATTTGGCTGTGGTCCCGCGCTTTAAGCGAAGCAGGGCCGGTGGTCGCTCATTCCGAGTGCGGGCCGCTGCTCTGTGGAACTCCTTGCCCCCGGCAATTCGCGCCATGAGCGATGTGCTCTCTTTTCGTCGCGCCTTAAAAACATTTTTATTTCCTTAGTTTGTGTGTTCTGTGCTGTTTTATTTAGTTGTGTTGTGTAGCTGCCTTGTCTGGCGCCAAGACGCTCCTTAGCTGGAGCATTTGCGCGCCTAATAAAAACCACATAACATAACATAACATAACATGGTCTCTAAACCACTGCTCCATATACCTTGCTGCATTAGGCTCCTCACTTCTCTCCGGCAGCCCAACCACCCGGATGTTATTTCTTCGTGCTCTCCCTTCCGCATCTTCCACTCGCTCCAGTAAAGTGGCCACCTGTGTTTGCAACTGCTTCACATCTGTCTCCGTTTGCTTCTGTTTGGTTGACTGCTCCACCAGTGTCATTCGTTGCTCCTTCACCGTCTCTGCCATTTTGACATGGTCCGCCCTCAGCAAGTTTAATCCTGTGGATAGGGACCCGATTTGAAGCTCGAGTGCCTTCCGTGTGTCGCGCACCTCTCACAGAATAAGATCCAGCTTATCTTCTGGGCTAGACTCCTTAGTCGGGGGGACATATCCTGAGCTCATCGCCTCGTCCGTACCACCAAGACCTATTTGTGTCTGGTCTGCATCATTCTGGTCTTGCTGCTTCAGTTTGGCACGTCCCACCTTGCCCATTGCTCTTGGTGTAATTATGCACTAGAGTAAAGACACGAGACAAGAAGGTTCCACAAAAAATCGCGTCTCGCCACACATGCGTAAAATCATTTTCCGCCACTGGTCTTTGTGGAGATATCAAATCTGCCAGGCTGTTCCTGCCCCCTGTGTGCAGCGCCCGTGCTCACATAGGGCGCATTGATCTCTACAGCTCCCGTCTGGCACCACAGCAATCCGTAGTGGGGCAGTTATCAACTCTA
Source organism: Lissotriton vulgaris (assembly GCF_964263255.1). Taxonomy (NCBI): domain Eukaryota; kingdom Metazoa; phylum Chordata; class Amphibia; order Caudata; family Salamandridae; genus Lissotriton; species Lissotriton vulgaris. The sequence continues at coordinate 293,321,688 of NC_141699.1, forward strand.
ACGTTGTTTAGTGCACTTGACAATATTACCTCAGTGGCCCTTCCCTGGTCGCGTCCCAGCTCTGGAGGCAAGGATAAGAGCAATGGCGCCGATAGGTAAACTGCCAGGCGATCACACCCATATTAGTGTCCGCTCCTCCCGGGTTTATCCAGGCCCAGCAACGTAGTAGAACAGCACGAGGTATGTTCCCACAGGTAGGCACTGAATAGCAGGCCAGTATTAGTACAGAGATATGAGCAAAGTAGAGCTTCCCTCGTGGAGAAGTGTGGCTCACTGGTTAGAGGAGGCAGACCTGGAAGCAGAGGTCAGCCCGGGACCAGGGTTCGATTCCCGGCTCAGCGGGGTCTTGAGTCCTAAAATGTTCATGGACTCGACAATTCTCGCTCCGGTGCCTACTCGATTCACAGGTTCACACTCTGCGACTCAGGGCAATAGCTTGCTTAATCTCCAAAACGGCCCCTCGCGGCGGGATGCCTGGCTTTCACCTTGCGGATACCCTGCCGGGGTTATCTCACAGGGGAATACCAGGACGGGTTCCCTAAGCAAGCGCTTAGAGACCGGTTGGTGATTTGCGCTATATAAATTCCTGTACATTTACAAAGCCCTCTATAGTTTGCCCCTCTCTCCCCAGATAATGAGCAGCGTGTGGCGGCCTTCTGACAGTCCGTTTGATCACTTCTGGGAGGGCATGAAGGATTCATCGTTTCCTCACAGCTCTGGTCCCAGGTCAGCATGCAGCGTGGTTGCAAATGGCTGCCACCGTCACAGGGCACGCCAGCTGGGCAGCTGCTCCGACGTCCGCCCAGGTCCTGCACCGCACCTACAGGGAGTGGAACCCGAGTCCTCCTCCCTCACTGTCCACGTCTCTCTTCAGGCTCCGATGCGAGGGCCACCGCGCCCCGGCAGATCGCGCCTCACCGGGGACTGCCACTAGTGGAAAGCAGGACTCACCTCATTCCTGGGCTCCCGTAGGCACGTGTCCTGGTGTCCCACCACAGGCTCCCCCTCGCCCACTTGCGTGTCTGTAGGCGCAGTTTCGGCGAAGTCGCTGTCAGCAAATTCAGAGATATGTCCCGCTGTCCTCGCCGTCCCATGCTTCGGCTCCTGCCCCAGGATGACAATCCCCAGGATCCGCTGCGTTAGATCACCGAGCCGGGCAGCCGTACCTCCTCTTCACGCACCATGCAGCTTTGGCGATATTAACTCACCACACCTCCTCTTGTCCGTGTAGTCAGCGCAGGGTGTCCAGGCTCGACCCCACAGTCATGCACCGCAGCTACAGGCAGCCGCTTATAATTTTGGCATATATAAATCAGGATTTTGGAGGCTCGAGTCCGGAGCTCTCCTAGCAAGCAACCGCCATGCTCGACTGCTGGCCACCCCCACCCCCCACTTTTCACTTGGTATTGGTAAATTACACCATAGCTAGCTTCATTCTAACTATTTTTTCTGGTTAAATCTACTTTAAAGTCAAATGTACACCACAATATGTTGCAAAACTAGAACATGCATGTCTTTTTTTCCACAAATAAAATTTGCATTGAACTAAATCTGAAGGATCAAAAGTTGCCTGACCTTAGATATGAATGTTTATTTTTTCATGTGATGTGGGCATTTTCATTTTCATTATAATGAGAACTCATTCAGCTTCAACCTATTTTGCAAACATGTTACAGCAGACTTTCATGGCACTGGCAAAGTGCAAGGAGACGAATTATTGTGAGTTGGTTGGTCCCAGTTATGGGGGGGGGGGGCCGTGCTGATGCACAGAATCAAGTTCTAAGTATTTATGAATATAAGTGTACTGGGTGAGCCTCTGTGGGCCTCATTTACAATACTTTGATACATGGCAGAGCAGCAAGCTTTCCTGCTGCAGTGTTGTGATTCAGAATAAAAAGACAGGAATGTGCGGTATCTATAAGATACATCACATTCCTGTCATTTTCCACTGCGCTGGGGCACAATGGGCTACCATGCACCAACACAGGCACCCTTACTCCATCGTGCAAGGGTGTCTGTGATGTAGGGGTGATTATTTTTGTGCACGAAGGGACACCACAAGATGTGCTTTTCTCTTTTTATGTGTGCTGCAGAATGCAAAACGGAAAAATGAGGAGAAATTAAGGTATTTCTCCTCGTTGCGTCTCCCTTACGCCTTCCCTGGGGAGACATATGAATATGACACATTCGCAGATTTACAAAACCTTGTAAATCTGAGAATGCATCAGGTTCCATGGATGTTTCATGGGAACACACACAGCAACACCCATGGAACGCCCCTTTACACAGAGAAATACGTGAAAGAGGGCCATATTTACAAGTCCACAAAAAGCCACTGAGGGGGCCTGTACGTGACCTTGTAAATATGGACAGGTCAACTGCACCGCCAGTACGTCCAAAAAAGTGAACCTGCAGCGGCTGCTCAATGAGCTTGTAAATAAGCCCCTCTATTTACAAAGAGTACCTTCTGAAAAATGTGTTGAAACACATCAATGTTGCAACAAAATATGACATCACAAAAGAAAGAATTTTTGTAAAGGGAATTTCTGAAATATTTCTTCACAATCTCTATTCGTGAAGTTTTTTCATTGCACAAATTTGCTTTTTCCCCAAAGGTTTTACATATAACCTATGAACTGGAAGTATATACCAACTGACACAGTTACAAAACTATACCACAAACATAGGGCCTCATGCACGACAGCGCAAGCCTTCCTGCTGCACTGCCATACATCAAAATAAAAGTGCAGGAATGCGCTGTATCTACCACATACAGCACCTTCCTGTCCTTTTCCCCTGCACCAGTGCACAAACAGCAGCCGTGCGCCAATGCAGACACCCTTCAGCCATGGTGGAAGGGTGCCTGTGTTGCAGGGATGATTATTGTTGTGCAAGACACATAATGCAAAAAACAAGGAGAAATAAAAGTGTTTCTCTTTGTTGCTGAACTCCTATATATCCCCTGGGGAGGTGACGTCTTCCCAGGTTTATTACACTTTGTAAATCTGGGAATGTGTCAGGTTCCATGGATGCTGTGTGGAAACACACACAGAAACACCCATGATACACCCATTGTACAACCCTTTCACACAGAATAATGTGTGAAAAGGGCCCATATTTACAAGGCCATGAAAAGTCACGCAGGGTGACTTTATGTGGCCTTGTAAATCTGGGCAGGCATACTGCGCCGCTGGTGCGTCTAAATAAGTGACAAACCAGCAGTGCAATGGGCTTTTATATGGGGCCATTATGTTTTTTGGGAAATATATTCGCCATTCTCTCTGTAAGGAAACAATGCATATTGTACAATGTACATCTGTTGTGTTGTTTTCTCCTTTGTAAAGTGAGCATTACATACATTGTGTAGTACAGCCACAATTTTGTGTATTTACAAACTGCTCGCTTGTCTGCAGAACTGTTGTTACAATTTGCTTTCTTTATTGTAATAATTCTTTCTTGGAGTTTTCCTTACAGAACCAATACAGCATCTTTTTCAGACATACCAAACAATAGAGGTTCTGAAGGTCTAGATGCTGTCAGATTCTCAGAGTAAGTAGTGCAGCGACAGCACCACGATTGTTCCCTATGATTTTGCTCCTGCAGGTAGTAAACAAGACATGACAGTAAAATGCTATTATGGGAATACAAATATAAAGGGAGAGGGCTGGAAAGGAACATAGGGAACAGAGCAGGATGAGCAGTGGTAGATCTGAAAGGCATGCAATAGCAGACATCACTATATGCTTTTGTTTCCAATGAGACAATGCGGAATTATATCTGGAAGGTACAATAGAGCATATACTCAAAAGCAAGCTAGTGTTGCTGAAAGGGCCCGTGCTCTACCGAGGTAGGCAGTCATTCTCCAAAGATACATTGTAATACATTGTACTTTCCATCATCGCGGTAAGACTGATGTTTGTATTGTGCATCTAATTTATACCAATACTCCTTTAGCACACAGGAACCTGCAATGCCTGTATAAAAGCCTGTCTCTAATTTCCTTATTACATTATTATTATGACTTGTGTCGTCTCTAGTCACCTGTATTATTGAAATGAAATATCTGTTTAACTGTAATATGTTATTACAGTTCAGTTCCGATGTCACAATGCCTGCTGCCAGAGCCAACAGCCAGGAAGAAAGGCTGTTCACGGAGCATAATTGCAGCTGCAGTGTGAACAAGAAAATGAGAACTGGCTTTTCCTTTTTGATATGTTTTTCAAAAAGAAAAAAGCAGATGTTGATGGCAACATGGATTTTTTTTCCATGTTATAATTTAGTACATGAAAGAAAGAATCTCTGCATGCTTCTACACAAACTGAATCACAACATTTTTTATATCTGTCTTACGTTAAACCCATTCTAATATATGTTGATAAAAATTACTAACTATTTTTGGGCTTTTTATTTTCACACTACAGATTCTGTTTTGAGTCTTCATGTCTACAATAAACCTTGAAAGAGCAAGACACCAATGATTTAAGCAGATTGTGGAAAGGTTGCTGGTGTAATTAAGTATTATAAGCAATAAAATACCCTGTGCTATACAACCAAAGAATATTGCAAGTCACCTTGGAGTTCACAGAATTTTTCAAGTGACTCAGGGGCTTATTTATGATGGTCTTGCGACGATTTTGCGCCGCTGTTGCATCACTTTTCGTGACGCAGCGGCGGTGTAAACAATGCGCCACACTGCAACATATTTACAAGGTGATGCATCTAGGCAGATGTGTCACCTTGAAAGCCCTGCGCCACATTATACCTGCATTAGGTATAATGTATGCAGGGTGGACGTTCCCACGTACAAAAGGGTCATAGAAATGTTGCAGTGAAATCTATGACATTTCCCTGCGACACTTCTAGGACACTACTGCGTCAAAACCTTATGCCTGCCTCATGGCAGGTATAATGGTGTTGAAGAGCCATAGGCACCGGTTTACCCCATGCATTGCTGGAGTTACATCATGCTTGCAACACAACTCCAGCAATGCGTGACTTTTGCGCAGACAGATACGTCAGGATTCCTAGCGTATCTTTCATTCCTTGCGACATGGAGCGCCGTAGATTAAATATGGCACATCCATCATGTCGCAAGCAGGGCGCAGTGAAAACTGTTTCGTCGCTGTTTTATTACAGCAATGTGACAGTTTCATAAATGAGGTCCTAATCTTTTGCCTTGCACCTCTAATTGGTGATTTCCAGGATCCTGATTATGTATGGCAGGGAGTACTTCATCCCATATACAATATTATAAAAACTGTTGTCTCCTGACAGAGCCTAACTCATGATACATTTCTCTTTCTTGAAAAGATACAGACCCCAGGAAGGCGAAGGGCCAGGAAGAAGAGCAGTAAAAGTTCTCAGGGCACCTGTCCCTTCATATCTGTAATAAGAAGATTCAGAAAAGGGTGCGTGGCTTGGACGGCAATGTGGACGGTCGTCTGAGTCCACTCGCTCCGAATCCTTGAGGCGAACTACGGCCATAACTACCCGCCAAACAAGTTTGTGCAGATGAAGTGAACAAGTTTCACGCATGGGAAGAGCAAGGCTACAAGCTAAACGCGAATCGCCAGACAGGAACGGTGCAAAACGGAAATATCGGACCTCGAAACTCCCGAGACCCAGCCAAGGTGCAGACTCCAAAATGGCGCCCAGTGAGTAGGGAGGAGGAAAAGCCACCGCTGTCAATAAACGGAACGTGGCGGAGAAGCTGAAGAAGAAGGAAAGGAGGTGAGCCACGCACGAACACCCCCAGCGGGCTCCCAGGCACAGCGACCGGTCTGCACAAGAGCGGAGAGACGGGAGGTGAGCGGTGCGATGTGGAGCGGAGCGGCGGTGGCGCATAAAGAGGACGCAGCGCAACAGCAAACAAGCGGAGGGGTTCGCAGAGAGAGTCGTCAATCGGTGCAGCGGCAAACGGCGGCCGTTTGACACTTACCGAAATACCCCACAACAACGAAGGACGAAAACGAAAACTAAACCAACACCGTTTATGGGGGCCGCCATCACCGGAAACGGAGTGAGTAAACAACAAGCGCCGGAAGTGGTGAACGCCCATTAGGACGCGCCGAGAGTGCAACAAGCACCACGACCACGATCAGCAACCCAACGCTCTGGGGTAAAGAAGCGGCAGGAACGCAGGAAGAGCGGAGCTCACCGCGACACTAACCAAGTGAGGCGGCTGGCTAACATGGAGGCATAGAGGAGCTGAGGGGCGAGGAAAGAAGCGCACGAAGGCGAGGCAGGCTCAGAGGAGGAAGTCAGTGAACCAGGGGGCACCCATAACAGGTCTCTACCGACGCCCATGGGAGTGCACAAATGCGGAATAGCGGCAAGCGGGCAAAGTGAAACGCACGAGTGCACAAGAAGGAAAACAGAAGCGGTCAACCAGCACCTCTCTCTGCAACATTAACTCACCAACAGAGAGGAATCTCAGGGGTGCAGGCAACCCCAAAGGGCGAGAGAGGTGAATACAGGCTACGAGGGGGAAAGCAGAGGCAAGGTGGACACGCATTGCCATGCATTAACACGGCGCAGGAGGCGAGCGCTAACAAGGTTCAATCTAGTGCTCGGAAACACATCAAGTTGTGAATAAGGACCACAAAGGCAAACCAAGCAAGGTCCATTACCGGCAAGCAGGGGGTGTCTAACAAGGATAACCGAGAAAGCAGAGGATAACACCCAACACAACATAAGCCGCACAGCCGCTCACAGCCTCGCACAAAGTGGACGGCTTAAAAAGCCGCGAACTAGACAAAGCACACGCTGGCAGGTCCAAAAGCCAAGACCAGAACAAGACACATCAGAGAGCCAAGCAGATACAGATCTCAGGCATCCGCCCTGACCTCAAAAGCAACCCTAGCCAGCACCCCAACAGCGGCCCAAAAGGGAGGGCGCCTAGGCAACATTCTGTCGCGAAGAGCCATCGGAACTATGGCAAACAATGAGAGGAAAACGGTAGGAGACCAAAAGAAGCCAAAAATAGACAATCAAGGATCCCCGATGAAGACCAAAGGCGAAACAGCCACCCTAGAGACCATCCTCAGGAAAATCAATGAAGGGAACGAGGTGGCGAAGGAAACAAAACTAAAGGTTGAGAACATGCAACTTGAGTTGGCGGCAATAAGAGCTGATCTCCACAACACCAACAACCGAATGGAAGCAGCAGAAGGTCGCATAAGCTCTGTGGAGGATGCAACCGTGGAGAATACTAAGGCTATAGCAGAATGTCAGAAGGCCACGAAGGCCATACAGAGACAGCTAGCTGAGCAAGACGACAGGGCCAGAAGAGGCAACGTAAGGATCCTTGGTGTGCCGGAGGGGACAGAGGATAAACCAGGCTCGTGTGTAGCCATGCTTGAGGAAATGATCCCCAAACTCACAGGCATCAACTTCGAAAGGCGGTTCGAAGTACAAAAGGCCTACAGAGTGCCGGCAGGGAAACCAACGACGGGCAGAGGACCAAGGCCAATAATATGCAATCCGCTGAGAGCGAGCCACACTGACGCCATTTTTGCTTTCGCCAGAAAAAATCAGAGCCTAACATGGGCAGGCTGCAAGATCGTGCTGACCCAAGATTACTCAAAACCAACGGTCGAGACCAGGAAAAGCTTTCTGGCCCTCAGAGAGACCCTGCGAAAAAGGGGCGCCAGTTTCAGGTTCGTTGGCCCGACTCGTTTCAAGGTCACGGACAAATGGAGGACAATGGTGTTTGAAAACCCGGGAGACTTGAGACGGTACCTGCAGAGACCACCGGCAGAGGAGATGGAAACAAAAAGCCCCGGCGCAGAGAAAAGAAGCGCTTCACCCGACGTGACCGCACAATCGGAGTAAGGAGCACCACAGGCAACAGGACAACATGTCTACCTCAAGCAAGCAACTTCTCCCAAGTGACAAACGGAAATATGATCCATGACCACCAAGAGAAAGGACTAGCTTCACATGCTTGGGAAAATCTACCTCAGTTCAGACAAGCGAGTAGGATGGCAGAGTACAGAACTGCAAAGCAAAAAAGCCACGTTTACAAGTACGTTCAAACCTACCTCAACACTGTGAAGGACTGTGAAGGACTAGTTTGAAACCAACCGAAACAATTGACCTAATGTGCCTTTTCCAATTTCAACGCTCTACCAACTACCAACTAAAGAACACAAACTCTACCTCAGGGAGGATGCGGTGCAAAGGAACTTTGTCGTCGCACACCCACTCAGCAAGTAAGGGAGGGAGGGGGGTGGGAGGGGAGGGGAGGGCAGGGGAGGCAGGGGAGGCAGGGGGGAGCGTGGAGCACACACATGGGGTTACTTTCTTTCACTATCTCTTCTACTACTCTTTCTTCATAACCTCCACACTTCCATCTAGGAGCAACAAGCGCAGGCGTAAGCACAGGCACCCACAAGCAACCCAAGGACCAGGGAGAGGCAGCCAGAGCAATCCACACAGAGCAAGGCCACACAGATCGCAAGATGCAATGCAACACAAATGACACACAACAACCAGACAAACCTCTCAACTGACATTAAGATAGTATCCCTAAACGTCAAAGGTCTCAATAGCCCGGTGAAAAGAAGGAAAGTGCTTGAACACCTCAGGAAACTTAAGAGCGATATCTATGTACTCCAAGAGACAAGACTAGAAGCCGAGGACATAGAGCGCCTCAAAGCCAGCTGGATAGGCGAGGTTATAGGGTCACCAGCACAGAACAAGAAAAATGGGGTGGTGACACTAACTAGCAAGAACTCCAAGCTAACAGTGGTGGAATCACAGGCAGACACCGAGGGGAGAACTCTAGTGACTAGCCTAAGAAGAGCCGGGGAAATCATTCATGTGGCCAACATCTACGGCCCAAACACTGACAATAGACCCTTCTGGGATGGGGTGGGAGCACAACTACACACCCTACTACTAGGCGACCTTCTTGTCGTCGCTGGCGATATGAACCCGGTTCTAGACCCAGCGATTGACAAGCATCCACACAGACCGAGCCAAGCGACACAACTCCTACAGCAGAATAGATTACATCCTCATATCAGAAACACACACCCACCTCATAGACCACACGGAAATTGGGCCTCGGACAATCTCAGATCACTCGCACATAAGCCTAACCCTATCAGGGAAGCACAATGATAAGCCAACTCGAAGATGGCGTTTTGATGGCAATCTGCTCACCAACATCTCAGCGAAAGCAGAGATAGAAGCAGCAATAAAAGAGTACATGACAATTAACAACACCCCTGACATAGACAGAGAACTGCTATGGGATGCCTTAAAAGCCACCATCAGAGGGACCGTTATGACAATCAAGGGCAGGCTGAACAAAGAAAGAAACAAAAAAATTGCAGACCTAGAAAAAGAAATTAAAAGTCTAGAGAACGGCCACATAGCCAACCTAGAAGATAAGAACACCCTCACCAGCCTAACTAAACGGAAGTATGAACTCAACAGAATACTGAGTGAAAGAGCAGGGACCTGGATTAATAAATACAAAGCTATTAACCTATGCACCGCAAACAAAGCAGGGAAAAACTTAGCATCCTACCTCAAGGGGAAACAGAAACAGCACTCGATAGGGGCCATCAAAGACAGACATAACAAGTCCCAGACTGCAAACAAAGAGATTTTGGAGGTCTTCAGAGACTTCTACGAGGGACTATATACGAGAGACGAAACACTAAAAGACGATGGGGGCAAAGAACTATTAGAACGCATATCCACACCAACGCTATCAGACAAGGAACGAGACATCCTCGATCTAACCATAACGGAGGACGAAATAGGGAGAGCCACTGCAAGCCTAAAAGACAACAAGGCACCAGGGCCAGACGGCTTCACGGCCGGCTTTTACAAGCAGTACTTGCACATTCTCAAACCCACGATGAAAGAAGTCTTCACGAAGTGTGTCCAGAATGGACGCATGACACAGTCAATGGCGGAAGCAAACATAATAGTAATACCAAAGGAAGGCAAGGACACAAACCAGGCAAAGAACTTTAGACCAATCTCATTCATAAACGTAGATTGTAAAATCTACGCCAAAATACTAGAAACCAGACTCAATGCATACCTACCTAAGCTTATACACTGCTCCCAAGTAGGCTACCTTAAAAACCGCATGTCCCACGACAACACGAGGCTGCTATGCCATATAATTAACCACTCCTCCAAAAGCAGCAACGCAGCAGTCATGATAGCCTTAGACGCCGAGAAAGCGTTTGACAGGGTGTCCTGGCCATTCCTAGATCAATGCATGGCAAAATTTGGGCTCGGACCCAACTATAGGAAGATGGTACTGGCCCTCTACAACGACCCTAAAGCACGGGTGGTAGTAAACGGAGGTACATCGGAACTACTTCACCTAGGACGGGGGACCAGACAAGGGTGCCCGCTATCACCAGCCCTGTTCCTACTAGCGATAGAACCGCTCCTAAACATGATCAGAACCAACAAAGACATAGCAGGGATACCTGTAGAGGGAGAAACTTTTAAGTTGGCGGCATATGCGGACGACGTGCTAATAATCACCGAAGACCCAGAGAGATCAATCAAAGCTCTGATGGAAACGATAGAACAATGTGCCCAGGTCTCGGGGTACAAACTAAACAGGGACAAATCTGAGTGCAAACAGCTGAACGTCCACACAACAAAAACGGTGTTAGACTCGTCCGGCATTACATGGCAACAGAAATCCATCAAATATTTAGGCCTTCTCTTCGAGAGGGACCTAAGAGCCACACTAGAACACAACGAGCAAGCCACTCTTCAGAAAATTAAGGATGGTCTCCCAAATTCACAACGTGGTGGTGGAGAGTGAAAGCGAGCTAAATGATGCTCATACCAATGGTTAATTACATGCTGAGCATGCTGCCACTAATAAACACAGAAGACTTCCATAAGAGACTAGACAAAATGCTGAATAACTTTCTGTGGAGGGGAAAAAGCCCAGAATAAGCCTACACAAGCTCAGACTGTCCAATGACCTGGGAGGCCTTAATATAACCAATTTCAAAAGATTCCAGAAAGCGTGCATAGCCAGACAGGGGCTCCACTGGCTCGACCCGAGACCGGAATACACCCCCGCTTGGCTGACACTTGAGCGGGGACTACTAAAAGGTTCGAATCCCATCACCCTTCTCACCGCCACCCGACACCCAGCAATCAAGGACAACCCCGTCCTAAGGAACACAAAAACAGCGCTCTTAAGTGTTGACAAACTAATGGGAACAAGCATAAGGAAAAGTCAATTCGAGTCCATTTGGCACAACCCCACAATAAAGTACAGGGATAAGACTCTGAACATGCATTCATGGTATAGACACGGCATCTCCACTGCCAGAGTCCTTCAGAAACAAGGCACGTACCTAACTTTTGACACCCTTAAGGAAGAGCACAACCTACAGAGCATAGAACTGTACATCTTTCTGAAGATTAAGGTAGCAATAAGAAAGGCAAACCTCAACGGTCTAACACCATCACTCATACAGTACGCCGCTAACCTCAACATACTAGGACACCAAGTTGCACACCTTTACAAGGCCCTTTGCCCCAAGTCCACCAAACTCAACGACAAAGTCACAAATTTTTGGGGTACACTAGCGGGTAAGGTGCTAAGTGAGGACAAGAGAGCCAAGCTATGGAGATCCACCTCCAGGAAAAAGGTAACGGCAGCTCTAAACCAGACCAAATTCTGGCTAGTACATAAGGCATACTGGACACCAGCCCGCCTAGCATCCATGGGAATCCGAGACAGCGATTCCTGCTGGAATTGCGACAAGGGAAAGGGAGACCTAGCACACCTACTCTTCCGCTGTTCTAAGGTTAGGGAATTCTGGAACAAAATTGGAACACTAATTAACGATATCACAGGGGTAACCATACACCTAGACTTCCACAGACTGGTTCTGGGTTTCACATCCCCATCAATCACCACTATAGAAGACCGCGACCTCATCGACCTACTGCTGACAGCGGCAGTCAAAACAGTTCTAAGCAATTGGAAAGACACAGCGAAAGCCCCGCCTAAAGCATGGCTCAACTGGATCACCTTCCTACGAGGGGCTGACAACATTACAGCGACACACTCACCCAAAACACACAGGCAGTCAAATATGTGGGGTTCCCTAGACAACTACCTATCATCGCACAAACCCCCATAGGCGGCGAAGCTAGGCACAGAGTCTGTGGACGCTGTGCACCTTGCTTGTCTCTGTGCACACAACAGGAATGTAACCTGCAACGCTCCTTTTTTTTCTTCTTCCTCTTCTTCTCTATCCTCTCTATCCTCAGGGGCGTGGGACCAAGGATGACAACCACGCAATACAAAGGGGCGGAGGACACCATCGTCAAGCAGAACTTGAAAGACTGGCAATCGGACTAACCCCAATAAGACTGGAAGCTGGTAGTGAAATTCTCCCCCCCCCCCCCCAACCCCCCAGGGGCGTTTTTCTTTTTTTCTTCTTTCCCCCTTATTTCTCTTTCCCCCCGTTTTCTTTTTTTTTCCCTCTTCCTCCACCCATGTATATTTTATGCTTCATGTAAATATATATTTTTCTACAATAAAAAATTACAGAAATAAAAAAAAAGAAGATTCAGAAAAGGTCCCCAAATGTGAGCTAAGACAGCTAATTGATCAATGACTCTCAATTTGATACTCTCATGAGATGCCATTTGGAGAAATTCTGTCAACCATCCATTGCTGGCGGGCACTGTGGATTGGCTCCAGTGTCTCAGAATACAAATTTGGAGCATTGCTAAAAACATTGCAAGCCATTTTTGTTTATGTACTGACACATTCGTCATATCTGCTATGTCATCCAAAAGTTCCTGATGTGCGGAGGGTGGAATCCTAATATCACTAGCATGTCACATCAGATCCCACACTGCAGCTCAAGAGTGACTCAGAATAGGATAGTTCCACAGTATAAGTTAAGTATTAAATCACAGCCAGATTGTATACACCTTCAGCAGGGTGAGTATAGAATTATTTAAAAATACAAAGGTTGTAGTTTGGCTTCTCGGAGGAATTTGACTCAAAAGATTTTGGGGATTCTCCTTCTGTCAGTTGGTCAGTGGTTACAATTCCACTCTCTATCTACTCCCCCAGTGGATCATTCTGCCCCAAGTAGAACTCTGGCATTATTCAAAATAGGAGCTGATTGATGTAACAGCAGGTCCACTCTAAGTATTCCACGGACATGGTTCCACTGGAGACCAACGCAATGAGAGGTAAATTGTCAAGGTCTAGAGGGAGTATTTTAAACTTATCCAGTGGAGATAGGCCATCTACATTGAAGCAGTTCTTATTCATTCCTTTTATAGAGGACTGTTCTCTTGTACACTCATGTAACTTTAAAGTGGGGACAATTGGTGTGGTTGATAATATGCACCTACGTGCAACAGCTTGAAGCTTCCCTCCAGATGTTCCACTTGCGGGAATTTTGCACAGTTTCAGCCTTGGCTAGATCCTACCATATATGAACTTTTTAGAATCAGAAGAGATACAGAGAAGAAAAGATTGATAGATCAGTAACTGCAGCATGTCAAATACTTAGTTGAAGCAAATGCTTACTACTATCTTAATAATTTCCATTCTACCCAACTTGGATGAGTTAGGTTGGCTTGATGTTGTAGAGTTACTCCATGTTTTAACTATCAGAGGTTTTAGTTATCCTCTACCATTTTCTCCTGCCTATCATTATCCAGTGTTTCAAGATATTTCACACCCTTCGGAACCCATTTCATTTTGTATCCTAAAATGTAGCTCTTGGTGGTATAATGTGACATTTACACTTCCCCCAGTTAACTTTGTAGCTGAGAATAAAAAGAAGTATAACAATGTCAACAGCATGGGGAGTATCACGTTTGAATAATTGATTTTGGGTAAGACATTATCTGCATATAACAAGCATTGGTGAAACCAATAAGTATTGCATTTGCAAAAGCTATTGGCTTTGCCAATATGTTTTAGACATGTTGTACACCAGCGTGGTTGCTGTTCCGCATGACTTTAAGTTAGAGGGGTAAAGGAGAGTGGAGTGGAGTGTCATATAGAGGAGTAGAAAGGAGTGTAATGGAGTGCGGTAGAGAGTCGTGGAGCAGCATAGAGTGGTGTAGAGTAGAGTTCAGGCGCGTGGGGTAAAGTGGAGTATCATGGAGTGGCATAGAGTGGAGTGGTGTAGAGTGTTGTGGAGTGCCGTGGATGGAGCAGAGTATCATAGAATGCAAAGGTGTAGGGCAGAGTAGAGTTGAGTGGAGTAGAGTAGAGTGTCAGAGTGGACTAGAGTGATGTAGAGAGGACTGGCATAGAGTATTGTGGAATGGTGTAGAGCAGAGTGAAGTGGCATAGAGGATGTTCCGTAGAGTGTTGAAAAGAAGAGTGATGCAGAGTAGATTGTTGTAGAGTGAAATGGCATATAGTGAAGTAGTACAGGAGAGTGGAATGGCAGAGTGGAATAGAGTGGAGTGGTATAGAGTTTCAGAGTGGAGTGACATAGAGTGGAGTGTCATAGAATATAGTGACATGAAAGTGGTGTAGAGGGAGTTGCATAGAGTGTCATAGAGTGGAGTAGTGTCACAGAGTGGCATAGAGTGGAGTAGAGTGTTGGGGTGTTGTACAATGAAGTGGAGTAGAGTTTAATGGAGCAGAGCATCATAGAGTGGAGTATCGTGGAGTGAAATGGCATGAAGTGTAGTAGCATAGAGAGGACTTGAGTGGACTAGAGTGCAGTGGCGTAAAGTACAGTGGTCCTGAGTAGGATGGTGTGGAGTGCATTGGTTTTGAGTAAAGTGGCGTAGAGTCCATTCGAGTAGAGTGCAGTGAAGTAGAGAAGAGTAGATTGTACTGGCGTAGAGTGCAATGGCATACAGTGGAGTGACACAGAGGGGAGGAAAGTTGCGTAGATTGCAGTGGCATAGAGTGCAATGACGTAGAATAGATTGTTATAGAGTAGAGTGAAGTAAAGTGGAGTGGTACAGGTTAGAGTGGAGTGGTGCAGGGTAGAGTGCTGAGGTGTGAAGTAGAATGGCATTAAGTGCAGTGGTGTAGAGTGTAGTGGCATGGAGTGCAGTGGTGTAGCATAGATGAGAGGGGCATAGAGTGGAGTGATGTAGAGTATAGCAATGTTGAGTGCATTGGAGTAGAGTGCCGTAGAGTAGCATACAACTGGGTAGTGCAGAGAGAACTGTCGGGAGACCTTTTAGAGTATTTAGGGAAAGCTCCCCCAAAGAGCTCCCAGAGTATTGTGCTACTGTTGGGCTACTTTTATAGACCCTCTCTGTCGCTAGTCCATAGAAATAACCGTTATCAGAGGGAGGGCCAGGCGTGGAAGAATTTAGTTTTTTTTTTCCTGGGACACCAGCTAAAAGTCTGGAGAATAGATTCACCCCCCTGTCCGATATGGAGGCATGTGATTGACTACATACACCAATTTACACTCTCCACCCATTCCCCAAATTTATGTTATCCCGGCCTCCGCCATTAGAGTGAGCCCACATTTATCCAATTTGCAAGGGTGGGCAGCTATATAGGAGCTTAAGATGGCCTCGTGGAACGTGGCCGGTATCGCCCCAAAATTGAGCGACTGTAGTTACCTAAAAACTTGGCAGGACCACAACATTCAATGTGTCCAGGAAACATGGTCGACTGTGCCAATATATATAAATGTCTACTGTTCTTTTCAAACCATAATCAAACCATCTGTTTCAGGGAGGGCAAAGGGGGGCATCTTGAGCCTGATTCCAAATAATTTTCCAGGAAAGGTAATAAAGTTTGACTCCTCTAACCTAAATTTCCATATCCTCATACTTGAAATAAAACAGGAAGGCACGTGGGTTCTGATTAATACATATAATAATGAGTTTGGCCCAAATATGTATTCTATTGTGGGAGAGGTTGATAAGGTCCTGGAGCATGCTATAGGCAACATCAGGAATGAGACACCTAACATCATTTGGTTGGGGGACTTTAACATATACCCCTGCAAGCATAATGTAGCCCTGGTATGTGGCCTAGAGGATTTGGGGGGCAATCTTATATATCATTTCACCCATAATGAATACAGTAACTCCCTAAACACAATACTATCATCTCAAAATATGGTAATGACCTATGATCCAGAATCCCCAACAGACAACCCAGTGGGAATCTTTCAGAGAAATGGGCTAGAGTTGACCATTGATTATGTATTACTTACCACCCCAATCAGTTTAAGAGCCACTAGGTTGGGAAATCGATTCACAATTTTTAGCGAGCACGCCATTCTATCCCTCCAGATAAAGGTGTGCATGGAGGATTCCCCCTGCACCCAGAATGTCGGCACCCCGATTGTGGCAAGAAGAAACGGAATACAATTAAAGTGGTCCCATATTGAAACCTAAGATGACCTCTGAAATCATACATAGTACAAGTAGTAACATATCATTATGTTTAGAACCAGATGCCGATGCAGGGGAAATGTTGACGCCTTCTGCGGCCTTCTAGAGAAGGTAAAACTTGCACTCACACGCTCAAAAGTGTCAAAATCGGAAGCCCGTAGGGGGTGGTTTAACTCTCCATGCACCAAAGCAAGGAAGGCTTTGATGCACACCTTGAAAATTAGACCTAGAAACCCAGACCAGATAAAGGCAGCACAGGCTGCGTACAAGCTTGCTCGACGAGATAGAGGAAAGGCCATGAAGGTAGAGATCTGAGCAGATCTTGACCAGGCAGCCAGAATGGGTAATAGTAGCAAGTTTTGGAGGATAGTGATTCACCACATTTCAAAAATCCTAAAGACCCTCCATTAGATAATAAAGTAGATTAGGAAGCATGGTGAACTTATTTTGAAAACACCTTTGCCCCTAGTACGATCCCACAAACATCCTCTTTGGTTACAGTATCAAGCCCCCATACTGCCATTTCTTTCTTACTTGCTGAAGTGAAGAAAGGTCTGATTGCATGTAGCTCCGGGAAGGCTTCAGGATCGGATGGTGTACCCATTGATTTTTTTCAAGAAATACTGGACCTATGGGCTCCCTTCCTACGAATGTCATAAACAGCATAGCTTTGGTAGCCCCCCCCCGCCCCTTCATGGTCCGCAGGGTAGAGGGCAAACCCCAAAAATGATAGACCTATTTCTCTGATGGATACCACATCAAAACTCATGGGCTGGCTGCTCCTCTCTAAGCTAGAGGGGTGGGCCAAGGAAAATAACCTCTTAATCCAGGCCCAGTACGGGCTCCAGCAGGGAAGGGGCACCGTTGAACAGTGATTGAATTTAGCTCTGATCACAGAAAAATATATCAGAAAGAAAGAATGCATGATCTACTGGCTTTCATGGACCTGTCGGCAGCGTTCAACTGCGTGGTCCATGTAAAGCTATGGAAGATACTGGAGGAGATGGAGGTAGATACCCGCTTTAAATTTTATAAAACAGCTGTACTCTAACGCCACGGCAGCGGTTCGCTATACCAAAAATGGCTTCTGTACAAGACCAGTCAAATCCCCATAGGAGTAAGGCGGGGAAGTGTCCTGCCCCATTTCTCTTCTCTGTTTATACGAACGGAATTGAAAACACACTTACTAAGGCTAACCGTGATGGCCCCATATTTGATTCTCAATTGCTACCCATCTTGGCATACGTGGATGACGTGGTACTGATTGCTAGGACTTCACTGCTTGATAACCACCTATGTATCCTTTATGGCTTCCTTAGATCTGAAGTTAAATCCTACGAAGTCCTTTGCAATCATAGGAAAAGAGATAAAAAACCCTATTTACACGTGGATAGCAAGAGAGTTGAGGTGGTTGATACTTTCCCGTTTCTTGGGGTACTTTTTGATAAAGATCTATCCTGGTCAAAATTGGTGGATGGAACACAGTTGGTAATGGAGAGAAGCCTCTCACCCGTAAAATCCTTCGCCCAAAAACTGGGCTCAAGACCGCTATTACCAATAAAAAACACCTATCAGGCCAAAGTCAAGGCGGTAGTAACATATGGGGCGGGTGTATGGGGCTCGGTAGCAAAGCAGACATTCCTAAACAGTGAAAATAACTTTTTTAAATCTTTGTTGGGTTTCCCTCACAGATGCAATTCATCTTGCTCCAATTCTTTTCTGGCACTCAATCTGGCGGATGGACACAGTGCCACTCACACAAATGATAATAAGGAATTGTCTGAATATGGACAATAGCAGAATGTCAAGGTGGCTTGGTTACATAGAGACAGTCCTAAAGGAAATTGGCCTTTCTGAACTATTCAAGGATCCACTGGCCTGTAGGAGGGTTTCAAAGCAAAAGGTTTCCAACATTTTTTGTCAATGGCGGACTATAAACGGGAAGAACACCACAAAGAGAAATATGCAGTTGTTACCTATCGACTGAACTCACCACTGACAGAGAGAGGGTACTTTTATTTAGCAAACGTTACTAGCCCACATCACAGATGTATATTATTGGGGTTTTGCATGAACATGATTCTATTGATGATAGGATATCTGGAGAAAACCTATAATCATGCAGATGTAAGCTTGTGCCCAAGGTTGCAACCTCTCATTACAAATGGAATTGCACCTAGTTTTATTCTGCAGGCTCGATGAGAAAGAAAGGAACTTCTATTTTAAGCCAATTTTAAAGCAAGGGAATTTTAATCAATGCTGAGTTGCACTTAAATTTTTTTTAATTTTATCTGATCACTTGGTATGTTTTAAGGTAGCTACATTCCTAAGGGTCTGCATGAGAAAAGGGAAGAGGGGGGTTGCTAGAACCCTTGGGCTGGGCACAGCTAAATTCTTTCTACTTTAAATGGGGCTGTTTAGGAAACTAGAGATATAAAAGGTGAAAATAGCTCAGTGCAGTACGGGTTTCAATGTACTTTTATTTTTAGATGAAAAATGAATTACCCATTGTTTTTTATTGATTATGAATTTTTAGTATGTGTTTTTTATGTAATTTTAAGATTGTTTTTTTAACTGATTGAATAAAGAATTGAATTGAATTGAGTGCATTGCAGTAGAGTGCCATAGATTAGCATATAGTTGAGTAGTGCAGAGTAGAATGCAGTTGCATAGTGTGCAGTGACAGAGAGCAGTTACATAGAGTGCAGTGACAGAGTGCAGTGACATAGAGTGCAGTGGCACAGAGCGCAGCAGCATAGAGTAGAGAGGCTTTGACTTCAGTGGTGGACAGCGCAGTCTTGCAGAGTAGAGTGCCATAGAGTGCAGTGGCATACAGTAGAGTGACACACAGTAGAGTAGAGAGGCATAGAGTGAAGTGGTGTAGAGTGCAGTGTCATAGAGTCTATTAATTTACAGTAGATTAGAATGGTGTAGACTGTAGTGGTGTAGAATATAGTGGCGTGGAGTGCATTGTGGTAGAGTGCTTTGGGATAGAGTGCAGTAGAGTGGCACAGAGTAGAGTGGTGCAGAGTAGAGTGCAGTCACATATACTGCAGTGGCATAGAGTAGAGTGGCATAAATGTTAGTGGCAGAGAGTGCAGTGTTGCAGATGTGGGTGTCATAGAGTGCAATGGTGTAAAGTAGAGTGGCATAGAGCAGAGTGGTGTAGAGTGCATTGGCATAGAGTGCAGTGTTGTTGTGCGGTGCAGAGTAAAGTGAAGTAGCGTGCAATGGTGTAAAGTGGCACAGAGTGCAGTGGCAAAGAGTAGAGTGTTGCAGAGTCGGGTATAGTGGTGGACAGTGCAGCGGTACATAGTAGATTGGCATAGAGTAGAGTGGAGTAGGGTACAGCCGAGTGGAGTGGTGCAGGGTAGATTACAGTGGCATAGAATAGAGTGGCGTAGAATGAATTGGTACAGAATGGAATAGAATAGAGTGGTGCAGAGTATGGTGTTGTGACGCAGTGTGGAGGGGCATGGAGTGCCATAGTGTGGAGTGGTGCACAGTACAGGGCAGTGTCATGGAGTGGAGGGGTGAAGAATACAGTGGGTTAAGTGGAGCATGCATGGTGTGGTAGTGCATTGCCATTAACCACAACATATCTTCAATTGAAATGACCATTACATTTGCACAGACATACAGTTTTACTGTTAAAAGTATATTGTGCACAAACAATAATGTGTGGAAATGTCATTACCTTGTTTATTGATTTGTTTTAATCGTATCAAAATATTTGCTTCCAGCACACTTCAGAATTACAAAAAAAATCCTTCATTTGTGCCTTCCATATTCTGAAATACCTTCACAATTCATTTACAGACATTTAGATTTTGTTTTGCGCTAGAAAGAAGAAAAAAAACATCGTCAAGCACACCAGTATGATTGTCACTTTGAATTCAGAGAAAGGAAAGTAAACACCAAGGTCCCTTGAAGACAGAGCCCTGACATGTGCCCTCTGTCTTTGAATGTGCAGCGCATGTGACAAGAAAAGAACAATAAGTGAAAGTCTGCTTACAGAAATTCAGTACTGGTGGAGGAATACATTAAATAGGATTGTGCAAGGGAAGGGACAAACTCAAGCTGGGCAGCCTAAAACAAATAAATCCAGTAAATAGAAAGCAAGCAAATGTTACAAACCATAAAGTCAATGGGAACCAATGGGTAGAATGAATACACAGGGACATTTTCCAAATGTTCCCAAGATGTCGTTTTCAAACCAGGAGGCTGCACTGTCTGGTAGGCTTCAACCTAACAAGGACCCCGACCTCAATGATGTAAAAATCTCTCTGATGTAATTGAGGCCCATATGGCAACAGCTAAGTGTTCTATGGCTAGGAGGAAGAGAAAATATGATAATGGGCAGCCTTGTCATCTCCGTTTCTCTATTCTAATCACCTGGCATATGTGTCTCATACAGTGAATTATGAAATCTCACCATTATTAATGAAGTTGTCTCCCTAGTCTGATTTTCTTTAGTGTACAGTATATGTAGTCCAATAAACACAGTCTACAGCTTTTTTCTTCTTCAAGTGAAATGAGTTGTAAATCATCCAACCATTCTCCTGTTATCCAGGTGTGATGTGTGGTTTCTGAAAGACCTCCTAGGGAAAAACCCCAAGTGAGATCCATTTGTGAGGGAAAGCCGCACTTTTTGCAACCTTGTTGCTAGTATTTTGACTTGTATCAGCATGTTGACATTATCAATTAAATGGACAAGTGGCTGCCACATTAAAGTTGATTTTTCCCGTCAGTCTGGTTGTGTATGATAATGTCCTTATTGGATTGTTGTCCTAGTGAGCTAGGATTCTCCACTTTCCAAAATGCGGCTCATAGCACTGGGGCCAATAGTGGGTTGTTGATTGTACATAACTCTGAAGGATAGTTTTAGAAGGAGGGTGACCTTCTACAGCAGTCATAATTTCTTACAGGGTGAAGGGTCCCTCAAGAAGGACTCTCCATTATTGAGATAATGAACGCATGTGAAAAAAGTAAAGTGACTATGAGAAGTAAGCAAATATTTCAGAGATTTTCCATCATGTCCAGAAAGAGACAATTATCTGCACCTCATATTGCAGAGATCATCATCTGAGCCTCTCTGATGCAGTTGCAATGTCAACTGCTTGCCTGTCCTTTATGCATATTCATAATGCCTCTGTTCAATGTCATCGGTCTCCTTTTGTCAGAATTTGTTAAAAGAGAGTTTAACACATTTTTTTTATTCTAGTCAACTTCAGAGGGAACAGGTGATGTATCATACTGTTTAGTGAGGTTTCTGATGTTTTCCCTTTAAACAGGAGAGTTTGCCTATGACTTTCTTCTTAGGCACGCATTAGTGGTCAAATTTGTGTTGCTTCACCAGATGTCTAACAAAGGGAGGGACTTAGAGCGAATAAAAGTCGCTAAAAGTCCATCATACGTGCTCCAAAGAATCTAATAAATGTATGTGTAGTATGCAGTTCCTAAAGAAGAATAAGTATGTGAGTCAACCACTATTCTGTAGGGTACGCAGTGGGCGAGACCATGCAAGAATAAAATGCTCTCACACAATCACAAGAATCAAAGTCCCTTCCTTTGTTAGACATGATTTGCACTGCAGCAGAGCCGTGGGACTAACTTTAAAAATAGGAAGTAGCTTACAAGCACTCCATTTAAGGTGTGATTTGATTACACACTCTACAGACGCACAATACCTTCAAAATAGTCTAAGAAACACCGCCACCCTGTCCATCCCCTCCAATTATGAATGAAAATCTTGGCCTAAGTTTCAGGGACAAAATAATCAATGATATCTTATCAGCACATCCTTGCTAGAATTTGACGGATCCTTCCCTCCAATGGCAACTCAGAAGATTGGACCAGCCGTATTGCTATAAAAAGCTACTGATTAAGATCACCTTGCATGGGGCCATTATGACCGAATATCTGAGGGCAAATATTTGCCCAAATGGACTGGTAGTGAACAACATTCCTAAGATCATTCTTGAAGATGGCATCTTCAAAAAAGAATGGTCACAGGTGGCATGGAAATGCACCAGAGACTGGTTAGTGCTAATTATCGACACTGCAAAACGCCTTTCTGATGCACTGATCATCAAGATTATAATTGCTGAAGGAGCACTTAAAACCAGCATTCACTTGACCAGCTATAAAAACGAGATTAGCAGAAATCCACAAGGAGATCACGAGAGCTGGGAGTACCTGACCAGATAAAAAATAACAAAACTAACGAAGGATATTAAGAAATTCAGTAAAGAAAAGATATCCCCTACTTGAGAGCAGATTATCTGGAAAACACAGGAGATACCTCATCTGACCACAGTCTACCATCACACAGGAGAAAGAATTCTTCTAATAGCAACTCCAGCATAGACAGTTGGAACAGTAACCAGAGTTGGAACCCCAACAATATTAGGAGGAATCCACCGTCTCCTTGATAATATGGACAATATGGGCACAGAATGATGCCCTACCAAGGACCAGCAATGTGGCAATATTCGGTATACCCTCAAGGGCCACAAAACCCTTTCCAAACTCCCTATAACCCTCCTTTTTTACACAAACTCCCTATAACCCTCCTTTTTTACACAGAGGTTGGGGCAGAGGGAGATGAAATAGAAGGAGACAACAACAGAAATTAGTACAATGGTGGGAATCAACTAAGCCACAAATGACACTGAGAAGCCTCTCTGGGAAGAAAGACTAGTTGCCAATTTATCCCCAAGAAAATTTACCACATTTGAAGTAGAAGTATTACAAAAAGGACTGGATAATGTACCAACACCCACAAATTGATGAATTCCAGAGGACTCACAAATTGCACAACTTCTTTTGAAAAATTAGTCCAAGGGTGACTGGCACCTGTTCAAACGGATACCGGCCTACGGAATCTATCAACTTTCACCCCCAACATGGCTATGATACCACACAAACTGATTGCATTTGAACAGGCTGTTCTTAAAGAAGTAGGGAACCAGTGTCGTACCCCAGCTTTTCAGAACACACCTAAGAAAAGACTTGAAGCAATAAAAACACTGTCCAATGGAAAAGAAATAACTATCATACAAGCTGACAAGTGAGGTGCAATGGTCATTATGGCTACTATAGATTCCGAACATGAGTGTCTTCGCCAGTTGGCTGATTGCAAATACTACAACCCCATAAAACATGATCCCCCAACAAGGTTAAGAACACAAATGATTTCTACAGTCTAAACACAAGTGTGGGTTACAAAAGACTAGGCTGGCCTCCTAATTAACAAAGACCCAAGAATCCCTTACTTGCATACCCTGCCACAAATTCATAAAGGAATCTCCCCAACATCAGGTAGACCCATAGCTTCAGGGATCAATTTACTTTTGGAACCACTTTCTAAGTTCTGTGATAACGTTTGCAACCTTATGTGAAAAAAACGCATTTCAATATTCAAGACACATGGGATATACTGCACATAATAAAATCCAGTAACAGCACACATCAGATAGACGTATTTGTCCCCCCAGATATAGAAGCACTGTACACAAATACACCACAACAAGCAACTCTTGAGGTAATAGAAAATACTTTACTAGCAGAGAAGTGGACCTCCATCACACCTACCATTTCATCCTGGAATGTGCCACTTTGGCCCTCACAGATTTTTTTTCAAACATGGAGCACAGTTATACAAACAAAAGCAGGGTACTTCCATGGGAAGTACCTTCGCTCCCAGTGCAGATTGTCCGTACATGTCACACTTTGTGGAACAACACATCTATAACACAACCAACCCATATGACTTCAACATCCTCCTATGGCGTAGGTATATAGATAATATTATTTTCTGGAGTGGAGATATAAAACTTGCAAAATGTTCTGTATGTGGGTCAATACTCTAGACCAATATTTGAAATTCTCAAAGACCATCACAGATAAGGAACTACCATTCCTGGATCTGATGATAAAGAAAAGGGATAATGAGATAATAACCGGCACATATAAGAAGCCAACGGACAGAAACAGTCTGCTACTTTACAGCAGTCACCATCCGAAAGCCCACATGATAATTTGCCTTATGGACAATTCTTACGTATTCAACACAACTGCAGTACAGTTCAGAACTTTGACACACAGCCACAAACACTTGTGGAAAATCTAGAGCACAGACAATACCTAAAGCACCATGTAAAAACAGCATACAAGCATGCACAAGATTGCAATAGTGAGACACTACTAGAACCAAGGATAAGACAGCAAGAAGATGGCCTCACGCGTGTCACTACCTTTACATCACAATCCAACCAGATGTGCAAGATTATAAACAAACATTGGCCAATTTTAAAAACAGGACAATTGTCTCTCCCACCACCAAGATTCACATTCAAACATACAAAAAACTTGAGGGACATAATAATACACATGAGAGATGAAAGTGTCAGACCAAAGACCACTTTGGGATCTTCCATCGGTGGTAGGTCGTTTTTCCTTGTGGTTCATGTGCAGCGTGTGCCTCCACGATCCCTAGCAGAGAGGTACAGCTCAGGACGGACTGGGTATGGACACTAATAGTACATAAAAACTGCAACACAAAAAACTGTGTCTATCTTGTCACCTGTCCATGTGAAAAACAGTATGTAGGAATGACCACATGTCCCATTAAACTGAGAATTAACTAACATTGCAGCACTATATGCTGCAAAAAGTCCAACACAAAAATGAATATGCACTTCCTGACTAGGGTCCACACACCACATGCTGGATCATACTAGAACCACATCCTAATATGAATAAGTAAGTATTGTTCAGAAAAGAACAACAATGGATCTGCCACCCTTTCCTTCACCATTGGGTTGAACAATGACATTCCGTGGCATTCATAGGTTAGTCTAGATCAGACCAGGAAAGGACACATGAGATCACCTTACATCGTAACGTAATCTGAGGTTCTCCGCCCTGTCTTCCTCATAAAGAATCGACAGAGGAAAACACCTAACAAAGGGGAGTAAAATGTTCTACTGCACAGTCCACATAGACATTGTTCCGGTAGCGAGACCTATTTCCACACTGCTGAATGGAACTACCTGATCGTACAAAGTTAATGCTCCTCTTAATACTTCAAATATCTTGTAAATATCTTGTTAGTTTCAGGATGACATAGTCCCTCATCAACGATAATTTAACGATTTTGATCACTACGGTTCCAAGACCAGGGGAATTCCCGCTAGGCACGACTTAGACTTATAAATTGAGAATACGCTGTTCACAACCTCCGTTTGGTAATGGTGAATAAGTAGAAGCTGTAGTCCAATATGGATATTGACAAGTGGTGTACTTATAGTGTTAAGATGGCCGCCATGTAAGCAACCTTATCTCCCAATAGGGATAAATAATAGACTAAACCAGCCTAGTCAATCCCCACGCTAGTGTTTGCACACAGGGCGGTCCAATACCGGTAACACCTGGTCCTTGTTAATCCATCAGGAACAGGTTAAATACTCCCAATTTACCCGTGAGCTGACACTTCCGAGTCAGCACATGAGGGTAGGTCATCCAGAGAGCTGGTCCTAACTAAACTGTAAGGACGGCATAGCTGCCAACGTTCAGCTTAAGGGAATACTTTCTAGACTCTGAATCAAACGGGCCAAATTGACCCAAACATGAATTACCTTTTTCAGCACGCAAACAGCGTGCTATTGTGCACAACCCGAGGATGCACAACTTTTTACCCAATTTGGGCAAGTTATCAACTGTAATGGACTAATTATGTTGTATCTGTCTTGTGGTGTTTTTTTTTTGTACAGGTGACAAACTTTGACACAAAGCATACGATTTATGCAAACAAATAAGCAAGTATTCGGTGTAACAAAATAGGCATGTGTTCCACCCATACATTAAAACTCCAATCAAGTAGATTAGGTTGATATTTGTCCTGATGAATAGCTACTAGATCATTGTTATGACTTCACGGAAGCTAAAAACATGTTGACCTATAGCTATCTAAGATAACTAAAGTCTAACAGATAGGACCACACATTTTTAATATAGGTAAGAAAACTTGTTCATTAAAGTTTTTCCTGAGAAGTACCTATTTCCCTATTTTTAACCTCACACCTTCACGCTTCAACACCAATCTACTCCTTAAGCCTCGACACCAGTAATTCAACAAATGATGGACAAGAAGATCTCCAGCAAAGAGCCCCCATTGAGTGTGCCCATAGGGCATTGCAGCACCCGTGAGATGCAAACCCCTATGATGAAGCATAGAACCTATCTAGGTGTGTGAGGGCATTTGATTCTTGCAGGGTCACGCCCACTGCGTACCCTGCAGAATAGTCGTTGACCCACATAGACACTCATTCTTCTTTAGGAACTGCATGCTTCACCAGATGGCCAGAGCATGTCACCAAAAGTTGTAGACTTTTCATTTTGTTCTCTGAATAATCACATGTGAGATCTCAGAGTGTTCTTGGCCTCTGGTGTCCCGTATCTATATACCAACAGAATCCACAAGGAGGAGTTGAATGGTACAGGTCCAGATTCAGTCCTGTGTCTGGATACAGACAGAATCCAAAAGGAAGGGGTGAGTTGTGTGGTAGAGGTGCAATCTCAGTCTGATCAGACAATTGTCTGAAATGCCTCATTCCAGTTTATCATAGTGTATCATCCTTAATAGTAATGGGCCGTTTAATAAAAAAATTATCTCTATTATGATGTAACATAAATGGGGAGATAATTTACATTCCTTCTTGGCTAAAACAGACATCACAAATCTAGGAGACAATAAATCCCTTGTAATGCTCTGTCAGAGGCTTTGTATTTAATAAATGGGCCTGTCTAATCCAAGATTTCAGTTTCATCATTCTAATACCCATGTAGCCCTTTAAAGGTGCTGGGGAATGTCACGAGTATTGGACATTTATCTTTATAGAACTTGCGTTAATGTTTGGTGGACGAAATTCCAATTTTGGTAGCTGCTGTCTGGACTTCCTCCATGTATGCTGTTTTTGGAAGACTGTAATAAAACTTCTTAGTTTGAAAGGAGTACTTACCACTGTTGAATAGCAGGCAAACCATAATGAAAAGGACTCGATTGATAATACAGAGGTCCCTGTGAAAATCTTGACCAGACAATGAAATACAAGTGAATGGTCTGGAAGTTTGTGGGCTGATGCAATATATCAACTGAGAAATGACTATTGAAAGACTAACTGGGAGTACAATGAAGGCAGCTATGGGTTCAAATAACACAACAAGATGCATAATATAGTGAAAAGACTCACTCCATTTGGTTTGTGACACAAGTAGCACACATGACATGTGTATGAGAGATCACCAATGCAATCCATGAGAGTCATATTAGAGGTGCGAGCCGTGAGAGTAAGCAAGAACTGACCAACATCTCCACATGCATAGGCACTCGTATTCTGCTATCTCACTGCTTAGTAGCCTTCTGATACTATCTACAGTATCCTTGCACGCTGGAAAGCAAAGGGAGCCTAGAGAAAGCTGTTCAAGATCCAGCCTTCTGAATTTGACTAGACACGCATACGCATTATCACTGAAGGAAATAAAGGGACAACACTCGACACGAACCAAAACAAAAACCCAGCAATGTAACAAGACACTAACAATTTAATGTATAGCAGGTGTGTATCAAGGGTGATGTGCACACCTATAAACCCTAGTTATATTTTATGCATGCATCAGGCATCAGTAAACTAAAAAAACTTAAATAATAGCATATTTTGTTTTGAGATCTGTGAAACACACACTATTAAAAAAAGAGAACTATAGTTAAGGAGGCAGAAGAATTTTGAATTTCATCTTAAGTTTGTTATTGAAGTGTCACATGCAAGATGGAGGGAATGTCAGGGTCTTCTCCACCTCTCACACCCTATTCTTGCAGGGTCTTGGCCAATAAGGGATTTGAGGTGTATCTAGAGGCTACAGTAGGGGATATCTCTACAGCAATTGAAAAATATAGGTCAAAGCAGTGTCTGGGAGTGGAATCGCAGCAAGATTATCAATGATTTGCCTCCTCCACTGCTGGATAAAGAAAAGGATGAGCTAGACAAATATCACTCAGGGATCCAAATGCTATATATAAAGCAGGAAAACAAAAGGAGTAAAGTCGTGAAATGACACACATTTCTAGGCAGGAAACAGATGCCTCATGAGTCTGTGGAATGATATATAGCAGCATTGAGAGCGTTGGCTGCCAATTGTAACCTTCAATCCTTCCAATCCAAAATACAGAGGGATCAGCTTGTGCAAAACGTTTCTTACCATAAAAAGTACAAAATGACAAAATGTTTGACGTTGGAATAATCAACTGAAATAGCTAAACAGATTGAATACATCTCGCAAGGCATTAAACTGTTAAAATAAGACAAGCTAGAGAAGAGCATAGTGCATGAAATTGACACTAACAAAGTTGGTTATCGTTCAAACGAAGGCAGCACATGATCCTTCCTGGAAAATCATGTTCCTGTGCTCAAACAAATATGCATAGAACAAAAGGGATATTATGAACGTATGTGCAGAGCTAAATTGAGTAAGGGTTAAGGCATGAGCAGTGGTATCAATACTGTAATTTTAAGGATAGTGAAACCAATTATATTGTTGACAATGATTTGGAGGAGTGAATGCGAAATATGTGTGGTAGGGATAAATAGAATGATCAGTTTCACAAGAACATGATAAATAGAAACCTGTGAGAGTTTTGGCAGATTCAGGGGCTATATACACTTTGATAGCAGAAGATATGATACACGTATGCTATGGTGATGGATTAAGACAGTGGTCCCTAGACAGATAAAGAATAAATACATACTCAATCAGTACTATATTTTACTATACAATTTTTATGCATCCAGTTCACTTCTCTAGTACAGTTTTACTCACAAGTGATCCCTTCACGCCGGTTTACATAAAGACTGCCCTCACCAGCACCCAAAATGTTTTAAAACTGTTTTCCGCCCGAGCTAACTTTGTATTGTGTCTTTTTTCATCTCTTACTACCCTCCTATGGTTCTGTTTATTTATTTATAGGTTTTATAACACGCCTGAATCACCCCTGCAGGGGAATCTCTGTGCTGACTTCTAGTTATTTCAGGCAAAATGTACACATGCATACCAATGATAATGTCCTGATGATGATCCTATATCTTTTGTAAGAATCAAAACGCTGTTGACTTGTTGTGCACCATATACACTTCTTTATTTAATTCTAATTTTGTGTAATGGTGGCTCCACTATAATTTGTCACATCAAAATGTGCCCCATACAAACAATTTTCTCTGCCTGAGCCATTCTGTTTTCATGTTGTTCGTCCTTCCCACTAAGTTAGATACAGGCTTGTGTCCCACTTTAATTGTTTCTTGCTTTATTTTGTATATATTTAAGCAGCTGCATATTTTTTTAAAAACCTGTCTGACTGGACAGCTGTAAAATATAGTACTGATTGGGTCTGTAATTATTGTTTACTCACATTAACCCTTGTCTAGGGACCACTGTCTTTAGAAATAATTGATTACCCAAGGTCCCAGACCAATTGTATTTGGGTTTCCCTTGTCTTTTATAACATGATGATGGATTAAAACAGTCAGGCATGAAATTAATAGCATATTGGTCGAAGAGTATAGAATTGGTGCGATGCTGTGAAGCTGATATAGATTTCAAAGGTAGGCACATACTTTCTAAAGTGTGCAAAGCCTGAGAGGGAGATGTTTACTTGGTTGGCCTCATCAGTTTGATGTTGGCATAACTCTGAATCCTAATCACCCTGATCGGGTGTTTTGTGTGGGTTTCAGAGGAGCTCAAGGACAATCAAAGGCAGTGTAGGAGGCAGGAACGAGATGGAGTTTGGCTCCTAAGTTGGAATTAAAAAACAAAGATAGGGAGCTCACTCTCAAATGCAAAGGTGCTATCAAGGACGCTAAATTAGTGTACTTCTCCCAGAGGATTACATCTGCTATAAATATTCCTAAAATATTCTTGAATATGGTGCGCACCCTACTGTCACCTCCTATAGATCAATAAGGTTATGTCCCAGTGGAGATCAACTGAAACAGATAAATCAGTACAGCGTATTAATCATTAGTATCTAATCAAAGTCAGACACCGCCATATAGTCTTTCCAACAATGGATGTGCTTTAATTGCATCATAGTATTTGAATTAATCAATTTATAAAGTACAAAACAAATCCTAAATGGATATATTCTTTAAGAAACAGGTGCACAGAGGAGTAAGGTGATAGGGGGATGGGAAGGATTGTGGAAAAGGAGAGTGGTGCGTACATATATACATCAACAAGATATTTGCAAACTATCCTAGCAGTGTTACTGTCCAATCATTAAATGTCGAGTCATAACACAGTTACAGATAAATATTCTCTGTCGCAATTGTCTGACACAAATATACAGAAGTGTTGACATTTTGACCCCTAAACGGAACAGCCAATTTCACGCAATGTGGGCGTGGTCTTCATCAGGACAAGGGTGAGGGTAGGGGAGTGGGCACCAGTAGAGACAGCTATATTGCTTCTGGCTATAATTGAGAAAGGCTGGGCTAGTAGGCTCTCAGACTTTTTAGAGATAATCGTTGTACTCCATAAGGAAAATGCCCAGAAGGGCTTCCTTTTTATTTTTCAGCCTTGAGAGCTGGGGAAGCTCAAGAGCTTCCCTAGCCGCCCAAGGTTTTTTTTAATTCAGTGTAATGGCGATCGGTGTGCATGGAACACTGACATTGTTACATTGAAAGCGAAATGAGGCAATCAGCTCATTTCACTTTCAATGCTTCAGTGTTCATGGGGCTATCTCAGCCCCTGAGCACTGAAACACATGTAAGAGGTATCATTGGAAAGGGGAGAATCTCCCTTTTCAATGGTGCCCTTTCCATGTGGGTCCCTGCTTGGGAATTGCTGCAGGAGGGTGATCCCCAAGAAGGGATTCACCACTAGACACTAGGGAGGAGGGAGCAGCCTCATGGGCAAGGGCCTTTGCTCCCCCTGACACGTTATGGGCATGGTCAGTCTTTCTGCCCCCCCGGGAGACAGGAAGCCTACTAGGCACAGGGATGTATTTTTCCTTTTATAGGGTTGGGGACTGCCCTGAATGGGCGTGCCAATGCCCTTAACCCCCTCCAAAAAAACTGGGCACAGTTTTTCTGTCCACCTGGGGATAAAAGGGGGCAATAGCGGACGACCTCCCCCCCCCCGAGGAGCAGAAAGCCCGTAGGCACCAGGGACTATTTTGTTTCTTAGTGTAGGGGTGGAGACTGCCAAGAATGGGCCTGCCAATGCCCCTATCTGCCAAAAAACAAATGGGCACAGAAATGTCTGGGTTTGGTAGGTTAACGTAGATGACCGCTAAACCTTGGTACGAAAACCAAGGTGCCCGATATCTAATGCAAAACAACCTGTTTTTGCAAAGAGGGCTCTTGAATTTTGGTCAAAGCCTCGGTGGCCATCTAGGGGAACCTACTAGCCCTTACATTTCTGTAAACTAGACACCTGGGGGAGTCCATGGAGGTGTGACTTGCATGGGTCCCTCAACATTTTCTTACTCAGAATCCCCTGCAAAACTCAAATTTAGCTAAAAAAAAGCATGTTTTCCTCACATTTCTGTGTGGGAAAGTTGTGGGATCACCGAGCAGGCACAGATTTCCCACCACCCAGAGTTTCCTGAGGTCTCATGAAAAAAATACTACCTCACATGTGTGGGAGGTAAAAGTGCCTGTGACAGGGAAAGGGCCTAAACGTATTGTGGAGGCATCAAAATTGTCCATCACAAAACCAGTTTGTTTTGTAAAGGAGTTGCCTGCATTTTTGGTCCGGGCTCTGTGGCCATCAAGGGAAACCTACCAAACCTGTAGATTTATAATAACTAGACATCTGGGGGAGTATGTGGTGGTATGGCTTGCATGGATCTATAATGTTTTTTTACTCAGAATCCCATGCAAACCTCAAACTTAGCTTTCAAAAAACACCCCTTTCTCACATTTTTGTGTGGGAAAGTTGTGGGATCACTGAGCCGGCTCAAATTTCCTACCACTCCGTAATCCACTAGGCCTCCTGATAAAAATGTGACCTCACTTGTGTGAGTGGGTGAAGTCCCAGCAACAGGGAAGGTCCAAGGACATATTGTGGAGACATCAAAATGATCCAACACAAAACAAGCTGG
Source organism: Lissotriton vulgaris (assembly GCF_964263255.1). NCBI lineage: Eukaryota > Metazoa > Chordata > Amphibia > Caudata > Salamandridae > Lissotriton > Lissotriton vulgaris. Next base: position 293,354,215 of record NC_141699.1, read on the forward strand.
TTTTGCAAGGAGTCGCATGCATTTTTGGTCCCGGGCTCAGCGGCTATCAAGGGAAACCTACCAAACCTAGAGCTTGCATGGATCCCCCAATGTTTTTTTACTCAGAATCCCATGCAAACTGTTGAACTGCATTTTAAAAACCCACAAGACTCCATTGTGTGTTGCCATGCTCTTGGCAACTTGGTGAAGAACTGCTTTCCATGTCCCCGTTAAAACTTGCACAGCCCTCCCCTCTCCTTGTGGTTGAGCCGATTCCGTGAAGCTGCCTGTGTGCCTCACCCCCCCAGTTGTGTCAAATGTTATGTTATGTTAAAAGAACTTGTTACCGCGCACAGTCACCAATTGGTTTCATGGCGCTCAGAGACAAGTGGAGAGAAGGAGCAGGTGAGTAAGGGACTAATCATAAGCTAATTGGAACAGATAAGTTTTCAGGTTTTTACGAAAAGTGATGTAGTCAGGAGTAAGCCGGATTGAGAGGGGGAAGGAGTTCCAGGTGGAAGGAGCAAGGAAGGAGAAACAGGCACCGCCATGTTTCTTCCGTTTGTACCTGGGGGTGATCAAAAGATTGTGAGCAGAGGACCTGAGATGTCGTGAGGGAATGTGACGGTTGAGGCTAAGAGAAATAAAAGCAGGGGCAAGAGCAGATAGAGATTTGAAAACGGTGCAGCCCATTTTTAAAAAACAGCGGGACGCGACCGGGAGCCAGTGCAGTCTTTTCAACAAGGGCATGACATGTTGGTACTTAGGTTGTTGAAAGACCAGTCTGGCCGCCTGGTTTTGTACCAGCTGAAGCCGATGAAGGTGGTACGCGGGGATCCCCACATACAAGCAGTTCGCATAGTCAATGCGTGAAGTGACCAGGGCCATAATAACAAGTATGAGAGCCTCTGGGGATAAAAACCTTCGGATTTTACCAATTCTGCGTAGGTGATAAAAGCAGGCCGAGGTAACGGAATTGATTTGAGGCCTCATCGACAGGTCACTGGAAATGATGACACCAAGGCTCTTCACGGACTTGACTGGGCAGGGGGGGGAGCCGAGAGCTGGGGGCCAGAAGTTAGGACTCCAAGGGTTTGTGGGCCCACCGGTCAGGACCAACTCAGTCTTGCTGGGGTTGAGCTTCAGCTGGCTGAAGTTCATCCACTCATAGATGGTAAGCATGATCGATTGAAAATTAGAGCAAGAGAGAGGAGAGGGATCGATGGGAAAAATTTGTTGTAGGTCATCTGCATAATTTAAGATGGTGACAGGAGAGTGACGAAGAGAAGCTAGAAGGGGTTGCATGTACAGATTAAATAAAAGGGGGGATAAAGCAGAACCCTGGGGGACACCACAGGAAAGTGATGTTTGGGGGGCAGAGAAAGTGGAGAGTTGAACCGATTGAGAGCGTTGTAGAAGGAAGGACCCAATCCAGGTCAAGGCCAGGCCCTGGATACCCGCATTTCTGACACGGTCAATCAAGATAGCATGATCGACCGTGTCAAAAGCGGCCGACAGGTCTAGTTGCACCAAGGCCTGGGCCAGGTTCTTATCAGCCCCCTGTCTCAGCGCATCCATAACAGCCACAACAACTGCTTCCGTAGAGTGGGCCGGTCTGAAGCCGGCCTGCTGGTCATCTAGGAAGTGAGTTTTTTCACAGAAGGCGCTTAGGCAGCGGGTGACATAGGTCTCCAGCACCTTCCCCAAATAGGGGAGGAGGGAGATAGGTCGATAGTTGCCTAAGACAGCTGGATCAGAGCCGGGTTTTTTAAGGATGGGTACTACAACAGCTTTTTTGAAAGCATCGGGGACAGAGCCTGTAGCGAGAGAATGGTTAAGCAGGTCTAGTGGGGGGCCTGGACAGGCCATGAAAGCATCCCTCAGGATTTGTGGAGGGCAGCAATCGTTGGGGGAACCGGAGCTGACTACATGTAGTAGAGAGATAAATTCAACCAAAGAGATTGGAGGGAATTCATGCAGACAGCAAGGGTTCGAGGGAGGGAGGACACAGACATTAGACGGGGAAGGGGGGGAATATTGTTTTTAATGGTAGTGATTTTATCTATGAAAAATGAATTGAGGGAGTCACAAAGAGCCTGCGAGGTTTGGGGCTGGGCCGTGACGCGGTCAGGGAGGGAAAGTTCAGCTACGATGGAAAAAATATCCTTGGTTTTTGAAGCTGAACTAATGATTTTCTGGGAATAGTAAGAGGATTTGGCCAAAATGATAGGTTGTTTATATAGTTTTAATAGGTCAGTATAAATGTTCTTTAGTGAGGGGTCATAATTTCGCCTCCACCGACGCTCAGCTTGTCTGAGGAGTAATTTATCCACTTTTAGTTGTTCGGTGAACCAGCGCTGCGCGTCATGTGGGCGCTTGGATTTGATGATTTTCATGGGAGCAACCACATCGCTAGCTTGGGTCAGCCATTGATCCAGGGTGGTGGTTTGGGTATTCATATCAGAATTGTCACCGGGGAGTGTGGTTGATAGGATCGAATGGAAATGGGGGATATCGGCATGTTTCCAGTTACGTGCCGAGAAATTCGACACCGGTGGAGGACGGGTGGGCAGAGAGAGTTTCAGTGAGAAAGAGATAAAGGAATGGTCGGGCCAGGTGCAAGGATAAACTAGGGGAGGAGAAATATCCAGGTTTACCGTCCATACCTGGTCGAGAGTGTGGCCTTTATTATGGGTTGCTACAAAAATATGTTGCTGGAAATTGAGGCCACATAGTAAGTCTGTGAATTCAACTGACAGGCACTTTCCTGGTAATCTAATGGCCAGTAGTTGAAGTCACCTATAATCAGAATTCTAGCGGAATTAATGACCAACTGAGAAATAAGATCACCAAAGAGGGATGAGAAAAGAGGCATGTTAACAGGAGGGCGATACACTAAAACACACATAAGACTCAGCTAAATCCTGTCCACCATTGGTAACTCAGCCTGTCACAACTCCTGTGCCCCGTGACCACGCCATCTGGTCAAGGAAGCACAAGGCTGTGCACCATGACCACACCATCGGATCAACGAAGCACGAGGCTGCACCCTGTGACCAAACCATTGAGCAAGGGAGCACGAGGCTGTGGACATTGTGCAATAAGAGACAGATGTCCCCTGGCCACGATTGGACCACAAGACTGACAAAGAACTTGTCAAATGAGGAACTAAGCAAAATGTGGAACTGTGTATTGTGTAAATGAGCGTGGCTAGCGCTATAAGTATGTGTGTGCTGCGGATTGAAGCAGCAGTCTCCGTAGAATTGTCTTTGTACCATTCTGGGACCTCTGTCCTTAGCTCGAGCTAATAAATAACTTACTTCCCTCCACGGCTGGTTGTCCTGGTCTCTTTGGTAATGTATGACTTGAACAAGGAGAACCTGTGGATTCTAAGGTGTGCCCTGCACCCCTGGCTTTGATTCTCCTAGTGGGGGATAGGTCTCCAAAAAGCCGGTTCTACAATTTGGTGCCCAACGTGGGCGTCTTCGGTGGTCATCATCGAGCCTGGTGGTCGTGAGGGGTCCATGATCGATTTCTAAGGGAGGCGCGCTACTACATTGACTAAACAAATTTGTCTTTGTGGGCCCGAGGTCTCCGATCGTGTGATTCATCCTTCCAGTGGGGTACCCGACTGCGGCCCCGACTGAAGCTCCAGTTCTGGTTCCCAATCTTTGGAGATAGAGAGTCGCCGTGTGACGGAAGTTTGATGGTCAGGTAAGAGTGGGAGTGGCCCACTTCTTTGGTGAATTGTATTTTGGTTTTGGTATTTGATTCGACTTTTGCAAAAGCCGAAGCCAAGGAATAAGTACAGTTGTATACTGTAAATATTAGATCTTGCCCTTTGTTGTTTGGAACCAGGATACACATCTAGAGATGCCTGGATTTAGTAAATTCCGTAAATGGTGTTGTTGTTATTGTACGCAGGACTCCGCATTGGAGGAATCTTGTCCGATTCCTCCTTTGGGGACCCCTAATCATGAAGTCTATGCTAAATATGGTGTTCGCCCTATTATGTTTCCTTCACTTTGGCACAGATATACGAAAGGTAGTGCTGAATTACAATGGCCAATGTACGGTTGTTTTGAACCACCTGTATTAGATAATTTAGAGGAAAAGTTGTTTCAAAGAAAAGCTAGACCTGCGATGTTTGATTCCTTTCGGGTTTGGCGCAAGGAGTCCAAACAGAAAGAAATCAAACTCAAAAAGAACGAAGCTAAAGTAATGCGTATGAGTGTAATACATGATAGATTAAATAGAATGCAGATAGATGGATGTTACGTTACAAAGAAGGTCCCCGAAAAGGCCCGGGACAAGGAGGATGACCCTCTCATGTCCTCCATGTTGAACACCCCTCCACCCTACACTCCGGCAATGTATCCGACCCTCAATCCCGCCCAATTGACCCCCGCTACTGCTCCAGTTGCTGCCCCTGCCCATGCCCTGGTTTGTCCAATTCCTCAGCCACTTGTTCACAAAGCCCGACTGTTTAGGCCACTGTACCAATGCAAGTCCACCCTTCTTTTACTCTTGTTGCACCTTCTACTGGTTCCGTACCTGTCCAACCTAATATGCCTTCGACTCCCGTTGCAACCAACCCATTTCTTGTTGACAGTCATGCAACACCTTCCCCCAGTGCAGGACTATTAGCGAATGCATGGTCAGTGGTCCGTGATTATATCCCTTATGCAACTCCGCATAGACCTCTCACTCCCAGACGACGCACCTTACGCAGACTGATAGGTAGTACAGAGGAACAACTCGCTATGAGTCAACAAGCTTGTGTGTGGATGGAAAATAACACTATGTACACCGCTCAGGATATATGGATGACAATGGACCAGTGGACACGCATTCAACAGATTGACATTTTTTGTGAAATATGTGACATACTGATCCAAATGTGGGAGGATTTTGTAGAATTAGGTCCACCCCCAGGTCTGTCTGACCTTCGCAATAAGGTTGAAAAAGGGAACATTCACGGCCCAGCACTATTATGTGATCTAATCACGTTAGTAGCCTACAGAGACTCCTTATCTGGTGTTTCATTAAATAAGGGTTTCCCAATGAGGGAGGTACAGCCTGTTTGGAGAGACCGCGTTGCTGGCGCAGATGGCAATCCTGAAATACCGGCAGGTTTTAGGCAGATGTGGGTCCATGTCCCTTGGAAAAGGTCTGATGTCCTCCAACTTAAAAACCAATTACCTGACCCACGTAAAAATCCAGCAGGTTATTATACGGAATTGACTCAGACACTCCAATCTTGCGTAATGACTTTAGCAGATATAGACATGTTAATGGGACAAGTAGTACCGACTGAAGTATGGTCCAAAATACGCCATAATGATCAGACAGAATTTGGCCATACATGGAAGGAATTTGAGCAATATGACAGAGCTCGAACTGGTGGTGAGAAACCCGATCCCATGATCTTAGACCTTCCGGCCCAGATACTAACTGCCATGAAAAAGATGTTGACACCTCACTGTATCAATTGGGACAGATTAGCTTATTGCAAACAGAAGAAAGATGAAAGTGTCTCTAACTTTTTCACGCACTTTGAAAGCACATTCACCGACTATAGTGGACAGAGCATGACCTTTGAAGGGGGACAGCAACTGTTTGTGGATAAATTTGTGTCCAATCTGTTACCAGAGCTTGGACCGAAACTAAAAATGTCAGAAAGTGCATGGCCCATCTCCACCCCGTCTGGTATTTTGACAATGACCCAGTACTATGAGAATAGGGAGAATGAAGAGCGAGATAGAACAGATAAAAAGACTAAAGACTTAAAGACAAAGGTGTTACTCCAACAAGCATACCCAACCAAGACCCAAAATAGAGATGCCCTTAATTTTCAATGAATAGCTCAGAGACCTGTCCCTGTGACTCCTCGCCCACCGGTGGGACCTAACCAGTGCACTTATTGTCACCAGGAGGGTCATTGGCGCGACGAGTGTCCATTGTTGGCCCAGAACAACTCTGCCCCCACTGACCGCTTCACAGGACAACGTCCCCAGAGAGGATGAGAGCGAGGCGGACCTAGAACACAGTTACAGGACAGGCGCTCCCTTATGCAAGAGAATAAATTTGATACTGCTAATTATGAGGACCGTAATTATTTTACTGAGGATTATGAGCCTGAAGAAGGGACAGGGTTCATGTCCCACTAGGATTGCCAAGGGCAAGAGAAGGGACCCGTGCCTATTCCTGTTGACCAAAAGGGACCGTATGTTCATGTTACAACGCTGGGCACCACGGAAAAATTCTTGGTCGACACTGGTGAAACAAAAAGTTCTATTGCTAGGTCCAAAGTCCCTAGGGCCCCCTTGTCTGGTGCGAATAACATTTCTGTAGGGTTTTCTGGCACCCCAGTATCTAGCCCCATTTCACAACCACTGGAACTAACGATAGGACCCTACACAATTGATTCCCCTTTGGTTTTGACTTCTACATGTGGTGAAAATGTGTTGGGTTTAGATCTATTGAAAAGATTACATGCAACAGTATACTGTGCTCCTAATGGGGTTTACATCAGCATGTGTCCCCCTACCACATACCCAGTATATTTTGCCTCTCTAGATCCCATTCCCCAGGAACTTCAGACTGTCCCTCCTGCTCTTTGGGCCCAAGATGATACTGATGTTAGCCTTTTGTCCATACCCCCTTTTTCTGTTACCCTGAAGGAAAATGCTCGCCCTCCCCGACTTCCCCAATACAAAATACCCAAAGAAGGGGAAAGGACATTACTCCAGATCAATTCTAGACTTGCTGACATGGGTGTGGTTGAAGAGACAAGAGGAAATGTGTGTAATAGCCCAATTTTGCCTGTCCTAAAACGCACCGATCCTTCTAAGCCCCCTGTTTATCGTTTTGTCATTGATTTACACGAGATAAACAAAATAGTAGTACCACAGTTTCCTGTGGTCCCAGATATCACCACCCTACTTACTATGGTTCCCCCGACTGCATGTTTTTTCTCTGTCATTGACTTAAAAATGCCTTCTTTAGTACACCCGTTGATGAACAGAGTTGGGATCTTTTTGGATTCTCATTGGCAGGACCGGGTTTCCGGTTCTGCAGAGCTCCACAAGGATATACAGAGAGCCCCTCAATTTACATTCAGGCCCTTAAGGGCCAACTTGATTCCCTGACCCTACCCCAAGGTACTGCACTACTCCAGTATGTTGATGATTTGCTTATAGCGGCAGATACTGAGGCATTATGTAAAGAAGCTACAATGAAATTGCTCCTGCATCTGGCACAGTTCAATCACAAAGTTTCCCTCTCCAAACTCCAATATTGTCGACATGAGGAGACCTACTTAGGTCATCTCCTGTCGAAGGAGGGACGCCGCCTCACCCCTGAACGAATACAAACAATCAGTAAGATGCCCCCACCAAAAACGTAGAAAGAGGTACGTGCTTTTATTGGTATCACCTCCTACTGCCGCCAGTGGATACCCAATTTATCTTTACTCATTAAACCTTTATTGAGCCTCACACTTACCCCCTAATTATCAGAAACCCTTCACCCTTTTTGTACACAAGCATAATGGTTGCGCATTGTCAGTGCTAACACAGTGTTTTGGTGACAGACAACGCCCCTGTGCATATTTTTCTGCAGTTCTAGATCCCGTAGCCCGTGCACTACCGAGTTGCTTGAGAGCAGCAGCTGCAGCTGCCATATCCATTCGCCAATCTGCTGGCCTGGTCCTTGACACTGCACTTATAGTTATGGTTCCTCACACAGTTGACACTTTAATAAATAGGATAAAAACACCACACCTTACTAGTGCACGTTTGTACGGATATGAATTGACTCTCTTAGCCAGTCACATCACCATCCGCCGCTGCACTGCAATCAATCCAGTCACATTGCTACCCTTTGTTAATGATGACACTAGTCCTGATCCACATGATTGTGTCCTCCCGAAGGAGGAAGAAACTAAAGGCTGGGTGGATTTAACTGACACACCCCTAACTGACCCTGATGGTACCCTGTACGTGGATGGTTCTTGCTTCAAACTTCCTGATGGCAGCACAACTGCTGCCTATGTCATCACCACGTTACAGACAGTAGTAGAGAGTGAGAGAATACCTTACCAATCAGCCCAGGCTGCTGAGTTAGTGGCACTAATCAGAGCTTGTGAACTAAGTACAGGGATGGCCGTCAATATCTACACTGACAGCCAGTATGCCTTTGGCGTGGCCAATAATTTTGGGCGACTATGGGCTGAGAGGGGATACTTTACTTCTCACTGCACTAAGATACAGCATGGTCATCTGGTCAGCAGGCTGTTAGAAGCATTGACTCTTCTTCCAAAATAGCTGTGATCGAATGTAGCGCCCACAAGAAAGTAACTGATGACACAGGAAGGGGTAATGCATTTGCTGACCAGCCTGCAAAGGCAACAGCTAAAGATGTCTCTGCCCATATGTATGTAGCTGGCCCCTCAAACTGGGTACCGGAGAATGGGATGCACAAGGACACTATTGAGAATGTGAAGGAAATACAGGCAGAAACAACTAGAGAGGAAAAGGCTCTCTGGGAAGAGCAAACAGGCCTATTAAATGAGAATGGCTGTTGGACGGATCTGTCTGAACAACAGCGATGGTTGTTACCCAATGCCTTTGTTTTGCCAGTGGTCACTATGGCTCATGGCCCAGCTCACATTAATGCAAAAGGCATTTGCAAATTGCTAGCTCCGGTATGGCAAAACAAACACATCCCAAAATATGCTGAGAGGTTAGTCAGGCATTGCATGATTTGTTTGATGCATAACCCCGGAAAAGGCACACCGACACCTGCTGGGAATTTTGCACCCCCATGTTATCCCTTCGAAGTGCTTCAAATAAATTACATACAGATGGAAAGATGCAATAATACCTGATATGTCCTGGTAGTTGTGTGTGCCTTTAGTAAGTGGATCGAAGCCTACCCCCTCAAGGACAACACTGCTATAAGCACTGTCAAAATATTGTTGAAGGAATTTTTAACCAGATTTGGAATACCCAGAATTATCTGGAGCAACAATGGAAGCCACTTTACAGGGGAAATAATGAGGAAAGTGTGTATAGGGATGGAGATCAGACAGAAATTCCATTCCGCCAATCACCCCCAGTCAGCAGGTTTGGGTGAGCGCCACAATGGAACACTGAAATTAAAAATGGCAAAGATCTAGGCTGACACAGGACTGTCTTGGCCGGACGCCCTGCCCCTTGCCCTCCTATCAACTAGAGCAACGGCACATTCCCGAACCAGACTGTCTCCTTACGAAATAGTGTGTTGGCCCGCAAATATTTGGGAAGTACCCCGCCCCAAGAAATACTCTGACATTGAATACCCGTTGTTGATTGATTATTTACATGAATTGACCAATAACTTACGTCTCATTCATCGTCAGGTACAAGATATCCTGCCACCCAAACCAAAGGGCCCTGGTCACACGACACAGCCCGGGGACTGGGTTTGCATCCGGAACTTCCAGAGAACAAAGAACTTGGAGCTGAAGTAGAAACCGCCCCAGCAAGTGTTGCTGGCGACCAGGTCTGCAGTGTAGGTGGCAGGAAGAAAAAACTGGGTCCACGGAGTGCATTGCAAGAAGGTGCCTCTACCTCTAACATACAACCAGTGGGTCAAGGAAGGCCTGGGAGACGACAAATGCAAAAAGGTCCCGCGCTTTGTACCCTTCAGTGACGCCTACATTGCCTGGGCTTCATCTGAACGAGAGAACGATGACATCCTGCAATCTGCCGTTCCTACGCATCTGAGGTTGCGGGACACTCACAGCCAGAGCCTTTGTTTCCAGATCAGACAATGCCCAGATCTACCCGGTACAACCTCCGACCCAAAAAAAAGGACTGAAGAGACAAAGGTCTCTGCCCTCTGCTTGACATGGTCCGACAAATCGCTGCAGGGCTGTGATACACCGGCCCATTTTTATTTTTCTCTTTGACCGGAGCCGGTACAGCGGACCGGAACGTGCCAATAGGGCTGCCGGAATCAATGACCGGTGAAGCAACCACCAATCACAGGCAGCAACTAGGGAAGACCAAGTGAAGCAGATGATGAACAAAATGAACCCTGAAAGCTTGAAGAGCAAAGAAACAAAGAAACAAGAGTACATGAAGACAATATGTGGCCTGTACTCGATCAGTCTAATCATACTAATGACTATCTCACTGGGACTGGCCTGCCTCGGATGGGTAATACACGCTGCCCTTGCAGCACCTGAGCCTACTGCCTCTACAGAATCGCCTCATCAGCATGTGTCATTACCCACCCATGAGAAAAACAGAAGGACAGGTTTCTTTAACAACACTTTCATTCAAATGCTGCAGCAGCACCAGCTTGTGGTGAACACAACAAACTGTAGGGCATGTGGGTTGCTGCCCCATACTGCACGATATGAACAGGGGAACCCAATATACCCTTGTAGGCTTGGGCATTGAACGTTTGAGGTCAAATGTATGCTACAAGGGACTTAATTCAAAACAGCAGTAAATAACAATTGGGAGTAGTACAAAAGTATCGTCCTCCAGTGAATCAAATTTGATATCACACAAAAAAAGCTAGAGCATATCAAGCTAAACATGGAAGGAAAGCAAGGAGAAAAACACGGAGAAAGTAAATTATATGTCAAAATTTGTGTGATATCAAATTTGATTCACTGGAGGACGATACTTTTGTACTACTACCAATTGTTATTTACTGCTGTTTTGAATTAAGTCCCTTGTAGCATACATTTGACCTCAAACGCCCCATACTGCAAGCACTAGGATGTCCCTGATTCCTGCTCCATTTTCTCAAGCTGGCTCGGCCTACGGCTTGTACATTGTGTTCTTTGATGCATTCTATTCAGGTGACACATCCACACGATCCCTGGGGAAGATCAGTAGCAGACAAGCCTTATGCCACATCGTAGCTGCGGAGTGGCCAAGCATGGATAAAGATTTAGCAGAAAAGAACGAATATGAGAACAATCATGGGTCCTTCTATCCATCGAACATTTACAATGGTGGGGGAAAGAAAAGACTGCCACCTATCAGAGATCTCCCTGTCTACCCATATCCCGGAAAATACTGCATGAAGAACACTGAAACAGTATGGGTGGGAGAAAGTGACTGTGCCTACACACTCCAGCTCAATGGTTCGACTCTCCCAGCGCTGGTGTTCTCACTGAATACGTACTTTGTGTGTGGGAACAAGGCCTTAACCTGGCTGCCCAAGTCCTGGGCAGGCACCTGCTACATTGCTTGGTTGCTCCCCCCCACCTACACAGCCGATGCAAAACACCACATCCACAAGAGAGGTGTGGTTGATACTGAAGACACAGCTAGCCAAGAATTTGGTGACTTTGCTAAAGGGTTCCTCCTCTTTTGGGGCCCTATGGTCAATAGCCGCAATCTCCGACATCTGACCAGGGTGGTAGAGGCCACCATCAACGCAACTGCCAGTGCTCTCAGTAACATCACGGCTGAACTTCAAGCAGACCGCCTCATGACTTTGCAGAACAGAGTGGCACTTGACATAGTGCAGGCGGATCGTGGAGGAGTCTGCACATTGATCAAAACAAGTTGTTGCATCTACATCCCCGATAATGCACCAACAGTCTATCAAGCAATCCAGAAGCTCCACAAGATTGCTTCCAACATCCATCAGGATGAGGGTTTATGGTCCCTGACAGGCTGGTTTTGGAGCATGGTATCTAAGTGGGGATGGAAGATAATGATTTTCATTGCAATCCTTGCTGCCGCATTGTTCTCTTGCTGCCTCTGTGTTCAATGCATGCCCGCGATGTGTGGGCTCTGTGCCACCCTTTTGGCACACAAACAAGTGAATCCACACCATCACAATGCCATGATGATGATCGAGAAGGAGGTCCAGGAAATGATGGACATTGACCTGGATGACGACTGATTGTTGCCTCTGCATGGCAAAAGGAGGGACTGTTGAACTGCATTTTAAAAACCCACACGACTCCATTTTGTGTTGCCATGCTCTCGGCAACTTGGTGAAGACTGCTTTCCACGTCCCCATTGAAACTTGCACAACCCTCTCCGCTCCTTGTGGTTGAGCCGATTCTGAGAAGCTGCCTGTGTGCCTCACCCCCCCAGTTGTGTCAAAGACTCAGCTACATCCTGTCCACCGTTGGTAACTCAGCCTGTCATAACTCCTGTGCCCCGTGACCACGCCATCTGGTCAAGGAAGCACGAGGCTGTGCCCCGTGACCACACCATCCGATCAAGGAAGCACGAGGCTGCACCCTCTGACCACACCATTAAGCAAGGGAGCACGAGGCTGTGGACATTGTGCAATAAGAGACAGAGTTCCCCTGGCCACGACTGCACCACAAGACTGATGAAGAACTTGTCAAATGAGGAACTAAGCAAAATGTGGAACTGTGTATTGTGTAAATGGGCGTGGCTAGTGCTAGAAGTATGTGTGTGCTGCGGATTGAAGCAGCAGTCTCTGTAGAATTGTCTTTGTACCATTCTGGGACCTCTGTCCTTAGCTCGAGCTAATAAATAACTTACTTCCCTCCACGGCTGGGTGTCCTGGTCTCTTTGATAATGTATGACTTGAACAAGGAGAACCCGTAGATTCTAAGATGTGCCCTGCACCACTGGCTTTGACTCTCCTAGTGGGGGAGAGGTCTCCAAAAAGCCGGTTCTACAAAACCGCAAACTTAGCTTACAAAAAACACGCTTTTCTCACATTTTTGTGTGGGAAAGTTGTGGGATCACTGAGCCGGCTCAAATTTCCTACCACATAGTGTTTCCCAGGTTTCTAAATTAAAATGCCACCTTGCTTGTGTGGCTGGGCTGAGTGTCCGCGACAGGGAAGGGCCCTAAACATATTGTGGAGGCATCAAAACAATCCATCACAAAACAACCTGATTTTGCAAGGGGGTCACCGGCGTTTTTGGTCCTGGGATCGGCGGTTATCTAGGGAAACCTAGCAAACCTAAAGATTTCTGAAAACTACACACCATGGGGAGTCCATGGAGGTGTGGCTTGCGTGGATCCCCGAATGTTTTCTTACCCAGAATCCAACGCAAACCACAAGTGAAGCTAAAGAAATCTAATTTTTTCACATATTTCTGTTTGGGATCACCGCGCCGGCACAAATTCTCTACCACCCAGCGTTTCCCTTGTTCTTCCAAGTAAAATGATACCTCACTTATGAGAGTGGATGAAGTGCCTGTGGCAGGGAAGGGCACAAAAATGTGTAGAGATTGAGAGGATATCACACCATGTTGGTAAGAGTAAATTATTTTTTATATGTTTTTAGGCTGACTCTGCTTTAGACACCCACACAAGTGAGGTATCATTTTTATCGCAAGGCCAAGAGGAATGACTGGCACGCGGTGGCTGACAGCTTTATGGCTTGCATTATGGAAATTAGCAGGTGAAGAGAGAGCACTGCCTCAAAATTAACGTGACAAAACAGAGATCCTGGTTTTCAGAATGGATAGCTTTATTTGGCCAATCAATGGTGGGCAGAAACTTGCAGTACTTTGCTATTCCAGCAGCTGAGGCCAAAAATCTGGGTGTGATGTGAGATAACACCTCGACTTTCGAAGCCCAGGTTAATAGAACAGTGAGCTTCTCCTTCTGGATCATTAAGATCTTGAAGAAAATCATGCCTTTTCTCCCTAAAGAGCTTAGGGTGTCAGTTGTCATCCCTCTTATTACATCTCTATTGGACTACTGCAATGCCTTTTATCTTAATATCAACCAGTACTCACTAAATATGCCCCAAATTATCCAAAATGATGCAGCCTGATTAGTCCTACGGCTGCCAAAATACTTCTCAGTCAGGGAGGGATTGAGATCCCTACACTGGTTGCCAGTTCAGAGGCGGGTGTCTTTGCCCTTTGCTTGGCTCATAAGGTTCTCCATCTACATGGGTTGACTTATCTTAGGATGGCCTTTAATCGGTATGATGTTACTAGGCCTCTCAGATCAGTTGAACTTAGTAAGGTGGTGGTACCTAGGTGGAGGAAAGCTAAGTTGAGGGAACAGTTCTTCACAGTTGCGGCTGCCAGGTTCTCTACGGGACCACATTAGGAGGTTAAACTTGTACCTGATATTTCACAGGCAGGTGAAAACATGGCTATTTTAGAAGTAGTACTCCCTTGGATGTTACTTGGTGGCTGAGGTTTTCTCTGCCTTGGGTTCTCACCTTTCACATGGTTCTCTTCCGTTTTAGAGCTTTGATTTCTCCTAGTGTAACGGCTCTATAAATGCTACAATTACAATTAAATGCGTCTCTCCTAGTAGTCTGAACCTTTCTATCTTACCTATCCTCTTCTTCAACAGAAAATGCATTTTAAGCACATATATATCTCATCATGGAACATTTAGAGACTAATCTTTGTTGTATTTAAATATTGTGATTTGCACTATCTCTGCTCTTTGTCGACTTTCTGATTACATGGCCTTAGACCAAGATGTAGTCTCAATAATTAAGTGTTTTGTGGAAAGACGCCTAGCACTCTTCTAGTGCTGAGATGGTACTTCTTACACTACATCAGCCCTCTCACTTCACCCATGGCCTTTTTCCATTGCTGGGTCTCTGAGTTTTTAAGCATAATGAGTCAGCTCTAAGGACACATGAGCACAGAGTTTGATGAACGATAAAGAGTAATAAGCACACAACAGCTACCCATTTATATACCTTCGTTTAGCAGAAAGATACCATATAATATGAAATTCAGCAGTCATGGAGGCAGGTTTCGGTCTATATATTTATCTCAAAATGATAGGTATCAGTTCATTATGGGAAAATATTGCCTTTGAGGAGTCCTGATGATGGTTTGTAAATTTCAGATCCTTGATATGACAATATAAGTGCATATTACATATATAATTTGCTATTTTGTTTTTTTATTGCATTTTTATTTTGAGATAGTTTTCTTGAAAAAGCTGTTTTTGAAGCTGACAATGAGCATTGTTTACAATTAGAATATTCAATTTTTGTTTCCCTTTCATGAATACATTTTTGATAAAACATAAATTGTGATGTATTAAACTTTTTCAAATGCAAACAATTTAGTGCATAATTAGTCACCTAGTGTCCCATGCTTTGTTGTTCCGGTGGTGGCCCTTGCCATGGTGGGAGTTGTATTGTTGCAAGTAATAACTATTATCCTGATATTACCAAGCAAGCGGCACCTCCAGAACAACAAAGCAAATCTATAGGGTTAAGGAGGAGGTGCCTCCCCCTCCCCCCAGGTCCCCTCTCACCTCCACCATCACTACCACTATCAGTTCAGTTCAGAAGCTTTTATTCGATTTGTAACCACTATCATTAGCTCTGCCATAAGCAGGCACTAAGATGCTGAGACCTTTTGCCACATATCTATAATGGAAAAATTAACAGTAAAAGTCCCAGCAGGATTAGCATGATAAGCGATGTTGACTGAAGCAACAATACTAAGTGAAAGCCACATTCATGATATTTATTTATTTATTTTGAAAGTTTTATATAGCGCAAACAAGATCTTTGCAGATATCAGAGCGCTTTACAAAGCAGGGAATACCTGAGAACGGTTGACAGCTGTGACTTACCCCTTCTTAGTTAACAGACACACTCAGGTTCTCAACCCTTACTTTACAAAACCTTTAGTTTTTACTGTATGTCATTTTATGCGACTTCTCTGTACAATGTGATATCTGTTTATATCCTTATGGAGACGAAGCCCCCCAAAACAAGGCTTCATATGAGGACTCATGAATGGTGTGCTCAAATATGACTCAGTTCTAACTTACCTGAAGGCTAAGCATCTACTTGTGCTGACCTCACTTTCTGCACCCGCTGGTTATCAATAGGGACATATGAAAACTTACGAAATTAGGCACACACCTCACGGAGCACGACGATTACCCACAGGGACATAGCAGCACCTTTCACCACACACACTGCTTATGTATAGGAAAGTAAAAGCACTCCTCCACTGCATACATTCACATTACCTAGTCGGTGACAGGGGCCTCCCTTGCTGCAAGTACAGAATACCTGCAGGAAATCGCAGAACCCATACACTGCACACTTTAATTTTTAAAGGGTTATGGGACCATGGGCCGCTGCCTCCCAATGCTTCTGTTCCACTATTGGTCAGGCAGGGTCGGACTGAAGATCAAAATTAGTCCTGGCAAAAATGGTCAAATTAGCATCGCACTTCAGGGGGCCATGACTAGAAAGGGCAAATGTTGGGCATGCCTGGGTCCTGGCAGCCTAGCATGCTCTACAGATAGACTCCCAGTGTATAGCCCACGGTGAAAATTCCATAGTGGGAGAAAGGCCAATTTCTGTACATTGCAGAGAAACATTTGCAAAAGGGAATATAAGCGCCCCTCAGTCCAGACACTGATTTTCTAGAGGTTGACAGCAGCCTCCTTTTCAGCGCATGGTGAATATCCACAGGAAAACAAGATCACCCCCATACCGCCCACTACAATCATCAATTGAGAATTAGAAGCACCCCCTTTAAGCACCCTTTAAGAACTCACAGACTATGAAAAAGCCCCAAGAAGCTCACCCTTACGGCCCACACCAAACAGCAACAGAGAAATAGACGCACCCCCCTTCATATTTACGCCCTGATCATTAACAGAGAGACATTTCCCCTTACTGCACAGACAATGTCAAACTGCACATCTCGTCGTGTTTCCGGCTCCTTTGAAAACATGTTAGGTTGATGAAAGTTTAAGTGAAAGGGGCACTTAAGTCGTTCTGCAGAAGGATCAGGGGCTGCCTGGCTGTCCTGTCTGGTGCTGCGGAGACAGGGAAGGGATGTGCTGAAAGCTGAAAGCAATGCAGCCCCAGTGCCAGACTCCCTTGCCTTTTCCCTGTTTGATGCAAAAGTATTTAAAAAACGAGCCTGACTGTTTCCCCTCGTTGATAAAATAATCCAGTTTGCTGTTTCAGACAAGCATTTGTCTCCAGCCTTTCGGACGCTCTCCCCTTGGGGAGCGTAAATTGATTTAACATGTAATCCGGTTTGTGGTTCCTGCCTGTCGTGTGTTCTGACACATCCCGCCAGAGACAAGAAACAGGGGGAAGGAGAGGGGGCGATTCTGAGGATAAACGAACAAAAAAACAGAGAAAAACACCCTGCGTGCTTGGGCGTAAGATCCCAGAAGGCTGTGCTTGTTCTCTTATCAGGAGGCGAGGAGCGCGCCGGAGCCGGGCGCGTGGAGGCAAAATGGCAGCCTACGCGACAACAAGCAGCATGTGTTCCCTAAAGTGTAACACAATCCTCTCATGGATTCTAGAACAGAAGGGTACAATTAGCAAACCTCAAATTTCCTGAACATGGAAATGCTAAAGGCTTAAGGATGCTTAGGCCTTGCAATGCAATCCTGGAAAATGAGGGGAAGCAGGTGCACACCTGTGAAAAATGATTACAGATCATTTGTGGTAACATGGTCACCTTCCTGCCTCTGTGACTTAGGGTGCGGACCCTGTAACTGGACTGCACTCATTATCTGCAGCTGTGTTAGGTTAGGGTTCTAAGCTGATGGCAGAATATGCACATTTCTCCTAAGCACTTCATGAAGGAATTGAGAAACAAAAGAGAGTGATATAGAGAGAAGACATGTATTGCTCATGGAGTTGTTCCTCCAAGTTGATGATACAGGGGACTATCTTAGCCAAGCTAGCACCTAACCTAGTGGGTTAATC
Source organism: Lissotriton vulgaris (assembly GCF_964263255.1). NCBI lineage: Eukaryota > Metazoa > Chordata > Amphibia > Caudata > Salamandridae > Lissotriton > Lissotriton vulgaris. The sequence continues at coordinate 293,371,885 of NC_141699.1, forward strand.
CATCAACCCACTTTCACAGCACACAGCGAGAATACTGACCACTGCACCCCAACTGTCCCAAGAAAAAAATGGAGCCTTCTGTGGACGAAATCCATAAAACCACTCAGGCAATGAAACCTACCAGACCTTTCGACTATCCCATTCCCTCCCCCCTACTGAGAGATCTACCAATCCGTCACTCCCTTATGGACGAAAATCGTAAATGCATCTCTCCAGCAAGGATCCCTCCCAGAATGCTGGAAGATGGGCCAAGTATCTCCCCTGCTAAAAAAAAAAAACAGGCACTGACCAGAAAAATGTAAACAACTTCTGTGCCCCACCACACATTAACGATAGCAGACTAAGAACATTGAGGGCCTGATTCACAAAGGGGCCCCACACTTGTGGCAGAGGCCCTACACTTGTGGGAAGTCTCCGCACTTGGGACGGAATCCCTGCAATGAGAATTCTCATTGCGGAGATTCCGCCTGGTGTGCGGAGACTAACCCTCAACGGCGGGGCCTCTATCACAAGTACGGAGGCCCTTTGTGAATTCTCTCACTACAAGTACCAAATTCCATGGGGTGCTAGCAGCTGTGGCAAATAAGGTAAGTGCCAATATGTTGAGTAGTGTGCTGCCAAATCTACAAAACACAAACCTGAAATGATCCCTGTAGATGTGCTCCTCGATTTTTGACAGCTATTAAACAGAAATTGGTTAAAGGACCAGCATGGTGTAATTCTCACCATCAAAAGGTATGACTATATTTTCTGATCAGTGCCATGAAGCACAATAATGTTTCCAGTAATTACCGAGCAATAATAGAGTCCATAAATCAGTTGAAAATTATTTCAGGATTTCACAATGAGATTTCAGGATGCCACTCCCCCAGCTCCTCCCACTCTTTAACAGTTTTAGGCCTAGCATTGAACACACAAGCACCAGAATGATTGGCGAAGTGCTATCTGCTGTGTGAAATAAAGAGAAAGTGCCAAAATGTTGAGGAGTGTGCTGCCAGAATCTGCAATAGCTAAACTGAGTGTCCAGTGAGGGAGCTGGCATGGATAAGAGGTGTAAACTGAATATGTTCATGTTTGATGATAAATTCTCTTAGAAGATTAGAAAGTATGGATGGAATTCAATTTTCAAGGCGAGGAGGAAAGATGATACAGACTATGGTAAAAGAACAATGGTCTGGACGGTAAACGGCCCTGACTGCCCTATATCGACGCCATGTTTCAAAAAAATGTCAAGAAGATACAACGAGATGATCTTATATCAGGAAACAAACCTCCTGACGATTCACATTTAAAAAGAAGCAGCAGGTGTGAAGATTGTGTACAGAATGTGTAAAAGAAACGTCACACATATAAGACTGCGGAGCACAGAGTAAGTTAAATGTGCAGTTGTCAGAACGTGCAGTCTCTACTCTCAGAAAAAACTCAAACAACATAAGTAAAATCAAATCTAGTGCTGTGCAGCTGATGACATTTTTTTTAAACTCTTACATGTACAAAAGTGGCAATACACTTGCAGAATCAAATCAGGTTAAACCTGCGACAGGATCAATGCATAATTTAAGTATGTACATCACTCACACATTGAAGACCCCAACAAACCTGCAAAGAATGTTAAACCCATCTGTAAGACTTGGTGTAAAACATAAAACTTGGATGGACACTTGAATGGTCAATCTGTCCTTTCCTTTGCTTGCATTGCAATCTATCCCTTTTGTGTGCAGGACCATCTCAGTTGAAATCTTTAAAGCAACATCCCTTCTCCACTACAGAAGAGAGCTCAAAACGAATCCCATCAAGCAATACCATGTCACTATTTAATGTCTTCGTTACTGGGCTACATGAGAAAATGCTACCTTGGAGTCTACTTACACCAATATGTTGGCCCACCCGACCTCTCACTGACACCTGGCCCCTGCTTGCTGCCACTACTCAGGTGCCCCACCCTCCAACCTGACTTTCCTTTGCTGTTATTTTACCTTACAGAACAGCTCATTCCCATTGCAAACACACCACCTCTCTCCTGCCTAGTGCTTGAACCTTTGCTGCCCCTATCCATCCTCCACTCTATCATGCTATCCAGCAGTGAACTTTGTCTTCCCTATGCTTCATCCTGAAAGAGCATCTCCCTTTATACATCCGCATAGTCCTTCTCTGTCAATTTCCAATCCCCGTTGTGGTGCTGAAGTCCACCCACTTAAGCCCTCATACTTTGCAGATCCGAGTGCTCCTCCGCCTCGCTCTTCATAGTGTACCCCAGCTCCGTTTACTTTCCCCTGCCCAAAACCCTTATCTTCTTCCTTATATTACTCTAGTCTACATCATCTCTTCTAGCCCCAGCAAGGATCTCCAAAGTCGTTCTGACTAGCAATTGAGGCCAACATTTCTGTGACTAATTGCCCATGAAAATGAAAGCAGCTGAGGTAGTAAGAAGGATTTACCTTCGTGGAAAGTAAAATTTACCTCCACCACAAAAAAACATTTATGAAAGCATCAACTAATTACAATCAGTAGGCAGTGTTTGGTTAAACTGGACCTAGTTTAGGGTAGCCTGGGATTTGGCCCCATATTGAGGATACTTATTCCCCCCTCTCTCAGAGTTCTGGTACTGAGCTCCAGGGGTTGTAGTTTTCTGGGTAACTCTGAACCCCCCCCCACCCCCACTGCCCAACTTGGAAATTGGAATTCACAATGGCAGTCACTAATTCCACACCCAATTCTCCTTATTATTTCTAATGTTTTCCTCGTGTTTTTACCTGTAAAATCCACTTGAATCCAGCAACCAAATTCTCTGGGTGAAAGACATAAGATCCAGGAGTTACAGTGCGTCTTCACCCCTTTAGAATTACTGGTTAACTTTTAAGGAGGCCAACAGTGGACTAACATTATGTAACTAAGTTTAGACATCTATGGCAGGGCAGTCATTTGGAAACACTTTTCTATAAACTAGAGGATTCTGCAAAATTGTTTTAACATCTGTGCTTTTTGCCAACATGGGCCTTCCCCAAAATGATACTCAGAACCTCCAGAGTATGCAACCCTAGGTGACAAAAGTCTCCTAAACTGAAGGAAAACCTGCTACATTCCTTCCACCCTAACTCAATCCACTTCCTTCCAGTGGAGCAGGGGGTGAGATTCTCTGTGTTAACCACTGGAATATCTGGGGAAAGGTTAGCAACTAGCTCTAAACTAGAGACACACCCAAAACTTTGGATTGACTGGATGTACCATGTTACTCCGCATACTATTACAACTACCTACCGTTACAACGCGACCATTACAACGCATACCATTACAACGCATAGCGCTTTGAGGTGCTGGATAGTGGTAAGTATAATTTACTATTCTAACTCCAGTCCCCGTGGACCCTAGGGAAGGTGTTGGATAGTAAATTATACTTATTCCCTATCCTAGAGCGCCCCCCAGCGCAATGCGTTGTAATGGTATGCGTTGTAAAAGTCGCGTTGTAACGGTAGTGCGTTGTAACAAATGCGTTGTAACAGGTGTATACCGATTGACTGGAACATAAGCTTTCCAAAAAACCACGAGTGTGCAACAGTGCAAAAACTTTTTTTGTAATTTTGTTTCCGATTCCCTTTGGAATATTTTTGAAACTTCTTAAAGGCCGCAACTATTTTCCGTTGCTACCGAAGCGTCAACATTCTGACTTTTGCATCACTGCATGCTGCACATACATTTATTTAACATCAGAAAGGTTCTGCATTAGACATACATACTTTTGAGAAGCCAGTGAGGCGCTAAGAATCACCGAAATCCGAATTCGGTTGCCCACAATGCAAACCTGTGATTTCGAGATGTGCTGTAATTCTGGGCCCTCGGGTATTCCCAGGGCACATGGCACCAGACAAAACCATTATGGTGAAGACGCTGACCATTCCACCCACTCGCACGTCTAATGCCTGTCATTACTGGGAGCAGCAGACAGATGGCGCCTCTCTTTAACTGATCCCCAGAGAGCAGAGCAGGCCATTTGTCAAAATCTATGTCCTACCCAGCGGCCTGAGTGAGACTCCCCCCTGGATTACTGTTTGCCATCGTAATAAGTGGCTTATCGTTGAAGTGCGCATGCGTGGTAGAAAAAGAGCGTTACCATTGAAGTGCTTGTGTGCTAGAGTCAGAGAGATCTAGTGAAGTGTATTTTCAAAGAAATCCGAGAGATAAAACTAAAGTCGATGCAGGAACTTGTGAAATAGCGCTGACACGTGACTGAAGTGTCTATCTATGGAAATGGGAGAGCTACCACGGATATGCCTGCTTGAGTGAAAGAGAGAAATACCGCAGAAGTGTATTTGTGTGGGACTGAGATGCTTCTAAAGTGTCAGTGTGTAGAAGACTGTTGTTACAGAAGTGTATGTGTGTAGAAAGGAGACACCGCTGAGAGTATGTCTTATAGAAAGAAGACAACACGGAAGTGTCTGTGTGTAGAAAAGAGAAGTCCTTGAATTGCACTTGTCTGCGAAGGATACACTACTGACGTGAAGTGGCTGTGTGTAGGAAAGAGATGTAACTAACTCACCATAAGTGACTGTATTGAGGAATGAGAGCAGTGACACTGAGGTATATGTGCAGCAACGGATGAAAAGTATTTGAACTGTCTGTTTTTTTTTTTTTTAATTGCTTTCATTCGCTTTATAATAATACAGAAACACAAAATAAGCAGTCATAGTGATTTATGTGCACATTTCACAATTTACAGTAACTCATAATTTAAAAATTCAAATACGATATAAATGTCTCGACGCATTTTAATATCTGCGCAGTGCATTCGTTCCTTTGAAACATAGTCCATCTTTCTTTCTTACTTTCCTCCGCTTGCTTGTCCACATATCACACTGTGGAGATTCCTGGCCTTCCCAGTGTTCAGTGATGTAGCCCGAGCTACTAATATGGCAACGAAAAGGCATTATTTATTATTCTATACAATACCTATTTTTCTAGAACAAGCCCAAAATATCAATGATTCCGTTGGAATTATAGACAGTTGTAGAATATTATCGATAGGAATAAATAAATATAGAACATAAATAATATTGTAATAGTTGCCAGTTGAAAAACATGTGATACCATGTGCCTACGCAGTTGCATCTTTGAAATCTATTTTAATGTTGGGGTGACCGTACATATAGCTGCATTCTCCTAAATGTGGGACCACTTAAAGCTACATGATTGAAGGGTTTTGCTTCTTACCACATTTACTTGCTTAGGTCAGGATTCTAGCTTGCTTTCCACCTGTCCAACACCCCATCTACCCTTGACTCTTGTGTGGGGTTAGTGCAAGAAAGGTGAGTGTTATAGAATAAGGATTTCTAAAACACTGCGTGAATATGCTAGCTCTGTCTTCAGAATTTTAATGATGAAATGTAATGGGTTGGGGTCCTTTTAAATGTTTCAATTGTTAAGTGTGTTTTTTTTAGAATGTGTTATGGACAAATGTCTAAATAAACTTGTTTCTGAAACTGAACCTATCTTCAGAAGGCTCTTTAATTCTGCTACATTTTCCTTATAAGAAAATCGATGCCAACTATCCCGAGATGTGATTCCATTGAATGAGTTTGAAATGCAGTCAGTGTCAGTGTATAAGATTGGTATCTGTGTCTGTTTCTAACCATGATAGGTGCCAATGCAGTCAATGTCTCTGTACATAAATCATAGATACCAATCCGGCCAGTGTCTGTGTACACGAATGACAGATACCAATGCAGTCAGCATCTGTGGGTAAGAATGATATTTACCAATGCAGTCAGTTTCTGTGTGTAAGAATGATATTTACCAATGCAGTCAGCATCTGTGTGTAAGAATGATATTTACCAATGCAGTCAGTTTCTGTGTGTAAGAATGACAGATAACAATGCAGTTAGTGTCTGTGTGTAAGAATGATATTTACCAATGCAGTCAGTGTCTGTGTGTAAGAATGATAGATACCAATGCAGTCAGTGCCTCTGTGTAAGAATGATAGATACCAATGCAGTCAGTGTCTGTGTGTAAGAATGATGGATACCAATGCAGTCAGTGTCTGTGTGTAAGAATGGTATCTGTGTCTGTGTGTAGCCCTGATAGGTATCAATGCAGTCAGTGTCTCTGTACACGAATGAGCGAAACCAATGCAGTCATTGTCTGTGTGTAGGAATGATAGATACCAATGCAGTGAGTGTCTGTGTGTAAGAATGATAGATACCAATGCAGTCAGTGTCTTTTTGTAAGAATGGTATCTGTGTCTGTGTGTAGCCATGATAGGTATCAATGCAGTCAGGGTCTGTGTGTAAGAATAATAGATACCAATGCAGTCATTGTCTTTTTGTAAGAATGGTATCTGTGTCTGTGTTTAGCCATGATAGGTATGTTGTAGACGAATCTAGGGCTCTAGTGTAATTTCCAGATTCATGCCCTTTTATAGGTATAACTCACCATATCCTTATATAGGCATCAGAATCATAACCATATTTAGACACAGCCAATGTAGTCCAAATAGGGCATGGCTACTTCCACAGATTCCTAGAAATCACAACGAGTTCTTGGAGAGACCAAACCTCCAGCAGTCCGGGACTTTCCCCTGCTTCTGTATTGATTTGTCCTAGAACTCCTGGAGTCCTAAAAGAACTGCGAGTTCTCAGTGACGTGTTATGTCCAACCTTACATCAAACTCGGCACCTTCCAGGTATAAATATACCAGCATCTGCCCTAGCAAAACACACGGTGGTTTGGAGCAGATCGACTGACTACTTGCCCGACGCCCTGCTGTAGCGAGTGCGGAAGGAAGCCGACCCTCCAGCTGACGCACTGAGAGAGACGCTGTCTTTTCTCTTGCCGAGAAATCCAGCTCCGGTGTTTCCTGACTACCCTTACGGGTTACTGTGAGATTGAGTCCTGAGCGAGAGATACAAGACCTCCTACCTTCTATAAACAAGGTACAGAGCTGATTAGACCTTCAGAGAATTCTTGGCTAGATTCTTGGCAGTAACTATTTTAACTCAAACTACATCTCACTTACTCCTTCCCATGTACTAGGCTTAGGTTAGGTACACCGGGGTAGGCGTATCTTAGAAGCACCAGTTGAGTATGTTTAGTCATCTTTTATCATTGTATGTATTTTATCCATTTTAAGTATCTTATTGCTTAGAAACCATATAAATGCTTTTACAGTATTATTTCATAATACTCTTTTTACTGCACGCACTTTACTTTATGACAAGTATTGCGATTGTAGCAATTCACTTCTCTTGCATGAGAAAGAAGACTGCTCAATAAATAACCTTCTCTATTTCTCTGCACTTCTGGTGAAACTAAGCATGCATGATTGACTAAGTGAAATAGCCATCTATTGTTTCTACGACTCTGGAGATATATTTCTTATTCTTGGGGAACAAAGTTGTCATGTTATATGGTTGTCAGAAACTAATCCCTTCTTGTGTATTAGAGAAAGTTTCTAGTGACCTTTGAGCTAGCTGGCATTCACAAATTAAGTCTAACATATTCAAAAGAGACCTAGTTGACTTCAGTCCTACGTCTAAACTATCGTTTATGTTATTCCAATGCGCAGAGCATATTGGGAATATAGGAACTACACTACAGGTATCAATGCAGTCAGTGTCTGTGTGTAAGAATGATAGATACCAATGCAGTCAGTGTCTTTTTGTAAGAATGGTATCCGTGTCTGTGTGTAGCCATAGTAGGTATCAATGCAGTCAGTGTCTGTACATGAATGAGAGATACCAATGCAGTCAGTGTCTGTGTGTAAGAATTGTATCTGTGTCTGTGTGTAGCCATGATATGTATCAATGCAGTCAGTGTCTCTGTACATGAATGAGAGATACCAATGCAGTCAGTGTCTGTGTGTAGGAATGAGAGATACCAATGCAGTCAGTGTCTGTGTGTAGGAATGAGAGATACCAATGCAGTCAGTGTCTGTGTGTAGGAATGAGAGATATCAATGCAGTCAGTGTCTGTGTGTAAGAATGATAGGTACCAATGCAGTCAGTGTCTGTATGTAAGAATGGTATCTGTGTCTGTGTGTAGCCATGATACGTATCAATGCAGTCAGTGTCTCTGTACATGAATGAGAGATACCAATGCAGTCAGTGTCTGTGTGTAAGAATGATAGGTACCAATGCAGTCAGTGTCTTTTTGTAAGAATGGTATCTGTGTCTGTGTGCAGCCATGATAGGTATCAATGCAGTCAGTGTCTCTGTACACGAATAAGCAATACCAATGCAGTCAGTGTTTGTGTGCAGGAATGATAGATAACAGTGCAGTGTGCATCTGTGTGTATGAATAGTATCTGTGTGTGTGTGTGTAGCCATGATAGGTATATTAATACAGTCAGTGTCTGTGTGTAAGAATGATGTTTACCAATAGTCAGTGTCTGTGTGTAGGAATGATAGATACCAATGCAGTCAGTGTCCTTTTGTAAGAATGGTATATGTGTCTGTGTGTAACCATGATAGGTATCAATGCAGTCAGTGTCTCTGAACACGAATGAGAGATATCAATGCAGTCAGTGTCTGTGTGTAGGAATGATAGATAACAATGCAGTCTGCATCAGTGTGTAAGAATGATGTATACAAATGCAGTCAGTGTTTGCATGCACCAAAGAGAGGTACTAATGCAGTCAGATTCTGTGTGTAAGAATGATAGATACAAATGCAGTCAATGTCTGTGTATAAGAATGATAGATAACAATACAGTCTGTGTGTAACAATGATAGACACCAATGCAGCCAGTGTCTGTGTAAAAGAATAATAGCTAACAATGCAGTCTTCGTCTGTGTGTAAGATTGATAGGCACCAAGGAAGTGGCCGTGTGCAGCATCAGTGCTTTAAATGAGCAAATATCCTGAACATCTGCACTTCTTTAATTTGAAAGAGAAAGTGCAGCACAGGGACAAACGTACTCTGGATAGTCTGTGTTTAACAGTGAGAGATACCAGCATAGTGTCTGTGTGAATGAATGAAATACCAGTCCTGTGGTTTAGTGCACGAACGAGAGATAGCAATGAAATGTCTGTGTGTAGGAATGAAAAATACCAGTGAAATGACTCCAAGTACAAGTTAGAGATACCATCTAGGGGCCATGTACTGGGCGAAGTCACAAGATTCAGCTGGGAGTAGGGGTGATTCACTCTTGTAGCATTAGTGGCATCCTCCTGTATTCGAGGAGTAAGCTTACTTCTTGATTATTCTTGCAATTTCGGAGTAAGCCAGGAGTACTGAGCGAGTAAGTCAAATCAACTCTTTGGGAATCAGGCCCTATGTATTCAGGTAACAATTGAAGTGGATGAGAGAGTTATACCATTGAAATGGCTTTGCTCGATGATGAGGAAGCGAAACCATTGAAGTGTCACAGTGTGTGGATGGGAGAGCCTTACCATTGAGGTGTATGTTTACAGTGATAAGACAATTGCCATTGAAGAGTCTATGTGCAGTGATTAGACATACTTATAATTGAAGTGTCTTTGTTTAAGAATGAGAGAGAAACATCTTTGATGTGTCTGTATGTACGAGTGAGAGAGATGCATTAATGTGTGGTTGTGTTTGAATTTGTTTATCATCATTGGAGTATCTGTGTAGCAATGGTTTGAAAGCCATTGGGGTACTGCATGAGACTCAGAGATACCACTGAAGTACATCACTAGGAATGAGACATACAATTGAAACGCCTGCACACAGGAATCAATGAAATGCTATATACATGTGACTTGAAACTCATGTATTGCCGAAGAAAGTTTCAGACTCATGGAGGTAGGGAGGAGTAGTGAACTGTTTGATAGCTCTGGAGTGCAAATCTGGATCACTTACCCTCTGCAAATCATCCAGCTCAGATTGGGAGCTGTGTAGTCACTATACGTACTTTGGTGCTGCCGGATTGGACCAGTTTCTGTGTGATACTCAGTAATGAATTAGGACAAGGACATTCTCAATAAGCATGACAGACAGAGTTCTGAGGTTCAAGGCTTTATCTAGAAAATTATTTGGCAAATTACATGATATATAATCAATCAGGTTAGTAGCAAGAATACAGATCATAAGTACAAGAACTCGATAAAGTTCAATAGTAAATCCAGCATAGATTCACCTTCGACCAGGGGGAAAATGGGTGTTCTGTCGTAGTGGAAAATGCTGTTTTTTTATACGACTGTAAGCAAAGGATTTTACACATTACTACATGAATACACAATTCTCAGGATATACACCAATGAAAACTAACTCCTTTTACTAATTCCTTTAAAAGCATATAAATGTGTGCGCTTAAAATTCTCTCTCGAACATAACTGTAGATTGCGCCATTTTAGGCAGGAATCATTGATGCATATTGTGCATTTGCCCCTGTTTACACAATGTAACAACACCATTACTGCATGTCTGAGTAGAGTTTATGCGTATCTTTCTGCTCAGTGTGTGAAATTCCCCAGGGATGTGCTTAAGTTACTGTACTCGAGCCCCAAGGGCAGTTGTTGAATAAGCAGATTTTCCCTAGTTATCCTCAAGCACTGCTTGGCGTTAGTCGCCTCTAATTCACTAGGTAATTATCAAATAAAGAGGCGGGCGCTGGAACTGGAAACCAAGAAACAGTTTTATTTCTCCAGAGGAAAACACGTCAGATCGAACACGCAGAATGTCTTCTCGAGGTGCTCTAACTGCGTCTCTGTGGCCTGGCCTTTTATACAGATTTGTAACGTTTTATTGCAGGGTAACACATTTCTGACATTTCTTTAATGCATTGTAAAACATCTTTGGAATCCCCGCTTCAGGCCCGTTCCCACACATACCCAGCAGTAAATGTCCCCCACCCCAGTCTCAGCAGGTGATTGCTATCGCGCAGCTGGGCATTCCGGCAGGAGCTGAAATATGCGTAATCAGTCGGATCTCATGGAGTCGTGGCATTGATTAATTCCGGCCCCTTTGATGGGAGGCAAGATCTTACTGTAGGGGGGCAATAAACTGTATCCGCAGGGGTTCGTTATGGCCTGGGATCGGATCGAACAGCCAGGTGCAGGGGAGGGGGTTATCGAAGGGGCTTGTTCGTGCGCGAGGGATGAAAGGGCATGTGGGTTTGGCACGGGAAGTGGCTCCGGGGCAGGGTCGCGCTGAGGATGCTTTATGACTCTAGCATATGTGCTTGGGGGCTGACAGCGTGCGGGGGATGATAGCGAGGTCAGGGAGACGTGTAGATGATCGGCAATGTACAAAATGGCCACGGTATCTTGAAATGGCTGCCCACTTACGCGCTCGTAGAGGCCAAAGTTGGACAAGATGGCGTCGGTAATGTTCACATCGTAATCTAATTTTTAACAGTGTGCCCTTGAACATATCCCGGCCAGCTTGTCAGTTCATTTCAATTTCCATAATATTCTGTATCTCTCTGTCATACAGTGCTTTCATATTTTCAAACTTAGTGTCCAAAGTCTTAGGGCAAATAGAGTTCATAAAAAGGGAGCATAAGGGTGGTATGCATTGTATTCCCAGGCAGCAACCACATATTACGAAAACTGGCACCAATATTATCATCAACAGTTTCCAGCCCCAGTCTTTCAAAATGTTCCAAAACCAGCTTCCAAGTGTCCAACCTTCTTGTTCTTGATGGATCTCTGATGCCAGTCTGTGAAGGTGTTCGATTGCCTTGTAAACGGAAGGTGAGTTATCTGGGACGAAGGTGCAACAGCTGGCACCGATGATGCGGCATGCTCCTCCACGATCTGCTAGTACCACGTCTAAAACAAGACGGTTCTGTAAAGCCACCAGGCGGACCGCCTGCAGCTCAGCTGTGTTGTTGGTGATGATGCCGGTTGTAATGTTCAAAGCTGTTTCTATTGCTTGGGTTAGATGTCGGATGGCTCGACTGTTCGCCATCGGACCCCACAGAGGGATGAGTCCTTTTGCTGCATCGAGGAAGTGTGATGCGGTGGAGTCTGCTTGCTCTGTGTCTTTGGAGCGCCTTTTCCTGTGATGGCCTGCCGGTGCTATGTACGTTGAAGGAATAACAAAGGCGATGTAGCAGGTGCCCCCCCCAGCCTTTTGGGAGCCAGCTGTAGGCTTTCGTACCGCAGATGATGTACATGTTTGGTGAGGCAACAAATGATGGGGGATCAGCAGTGTTTAGAGTCCTTTTTATAGCGCAGGTGCTGTGGCCCACGATTTTCGTCCCATGGCCCCCGATGCAGACAAGGCCTGAGACATTTACCACAGATAGGGCCACAGTCAGAGTTGCAGCAGTTCGCTTTCGTAGATATAGGAGGTGGGTCTGGCTGGGTTGTTGAACACCCGCATTTCAATTTGCTCTTTTTCAGGAATGTTCATTTGAAAGGTTGCATTTGAGGTCAGAGGGCAAAAGGGAGCAGACGTTTTTCCAGTTTTGTTCAGCCAGAACTCGTCGTAGAACTGTTTGATCGTTCCATCAGAAGTAGTATTGTCTTTTTAGCTCTCTTGCAGGAGCATTAACCAGGCAAGGCAGGACCCATGAACAGAGAAGGGTGAAGGGATGAAGGGAATAGAATGTTCAGTTGCGTGCGGTAGCAGCCCACAGACCCAACAGTTTGTGGCATTGGCAGCAAGATTGTGCTGGTGCAGTAGTTGTACAAAAGAGTTGTTCCAGAATTCCTTGCGTCGTTCTGGGAGATGGGGTGACAGTGATACCAGATAATGTTCTTTCTTGGTGGTGGATGCATAGTGGGTAACATTGTCCTGTAAGCGGGGGCACTCTCTTCCATGATCCAGACTGTGACCATCAGCAAGAGGCAGATGAGGGATGCAATGAAAAGTACGATTGTCTTTGAACTATGCAGTTTGGCAGTCTTGGAGTCCTTGCGGTGGGTCTTCGGTCGTCCGGGATCTTCCTTCACCTTCAAGAGGCTCAGTAACTGGCAGGATCACATACTTCTGTCTAGCGTTTCTCCTGGTAGCCTTTGTAGTGTTAGCTACCGCTCTGAGACTTTTGACTCAGTTAGTGGTCTGCTTCGTCGGATCACTCTTCTTTCGTCGCAAGTTCTACCCTTTTCTGGATGGCACAGTGGGATCGGGAAATTCTGCCAGTTCAAGTGTCTCTGTTTCTGGGTAACAACTCAGGGTTGGTCGATCTTTGGTCAGGAGCTCTTCTTTGGTGTCCACGTCTTCGTTCGTTGCCAGTGTTGGGGATATTTTCTTTCAGTGATGTGCATGCAGCCAATTTTTCTTTCCGTCCACTCGAAGTGCAGTTCGGGTGGCGATCAAGACTTGCCAGGGGCCCGTCCACCTGGGTTCCAGGCTCTTTGATCTTTGAAAGTTCCAGATCAAAACATATTCTCCAGGTTTGATGTCGTGTCCGGGGCCCCTGGATGCGTCTGGTATGGCTTGCTGCACCTGTTGGTAGATAATAGTTAGTTCATTTATTAGTTTGTGCAAGTGATCAGACATTAGTATGTCTGGGACATCGTGGATGGAAGTTGGCTTTGGCGCAGCCCAAATGTTCATAGGCCGGCCAAAGACAACCTCGTACGGGGTCAATTGGTGTCTGGTTTGGGTGGAGCGCATTGATAGCAATGCTAGTGGGAGGGCATTGGGCCAATTCAGTCCAGTGGTGGCGAGTATCTTTGCTAGTTTTAACTTTAGTGTGGCATTGTGTCTCTCTACCAAGCCTGCAGATTGGGGGTGGAAAACTGCGTGAACATTTTGCTTTACCCCCAACCCTTTTAATATGTGTTGGATAACTTCGGCTACGAAGTGGGGTCCAATGTCGCTCCATAAAATTCTACAAAGGCCATAGCGGGGGAAAAACTCTTTCAACAACACTTTTGCAGTAGCAGTGGCGGTATTGTCACGAGTGGGGTATGCTTCCGCCCATTTGCTGAATGCGCACACAATAACTAGGACGTATTTCAGACCATGGCAGCTCTCTAACTGAATGTAATCCATTTGGAGGATCTCAAAGGGATGGTCAGGGACTCCAAACCCTCCCCGTGGTACTACTGTCCCTTTCCCTGGGTTGTGTTGCAAGCACACCATGCACTGTTGTACTAGGCACTTTGCTGAGTCTGCTATCTTGTCATTATGCCATACCCTAGTAATCAGTTCGGTCATGGGGGCGGATCCTATGTGTGCGAGTAAGTGTGCCATGGTCAATACGGGGATCAGATAGGCGTTAGGTAGCAGCCATTTGTCTATGTATTTTGTCCTCCAGCAGTCTTCGTCGTCTTTTAGTCCCACCCAAGCCCATTCAGTCAGTTCGTGCTGTGTACTCGTCAGTTGGATGTCTCTTATAGTGGTCCGAGTGTCTGTCCATTTCTCAGCTTGTGACCTGGTCACATACATTCGTGTTGTCGTTCTGTCTTCGGCTGTGGCCCGGGCAGTAACATCAGCTAGTGCATTTCCCTGTCCAATAATGTCTGTCACTTTCTTATGTGCTTGGCATTTAATTACCGCTAGCTGCTTGGGAAGGAGGACTGCTTCAGTTAAGGCAGAAACTAGATCTCCGTGTAGGATGGGTGTGCCGTGCGAGGTCAGGAATCCTCGTTCCTTCTAGAGCAGCCCGAAATGGTGAACCACCCCGAAAGCGTACTGGCTGTCTGTGTATATGTTTACTGTCTTTCCTGCTGCTAAGATGCATGCTCGTGTAAGGGCAATCAGTTCTGCCACCTGTGCGGATCGTTGGGAAATTCGGGCTGTTTCAATAATGGTTCGGGCTGTGGTGACGGCATATGCAGCCGAGGTGGTGCCATCGGGGAGTTTGATGCATGAGCCATCTACCCATAGTTCCCCATCAGGTTCTGGGAAAGCAGTGTCTCGGAGGTCTACCCTACTCTTCGTCTGTTTATAAGTGCGGGTCACAAAGTCATGCAGGGGAGTCACGTTAGGGTCGTTTTCAGGCAGTGGCAACAATGTAGCTGGGTTCAGAGTGGTGCATCGTTTCAGAGTTATGTGTGGTGCCAGTAGGGTCAACTCGTATCCTGTCAGTCGTGCACTAGTCAGGTGTTGGGTTTTGGTCTGATTCAAGAGGGTGTCAACGGCATGGGGTACTAACACTGTAAGGGGGTTGGAGAGTACTATCCCCTCACTCTGGCGTATTGAAACTGCTGCAGCTGATACAGAGCATAGGCACGCGGGTAATGCTCTGGATACAGGGTCAAGGGTGGCTGAGAAATAAGCGCAGGGGCGTTGCTTGGGACCAATCGATTGTGTCAGAACGGACAATGCACAGCCCTATCTTTGGTGTGTGTAGAGGGAGAATGGTTTGGAGTACTCTGGGGTTCCTAAAATGGGTGCCGAACAAAGGGCGTCTCGTAATTCTTTGAACGCGGTCTGGCATTCGGGAGTCCAAGGGAGTGGAAAGGGAACATCTTTGGCTAGAAGGGAAAGTAGGGGTTTGACAATGAGACTAAAGTTCGGCAACCACTGTCGACAGAATGAGGTGAGGTCTACCAGAGAGTGGACTTGCTTCTGGTTCTTAGGGACGGGAGTGTCTTAAATGGTCTGGATTCTGTCAGGTGTGAGTTTCCTCCCTTCCTTTGATAAGAGGTGTCCTACATATGTCACTAGGGGTTTACAAAACTGCAACTTCTTTCGGTAAACCTTGTGACCATTCTCTGCAAGAAAGTGTAGGAGCTAGATGGTGGCTGTCACTGCGAGCGGGGTGGTGTCTGCTGCTAGAAGGATGTCGTCTACATACTGTATCAACACCACCCCGTCTGGTAACTGAACTGCGTCTAACTGTCTCTTGAGCGCCTGGCTATAGATGCTCGGGCTTTTGGTGTACCCCTGGGGTGCTCGACAAAATCTATACGAGCGGGATCTTAGGGTGAACCCGAAAAGATAGCGGCTGTCTCGGTGGATGGGTATGGATAAAAAGACGTTTTTGAGATCAATGACAGTGAACGTGGTGGCAGTGGACGGGATCAGGGTTAGGATGGTGGTGATGTCAGAGACTACAGGGTACTGTGGCACAACTATCTTGTTGATCTCTCGTAGGTCGATAATGAAGCAATATGCTTTCTCATCTCCCTCTCCTTGTCTTTTGATGATCAGTAGAATTGGGCTGTTACAGACATTGCTTACTACTTCTTATACCACTCCTGCATCTACTAGCGACTGTATTATGTTGATCAGTGCTTTCTCGCCTTCTGGTGATATCTTGTACTGGGGAACTCTCGGTAAGGTTGCGTCTTGTCGTATTGTCACATGCACGGGTCTATCATCATTCGTCCTACATCTGAGTCAGCTTTAGCCCATGAGTGTGACGGCAAAGTATCTAGTAGGGACACGTCAGCTTCAGCAATGGGGTAAATGTGTTGGGATGGGGGAGGTCTTAGATGGTGGTGGTTGTCATATAAGATGACTCGGACTCCGTCAGGTGAGCATCTGATAGTCGCTCAAAAATGTTTCAGTAAATTGAGACCCATAATGGCGTCTGGGGTATTGGAGGAGGAGAAATGTCGTGTCAATGATATTGTCTTCAAGATCAAAAGGGATTGGTTTGGACAAGGGGCTAGTAGAGTGCGTGGAATAGAGTGTTTCCCTTGGCACAGTTTATTTGTTAAGCCCACATGTTAACTTTGGATATTTAAACATTTAAACACTATAAAACAAACCAATACGTATATAAAAAGGCTGATATAAATTTATTTTTCTTAAAAACAATGACAGTCACAAATTTAAAAAATATGGTGTTACCATATTACACATGATAAAAACAAAGGGAAGAAAGCAAAAAACCTTTTCTTCTAACAATTTATAATGCAACTGAACACAATATCAGAAGGAAAATCAATGACGAGCTCAATGGACAGTACAGGATAAATAAATCAAATTCTGCTACACCACAACAAAGAGAGACACATAAAGACAATACAATTTTGTCATTCCAGCTATGGCACACCGAGTGTATCAATCTCAGACTGGCAATCTTGGGTACATATACTTATTGTACTTTGCAAAATTGACACGATTACTCAGTTGTGCAATTCGTTTTGCGTCGACGCGTTTCGATGGCTTATTTCATATTCTTGCCATCTTTTTCAAGACTGTTGTATTTTCGTCTCCCTTTATCAGCGGCACTGGATGGTTGCCTTAAATTAGAAGTTCCTTTTATGTCATATTTAGGAAGAATTTCTCTGTTTGTCCTGCACAGGCATATTATAGGGCAGGGCTAGTCTGCTAGGGATTTCCTTGCTGCTTATTCTTTCCACGTGATAAAATCAAGTCAACAGTCCTGCGCAGGGGTTATCTTTATTTATTATTATCTAGTTGGCGGTAACCCCCTGGTCGCGTCTGCTGGAAGGGCACGTCCCGCCTTATTTAAAAATTGCTTGTCTCTTGCTCATTCAGTCGCAGTGTTTGGTACGGAGCGGATACTTGGCCGGGTCAGTCTTTTAATCTTGCAAAGCGGCAGCACTTGTCTCTCCACTCCCGGTCCGTTGCAATCCTACATCTGGTTTCCCGTAGCGTTCTGAGACGTAAGGCGGGACGTGCCCTTCCAGCAGACGCGACCAGGGGGTTACCGCCAACTAGATAATAATAAATAAAGATAACCCCTGCGCAGGACTGTTGACTTGATTTTATCACGTGGAAAGAATAAGCAGCAAGGAAATCCCTAGCAGACTAGCCCTGCCCTATAATATGCCTGTGCAGGACAAACAGAGAAATTCTTCCTAAATATGACATAAAAGGAACTTCTAATTTAAGGCAACCATCCAGTGCCGCTGATAAAGGGAGACGAAAATACAACAGTCTTGAAAAAGATGGCAAGAATATGAAATAAGCCATCGAAACGCGTCGACGCAAAACGAATTGCACAACTGAGTAACCGTGTCAATTTTGCAAAGTACAATAAGTATATGTACCCAAGATTGCCAGTCTGAGATTGATACACTCGGTGTGCCATAGCTGGAATGACAAAATTGTATTGTCTTTATGTGTCTCTCTTTGTTGTGGTGTAGCAGAATTTGATTTATTTATCCTGTACTGTCCATTGAGCTCGTCATTGATTTTCCTTCTGATATTGTGTTCAGTTGCATTATAAATTGTTAGAAGAAAAGGTTTTTTGCTTTCTTCCCTTTGTTTTTATCATGTGTAATATGGTAACACCATATTTTTTAAATTTGTGACTGTCATTGTTTTTAAGAAAAATAAATTTATATCAGCCTTTTTATATACGTATTGGTTTGTTTTATAGTGTTTAAATGTTTAAATATCCAAAGTTAACATGTGGGCTTAACGAATAAACTGTGCCAAGGGAAACACTCTATTCCACTTTGAACAAGTACCTTATTCCCCTGGTCTAAGGGGTCTCTCTCTTTTAAATTAAAAAAACTAGTAGAGTGCGTACCATCAAATCCTAGTGATGTCACGTGTGAGCCCGACAAGGGTGACCTTGGGATCAGTCGTTTGGATAATGCACTACGTGTTCCTCCCGTGTCTACCAGAAATGGAGATTTCGTGCCCAGAACCTTTGCGGTAACATAAGGCCCTTGCTGGTCAACATAGAGCTCGACTGGATCCCTCCCTTGCCCTTGGCAGTCCTATGCAAAGTCCTACGCGTTGTCGCAGTCAGATTCTGTCGGGGACGGTCAAATGTATTTGCCCTACCTGGCCTTTCTTCACTAGCGTCGTTTGTGTACCCTCTTCAGCGTCCTCTACCTCTTGGTCCGTTCGTTAATTCTCTCGCTCCTTTGTTCCTATTCATTTCCAACAGGACCGGGCATTGTGATTTCCAGTGTCCACATCCTTTACAAAATGCACACTGATCTTCCGCTAGGTCTCTACGTCCAGCGTAGGGTGAGGGTACATCGTTTCTGGGCAGTGAGGTTCTAGGGGTATTCTGTTGGTAACCTCCCTTGTATTGATCCTTTCCTAATTCACCCCTTGTAGTTGTGCTATCATCACTTGTTCCTTTAAATCTTTCTTTTTCCTTTCAGAAGCTCTATCGCTTTTGTTTTTTGGTGTTCGTAATACTGGGCCATCTGAAGGATGGCCGCTGGCTTAGAGGCTGCCCAACTTCTCTCACTAGTCTGTAGTTTCTGTGATACCTCCGGCAACAGACCCTTGACATAATTTTGTACAAACAAGGGATGTCCGGTCACAGTGGTCATGTCGTGTCCACTATAATCGGAGAACACTGTTTCAAACCGGGAGAAGTATTCTGAGACGTCTTCTTGGGGTTTCTGGCGGCAAGCTGTTACTATGGACCAATCTATCTTTCTCTCAGGAATAAAGGTCTTCACTTTTTGTACAATTTTATCTGGGAGGTCTAGTATGGCTTTCAGGGGTTTCTGTCCAGGGTTTTGTTGTTTGTCTAGTACATCGAGTTGCTCCCAGGTATGCCCGAACAGGTCGTGTGGTTGATTTTCCGGATTTGCTTCCACACGTCGGCTGGCAGACATAGCCCAAAGAATTAGTCAATTTCGGCAAGGGTCATGATTGTCGATCCTAAAGCGGTACCTAACTCTGTGTAGATCGCGGTGGGATTCTTCCGTAAGTCTGGCAAGGATTTGCGGAACGTCAGGATGTCCTGTCTATCCCAGGGCTGATACACCCAGTTGTAAACTACTCTTCCTTTAGCGTCCTGGTGATTAATGGCATCGTGAGTTCCCTGTCCTCTAGGGGGAACCCAGTAGGGGGCTGCTTCCTTTATGGGCATCATGTTGTCTAATCTCTCTTTCGGGGGTTCAGTTATTACAGGTGTGGCGCTTCTGACTATTCACCCTTGTTCTATGAGGTGGCGGAAGACTTCTAGGGAATAGGAGAAGAGTTCTGCTACATCACATTCACTCTCATCTCCCATATCCACCTTTCTATATAGGGTTATGAGTCGGTCAGGTCCTGTATTCTTGTGTTTGTCTTCATAAGCTGTGAGGGTGTGGTAACAAAAACGCACGACGAAGTGTTGCTTGTGATTGCCAATGTAGGAGTTACACGTATCTGTTATTTACTCTTCCGTTTCTTTCCTGTCTACTAGGGTCTTAACTATTTTCTCTATGCCGGCTCGCTCATTCTTGCTTAAACGGGGGATTCTCGCCGGTTCTTTTTCTTTTGCTTCGATTCTTTCTGAGGTGTCCTTTGACAAGGTATTTAGCACGAGAGGCTCAGTCGGCGCTGAGGCCGTGGGTACCGAGGCCCTAGCGCTACCTACAGTTATGTTCTGGGATTCTTGGTGTTATACTAGAGGATGGGTAGGGGCATAAGGAGGGGGCATATAAATAATCAGTGGACCTAAAAGTAAATCATTGTTTATCTTTTGCTTCGATGGTATCTCAGGGTAAAGCGCTGAGAGTGTTCTGACAGGGCATTGGCCTGAGATTTTTAGCTTTTTCTTTTTCCCTAATTTCTTCTTCTAACTTTTTACCAGCTGGGTAAGCTGATTTTTGTAGTTCCTTATCTATTCTCGCTTCATCTTTCTTCTTCCGTTGCATCGTTTCTTTTCGCCACATGTCGAGACTTTCAAGCATGGTTGGCGTAGTTTTCTTTTTGTGAAGGGCTATTTCTAGCGCTTCGATTTTATCGAGGTCAAAAGATCCTATCAGTGGCCACTGACTTTCTCGATCATTCTTAGTGTGTTTATGCCATAGTTTACTATAAGCTACAGCGACTAGTCCATACTTTATATACATGTCCTTATTAGGGGTGCCCTCCGGTGGAGCCGGATGACCGACCTCTAATAAACGGTCCAGGTTGAACCAATTACCAATCATAGGGGAGAAGATAGGAATGACGTATAATCGGACAAGTGAAGATCTCAAACAATGGTGGACAAAGGTCCGCACTACCTATCCTTCACTATCTGCAAAGAGAGAGAGAGAATATTTCTATTCTTCGTTGTTTGCAAACAGAGAATATCTCAAAGAGAACCAATATATTGAGTAGCAAACGAGGTTAAACGAACCAATCAATGCGTAATACTAGTATTTTCCGAACCAAACAATTTCAATATAATCGAACAATCAATCAATTGTCGTTCTTCACGACCTTACCCGAACCGAATGGACAGCTTCTTATTTTCCACTTCCAGCGCCCGATCATCCTCTATTCTCCGTTATTGCCGCGGCACTCCTGTGGGGTCCCAGTCAGGACCGTAGATCACTCGAGAGAGGTCCATTCGGAACCGGTGAAGTTCGGATGATAGGCTGCCAGACGAGGGTCTCTTTCAGGCAGGTGCACTTTCCCGATCGTTGCAGTCGTCACTCCGTCGTTAGGACCTCTCTACCGGACCCACGTGTCGCTGATGGGCCCCACGTTGGTACGCCAATTGTTGAATAAGCAGATTTTCCCTAGTTATCCTCAAGCACTGCTTGCCGTTAGTCACCTCTAATTCACTCGGTAATTATCAAATAAAGAGGCGGGCGCTGAAAACTGGAAAGCAAGAACCGGGTTTATTTCTCCAGAGGAAAACACGTCAGATCGGACACGCAGAATGTCTTCTCGAGGTGCTCTAACTGCGTCTCTGTGGCCTGGCATTTTATACAGATTTGTAACGTTTTATTGCAGGGTAACACATTTCTGGCATTTCTTTAACGCATTGTAAAACATCTTTAGAATCCCCTCTTCAGGTCCTTTCCCACACATACCCAGCAGTAAATGTCCCCCACCCCAGTCTCAGCAGGTGATTGCTATCGCGCAGCTGGGCATTCCGGCAGGAGCTGAAACATGCGTAATCAGTCGGATCTCATGGAGTCGTGACATTGATTAATTCCGGCCCCTTTGATGGGAGGCGAGATCTTACTGTACTGGGGCAATAAACTGTATCCGCAGGGGTTGGTTATGGCCTGGGATCGGATCGAACAGCCAGGTGCAGGGGAGGGGGTTATCGAAGGGGCTTGTTCGTGCACGAGGGATGAAAGGGCATGTGGGTTTGGCATGGGAAGTGGCTCCGGGACAGGGTCGCGCTGAGGATGCTTTATGACTCTAGCATGTGTGCTTGGGGGCTGCCAGCGTGCGGGGGATGATAGTGAGGTCAGGGAGACGTGTAGGTGATCGGCAATGTACGAAATGGCCACAGTATCTTAAATCGGCTGTCGCTTACGCGCTCGTAGAGGCCTAAGTTGGACAAGATGGTGCCGGTAATGTTCACATCGTAATCTAATTTTTAACACCGTTAAAAGTGGTAGTCTGCCTGCTTTACCTAAATCCTAAATACAGTTGTCAAATGCTATCCCACTATGCACTCCTACCCTTGGCATGCAGCCCTGCTGTTGCAGCCTGGCTAAGACCAGCGGGGACTAGGCACGGCTGGGCCATTACTATCACAAAAGTTCTTAGCGAACCAAATGCAAATCATCCTGGCTCTTGAAGCCAAATGAAATGGTTTTAGACACATTCTCACACTTAGATTAGGATGAACCAGAACCAATACGCCACATGGCATTGCAAAATGCACTTTATTAACTAGATTCGCTTCACAAGTTTAATGAACTTGCATAGTGCTTGTTAGTTATCTGGCCGCTATCATCAGAGTTTTCTAATCCAATGTGATTACGCTCTGCACTTTATTCATTGGCCTGTGACTTCCTACGACTTTGATGGGATCCCCTCGCCCTGTTACTAATGAATCTACTAGGAACATGACACCAACCAGTTTATGTATAAGCTCCTTTAGCCTGAGCAACTGTGTTTTGCTGTTTAATATCTAGTCCTTAGCCTTTACACTACACCGTGGCCAGGTGCAGTGGGTAATAGGTATGGCTGGCCTCTCACACCTCTTTCACCATCAATAAAAAACTTTAGGAATTTGAGTGGAATCCTCTTGGTTCTTGAAGCACAATGAAATTGCCTGTATATGTCACTAATCATTTTAGGATTCTGTTCCTTCAGGCAGCCAGGATTAGTGTGAACTAGATTTGACTGGTCATCTGGCAGCGCAACACACACTTCACAAACCGGGCTAGCAGTACAAGCATAAAGAAATCTCACAATGCACTTCCTCCCTCTGGTTGCCATCACTATTCTCCTTATGTCTGATGATATTGCGTTTTGCACCTCATTTACCAGCCTGCAGCCTATTACTGCATCCAAGGTAAGTTTAGTGGGGACACCTCTCAGTCTACATTCCTGGATGTTGGGAATAACCCGTGGTAGGCCCTGCAGAATTCAACATTCACAGCGTGGCTTCAGATCTCATCCTGAGTCACCACCCATGCAATTTCACAGCATAGCCTAGCTTGATGTTAGATCTTGCTACTATTAACACCAGGCCTTACCACAATGAGTCTACCAAAGGAACCTGCATACAAATGGCTCCACGGTGCTACCTACTAAACTTACCAAACCTCTAATGTAGCAATCTTGCCAAATTTTTACTACTACCTCGAAGTATATGGATTGAACAGAATGAAACCCCAGTTTACTGGCAGTCCATTTTCTACTTTAAGATTTTAGAACTGACTTGAAAGATGTAAAGAATAAGAATGTTTACGTTGTATTAAATTAATAGATGTTTGCACGATCTATTAATTGAGACATTATCAGACTTTGCTTTGTCTTAAATGCTTTTATATGTTTTTCCTATATCGTTATACTTTTAAATACCTAGAAACAATAAAAACTTGCCAAACCTTATCTTACCATTGAGGAGCAAAGAAACATTTGACTAAAGAATGCATTTTGAAGATGCTGTAAGAACTAGGTTGTCCTTGGTTCGGAACATCTTAATCCCAAAGAATGGGAAAGCTTAAAATTCTCAGTTATGGTAATAACAACAATGTTCACATGGTGTAGCGTGGCCTCTTTTAAAAATGGAAGACAGTACCCTTTCGGTCATGTTAGCGCAAGATCGATTTCAAACAAATTAAAAGCTTAGAAAAGATAAAACAGCTTTCACAATAGTGAGAATCAGTAACATGCTGTTGGCATAAGGTACATAAGATTGAGAGGAAATGACGTGTCACTAAATAAGAATTTATATGTACGATGCCTCAATAGTATGTGCATGTATGAATTAATGGGAAAGATGCAAAAGTGTTTTGAGTAAGAATGTGTAAGATTTTTGTTTAACATATGCACAATTGAATGTTCAAGACACAAGGGTAATGTTTGTGAGCTGGAATGAATGACATGTCTGTATAGTATACACACATCAGTGAATAAGATGCGAGGGTAGCGTATTCGAGTGAGAATCATTCAAATGTGTGTGCAGTGTTAAGAATGCATAAGATGCAGTGAAGTGTTTACGAGTAACAATAGGTGAAATGCTAGTAATTTTTAGTGAGGAAGAATAGATGAGAAGCTAGTGAATGGTTAGTGAGTCTGAATTGGTGAGATGGTAGTGCAAAGACCGTAAGCAGGAACAGATGCGATGGTATTGAAGGGTTTGTGAGTAAGAATGGGTGAGATGCTAGTGAAGTGTTTCATGAGTAAAAAGGGGTGGGATACTAATGAAGTGATAGAGAGTGTGAAGGTTTGACAGGCTAGTAAAGTGTTAATGCGTAGGAATGAGTGAGTTGCTAGATGGTTTTGAATAAGACTGGGTCAAATAATAGGGACCTTTTTGTGAGTTAATGTTAATGTTAATGTTAAAAATGATTTGTAGAGCGCACTTACACCGATTGGTTTCATGGCGCTGTAGAAAAAGGCAGAGTGCGTAGCTCGAGAGGAACTTACTTGTAAGCCTGCTTATAGAGCCAGGTTTTAGGTGCTCTTCTAAATTTCATGAGTTCCAGGCAGGCTCGGATATCGAGGGGGAAGGAGTTCCAGAGACGAGGAGCGAGTGTGGCAAATCAGCAGCCTCCTGTGCACTTCTGTCTGAAGGAGGGGGTATGGAGAAGTGAGAGGTGAGCTGAATATAAGTTGCGGGTAGGGGTGTGCCTGACTACCAAGTTTTCTATGAATTTGGGGCTTTTGCAGTGCAAAGATTTGAAGATCATGCAGCCTGTTTTGAAGGTGCAGCGTTGGAGCATGGGGAGCCAGTGTAATTTCCTAAGTAGTGGGGTGGCAGGTTGCCATCTGGGTTGGCTTAGGATCAGTCTGGCTGCGTAGCTCTGGACCATCTGCAGTCGCTTCAGTAGGTAGAGAGGCATGCCAAGGTATAGAGAATTGGCGTAGTCCAGGTGAGATAGGACAGTGGCTATCACCACCTGGGTAAGGGCCTCTGGTGTAAGGAGGCGACGTACCTTTCTAATTTTTTCCTGAGTGGAAAAAACATTTGGAGACCACAAGACCCACTTGTGATTTCAATGAGAGGTTGCTATTTAGTGTGACTTCGAGTGTTTTTGCCGATGGTGAGGTAGAAGGTGGTGAGCCCATCTCTGAAGGCCAGTAATGTGGGCCCCAGTGCTTAGGACTGTCCCCTGTGAGTACCAGCTCAGTCTTGCCAGGGTTTAGTTTAAGATGGTTTTGGTCTATCCAAGATTGGATGAACCTCATGGTAGACTGAAAGCTGGTAATTGAGCTCTCTGTGTTATTGATCGTGAAGAGCAGTTGTAGGTCGTCTGCATAGTTGAAGACCGTCACCTTCCTGTCTCTAAGGGACTGAATTAAGGGAAAGATGTAGATGTTGAACAAGTGGGGGACAGGGAGGAGCCCTGTCGGACACCGCAGGTGATTCTCTGTTTAGGGGCAACCAGATTGCCCAGGCGGACGGCCTGGGATCTGTTTTCCAGGAAGGATCTTAGCCAGCTAGCCGCTGTGCCCTGGATGCCGGCCTGGCCGACACGGTCGATCAAGATGGTATGATCGACCGTTTCGAACGTGGCCGAGAGGCCCAGGATCACCAGGGCCTGGGGGGAATTATTGTCTGTGCAGTTGCGACGTGTGTCCAGTACGGTGAGTACAACAGCTTCCGTCGAGTGCGCAGGCCGGAAGCCTGCCTGATGGGGCTCGAGATAGTTGGACTCCTCGAGAAAGTTAGATAGGCATCTGGCTACATGTGCCTCCATCACCTTTGCTAGATAGGGAAGTAGGGAGATGGGGCGGTAGTTTGACATGCATGTGCGGTCAGCCCCAGGTTTTTTCAGAAGCGGCACGACTGTCGCTTCCTTGAACGCTGAGGGGACTAGGCCAGATGATAAGGAGTAATTCAGGAGGGTACAGGCAGGATCTGGGAGAGCGGAGATGCAGTATTTTAGTATGTGAGGGGGACAACTGTCTGAGGGGGCACCAGATTTGACTTTATCAAGGAGCTCTTGAAATGTCTCCAAGGTGATGGGGGGGAAGCTGTTGATAGTGCGATTGTTGTTGAGGGTAGCGAGGGCGGTCGTGTTGGGGAGTTTCGGAATACTGCCTTAAATGGACGGGATTTTCTCAATGAAGTAGTCATTGAGTGAGTCACAGAGAGTTTGGGTGGGGGTGGTCCTGGGGCGTACACTGTCTAAGTTAGTCAGTTCATTCAATATGGAGAATATGTCTTTCGATCTGTTATTAGAGTTAAGAATGCGTTAGGAGAAATGGGCAGCTTTGGCAGAGAGGATAGCCTTCATTTATTCGTTCCGGGCAGTGGTAAATCTGAGCTTTATGTCTGGAGCGTAGTTCCGGCGCTATTGTCGCTCAATTTGGCGTAGGGCCAGTTTCTTAGATTTCAGCTCAGTCGAGAACCATCTATGGGCGTCTGCACGACGCGCCAGTTTGACTTTCTTGAGAGGGGCATGCATGTCGCTTGCTGCGCGCATCCAGCCAGAGAGGTTAGCTTCATGTGTGTTAATATCAGGGTGGGGGGACGGGATAGTATTAGTCATTGTCTGAAGAAATTCCATTTTATCTAAGGCGTTCCATTTCCTAGCCAAGCCACCTGCAACCGTGGTGGCTTTCTTGGTGGTTGAGTAGGCAAGTGTGAATTTAAGTAGGTAGTGGTCAGACCATAGGCAAAGAAATGTGACGAATGGTAGGGCGACCTGCTGAGTGAAGTTTAGGTTGGTGAGGAGATCAGTGAGTTCACTAGAGTGAGGGCATTCAAGGGGGTCGTTGAACCAGTAATTGAGGTCGCCTATGAGGAGGACCCTGGCATGGTCAATGGCCAGGTTTGCAATCTGTTCACTTAAAGCGAGGGGAAAAGATGGCATGTAATTTGGTGGTCTGTATACGAGCACACAGGCAATGGTGTGATAGAGGAAATCGAGTTTTATCCCCAAGTTCTCCGAGTCCGGGAGGTTAAGGCAGGTCAGGACATTTACTTTAAGATTGGAGCGAATGATAGCTGCCACCCCCCTCCAGGTGAGTGAGGAAAGGTGAATTAATGGTTAATAAGAATGTGCGAGATGCTTCTGACTTGCTTATAAAAGTGGATAACATGCAATTGACATGTTTGTGAGTAAGAATGAGTGAAATGTCAGTGAAGTGTTAGTGCGTAAGAATGGGTTAGATTCTAGTGACGTGTATATGAATAACAAAGTATGAGATGCTAGTGACCTGGTACAGGATAAGAATGAGTGATATCATAGGGATGAGTTAATTAATAAAAATGGGTATGATGATAGTGGATTTTTTGTGAGTTAGGATAGATGACATGCAGGGAAGTGCTTGTGAGCAAGAATGTGTAAGATGCTAGATAAGTGTCAGTGAGTAAAACTGTATGATATTAAAATGAAGTACTTCAAAGTAGGAAGTAAGTAAACATGAGAAAGATGCTAACAAAATGTTAGTGCCTGAGTGTGGGAGACATGCTTGTACAGCATTCAAGGGCAATAATGGGCATAATCCTAATCTAAAGTGTCAGTTTGTAAATTTTGATTGACTAGTGGAATGTTTTGGTATAATTATAGGTGGTATACTGGAGATTGCTTTTGAGGGTCATTGTAATGGTAGTGTGTTGTGCGTGGCTAGGAGTGGCTGAGATGTCAGTTGGTGTTTTAGGGTTATTATAGGTTTAGTGCCAGTGGGGTTTGTGAAATAATGGATGATATGCTAATCTCTCATTCTTCAAAAGTCAACACAAAACCACGCCCTTGCCCTGGGGAGACCGTTAAAACATGCATGGTCAAAGAGCATCAACTGCACTAATTGGGGCAAAGGATCCTTCAATCTTAAATACAGGTGGAATCTTCACGATACATAAGCAGACATGTTTTACAAAGGAACCAGGCATACAAAGTCCTCCATTATGCCATCATACTCTTCTATGTATATATGTGTGTATATGGCAGTTCTATAGCACAAACCTAGCCCAAAGCCAGCAAAGCGCTGTTCATGGTCAATGACAAGCATAAAGTCAATGAGGAGAGAAGTGGGGTTGGATGGTAAATGCATTATTATGTAGGGTTCTCTAAAGAGGTGAGCCTTCAACTCTTTCCTAAACTGGAGCAGTGTTGAGGCAGTCCAGATAAATACAGGGGTGTTGTTCTAGATCCTGGGAGTGTAGATGGAAAAGGCCTGCAGTCTTGTTTTTTTATCTTTTTTCCACTTTTAAGTCTGCAGAAGTGTACTAGTGTTCGCTCTAAAATAAGGGGGCACTACAATAAATGTATGTAAACAATTTCCCTTGATTTCCAAACTGTTGGGACTGGTGTTATACCATCTCTAAATGTTCCTTGATTGAGGAAAAAATGATTTGCTATATTAAGAACTGATCCATTCTAAGCACCCTATTTTATTTTCTCTCACTGGTGACAGTTTCATTCTTGTGCTTTACCCCACAAATAATGCAACTGGTCAAAATGTTTTTGTAATAAAAACGTTTCCTTGTATTCAATAATTATTAATGCACAATAATCAAATATTGGATTCATAATTACTCTGAATTGTCTCTGTGCATGTGTTTTTACCTTACATACAATAAAATATTATTTTTGTAACTGTACTACAGTTTTTATATATCATGAGAGATGTTTGCTTCATGGCACCAAAAACCTGTTTGTTTTCTTTGGGCAGACACCTGATGTTAATTACAAAGGGCCTTTTTATGAGTACGGGGGTACATAGGATCACCCTACTCGCTTTGGCGGTTTGACCAATGCCACACAGCTGGCCTGCCCGAAGTATTTCGATTGGGGCGGGCATACTGACACAGGACTGCTGCGTCTCCCGGGAATCCAGGATCGCGCAGAGGTTGTTGAGCGGGCAGGAGCAGGAAAATGTAACGGTGCTGCTGGAGGACCACCAAAGTCGTAATAAGGCCCCTAGTCTGTAGGTTTGGCTAAATGATTGAAATGTTTTTGTCAAAAGCTACATTCCTTTTTTGTACCTTATTAATGTACTGACCAAGTTGGAAGACCTCACTGTGATCATCTTGAAAATACACATTTGTGTTCTAATTGCCTGGAATAAGGATATTGCCAGTTTTATATGTTAGGGCCTGCAGACATGCAGATTGTTACTACGTAGTTTGCAGGTCGTTTTAGAAGACTAAACTGATCGGGTTAGTTCCTTCCTACGATTAATTTGCAGGGTAGGTTATTTGCATACTCATTATCCTATCAGGCCTCCTTTACTTCTGAGTTGATATTCCCACTAAGACCTTGCAGACTGTTTGATATTGCAAAGTCAATACTTGGCATCGGATCACAGACAGAATATCAGAACGAAAAGTATTGTGTGGACAGAATATCGAATCAGAAGCATCAAGAACCAAAATATCGACAAGGTAATTGCAAATAGGTAAGTACAGATTTACTATTCTTAGCTCCACATCTACATACCTTGATGATATATATTGTAAAGGTCCATTTATGTGGAGTTATTTACAGTAAAACTTAACTTACCTATAGAAACTTATCTTCATGCTATTTTTGTCCTCGATATTCTTGACACGATATTTTGTTTCACAATATTTTTTAGTCTGAGATGTTTTGCAAACGCCCTTTGTACATTTTTGTAAATTTACACTTACAATGTATCTTTGTGTTATGTAATTTCCATTTTTAAAGCTAACGCACTGACTGGACACTCTTTTATTGAGTGATTTTTACATATTTTTCTGATTTACCTTATTGGAGAACAGAGTGGGAATATGTGGAAGACTTGCATAACATTTATTGCATACATATACTTATATTCCAGTTTCAGGAATGCCAGTGTTCATCTAAAACACAGGAGATCCGTGACATAGATATTCAGAAGGTATATCTTTCTATAGTCAGTGATAGATGATTCAGCATAGCAGTAAGTTACTAAAGATATTATTCTTGGCTTTAGATATTGACTATGACCTGTGTCCATTAAGCCCAGGTAAGGATTGCACACCCAGAGGTAGACAAGTGTAAATAAAAGAGTAAATATGTATAATAGCAGTGCTTTCTATTGATCTATTGAATTTCTTGATTATGGTAACATGTTTTACACTCTATTTGGTACCAATCCCCACACCTCTTATAATGAATAAGACTTAATTGATCACCCACAGCTAGCATTAGAGGGTCAAGGACACTCTGGGAGTCTTGGCTTACTACTAGATACTTAGGGCCTGATTAACCCCTTCCATGCTGATGACGAACACCAGCAGTCATGCACTACGGTGCTCGTGTGCTGATGATGGCTGGGGTTCGTCACGGCCCGCCCCTGTTCGTGTTGTTTACAGCACACCAGGGGAATCGCGGCCGCATGGAAGGGGTTAAGAGTTTGGTGGAAAGGCACATCTGTCGCTTTTTTGGCAGTCTTTCTGTCAGCTGCCTTGTGGGGTCTCACTGCCCAATTACGATCCTGGTGGGAACTCGGCTACAAGACCAACACTAGACCGCCGCCACCTCTGATATATTTGCTACCCTGTTAACGGCAGGAAAGCCACAGGCAGAAATTGAAGGCAGTCCCGCCAAGGTTCCAAACCTCCGGATTACGATTTACCTTCCTACTCTATTGACCTTTTCCTGGCTGGGACATCGCCATACGCATGTCAGTGGAAAGACACAAAAAGAGGTGAAAACGAACCTTTTTTCGGCGCCCCACTCCGGATCTGAGTCGGACGCCATTGTCCAGGTCTCTCTGTGCTGTTGCCACCAGATCATGACGCTCTGCAACCCTATTGTCACCAGATGCAAAGGTAGGCTTCACCGTCACTTCTCCTATATGGTGCATTGCAACAGTTTGTTATATTTAACATGCAACAAAACAAATACTACACATGACCTAAATATACATTATGACACATAGACAACATACATATGTATTTCAGATAAACACATGTTGTGCTACCTATCTTTTTAGCAGCAAAAAGTCACTTTCTCCGGACACCTCTGTCAACAGACCACCAACCCATTGGGAACATCATAATACGGCGGGCAGGAGAACGCTGAGCCATTAGCCTTCTTGGGACCACCACCACGGCAGTACAGCAGTGAGTCCACCAAACTCATGATCAGGCCCTTAGTATCCTAAACCTCAGTGAGAAAAGACAGTTTCACTTTTTACACTGCAAGGTGGTCCGTCCAAACCATAGGATCTGGAGCAAAATAGCCGAGTACCAGAATATTGTTGAATAAATATCATGCTACCAAAAATATTGTAGAGAATATATTGACGTTCAAACTATTGACGAGCTAAGAATAGTAAGGTACGTTTGTGTTTACTATAATTAGCTCTGCATATATGTACCTTGACAATATTCATATGTGGAGCAATCCTGCAGGGGCAGTGTGGGCCTCCAAATGGGGAGGGACTTTCAAAAGCATGATAAGGGCCTTCCAGGGACAGGATTGCTCTCTTTTTTGATTAATGTTGTACAAATTGACAACACAATAAAATTTTAACAACACATCCCGCACGCATTACTTCCTGAGATGAATAACTATCTTCATCCTATATCCTTATGCCACTAATTATACAAGTTGGCCAGACCAGTATAACGAGGAAGACACAAAGGAACAAACTTAACACAACTAATATCAGGAAACATCGCGCACACCAAAATACTCGCATGACCCAACCATACAAACACAACCAAAGGGTGACCATATACTACATAGCCCCCACGAACATGAGTTAATTAGTCGCCTAACATCCAGACACACTCACACACAATACCACTTGTGTGATAACTCCCAGTGAAACAATCACCGACACCAAAACAAAATAACCAATGAGTGACCATATACTGCATAGCCCTCAAATAACCATGTGACTACATACCACATAGCCACTACCAACATGAGTTAATGAGTCGCCTAACATCCAGACACACTCACACACAATACCACTTGTGTAATAACTCCCAGTGAAACAATCACCGACACCAAAACAAAATAACCAATGAGTGACCATATACAGCATAGCCCTCAAATAACCATGTGACTACATACCACATAGCCACTACGAAGATGAGTTAATTAGTCGAGATACACTCACACACAACATAAACTGTGTAACAACTCTTGCTAAATAAACTTCAACTCCCAAGGGGTGACCATATACCACATAGCCCCCACAAACATGAGTAATGAGTTGCCTAAAAATCTAGAGACACTCACACACAACACCAGTTGTGTAACAACTCTTGGTGAAACAATCACCAACACAAAACAAAATGACCAATGAGTGACCATATACAGCATAGCCCTCAAATAACCAAAGCGTGACCATATACCACATAGCCTCAACCAAGATGGGTGACAACAATTTTATTGCTTTTTGCAATTGTACCCATAACGAAGGAAGATGGATACTTGAGGTAGGATAGATTAAGTTACTTTATTTAAGTTAGTTAGTTAAGATATAAAGTTAACCCCATCAGGAGCAGCTGTCCTGCTGCTCAGCCCTCACTCAACTGACATTCACAGCACAGCAACATTCCAATCATCCAACAATCCATATGACATACATACTAGCTGAGCAGCAGGGAAACACAAGTTATAACAGTTGCCTCAACAGATCGTGTAGCAGTGCACACAATTAATGCAGGATGTTGAATGGGGGATAAGAGTAGCATAGCCTGTACTAGGCCATCTAGGCTTCATCAGCTCCCACCTACATTATATATATACACAGGGAGGCTTTTGGTCAACCCTCTTCACTGATTGGTCTACTCAACAGTCACTGGTCACGTTTTGCTTCTGCCCATCACAGCATACAGTATGTGTCAATCGGTCACCCCACTTCAGCCAATGGCTCGCTTGCATTCTGAGTGACATCATTTTACTGATTACATGTGCACATCCACCTAAAAGAAGTACACTTCAGTGCCAAGACTGGAGGCCAATACTTTACTTTGCAAATTCTATTCTCTTTTGGTGATTCCCCGAAACCGGTCCCAGGATGTTTGTTTCCGGTTCAGGAGAAACCTGGCTTGGAAGTTCGGTATGGACTGTTCCCATGAGGCACAGGGTCATGACTGATTTGTATATGGCTAGGTCTTAGCTGGGGTGGCATGGTGAGCAAAAGAACTATTGATTTAACCCAGATCTATTGACTGGGAGTGAATTTTTGATTTGCTCTGCATTCCGTCCATCATATGTGTGTTTTTGCTTTCTCCTTCTAGCATTTAACCTTGCTTAATTTTTAAGTCAGCTTGAGCATTTGGGCGATGTATTTCCCTTACAGTAATTCAAAGCTGATAGCACTCTTTCTCTGGGCCAATACGTATCATATTTTCATGTAATGTTCATTGAAATCAAACAGGGTTTATCTACCTGTTCAATGTACAACTGCATATGAGAGAGCACAATACTATTCTAATAACATTGTATGCAATGGTTAATGTTTTTTTAACTGCAAGTTTATGCCTCTCACCCCCCAACTCACCTCCCTACTCACGTTTAGGAGGCAGCATATTTTCTTTTTCACTTCTTCTCTTTGTTTTAGTGGTATAAGCTAGCTATAATAAAAAAATAAAGAAAAATTGCAATAGTATCAGTTTGTTAGGGGCAGGCACAATGGATTCGCCATACCTTAGTTTACTGGTGCAACTAAGTCCCTTAATAGGACTCTGACGGTCCATGGACTGCCACACTCACTGTGGTGGTCTCTCAAATGCCCTAATACGATTAGTAACAAAAGTATAAATTGTCCCCCAAGGAATTGTTTAAGAATAATTACAATTTAAAGATGTCACAGCAGTGATCATAAATCCACAAATGCAGGGAAAGTTGCACAAAAGCCACAAAAATATTTAATTACACTTTTGTGCTTTTTTTTACTTATAATTGCAACATGGCAACACACATACTACTGAAGTTCTAAAAACAATTGGTAGTAGTATATAGAACACCTTTTGCTTCCAGTATGGATGAGTAAAATACCATACATTACATAAATTTCACATTACAAATCATCAAATTCAGAATCACAAAAATGTATGTATAAGCAAAAACGATGTTGAGCGTAGACGTTTCGGTCCCCCGTCGGTCTATCAGATCCTCAGGACCATTATCAGGAAGAAAAATGTTGCACATATATATCTAATATAGAAGAGAATATATATATCTAATTTAAAAAAGGAAATATCCTTAATGTTCCTACATGTATAAAGTATCGCCTGCTCACCCCAAAAGAACAAAAATGGTGGAAGACACCCAAGGTGTAAAAGGGAACTCCATACTACTGTGTACAAAACACACATCACCACAAAACAATGTTCCCAATAAAAGTGACTACCAATAATACAAATTCAGACAATTTTAAAAAACTCACATTTCAAGAGACTTACAGCCGGAAGTGGCTAAATGCAAGAAGGGTATGAATACCCAAAATCTAATGCAAAAACATAAACAAACATGCAAAAAAATGATATAGATGCAACAGGTTCTAATGTCAGTGCCTCTTGAGTCTTTTAAACATATGTTAGAGCAAACAGGAATTCTACTCACAGGTGTTCTGAATTTATCTCACCACCTACAATGCCCAAAAATCAATAATATCCACTCAGTATAAACATTCTCAAATGACAGTGTCACCAAAGAAGAGTTTACTGACAGTCTAATCTCAAGATACTCACGAAATAACACAGAGTATCCTGTATTATCTGCAAATGAAAGAATCAACTGAGTCACAAAAAGGTTGCAGAGTATAAACAAAATCTTACTCCCTACAGTTAGCACCCAATAGTGTCTCAAAAGGAATAGTACTCACAGAAAGACTCCTCACATAAGCGTTTCAATCACCTGTAATGTGGAACAACATGACCGATATTAAGCTTCATACTGAACCACAACTGCAAGATTTAAGAAAAGTATTCTTTTCTCAAAACGGATAAATCCTCTACAAAAGGGTTATTCTACCATGCCAAGACTTACTTTTATGCAGAAACCCGCGACGATGGCTCCAAACACACCCGACTCCAGAAGACCGAGTACGGCATGTTGTCAAAACCCGATATAAAAAATAATACCGTTAGGGCAGTCGGGCTGACTGACCTAGTCGTAATAGGGCAGACAGGAGACCGCCATACTGCAATATGCTTGGTGGGGCCGCTGCAACCCTGCAAAACATAATATGAGTTTCGTCTCCACCGCACTTTTCATGGTGGTGCGACGCTATGAAATGTGTGGCATTGAGGAAACAAAGGGGTCCTACAGGCCCCCCTGGTGCCTCTGTGCCATGGGGGGCATGCAGGGGGGCACGTAGTGTGCCCCCCTTTCTGCCTACACCCTCATGTTCCTGCACGGAACAAAATATACAACATTGTGCATTTCGCTTCGTTCTGGAACATGCTTTGATGTTCCCATTGCAGTGCCTGTTTTAAAAGCACCACTGTTGGAACACCAAAGAGCTGCTCACAAGCGTTGTGGGAGCATAGCGGCAGCGTGGGGCCCTGCTCACACACCACCAAAGTCATAATAAGTCCCTTAAACTATGAAGTGAAGCTGCAGGGCTAAACATTTCAAATCTACATAGGCACCTTCTCATATTATAACAAATGTGTAAAAATCATAAGGAGCAGCTTTGAAAAGGTGGGTTTGGAGAAGAAGATAAGAAAGTTTTACTTTTTTCATGAAATGAAAGTATGCCCTTGTGAAAACAAAGGCCAGATTTCCATGCATTTCACACGGTGGCAAAGTCACCAAAAGTGACGCTAACCACAACAAAGTGTTCATTTGGTATTTACTTCCAAGTGTAAGATCTATTTTGCATTGGAAAGTTGCCCTAAAGTGTCACAAAGTAGTGCATAGCACTATTTTGTTTTACTTTGTATCAATGGGGAATCACA
Source organism: Lissotriton vulgaris (assembly GCF_964263255.1). Classification (NCBI taxonomy): domain Eukaryota; kingdom Metazoa; phylum Chordata; class Amphibia; order Caudata; family Salamandridae; genus Lissotriton; species Lissotriton vulgaris. The sequence goes on from NC_141699.1 coordinate 293,407,849, forward strand.
TAAGTGGTACATGGGTATTCCAAGGCAACTAGTCGTGTTTTTTTATGCGAAGCCCTATCTACTAATGTTCAGAGACTTTGTAGACAGTGCTTTGTGCCAAGATATTCTGCCTCCTTTAGAAAGGTGCAAAGAAGGGGTAAAGTTTTCTGTTCATCAAACTCTTCTAACTTTGCATGTGTTTTGTACTGCACAGCACACATAGAAAGTGGGAAATGTTTAAAAGTAAGTCTAAGCATAAAATCTTGCACTGGAAAGATACCCTTCCAGTTTTCCAGTACAAAATTTATGATAGACTCACAAAAACACCTGTGGACTTTGATGCAAAGTTGCGTGTGTGGCGCTAGGCAGACAGAAAGTGTGCCAGTGAGTGGGAAGAGAGGAGCGGCATTATATCTTTGTAAATATAGCACTGTTCTTCTCTGTCACTTTCATGAGACACAGGGCAGCTACTTTGTTTGTTGGCTGCCTCCTTGAAAAAATACATTTGCCCCAACAGTACTAGTATGGTGCTAATAAGTCCAGGATTTCTTCCACTCAGATGCTCGTTTGAAGCTGTGCAGCAGTGGTCGAGATGGATGGGATATTTACAACTGCGCCTTTTGTAGCATTACTTCGGATCTAGAACAATGCAGTAATAATGCCTTAAACCAAGAAATGATAAGGAATGTTTTCAGTGCGCAAAAGGCCGTTGGAACCCAAATAAGAAACGTGGAAATACTTGTGCCCACACACTATTGTTGTACATTATTGTTTGTTTATATAGCGAAATTACCAGATCGGAAGGTAGTACTGCATGGTTGTGTATTAGCATTATATGGATTTGCCTCTAGACCTTGCACTAGAATCTACGGGATTGCAGCTCGTGTTTTTTGCGTCTACATGTGATTGGTTGGCTGGGCGCCCTTTAGAGCTGGAGAAGGTCATAGAAAGTTCGTGAGGTGCCTATTCCGGGATCCAATTGCACACGGAGGCCCCCGGTTTCTGCAGCCGGGCAGCTCACTCGTGGTCCATCCCCGGTGCCGGGGACGTCAGCTGTCGCAGAGTGTCTGAGCAGCACTGATGAGAGGCCGCAGGCCGGAGCTGTGTGATCACCCCTTGTTTAATTTGTGTGTGTAGCTCAAGGTTGTCACCCCCCACCCATCATGTTATGCTTTTTCATCTCTCCCCTCTCTTCATAATTAATGGCTGGTGTTAACGCCACCAGACAGCAAGTCTCATCAACACAAGCAGGAGAGTGATGAGAGATGGCGCCTCTCGGCCTCATTAGGCCTCGGTGATGCTGGCTGAGCATGAAGCCGAGGGGGATGTCAGACTCTTCTTGTCCACTAGACCTTGGCGGTCTTCCCTTTCTCTCTCACCCTCCTGGTTCCCACCACCGCCCAGCAACTGGGGGGTGCACGCACGGCCTACAGGCCAGCATGGCGCTCACCTCAATCCTGTTCGAGGAGAAGCCCACGAGGCAGCGCCTGTCTCCGAGAAGCAAGGAGAGACGGGGCGGCATATGTCCGTCATCCTCTGCGCTCCGGGGGCGGTGAGGTATGGGATGCAGGAGCAGCACTTTCCGGGTGCAAAATTGCCAGCTCGGGCTGGGAAAAACACAAGTCGCGCCCCACAGCGGCGGGGCCTTACTGACCCTGCAAGGCCGCCGTAGGGGTGTGGGACACTCCAGCGGGCTAGCAGCGTCAGCTGTCAGGGGTACCTCGCGTCACTGTCACCGGCACGCACAGCAACACACTCCAGCTCACGAGAATTTGCTAAATCCGTCGATGCCCCGTGGAAGAGTCTGCAATCCTGGTTCAGCCTCTGGCACAGATCTAAATCCTCATTGGTGACAAGAGGAGGTCTGACAGCAGTGAGATGTCCTGTGAGACAGAGTTAAGCAGAGAAATGAGATGCTACGTGGGAGAGGCATTGTGTTCAGGCAATTTTCGAAGGACCACGAGCCGGGGTGATTTAGGGGTAATCTGCTTCTTTTCTGAAAGTACTGCCAGACAAGCCTTCTATCAGAGTGCACTCAATCAGACACAGCACACTGATCGAAAGATAGAGTACAAACCAGATCATTTACAAATATAAAACAAGGCGTGCATAGACCACCCCCTTACTGTTCTATCAGAGGGGCAGCATTTGTTGTAGCACGTGATCTCTCCTCCGCTTCCCCACTCCCTACTACAGTTCACCTCCACCCCTTCTCAGTCCTTGAGGGACCAGTGATGAAGACCTAAAACCGATAGAACAGCATGCATTTTAGGACTTTAAGCTAAGGCGTCCTCATTCCTCACTCGATGAGTGAGTGTGGCAAGGGATAGATGATTGAGGATTAGTGGGCATTGGGAGAATATATTTTCTAGAGGTACGTGCCGCTATCACAGAGGTACCAGAGCATCTCTGGCAGTTCAAGGTTTCTCTAGACATAGTAGCATCCAGAACCGGGTGTGAAATATGTGTGAAACTAGGGCTAAGTGACTTTTTTTTTAAATATGTCTGCTAGTTAGGCAAACTCGGGAAATTTCAAACTACGGGAAAAAATGTGTAGTTCCCTAATTTGCCAGAGGCCTGTGTAGTAAACGACACCCACTCGTGTGGCCTGATGTTCCACCCGTCATGTTTGGAACAACTGGCTTCAGAGATGTGTGTTCTTCCTCAGTCACCTGAGTGGTAACCGGGAAACTCAGTGGACTCCAGTCTGCCACGTCATCCCGATTCCAGCTCCACGAAGCCTCTACATGGGATAATGGGAGAATGAGATGGAGCAGGTGGCTTCCTCAAAAAAAGGTAGTCAGTTAACACTCCAGACAGTTCACAGCATAGGTAAATATCCTGCTGCAGAGCAGGTCCCCCCTTTTTAGCCCAACTACTGTGTTTTTTAAACACAAAATTGGTGCAATTAAAAAAAAATACAACATTGTGAGGTCTCTGTAGTGATCTGCTGGGCACCGTCTAGTGTTCCAGCATATACCCTATGTAACCAGCCACTCCTTGAAGGCTGGCCTCTACAGCCACCCCACACCCATCCATCACAGGTGTCACCGGTCAGGTGACTCTTCTAATGAAAGGGGGCGGGAGCACAAGTCCTAGGCCAGTTCCAGTACCGTACACTATCAGTCTGTGTGTCATTTATATGGCTGGATGTGGGCCTAGGGCCCTAAACATTACAGTGGCGATGAGCGGGTCGACCCCTGCAAGTGAGCAGGTGGCAGTTTTGTGTTTAGTCGTGGAGGAAGTAATGGCTCAAGTCTAGGGTACCCCCCCCCCCCTCAGCCCTTGCAGCCAGCATGACAGAAACCAGCGAAAGGTGAGAGACAGGCCCCCAGAGAGCGAGTACAGCAGCAGAGAGAGTGCACGCCGGCGTTCACCAGTAATGCCCTGCAGCGCCCGGCTGCATGCAGGAGGACAGTGTGATATGGAGGGGCCCCCACTGACTAGTAAATGAGCCGAGAACACCCCTATATGTACGGCAGGGACTGGGACTGTTTATGCACTTTTCCTTGTTTGATGAGGCACCTGCAAGGTGCCCCTGCCTGCCGCCGTTCTGTCCAGGTGAGGAGGGCAGTGGAGGGCAGTCCCAATAAGGTGCATGAGAGACACTGGTGAGGCCAGCATGCAACCTGAGGCACGCTGCTAGTCAGACGCAGTACCCCACTAGCTGGGGAGAAAAACGTAAGCTTGTACTGATACCAAGTAATGTAGCCACAGCAAGAAGAAAGCTGTGCAGCCTTAGGCAGTGCTTGAGACACTAGCTGGTGGCTTTGTGTTGGCACAATACTTAACAGAAGCGCCCCACCACTGAAGCAGGCACTTTTCCAGACATACCTGCTGGCTCACAACTGCCTCATGTCTAGAGTGTCCCGAAACCCAGCATGTGCGAGCACCTGCCTGCAGCTGCAGCCATCATATAGCCTGTGTTGTTGAGACTGCCTCTGAGGGAAATGACAGACTATCCTCCATCTACCTGGATGGTCAAGAGAGCCATGGCTTGGCGGCAGACCACCTGGATGACAACAGTGCTGTTGTGTATCGATTTAGGTTCCATATGGATTCCGTATACATTTCCAGATTCATGCCCTTATATAGGTACAATTCACATTGCCCTTATTTAGGCATAGAATTCCAGCCCTTATTTAGGCATTGTCCATGCTAACCAATTACAGGCATGGCTACTTAAATCCGTTCATCTACGTCACAACGAGTTCTTGGCAAACCAGACTCCTATGCCTTTAAGACTTCCCCTTGCCTAGATATTGATTTCTCCAAGAACTCATTTCTTATTCATGAACATCTATTCCTTGGGGTTCATTCATGACGTTCTTATGCCCGACTTTTACATCAATACCTGCATTCCTAAACACCTTCAAGGTATAAATATACCTTCACTTGTTATGGCAAGGCACGGTGCGGTTCGACTACCTACTTGTATGACGCTGCTCGCCACAGCAGGTCCCGAAGGAAGTCAAGTCCCCAACTGATGCACTGACCAGGCGCTGTCATCCTCCTCGCCGAGAATCCAGCTTCAGTGTTTCTGACTCCCCTTGCGGGGTGTTAGAGATCGAGTCCTCTCTCAGAGATACCAAACTCTCCCATTCTAAAGTATGGAGCTAATTGGAACCTAGAGAAACTTTTGGCAACTCTTGGCATAACTAAACCAGACTAAGACAGCACCTACTTCTTCCCTCGTACTAGACTTAGGTTAGGTACACTGGGGTTGGATTATTTTAGAAGCACCAGTTGAGTATTTTAGCCTGTGTTATTTATGTATGTATTTTAATGAATATATGTCATAGCTTTAAGACATGCTATTACAGTTTTATTTCCTCTTACTGCTAACGCTGTACCTTTTATACTTCTCATTCTGTCTTATGATTGTAGCAGTTCATAGATCTTGCATGACAAATAAGACTGTTCAATAAAACCTTTTTATTGAAATGTCTGTCTATCTATTTCTGTGCAACTCTGTAGAAACGAAGCATGCACGATTGACTGAGTGAAACGGTTATCTACTGTTTCCACGACTCTGAAGATATTGTTCCAACTCTAAGAGAAGCAAACGTGTCATGTTTATGCGGTTGTCAGAAACGAATCCCTTCTTGTTAATTTGAGAAAGTTTCTAGTGACTTCTGAGTTAGCTGTCACACACAAGTAATTAAGTTTAATGTACTCGATAGAGACCTACGGACCTCAGTCCTATGTCAAAACTATAGTGTATATTATTCCAAAGCCCAGGGCCTATCAAAGATATAGGAACTACACTACAGTGCCACATATGGACTAGGTGAGGTACTGAACTGAGGTTCTGACTACCATCGGCAAGGAAACAGCCTTGAAGGGAACACTCATGCCAGGTGCACACAAGCCTCCCCTGCATTGTGTAAAAGAAAAAACACAAGATAATGCCCAATTACTCATCAATCTTTGAATGAAATCTCAATGGTGCTTACTATTAAAAACTGACTTGTTACGGACCAGGATGAGCTGCCTCATCAAAGATCGATGCATAACTGGGCATTATCTTGTGTTTTTTTAGATTTTGTTATTAGTGTGAGAATACTTTAACGGAGCGGGACAACAATAAGATTCCGTATGGATTCCATATAAATTTCCCAATTCATGCCCTTATATAGGTACAATTCACATTGCCCTTATTTAGGCATAGAAATCCAGCCCTTATTTAGGCATTGTCCATGCTAACCAAATACAGGCATGGCTACTTACATCCGTTCATCTATGTCACAACGAGTTCTTGGCAAACCAGACTCTTATGCCTTTAAGACTTCCCCTTGCCTGGATATTGTTTTCTCCAAGAACTCATTTCTTATTCATGAATATCTATTCCTTAGGGGTTCATTCATGACCTTCTTGTGCCCGACTTTTATGTCAATACCGGCATTCCTAAACACCTTCAAGGTATAAATATACCTTCACTTGCTATGGCAAGGCACGGTGCGGTTCGACTACCTACTTGAACGATGCGGCTCGCCACAGCAAGTCCCGAAGGAAGTCGAGTCCCCAACTGACACACTGACCAGGCGCTGTCATCCTCCTCGCCGAGAATCCAGCTTCAGTGTTTCTGACTCCCCTTGCGGGGTGTTAGAGATCGAGTCCTCTCTAAGAGATACCAAACTCTCCCATTCTAAAGTATGGAGCTAATTGGAACCTAGAGAAACTTTTGGCAACTCTTGGCATAACTAAACCAGACTAAGACAGCACCTACTTCTTCCCTCGTACTAGACTTAGGTTAGGTACACTGGGGTTGGATTATTTTAGAAGCACCAGTTGAGTATTTTAGCCTGTGTTATTTATGTATGTATTTTAATGAATATATGTCATAGCTTTAAGACATGCTATTACAGTTTTATTTCCTCTTACTGCTAACGCTGTACCTTTTATACTTCTCATTCTGTCTTATGATTGTAGCAGTTCATAGATCTTGCATGACAAATAAGACTGTTCAATAAAACCTTTTTATTGAAATGTCTGTCTATCTATTTCTGTGCAACTCTGTAGAAACGAAGCATGCACGATTGACTGAGTGAAACGGTTATCTACTGTTTCCACGACTCTGAAGATATTGTTCCAACTCTAAGAGAAGCAAACGTGTCATGTTTATGCGGTTGTCAGAAACGAATCCCTTCTTGTTAATTTGAGAAAGTTTCTAGTGACTTCTGAGTTAGCTGTCACACACAAGTAATTAAGTTTAATGTACTCGATAGAGACCTACGGACCTCAGTCCTATGTCAAAACTATAGTGTATATTATTCCAAAGCCCAGAGCCTATCAAAGATATAGGAACTACACCACAGTGCCACATATGGACTAGGTGAGGTACTGAACTGAGGTTCTGACTACCATCGGCAAGGAAACAGCCTTGAAGGGAACACTCATGCCAGGTGCACACAAGCCTCCCCTGCATTGTGTAAAAGAAAAAAACACAAGATAATGCCCAATTACTCATCAATCTTTGAATGAAATCTCAATGGTGCTTACTATTAAAAACTGACTTGTTATGGACCAGGATGAGCTGCCTCATCAAAGATCGATGCATAACTGGGCATTATCTTGTGTTTTTTTAGATTTTGTTATTAGTGTGAGAATACTTTAACGGAGCGGGACAACAATAAGATTCCGTATGGATTCCATATAAATTTCCCAATTCATGCCCTTATATAGGTACAATTCACATTGCCCTTATTTAGGCATAGAAATCCAGCCCTTATTTAGGCATTGTCCATGCTAACCAAATACAGGCATGGCTACTTACATCCGTTCATCTATGTCACAACGAGTTCTTGGCAAACCAGACTCTTATGCCTTTAAGACTTCCCCTTGCCTGGATATTGTTTTCTCCAAGAACTCATTTCTTATTCATGAATATCTATTCCTTAGGGGTTCATTCATGACCTTCTTGTGCCCGACTTTTATGTCAATACCGGCATTCCTAAACACCTTCAAGGTATAAATATACCTTCACTTGCTATGGCAAGGCACGGTGCGGTTCGACTACCTACTTGAACGATGCGGCTCGCCACAGCAAGTCCCGAAGGAAGTCAAGTCCCCAACTGACACACTGACCAGACGCTGTCATCCTCCTCGCCCAGAATCCAGCTCCAGTGTTTCTGACTCCCCTTGCGGGGTGTTAGAGATCGAGTCCTGGGAGAGAGATACCAACCTCTCTCAGTCTAAGGTATGGAGCTAATTGGAACCTAGAGAAACATTTGCTACTCTTGGCATAACTAAACCAGACTAAGACAGCACCTACTTCTTCCCTCGTACTAGACTTAGGTTAGGTACACTGTGGTAGGATTATTTTAGAAGCACCAGCTGAGTATTTTAGCCTGTGTTACTTATGTATGTATTTTAATGAATATATGTCATAGCTACAAGATATGCTATTAGTTTAATTTCATCTTACTGCTAACGCTGTACCTTTTATACTTCTCATTCTGTCTTACGATTGTAGCAGTTCATATCTCTTGCATGAGAAATAAGACTGTTCAATGAGCCCTTTTTATTGAAATGTCTGTCTATCTATTTCTGTGCAACTCTGTAGAAACGAAGCATGCACGATTGACTGAGTGAAACGGTTATCTATTGTTTCCACGACTCTGAAGATATTGTTCCAACTCTAAGGGAAGCAAACGTGTCATGTTTATGCGGTTGTCAGAAACTAATCCCTTCTTGTTCATTTTGGAAAGTTTCTAGTGACCTCTGAGTTAGCTGTCACAAACAAGTAATTAAGTTTAATGTACTCGATAGAGACATACTGACCTCAGTCCTATGTCAAAACTATAGTGTATATTATTCCAAAGCACAGAGCCTATCAAGGATATAGGAACTACACTACAGTGGCACATATGGACTAGGTGCAGTACTGAACTGAGGTTCTTCTGACTACCATCGGCAAGGAAACAACCTTCAAGGGAACACTCTGCCAGGTGCACACAAGTCTCCCCTGCATTGTGTAAAAGAAAAAAAACACAAGGTAATGCCCAATTACGCATCAATCTTTGAATGAAATCTCAATGGTGCTTACTAACAAAAACCGTCTTGTTATGGACCTGGATGAGCTGCCTCATCAAAGATTGGCGCGTAATTGGGCATTATCTTGTGTTTTTTAGATTTTGTTATTAATGTGAGAATATTTTAACAGAGCGGGACAACAGTAAGCCAGTGTTTGATTCACTGTGCACTGTTTTACTTATTATCACAGGTCCAAGTTTGTTGCATTGAAGATATATTGCAGTCACTTGGTGTTTTTTTTTAATGTTTAGCGTCGCAACAGTGGTTCCTGTTTTTACTGTGTTCACTCTTTTTACTAACCTAACGTGGATCTCCCTCTGTTCTAGATTAAATAATCCTGGGCATGAGCCAAAGACAGTTTTTTGTAACTAGCATACAAGTAATGACTGTGCTACCTAAACATGGGTTCTATGGAAATGAGAATATGTTTTATTTATGTTTGTTTACAGATCAAGCCCCCGGAGAAAGGGCCGATGCGGCCCGAAATGCTTTGGGCAGTTCTACTAATAATCATTGATTTGTAATGCATATGTCATTGAGGTTCAGACACTATGATTTTTTTATGCATATATAATTAAAAGAGAACGTTTGTTTTGATGACAAGAATATAGTATTGTGGAAATTATATTTATTTCAATTTCAACAAAATGATTGATGTTTACATTTTTGAATTTGAGATTTTCACCATGTTAGGGGCAGGCAACAGTGCGTAGAGGCCAAGTGGAAACACTTGACATTTTATTAGCTTAGTTGTTGAAACACTGGGACAGTGTGCATGCCTCAGCAGCACGCCGGGTCAAAGTGATTAAGTGGTTGAATTCAGTTCAAGGGAGTGTTCCTCGTAAATCATTTTCTGAAAAGTACAGTGCCTGCTGAGCCACCTACTGATCATGTACTGCCAGTGCAACCACAGGACTAAAAGAATCATTTGTGAACCCACAAGGCACCTCCGCAAGAGACTGTTAACCCCTACAGAGAGCCTCAAGTAGTCTAAATCTGCTCCTGCCAGGAAAAGGACAGATTAAGTGAAACCAGTGTCCCCTGTTCCTCAACAGAAGAGAGGAGACAGGCAGGACATACACAGAGTGTGGCACTAAGGAAAGAAAGCCCCAAGGAAATTAAGAGACTGCTAAGAGTGCACCAAACACCCCTGATGGGCTGCCAATTGCTTAGAATAAGTGATCCCTTTACAGAGAGACAGCTGACCCCCACAAGTAGCCCAAAGCTGCCCCATCAAAGAAAAGCTGCCCGGGGGACAGTAAAGCAATGTGATTAAACCAAAAGCAGTGATCAAGAAGAAGAAAAGAAGTAAAGTAGCAGAAGTGGGTGTTCACCCATGCAAGGCCCTGCTCTTCAGCCTGTAAGTGCTGCCTGGTCCCGTGTCGCCTGAGAAGGCTGAGTGCAAGTTGGTCTGAGAGAAGAGACCCACGGTGAGGAGAAGAAGTTCCTGAAGATAAAGGACCAGGCATGCAAGGCACCAACAGAGGGCGCCTCTGGAGAAAGACTGAGAGCATGTGATCAGATGTGCCCATAGGGCCGCACTGGAAAATCTGACAGCAGGACATGAGCCCATTGAGTTAGAGAGCCCTCTGAGGGTAAGAAGCAGAGGCCCATAGTCAACCATCCCAGCACAGAATGGCCACAGTTGGCACACAGAACATGTCACACAGACTGACCAACCTTGCCAACCATGCTCACACTTGGGCAGGACCAAGTGCCGCAACAGCATGGCCTCAGGGTCTATGCAGGCATCCTTGAGTGAAGAAGAGGCGAAGAAAGAAAGGTGACCCTCCAGCCAGAGAGTGGAGCACAAAGAAGATCCGTGATGGAAGGGATAGGACTTGTGAGAGGTCCATGAGTGGAAAGAAGAACTGTGAGAGGTCAACAAGAAAAAAAGTCATGTCTTACCGACAGGACAAGAGTCAGGTCCTACAGAGAGGACAGGAAGTGACCAACCAGGTCCCTGTGAAGAAAAGGTTACTGCGAGAGGCCTGGTCAGGAGACAGAACAAAGGACAATCAGTCCTAGGAGTACAACGTGACCAGGGAGGTCCATGTGAAGTCTGTGTCATATCGAGAGGCCTGGTCAAAAGAGAAAAGAACGTGGCATAATGATGTGTCATGGAAGAGCCAAGGAGAAGAGTATGGTCAGATATCACAATGCCACGTCGCAAAGATGAAAACAAAAGGGAAGAAAAGTAGCAAGATGCCATGTCACGTGAAATAGCGATGAGCAAAAGAGGGTAGCATGAGGCCACAGAACTATATTGCAATGAGAATGAAGAATGTAATAGACAAGTCACACAGAAGATCACTGATAGTCATCAGTAATCATCATTGTTATCAAGTGCGTCACTAGAAGCACTTAAGGAGCACCGCACATTCTGTGTGTAGCACTAAGTCTGAGAAGCACCTGGAGAGTGACAAGGAGTGCCTGATGTAGTGGGAGGCTTCTGGTATACCCAGTGAACGTGAAGCCTGCTGAAGAGAGTATACTCAACCATTTGTACCATCCACCTTTGGGGTTGAACGAGAGACTTGGTCGTGATCCTGTTCGAAATTCTTCTGTCACCTCGGCCTTGGGGCCTATGAGAAGCTCAGAACATTCCACACATGCCTGTGGCAATCCAGAGGCATGGGCCTCAGGGAATTCCGGTGAGAAGGGAATCCCGACACAAGAGATGCGTCTGCAGGAGCTTCACGACAGGCACTATGAAGCACTGAGGTCACAATGGAGAATGGTCACCTAAACACTATCTGATGAAGGCACATGCACCGGAGTCCTGACGGCCAGCGCATACTGACCCTGAAACAACCGTCCTTTGTTGCAGCATGATTGACTTGGATGTGGTCCTGTTAGCAGTTCCTCAGTGGCACCCTTGTGCAGCCTATCAATCAATCAATCAATCAATCAATCAATCAATCAATCAGGGGGCTTATAAAGCGTGCTACTCACCCATGAGGGTCTCAAGCCTATGAGAGGCCCTGCACAGTCCACACAATCCCTTGGCAGCCTGGCATGAAGGGCCTCAAGGAAATTCCTGAGAGAGAGGAGTCCTGGCATGAGAGGGAAGTCTGAAACTCATCCACCAGCGGGTACTGGGAGTTCAGTGGTGCAGAGTAGAATAGAGTGGCGTAGAGTACAGTGACATAGAGTAGAATAGAGTGGCGTAGAGTGCAGTGACAGAGAACAATGGTGTAGTGCGCTGTATCGTGGAGTATAGTCGTGAAGACTGCAGTAGTGCAGAGCCGATTGACATAGAGTGCATTGGTCTTCAGTAAAGTGGTGTAGAGTGCATTGGCATAGAGTGCAGTGGGGTACGGTGATGCAGAGTAGAGTTGAGTGCCACTGAGTGCAGTGGTGCCAAGTGCAGTGTCGTAGAGTAGATTGTTTCAGACTAGAGTGCAGTGGTACAGAGTAGATTAGAATGGCACAAAGGGGACTGGCATAGAGTGTACTGCCGTATAGCGGAGTAGTACAGAGTAATATAAACTGGTGAATAGTACAGTGTTGCAGAGTAATGTGCATAGAGTGGAGTTGGGAAGAGTGGAGTGGTGTAGAATGCAGTTGTAAAGTGTGCAGTGGTTCATAGTAGTGCAGTGTGGGGTAGAGTGCATAGGCTTAGAGTAAAGTGGAGTGGTGTAGAGTAGAGAGGTGTAGAATGGAGTGGTGCAGAGAATACTGCAGTGACGCAGTGTAGAGTGGAGTGGCATAGTTTGGAGGTTTGCAGAGTACAGTGCAGTTGCATTGAGTGGTGCAGAACAGAGTGAAGTGGGGTCACCTGGAGTATGCATGATATGGTGGTGTACCACCATTACAGAAACAGATCTTCAATTGAAATGACCATTACATTTGCACTCACTACTGTTTTACTGATAAAAGTATCCATCGTCCAAACGATAATGTGTGGAAATGTCATCACCCAATGTATTGATTTGATCATCAGTACAATTTGTGTACAGACATTTACATTTTATTGTGTGCTAGAAAAAAAATATCATTGTACAGCCTTTCTCAGGCAGTCCACCAGTATCCAGCATGAGTGTCACATAAATCCTCTCTCAGAAAGAAAAAAAGAAACACCAAGATTCCTGGAAGATACAACCTGACATTTGACCTCTGTCTTTGAATGCACAAAAATGTGACAAGATGAGAACAAGATTTAAAGGCCTGTTTACAGAAAGTGAGTTTCTCGAAGAATACAGTAAACATGGTCTGGGCAACAAGAGGGACAAACCCAAGCTGGACAGCCCAAAGAAAAAAAGCCAGCAAATAGAAAGCCAGGAAATGTGAGTTGGAAACCACAAAGCCAATGGTAGGCAACAGGCAGAATGCATTCCTAGGTCAACTTTCTGAATGTCCCCAAGATGCCTTTAGCAAACCAGACACCTTCGCTGTCTGGTAGGATGAGACCTAACAATAAAATGGGCAGGTATTCTAAATCTGAAGTTTTCCCTTTTACAGTACGAAATAAGCTTAGATTTTACAAAAATTGGTCCCATCCCATGAATCACCTGGTGATAAATGCAGAACGCTTAGGAGGAGAGTCTTTTAGAGATTGCTAATCAGTGTGGAGCCATGAGGGATAGACTAATGTAATCCTGTCTGTTCATGTTAAAGGCTTTCTGGATACAGCCTTCTGATTTCACCTTCACTTGTCGATTATATGTATAGACTTCTGAGGCAAAGATCACTAGCATAATCAAGACGTGACAGCACTATAACTATTCGCGCCTGAGTCCTGTGAGAATGGCCAAAGTAAGGGAAGGTATGTTGTAGCATTGTCATTGTACACAAAACATCTCTGGCCATTATTACTAACTTGGGTTTGGAGTAAAAATGTAAGTCCATGATCGCACCAAGGTTCTTTTCTGTATTCAGTGTGATTGGCGACAGCCTTATCACCAGAGCCATACAGATAGAGGGTCATTATAGTGCCACGCTCCATGGGTAATTATGTTTTGGATGACTTAAGCTGATGATGATTCTTTAGCATCTATTGTTCTACATTCAAAAGACAGAGGTCCTACATCCAAAGGTTTTTCACGTTTTAAGAATAGCTGGGTTACATCAGCACAGATGTAGCAAGCAAGCATTATTTATTCATTTTATAGTTTATGCAGTGCCTTGTCAGAAAGGTATAAATGTGCTTTACATAGTAATCAGACAGTGACAAATGTCTCACAATAAACCTTGAACAACGATGAGTAAATTGGTGCAAGATTGGAGGAAATGGGTGAGGAGGATTTGGAGAAATGTTAAGGGGAAGGAAGCCCAGAGTGGGTGACAAAGGGGTAAGAGAAGGAGAGGTGCAAGGAGAAGTGAACAGATGGTGGGGGAGCCATGAGGAAGCAACGAGAGATGGGAAGATGTGGGTGAAGCAGTAAGGGCTCAGGGCTAGGGAACGAGGAATATAGGCGGACTAAAGGAGCCAATACAGATTGAGAAAAGTAAGTATAGTAATGAGCATGGAATGAGTAAAATCAATAAGGATGCCTGAGTATAATTTGAGAGTCTGAAAGGTGAGAAAAGGAGAGAGATGACATAAAGTAGAAAGGAGTAAATAAAGGAGTCATTATAGGGAGAGTACTAAAGGACCAATCGAGCGAGCAAGAAATAGGAGCCAACAAAGGATGTGAAATATAGAGGGAAGGCAAGTAAGGAAGAGGCCTATGGAAGGTGGGGAGCAACAATAGGGAAAGCCGACAGAGATAGAACAATGGCGGAAGGACAGCTTTAAAGATGTGCGCCATGAAGTGCAGAAAAGTTGGCGTTATAGAGTAGAGGCTTGAGTAGATCACTTCTAACGTACAACAATATTCTGAGTGATCAGGATCCTGCTTGGCCCTTACTCAGATCGTGTGTTTGAAGGGGTACTGTACACCAACAATCACATCATGACTCAACTCATGCCTATCGATGGGTGATGTTATTGTGCCACTGTAATCTTGTTTAATCCCCAATTATTGAGCTACTTGTTTTTTGCATAGTGTCTGTGCATTTTGCACTGAGCACATCATGTTCTCTTGAGCAAACTTGCTTTATGTCACTGAGACTGCCTGAGAAATTGCATGTGCTGTGGGACGAAGTGTCACCACACATGTTACAGAAATTGGATGGGCATGGGTAATATGCAAGAGTTTTTGTATGGGAGTGTATACCTCGCATAGCTTCACCTAATGACTAACTGGATTTTAGACAGTAATAAGGGAAAGCGAAGTGAAGTCATCTTTACCCATGACCAGATGATCAAAATCAAGATCTCGTGATAAAAACGCACTTTGAAAGTCCTGCATTCCATGCTGACACTCTGTTGTGAAATATGCATAGACCCATAATTCACTTATAACCGACCTGTACTATGTGAAGAAGAAATTAAAAATGTCATTCCATTTGGCCCAGTCATGCCTCATGACTGACAAGGTCGTATGTGCTGAGAATCTTGCAGAGATGTCGCTCATGTCTCATAAGGGCCATGCAGTGAGATGACTCACACCTGACGTCTGATGAGGATCAGCTAGCTTTCATGTGTGATCCGATCAGGATCTTCCTCTATCCAAAGTATAGGCAACTCTTTCTGGAAGCCATGATGTCACCAAACATTGGAATATGTGGTAGGCAGGTGCCCTCGTGAATCTGCCATCTTTTCAGGAAAAAAAAGCTGAAGGCATTAGATACTGCTTACTGAATGAAGACTTCATATGATTGATGAAAATAAGGAATCTGGAATCTGATAGGGCAATTTCACAGGAAGAAAGAGTCATGATCAGTAAGTGGAGGGAGCAAGCAAACAAGTGAAGGAACATGGCTTTGATTCAACACACTCTCCAACCAGTCTTTGTACAGTAAAAGAACAGGAAAAGAAAATGACAACAAACATCAAATGACAGGAAACAAAAGATTGGTAAAAGCAGGGAAGAGCCAATGACGAAACAGTCATGATGGAAAAGGAAAAGAAAAAAGAGCGAAAACATGAACCGGACTAACTGCGGGCTGCTTCGAAAGGCAGTGATTCAGAAAAGGGGGTGGTGATGAACAGAGTGTCTGAATTAAGCAGACCACTCTTACCCAGTCCAAAGATCAGGGCTTGATCCATCACCGTTTTTTAGCTCACTGCACCATCCCAGCTCAGAACCTTTGAAAGGCAGTAGCAAACCCTCAGGCAGGTGATTGCCGTTTTGGTGTTGGAGAAGCAGGGAGCAACAGCCAGGAGCCCAGGAGCTTGAGAATAGACAGCACCAGGTGAGTGAACTTCACAAACAGCAGCTGCCGGTTTCCTGTGGCGTTTTCTGGGCCCTGTGAACAGAAGAGTCATGCATGGCAGCGTGGTTCTGCCCCACCAAACTTGCAGTTTCCCTGCTCCAATAACGGAAAGCGTCAGGTTAGCACCAGTGCAGCTTCCAGCAGGCTCCAAGAGTGCAAACTTCCCACCAAGCTGCCCGTCCATGGAAGGGCCTCAAGATCATAGTCATGTGACCTTGCCCTATTGAGGTCAATGCATGGCAGACAGGGGCAGGGAAATGCAGACCTGGCTCCATGCACGTGAAGAAACATTTATGCCTCCTGAACCAATTTTTTTTTGTTCAGAGAAAAAAACCTCTCCTTTGGAAGTTTGCCTTCTCGAAACAAAAAAAAATGTCAAATGGGAGTGTTAAAAGAAAACTTGCAGTGCCTCGAAGGGAGCCATCTATGCAGCGACCCTCTTCACAGCCCAGAGATCCCCTCAAGGCAAGTAGGGATGTATAAATAAGCACGCCAGCGTGGGTAGTAGGGAGTAGACCATGCCCCCCCCCTTTTGCAGGGTCTAAATGTGCCCTTGCATAACTAATTGAAAACAACAACTTAAAAATCATAAATGCTCACTCATTGCTGAAAACCTCACGGCAAGTTTCGTGAAGAGGAGTATTACACCACCTCATGGCGCCTGCACTGGCCTCAAGGCACACCCCCCACCTCCATCCTTCAGATACTGCCGGGTTGTTCCAAAGAAAAGTGGCAGTCAGAAGGTACACTGGAAGGGAGGCTGGGACAGAAAACATTTACTATGTTTTATGGCCTTTAGAAAGTGTTTTGTGTTCTTTGACTAATTGCTTCTGAGTCTAGTTCTGTGTGAGTGTTCTCTGCCGCCCTTGTTGGGCCTGGCGCCTGGCACTGCGGCTGCGCACCATGTGCCTCGCGTGTTTACTATAATATGTCCTCTTCACTTCTTTCAGTGTTTGTTCTCTGCCTTTTAATTGCATTCTTTTTTAAAAGCTTTTTGTTTGCTGGAACAGTTTGGGAGTCAGTTTACCAAGTAAACAACCAATCCAGTGAAGGCGCCCAGCTGAGCACTTGAAATGCCGAGGTGTGGAATAGTGGAAAAGTGAAAAAGGGAGGGGAAGTGGAGGGCAGGAGGTTGGACAGCATGGAGAAGGACTGGGAGGCTTGGACCGGTGAACAGGCGGAAGGTGAACAGGTGGAAGGGAAGGGAGCGGCGGTGGCCGGCACAGGTAAACGTGGTGAGGCAGGGGGTGGGAGGGGGGGGGGGGGGGATAGAAGCAGGGGAAGTCGACAGGCGGCGGAATTTTTATAGTTAAATAAATAAATGTCACCTGTTCCGTCGTCCGTCAGCTCACCCCCCCCCCCCCCCCGCCCCCCCCCCTCCAAGCTGCACCCTGCCCCGCCCCACTGCGCTTTCCTGTGCCGGCCGCTGCTGAGCAGTGGTGTTGGAAATTCTGGTGTGGGGCTTGAGAAATAGGGGGTCGTTATCCCTGGCAATTGGTGAAAGGGAAAACGAAACAGAGCTGGGGTTAAGGTAGGAAAGGGAGTGAAAGAAAGGAGCAGGAAGCTAAGGTGAGAAAATGTGGAGTTTGTGGCAGGTGAGGAGTAAAGTGGAGTAGAGGTAAGTGTTGGTTAAATATGTGATTATTGAGTATAACTAGAAGTGGGGAAGAGAGAAAGAAGAGAGATGGGCCGAGGTTGAGAGATGGGGCAAGGAAAGTATAACTGAGAAGGAAAGAAGAAAGAGGAGTGATAAGAGAGAAAATAAGGGAACATGCGGTAAATTGAAAGGAGTGAGAGCCAGCAAGGCATGAATTAAGAGAAATGGTTGTTAGACCTAGTATCTTTTGGCATGGTTTCCCCTGTATTTTTGCTTCTGACCTCCTATTTTTGATTGTATGATGAACTTCGTTTTTGCGGCTTTTAGGACTCTGGGTACTTTCTACTACTGACCAGTGCTAAAGTGCATGTGCTCTGTGCCTAAACTGTGCTGGTGTTTGGTTTCTCCATGATTCACATATTTGATTTACTAATAAGTCCCTAGTACAGTGCACTGTGTGTGCCCAGGGCCTGTAAATCAAATGCTGCGTGTTGGCCTGCAGCACTGATTGTGCCACCCACATGACATGAGTAGCATTAAAAACGTCTCAGGTCTGCCGCCACAGAGCCTGTGTGTGCTGTTTTAAACTGCCATGTTGACCTGGCAAGTACACCTACTTGCCAGGCCCAAACTTTCCCTGTTATTACCTGTAAGGCACCCATGTGGTAGACCCTAGGTAGTCCAGGGTACAATGCATTTAAAAGGTAGGACATGTGCTTTTAAGTTTTACCTGTCCCTGTAGTGAAAAAGTGCAAACATTCGGTTTTCACTACAGCAAGGCCTATCTCTCTCATAGGTTAGCAATGGAGCTGCCTTGTAACACTTTACAGGTGTATCTTCCAACTGGGAGCCAATAGAAAATTTGAGTTTTTTGTCTCTGGGATCACAACTTAAAAACACATCTTTTAGTGAAGTTGGTTTTTAAATTGCAGGTCTGAAAATGCCACTTTTAGACAGTCGTTATTTTCTTACTTTGAAATGAAAAGAAATTGAATGAAAGGCATTTACAAAGCACACGCATCCTCCACAGAGTGTCCCGGCGATGAGGAAAGGAAATCCTGCCAGCAGAAAATGATTGTCTCATTCAATTTGTTGGAAAAACCACGTTTCTAGCTTCTTTGTGAAAACAGGAAGCTCTGAGGTGGCACACAGTTCCAGAGTGAGTTTATTCCAGGCCTTCCAACCGAGAAAAGAGAATGAGCTTCCACCAATTCTGGGCTTGGCGAATTTTAGGAATAATGTTTTTTTGGCGGTGTGTAGATCGCAAAACCCTGGGAGGGGCATACACACATACCCTCCTCCTCGGGTATAGAGCTCTTTTCTCATGAAGGGCTTTATGGGCCAAGACCAGTGTCTTAAAATGAATCCTCTTTTTAATGAGGAGCCAGTGAAGCGCCTTCAAGTGTGGGGTCATCTGAGTTCTTGGAGCAAGATTAGGGCTTATTCTGGCTGCCGCATTCTGGACCACCTGCAAGTGACTTAGAAGGTACTATGGAAGGCCTAGCTAGAGAGCATTTCCATAGTCAAGCTTGGAAGTGTTCAGGGCCTGAACCACAGTTCTCCTCGTTTCAAATGAAAGGAAGCATACCAATTTTTTCAAAGAGCATAGTAGCCCAAAACACAAGCCCACCAGAGCCTGAATTTGGGGTTGGAAGGACAAGGTATTGTCAATTTTGATTCCCAGTGTTTGTTACTGAATTCTGTTGCATACCTGAGGAGGGGAGGGGGGGGGGGTTTGAAGGGGGGGACGTCTTAAGGTCACCAATTACTCCACACCTCTGGAGAGGTAACACCAAAAAACACAATCTCCATTTTTTCGGGTTGCATTTTAATTGGTTAATGGCTTGCCAGTTGAAAACATTGGAGAGACAGGACTTAATAACCCTTCCATCAAATTCAACCCTTTTAGATATTCTGTGCCTCTGCCTGTCCCTAGAATACACGTCTGGGTTGGATGACAATTGGGCTTTGTGGATTCACTCTAGACAGTCACACACAAAGAGATGAGGTGTGCCCTGCATATCCTGATGGCCCCTCACCAGGCTGATGGGTCTTCTTGAGGAAGAGTGGTGGGAGGAGTTAACATTTGCACCTGGCTAGGGCTGTGCCTGCCCCCACACAATGATCTGCATCCCCACCTGCAGTGTGTTTGGAGCCCGGGCCAGGAAGGGTAGGGTCTTGTGTACTACAAAAAGCTTTCTTTGAGGTTCATTCAATCAATCAAGCTGTATTTATATAGCACAGCTTATCAACCCTGAGGGTATCCTGGCACTGGGCTGTGGGTCTTAGTTGAAGAGTAAGGTCTTGAGTCCCTCCCTGCAGTCTGCCAATGAGGGAGCTGTTCAAAGGTGGAGGGGAAGGGCGTTCCAGGATTTGGCTGCTAGATGGGAGAAAGATCGACCTCTCATGAGGCAGCGGCGGATGCATGGAGTCTGTGAGAGAGCAATTTGGGTGGAGCAGAGGTTTTTCTGTGGTTGGTGGAAGTGCAGGCAGTGGTTCATGTATGCCAGTCCTTGGTTGCGGAGAGCTTTGTAAGCGTGGGTCAGTAGCTTGAAGTGGCATCTCTTCTGGTCTCTAAGGTGCCAGGTGATGTGGGTCCTTTTGGTATCAGGTTGAGGAGCAATCTAACTGCTGCAATTTGGATTGTCTGGAGTCTTCTCATGAATTTCCTGGTGTTGCCTGCATAGAGTACATTGCCGTAGCCCAGGTAGCTGGTGATGAGGGCCTGCATCAATATTTTCCTGGTGCTGCTGGGTAGTCATTTGAAAATTCTGCAAAGAATGAAGAGCGTATGGAAGCAGGCTGAGGAGATGACGTTGACCTATAGTTTCATGTAGAGTTCACTGTCTAATATGATGCCCAGGTTGTGTGCGTGGTCTTTCGTAATGGAGGTGGGTTTCAGTTCCGATAGCCACCAGGAGTTGTTCCAGAGGGAGGTGTGGCTGCCAAAAATAAGCATTTCGGTTTTGTCCACATTGAGCTTCAGGCAGTTGGTTTTCATCCAGGCTAAGACATTCTTTATGCAGTTGTGAAAGTTGATTTTCATGGTGGGGTTCGCTTGGAGTGAGAGGATGAGCTGGGTGTCGTCGGTGTAGGAGATGATGTCAATGTCATAGGTTCTGACAATGTCTGCTAGCAGCGTCATGTAGCTGTTGAAGAGAGTAGGACTTATGGATGAGTATTGCAGGACAACTCAGATGGTGTGCTCGGGCTGTGATGCGAAGGGAGAGAGACAGATCCTTTGTGTGCACCCCATGAGGAAGGATGCCATCCATCTAAGAGCATTGCCTTTGATTTGATCAGGTGCAGTCTATTGATGAGTGTGTGATGGGAGACGGTATTGAAAGTGGCTGAGAGGTCAAGAAGGATCAGGGTGGCTGACTCTCCTCTGTTGAGTAGGGTGCGGATGTCATCTGTCGCAGCTATCAGGGTTGTCTTGTAGCTGTGGTTTGCCTCAATCCTGATTGTCAGGGCTCTAGAAGGTTGTTTCTGTCCAAGTGTTCAGTGAGTTGGAGGTTTAAGGCCTTCTCCAGGACTTTGGCGGGAAACGGGAGTAGCAGAGATGGGGCAATAGTTCTGGAGGTCGTTGGGGTCTGCGGAGGCTTTCTTGAGAATGGGTCGGACCTCAGCGTGTTTTAAGTCATTGAGAAAAGTGGCTGGGGTGATGGAAGAGTTGAGGATGGTGGTCTTTTTCACAGTTGTGAGTAGATCGTGGTGGTTGTTGGGGGCAGACTTGTAAATGGCTTGATCCCTGTTGTTTCTGTTTGAGCTCCTTCATCCTTCCAGTTGTTTGCATCTGTGTTTCTCTGCACTGAGATAGGGGGACTACCAGTGGCTCGTTTGGTGGGTCAGTGAATTCTGGCTGGGTTGGTGGGGCGGATCGGTCAGCGTCGCAGTTGAGCAAGGCGTTGAAATTCTCTACTGCCTGGTTCAGGTTAGTGGAGGCACCTTTTTGGGAGAGGCTGAAGGCACTGGTCCATTGGTGCTGAGTGACCTTGGTCCAGCTGCGGGAAGGAGCGCAGTGGAGGTTGGGGTTGGTGTGGGGGGATCCGGCGATGGTAAAGTGTACAAGAAAATTGTCAGACCAGGTGAGTTCTGTAGTGTGGATGTAACTGATTCTGTTGCTGGACGTGAAATGGGGTCCAGCCTGTGTCCAGCTCTGTGTGTGGGGTGTGGGACATGCTGAGTGAGGCCGATGTTCTCCAGGAAGTAGGTGGAGTTGGTGTCTGTAGGGTCATCAAGGTGAAAGTTGAGGTCTCCCAGAAAGACATAGTGTTCGGATACTATGGTGAGCGGGGATATGAATTCTGTGATGGTGTTGCTGAGGTCGGTTCTTGGCCCTGGGGGTAATTAAGCAAGGGTGTCTCTGGAGGTGGTTTTGTTGTTGGTATGGAGATGGAAGCTCAGGTGTTCCATGGTTTCATCTTCGGTGGTAATGCAGAAGATTGCTTTCTTGTGTACGATGGAGATGCCACCTCCGTGCCTGTTGGTGCAATGTTTCATCTTGTAGATGTTGGGTGTTGTGATGGAGATGTCTGGGGATGATGTGGGGTGAGCTATGTCTCTGTGATGTAGGTTATGTCGTGAGGGAGGGTAGAAATGGTGTCCCAGACTTCTGTTACATGTTTGCGTAGTGATCTGGTGGTGATCAGGAGGCATCTGAGTTTTCACGGGGTTCTCAGCCATCAGAGATGGCGTAATGCGGGTCACTATGAAGGTGGTTGTCCAGGGATGGAGGTGAAGTGAAAGCAGATGAATGATCCAGCTGTCGAGCAGGGTGACATGTGGCAGCGGTTGTTGTTGCATCCAGGGCTTGGAGATCTGCAGCGGTGTAGCTGTGGGAGTCTGGAGGGACAGGGTTTCTTGCACTGGGCGCAGTCCAGGCATGGATGGGTTTGGGTTTGGCATGCCTTTGGGATGTTGGATGAGTGCCTGCTGCACATGGCCACTGCCACTGAATTCCATTAAATAGGTCCGGGAAGGGGTGCTGTGGAGGCAGGGAGTAGGAAAAAAAATGGCAAAGGTGAGAACAGAGGCAGGAAAACTGGCATGGTCTCAGAGCATGGGACACCCTGGGGCACTGGAACATGTGTCAAGTCTCCCTACTTCAAAGGCTAAAATGGTTATAAGTACTGGACTTCTGACACCATATACTCAGATAACGCCTGGACTAAGGGTATTCTGCTAAGAAGAAGAGCTGTTGTACTGCCAGGAGGAACTGCCACTTTGCTGCTTGCTTTGCTGTGTTGGCCTGCTGTTTCCTGCTTCTTGCCTAGGGGGTGAGAGGACTGCTTCTGAAGTTTTTCCAAGGGTTTAAGTTGAGCTTGCCTCCTGTTGGAAATCTCAGGGCCATCAAAGTCGTCACCTGCAGCACTTCGGCTCCTCTGCTGAGAGCCCTACTCTGCCAAGTGGTGCGAAATCCAGTTCCTGGGCCCTTGGAAGTGAGTTTGCTGTGCTAAAAGAGAAGAAACAAGCACTTCGACTTCAAGTGTGACTTCGGAGCCAGCGCCACTATACGACGTCTCGCAGTTTGACTATCAACACTTCATTGCCCCCACACCTCCAGCTGAACCAACACTTCGATGCTAACATCACATCACCTCCCCTGCACCCTGCAATGTCTTTGGGTGTCAGCAGCTCAACGACTCTGCACTGCCTCCAGGAACCAAAGCCTCACTTAATTCAATGATGCTTCACCTCCATTGTGCAATGCACCATCCAGAGCACCAACGTGCCCACGAACTGCATTGCAGTAAGGAACCAGCGCAACAACGGCCTCAGCAACGCCGCACCTAACCGGCGCCTCGCAACATCTTTGTTTATCAATGCTTCAGAGGTACTGTGACCAGGGTCTGTATGAGTCCATGTCCAGCGCACGCTCCGTTGCGGTTGGCTCAGTCTTGTGGATTCGAGATAGCCCAGACCGCAGCTATTGTGTTTTTAAGTACTATAACTACATTTAATGTTGAAAAATTCATATGATGACTTGTGTATGTTTGATTTTTGTTGTTTTGGTCTTGTTGTACTCAAATAAATATTGGCTATTTTTCTAAACTGTTGTGGAGTGCTTTTGCTGTGTTTTCACTGTGTTACTGTGTGTGTGTGTTTGTGTGTGTGTGCACAAATACTTTGCACATTGCCTCTTTACTTTAGCCTGACTATTCTGCGCCAAGATACCAGATGCAGAACACAGGTGAACTTAGTGTGTACTACACTTACCCTGACTAGAGTGTGAGCCTCTACTTGGACAGGATGCATACCACTGCTAACTAGAGACCCATTTCTAACAAGGGTACTGAAGAAATGGTAGGAGATGGAGAAAGAACAGAGGGTCTGAAGTCATAAGTAAGATATGAGACAAAGGGCACCAGAAGGTAGCGGCACTGGAACTAAGGGTGCAAGTGAAGCTGCAGCACCCCCAAAAAACTGGAAAGAATTTAGATAGAGAATGCACAGTTAAGTGTCTTTTAAAATGTGTTTCTTCTGCATAATTTGTAGTGTTTTCAAAGACGGACTGTGCATCTTATTTTAATAGATCGGCAAGGGTGAAATTCAGCAGGCAGGTGTACTTAAAACAGGTATATAAACTCTTTTAGTTTTAATGAAAATCACCAGAAAATATTAATCTTTTTGGCACAAGGGAAATAATTCTTGACTTTTAATTACTATAACCTGAAGTTTGAGCAAATAACTAAACACGCATTGCAAAGGTCTAGTGTTGGTTACCAACCTTTTGGCTTCATCAATATTTATTTTGTTTTTAAAGAAGTTTAAAAAGGATTTATAAGACATTGTTGTGGAAGCTGTCAGTGTCTTGTCAATATTTTTAAAAAAGGAAAAAACAAAACAAAAAATGTTGGACTCAAAAAGCACATATTGACATAGTAGTCCCTGGCACTGAAGGGAACTACTTTGTGTGTGGATGTGTTCCTTGAGAAAGAACAGGACATCATCCCTCACAGTGAACTTAGCCAATCCAAGTGGGTTAATCCAGTGTCCCATGCTCTATCCTGTTGTATGAGGAAGACTAATGTGAATGGCCCAGCCAGAGACTAATGGCTAAGAGATTAAAAGAACAATACAAAAAGGACTGTCAATGGTCTGTACAACTAATTGGGGCAAAGAAAAATGTGATGAATCCCATCAGACCACCCATATGGTCGTACCAAAAGTCAAATCAGTTTGAAATGGTGTGGGATGTTAAATTGCAATTTAACATCTCACTGCAATTCAACATCTCACTGCAATTTAACATCCCACACCATTTCAAACTGATTTGACTTTTGGTATGATCCATCACTGGTGGTTCCTTGGGTTTGGAGAAGCACATAATTCCAACAGGTGTGTGGCTCCTTAACCGGACCATCTTTGGTTCTATGCCAGATGATGAAGTTCTGCCATATTGGTTGGCTGATGGTATTCATTTCCTTTTTGTTGTACACACTTTACAGGTAGACACAGAGCCTGTCATATTTTTCTTTGACCCCATTAGTTGTACAGACCATTGACAGTCCTTTTTGTATTGTTCTTTTAATCTTATTGTTCTTTTTATCAAACCCTACATACTAAATACATGAGGGAAATAAAATCAGCAAAAAGAACGCACATAGCTGAACGAATAAACAAAGCTGAGAACTCGTCTAAAGAGCTCTATCATATTCTAAAGGAATTTACCTCTTTTAAAAGTCCGCAAGAAATGCCAACAACTAATGAATGGACGGAAAACCTTTCTACATTTCTAGATGAAAAAATTACGAAAATATGTAAATCCTTTGAGTCAAAGAACATATCCCTCCAACACCTGGAACAGGAGCTATACGCGACCCAAGCGGTACACCCGCATGATTCATCTCCAAGCTGGTCCACATTTGATAAGCTGGATAACGAAAAAACTATGCTATTAGGATGTAAAATCAAATCAGGCTCCCCTAGCGATCAGCTAACTTCAAAACTATTTACTATTCTCGCACCAGTTTTAACTGCTCCTCTTTCCCGCCTTTTAAATACATCACTGATAGAAGCGGAATTTCGCAAAATTTGGAAGGCAGCCAGAGTCAAACCTTTATTGAAAAAGCCCGGTGCCGATGTAAACACCTTGTCTAACTACCACCCTATCTCCCTGCTGCCTTATCCAGGAAAAGTACTGGAGGCATTTGTAAACGAACAGCTGGTAACATACCTTGAGACAAATAATCTACTCGATTCCTCACAGTCTGGTTTCCGTGCTGCGCACAGCACGGAGACAGCCCTGGTTGAGGTTACTGACAGCATCAGACTCGCTCTAGACAGACGTCAATCTTGTATTCTGGTGCTTTTGGATTTATCAGCTGCCTTTGACACCATCTCCCGCCAGATCTTGATTAGTAGACTGTGGGAGTGTGGTGTCAAGGGGCAGGTTTTAAAATGGTTTATCAGTTATTTGTCCAATCGGACAACTACCTTACAAATAGGGGAGACTCTGGCCAGTACTCGGCCTGTTACAAGAGGTGTGCCGCAAGGCTCCATTCTTAGCCCCTCGCTTTTTAATATGTACATGGCCCCTTTGGCTAAACTGATCAGGACATACGGATTTGACGTGTTATCATATGCGGATGACACGCAAATACTGGTTACCCTTGGCCCGGACGTAAATGACACCAATAAGCGTTTTAAAATGTGCCTGATGGAGGTAAAAAACTGGATGAGTTTAAACCATCTCCAGTTGAATGGCACTAAATCTGAAATATTGACCTTTGGGAAGCAGGCGAACATTGGACCCATGACTGGTGGCCCACGGAATTGGGAGAATGCCCCATCCCAAAAGAATCAGTCCGTAACCTAGGATTTCACATGGACAACAAATTGTCCATGAAGGACCACGTAAACCATACTGTAGGCACCTGTTTTGGAATCATGAGAAGTCTACGAAAGATCTTTAAATGGTTACCAGCAGAAGCACGCAGAACTTTGGTTCAGGGACTCATATTGAACAGGCTAGACTATGGTAACTCTCTTCTTCTTGCCATAAATGAGTGCCACATTAGGAAATTGCAAGTAGTGCAAAACACGGCTGCTCGCCCGATCCTGGGTTTACCCAGACGATCCCGCTCTATGCCATGCCTAAAAAGTCTACACTGGCTCTCTGTTAAAAAAAGAGCCATATTTAAAACCATGTGCCTGGTACATAAACACATGTATGGCTCAGGACCAAAATACTGGAATCAAAAACTGACATGGTACCAGCCTGGTCGACAACTGAGATCAAATTCCAAGTCACAACTTACTCCACTAAGAGTCCAAACTGCTAGAAACGGAGGACGCGCCTTCTCCTTTATGGCGCCATCTCTATGGAACAAACTCCCCTTAGACATACGTACAACCACTGAACTCATGTGTTTTCGAAAAAAACTGAAAACATGGCTTTTCAGTTAAATTCCCATTTAGACCTACCTTTTTTTTTTCTGGGACTGTCTGCATGAGCCATGAGACTCCCTCGGGAAGTGATATGCTGCGCAATACAAATATCCAGACTAGACTAGACTAGTTGTACAGACCATTGACAGTCCTTTTTGTATTGTTATATTGTGAATAAGGGGTTAGTCTGTCCTTTGGTCTTTAAATAATTTTGCCCTTAGACCCTCCACCAACCTTGTTTTTGACGTAAGAGATTAAAAGCCCATAAAACTAAGGCCAGATTTGACAGATGGAGTAGTGTTCATCAGGATTGTGATGGGCACTACCTCTGCCATCCCAACAGTACTCTGTCAAATCAGAGATGACTGGTGGACCAGCAGTCATCTTTGTATCTTGGCCTTCCACCAAACATTGAAACTTTTTTTTTCAGTAACAATCTTCCAAAGCAGGACTGTGTTTCTGGAAAAACGAATGACTCCCATGCCCTGGAGGTTTTTGGCTAGGGTGTGGGGACCATTAATTTTTATTTTGTTTACTATTTACCTTAGTGATGGACAGCTGAAAAAGTACATTAATCCATGCACCCCTAGTAAGGTGGGGGGTATAATGCCTTTCCTCTGATGTTCCTACTCCATCAGGTGATCTGACGAAGCTTGCATTCAACACAGCCATTGGGATTTAGTCAACAGAAAGCTTAGAGTCCATCTTTCTCGAAATAAGGGAGACAACCAAGAATATGGTGGATAGGGCTCTCCATGTTTACAACAGAGTTCTCTGTCTGTCAATTAAGCCCTAAGTATATAATATATATACTTTTGCTAAAATCAAAAGACCTTGGCTAAAACCAGACCTAATAATAAATAAAAAAGTAAAAGGTAGGAAATAAAAGGTCTTTAGCCAAGTCAAGTGTTAACCAACAAGCTGTGGTTCTTAAATACATTACATTTTAGGAAGACCTACACAGGATCATGTAAAATGACAACCCTCAAAGTGCGCAAACTCAATGCCTCATGTTATCTGTTGTGTTGGGTGGAAGCAATATGTGAATGGCAGTTAAAAAGACCAGTGGATGAAGAGCCATGTAGAAAACCATCTATGTGCATGTCTATGCATTGTTTTTATTTGGGATATTTTTTGGATTACATGAAACTTGTGAGACAGCTAAAGTTGGGACTAGGCCAGAAAAAAAAAACGTATAATCAATATTTAAAAAACGGATATTTTAAGATTAAACTTTCAGCAAAAAGATTCCTAAATAATATCACACCACAATGCACACTCACAATACCACTTGTAGATGTAATTTGCCTTTTTTACTTTGTATTTCCTGACTAGAGAGGCTTACACTTAAGAAAATTGATATTCTGTCTGCCTATCCCCTCTGTGCCCAGCCTCCTTAATTGTACAGTAGTGCAGCATCCAGAAAAAGTAGTGGGGGTCATTGGAGCCCTTTCCACTAGTAAAAGATAGTAACATGTACAGTTTTACTGTCTTATTTCACCTGGCTAATCCTGCCAGGCTATGAATGTTTGAACTAAAGGATTAGAATTAACAACAAATAATGTGTTTTTAGGTCTAGGTGTTGACAGCATAGCGGTCAAGCAGACCTATTGCTTATAATAGACATAGGGTGGTCTTTGACCACACCACATGCAATCATTGGCTTTCTTCAACCGGCCTCTTTCAGCCATTGGCCTTTATTTTGTCAGTAACGTTTTGATGCATGTCTGCAGAGTATTTATCTCTCACCTAATGCGACTGGCTGTTAAGGTGTATCCCTCTGTGTCATAGTAAGTGCCTTCATTAAGACTGCAATGCTTTCAGTCATAATCTGTACATCCCTAACCATGCTCAGACAACCCTCATTGTTAAGCCTCCGTTTAAGAGTTGACATGTTGTCAAGCTTCAGATTCACAGTGCAAACTATTTTTTAAGCCAGTCCTCTTAAACAACAGTGAAGCTCAGACCACGCCCACCCGCCTCTGTCTGCTGTTTGCATGCAGTATGAATATACATCTATTAATAAGAGGAACAGAAGGGCCCTTGTAGGCTCATTCGTCTCGGGATTACATTTCAGTGAATACCTCACTTTGCCCCTAACAGTTTATAGAAATTCTTATCACACTCAAATGGTTGGCATATCTGTGCTCATCAGTTCTTTGTTTATGTCTAGGCTAAACTGTTTCAATTCCTATTTGTTGTGAATTTCATTTTTTTTTCATTGTTTTCCAATGCTTTACAAAAAAATAAAATTCAATGGTGATCAGTGTTTAAATCATGGGCTTGTTGTTTTTCCAGCGCTTTTCAAGAATATGTTTTTTATTTTCTTCCCTTGTTCATTCCTACTTCCAAATTGTCCTTCCTTTTTTTCCTGCTCCTAAGTCCCTTCTCTATACCGTTTCCTTGAATTTACTCTTCCAAGTAACTTCTCATTATTGCCCTCATCTACCTTCCTGTCTCATTTCCCAGCACACCGTGACTTGTCTCTCTAGTTCTCCATTCACATCATAGGTTCAGGATGAACCTGAATGCAGTTATGTTTTCCCATCATTATGGTTTGATTGTCGCAGACCCTGTATGTACAAATGCGATGTGATTACATGTTATGTGTCATATGTTGTAAGTGTAAAAAAACCAATAAAGAATTGTTTTTAAAAAAGGGTAATGGTGATCATTTTACACACTTTCCTGCAGCTTTTTTCTTCGAAGGTCAGCTAAATGAAGAGTTTTTACTTGGGATATTTCATAAATATATTGAGATGTGTGGTTCTCTTTTATTGCAAGACATTGTCAGACTATCCTGTTCTTTGCCTTGAGGTGCCAAGAAAGGACTGTGATAATAAATGAGGAATTCTGAGCCTATTTCTGCTCTACATGATCATAGGAGAGACATCTACTGACGAATTATTGTGCGTACTGTAAGCTAGTCTGGTGATACCAAACTCTTCTGCTGTATAAAGAAGTAGTTGAGATAGTAAAGAAACTTCACGAACTACATAATGCCTTGAGTCATTTGCCTGTGCAGATCACACCTTGAACCTTTATTTGATGTTATTGGGCTGTTATTGGGCTGTGCATATGGGATTTGATGTTTATTTGAAAGTTAGTAAATGGACGACTAAAAAGGGATTTCTCTGACTCATGGGAACTTGTGTTATGTGAAACCAGTGCAGGCATCGTGCCCCTTCCAGCGTTCACTCTTCTAATGCATTTTCCAGCTCTAGGATTATATTAAATGCACTGCCGTAGTTTGTACAGGTGATTTTGTCAAGTGTCTGGCCTTGCTTCAACACAAATAGGTTCCAAGTGTCATTTTCTCATGGAGGCAATGGGAATTCAAATTTAACTTGGCGAGTTGGGGCTACATCATGATCATGTTCTGCTTCAGTATGAAGGCTCAGAACTGGTTCAGGTGTGTTTGTGTGGCTGTGAATTCACTGGGCGCACATTACTAGACAGCTTAGACACAAACACTCTGGACCCCCCTGAGCATATTTATCAAGTAAGCACGTTTTTAAAATAGCTGTAGTTCGTGAATGAATCATCGCAGGGCTGTCTGGAAATTTCATCTTTCTGTGGCAGATAAAAATAACTGCTAATAATAATATGAATGTGATTGGATACTCATCTGTTTATGGTGGTTTTGTTATCTGAATATGCATCAGTTATTTATACTTGCTGTTTGTTGAACTTTTTTGCTTGGTCACTTGTCAACCTTCTGGGATTGGCATTAGAGTCAACTATGTACAAAATATGGGCACTTTCTTTAGGAATTAATTTGACTTTTATGAAATACACTATTCATTCAAAGTAAAAGTAGCATTCGCAACAGTGTTGTTATATTGGCAGTTTTTACTTCCCATGCTAGTCTTACTCTCCCTCGGCATCCTCTGGTCTTGGGCAGAAAGTTTGGGCTGGTGAGTTGAATTCCTGACCGTTTGACCTGGGTTGTAATCCCCGCATGACCGATATGCTGTGATCCTGGGCATGCAGCCATGTATTCCTTGTGACTTATCTCCATTTTCTGAAAAATGTAGCAACAGTTAGAAACTGATTGTAAGTAATTCCCACCAAACCCTAAAATACAGACACGCTGAATGTGTGATTTGAAGCAAGAGTGGCTTATTTTAAGAATTTAGGGGCATATTATCAAGAACGGCGTTAAAATTATCACCGCTTTAGCGGCAGGACGCTGATGCTAACGCGGCGATAATGGGCTTGATAATATGCCCTTGAGAATTCCCATAGAAGCCCATGTTCGGACCAGAACATGGGCTTCTATGGGAATTCACAAGGGCATATTATCAAGCCCATTATCGCCGCTATAGCGGCAGTTTCCTGCCACTAAAGCGGCGATTATTTTAATGCTGTTTCTTGATAATATGCCCCTTAGTGTCATTTATTTGGGTTTCAGAATGTTTGTTCAATCACCTCTAAGTCTGCTCAGTAAGTTATGAGGTCCGGTGTCGCATTTGTCGTGTGTCAGGAAGATGTAAGTGATGCTTGCAGAGACGTAAAGTAATAAACAATACAGTGGCAGTCAGCAGGAGGCGGCTCTGGAGGTTTTGCCCAATGTCTTAAGTGTAGTAAAGCAATACACACGTTAAATTAACAACTCCCATTCCCTAATCTGCATTTTTGATAATTTAGGACTGATGTACAAATTTACCATTCGCAAAAATTGACCACAAATTGCTCACCGCTTTTTGAGAATGGAAAGAAATTTTGCAAACCGACCAATGCATTAATTGGTCTGTTAATAAAATTCCGAATCGTAGTGGGCTGCAATTCTTCCTACCTCATTAATATGCAAAAGGCCAGTTGCAAATTGTGACATACTATGACTGAAAGCTAACCAACCCTTCCTATGGACACTTGTTTACTCTTTACAAAGGTTTTGTCAACATTTTCAAAGGGGAGGGAGTGCCCTGTAGATCCCCTCCTGTTTGCAAATGGCTTACAATCAATCAGCCGGGATCGTCCATACTGGCGAAGGAATTACGCCCCTCACCTTTTTCCATATAAGAAAAGTGCCTGTCAGTCTGAGCAAAGGTCAGCCTGAGAGGCACTCTTCTTGTTCAGGTCAGGCAGCCAGGAGCTAGACATGGGCTAAATGTGCAGACTCCAGGCTGCCTGAGCTAAACTTTGCCAGGTTAAGGATTCCACAGCCCTGTAGGTGTGCCCTCCTCAGCCTGGCAAAAGTACCTCAAGGCCCTCCCCCTCATGAAGAGGAGAAGCATCTTTGATTACTTCATACTTAGGCGCGTCAGTTTTAAGCCCTGAAGTGCTCAGGGTCAATCAGTGACACCTTGTCACAGAGTTGGGTGGGGTCAGCCATCTCACTGACCTCATCCCACGCTGTAATGAGTTAGGGACTGTTGCTGCCCCTTATTGGCAGACCTTAGGCCACTGAACAGAAGAAGGTAGCAGTCCAAACCCTCCTGGGACCTACGAGGCTTTCTCTTCTGAGAGCTGCAGTGTAGGTAAAAAGTATTTTTTATGTTTATGAATGTTTGGTGCATGCGTGCGTGTATGTAGAAATGTATGAATTTGTTGTGAGTGAGTGTTGTGGATGTGTGTGCATGTATGTGTGTGTGCATGGTTGTGAGTGAGTGGGTGTATATGTGTACGTGTGGCCCAACTCCGCCATCCCTGCCAAAATTACTAGTCGCCATTGCAATCACTTTTTGAATTGGTGGAAAAATACTAATGCTCTGCAACCGGATTTCGGCCGCAAAACATTAGTACATACCTTAAGAAATAGGTATCTGGAAGGGACATCCTTTACAGGCCCTTTCCACATAGCGATTCTTTAACGTTTACTTAATAAAAACTTTTCATGATTGTTAATTGGGTTTAGTGCTTAACAAAAAGCGTTTCAACGGTTGCAAACCATCAATTTGACATAATCTGAGGAATTGTGACCTATAAAATAGTTTGTACATCAGGCCCTTAGTGACTCCATATCCAACTGGTGTTTTTTTTATTACAAATGCAACTAAAAAACAAACAGATATTAGATATTAAACAGAGGAAGTCTGTTAAAGCAAACTCTTTCTCAATGAGTGGATTTGGTAAAACCCCTGCATTTAAGAAGACAAATGGATGTGCACCTGTGAGCAGGCAAAATGATATCACTCACTGGACAATACAGCCACAGTCAGTCTTTAGCATGGGCAAGCAGGATCCATGCCTTAGGTGCCAACCCTCAGACGGGTGCATGAGCTGTTTAAAGTAGTCTCTCATTGACCTGTCTCTGGCGAAAAGTGTGTTAACCACTATTTCTGAAGGCACCCGTGTCTATATTTTGTTTGCTTTCTTCTCCTGGCTCTACGAACCTATGACCCACTCTCCTTCCCCGTACCATTTTTATTTTTCCAACACACAGGCAATTAAAGATGGTAGGTGGGAGAGGGAGCTAGATTTGGTTTTGCCCACAGCACTATCTGTGCAAAGGCCAGCTCTGCAGCCAGTGGCTGAACTGAGCTGACTTCCTGTTGTATGCCGTTTTGGATGGAAGAAAAATGTGATTGACTTTTGAACAGACCAATGACTAACGAGGGCTGACCCAAAGACCCTTTATGTATGCATTTTTTAGGTAAATATTTTGATTACATGAGCCTTGCAGACAACTAAAGCTGTCACGTGAAACCCCAAAAAGGGTGAAACTGTGGGCTTAATCAGTGTGTCGAGGACGAGAGGGTGAGAAACAATCAGCTGGGGAGGTGGGAATGGCGAGCTGCTGAGGAGAGGCGCACTAATTAAGGCCTCCATCACAGGCCGAAGAGATGCGCCATTCTGACAGTCAGTCAGGCAGATAACCGGAGTGAGCAAAAATCTAGCCCACGGACTACAGGCCCTGGGGTGGCTGGCAGACAAGAGCGCAGCAGAGGGGAGGGGAGCCACGCAAAGGTCATTTGCATGAAAAGATGTTAGCAATCTTGGCTGCTGATGATCGCTTGATAGATTTAACCCTTTCCAGGCCTAACGGAGAAACCAATACACCCAGGCGCTCTCTATCAGAGGGATATCAAACCTTTGGGACCTGTTCTCATAAGATAGCTGGAGAGTGGATGAAGGGCAGGGGTTTGACTGGGTCACGCTTACCCTTTACTGCGACTCATTTTTTTGTGGTTTAATAACTCACCCTTATAAAATCCAACAATGCAAGCACGGTATCGACTGGATACAAATGTTACTATCATGTTCCAAATTCTGGTCCCCAGGATGGGCTAAATGCAGTAACAGTACCTGTTTTCCAATGTTCTGAGTTGCTAAACTCACAATAAAAAGATATTACACATTCCAGCAGTTGATATATGGTGGAATTTGTGCAAAAAAAAACATGAAATATGTCGGCTCCGTGTAATCCTAATGGGCATAAATCCATGTTTGTGTCTAAATCAGGATTTCCAGTCCTCTTGGAATGAGGGCCATAGTAAAATGTTGTGTGGTTCTGCAATGTCCAACAGACTGTAAACATAAGCTTCTACATTCTGATGTTTCATAGTATAATGGCTGGGATTCTTTGATGTGCTAAGGATGCCTTGTCTTAAATGCATCATGGAGCCTTCAAGTCCAAAGCACTAGAATGGACTGGAAGGGTAGAGTTTTTATCTTTGCCAGAGCATCCCTTCCTTTTTTTAGCGGACTCACTGATAAGGTTAAAAGTCTGCAGTGACTAAGAGAATGTGGAGTTTAGCAGAAGCCAGTCAATATTTGTGTTTACTGATCGTACACAGTGGTTAATATTGTCTGGACCTCAACACCATACAGAGCACAAGTCAAAAGATGGTCCCAAAATGACTGAGACATATTGGAGCGGAAAGGTGGGGGATCTTTTCCAAAATTCAGTACCATGGAGGGTGAAGGAAGCATGCTGTAGTTGATTTACAAAGGAACAATGGTTCAGGTTTATGTCCACAGTAAAGGGTCATTACACTGGATTACTCACTTCTACTTTCTCACCCTCTCTGTGAACGAGGTCACAGAGAGGGTTAGTTAGAATGGCAGACTAGTCAATGATGGGGCTGTTGTCTTCCTTGCATTCATGGTTGTTTCTAGTCCACACACAGGCACTTCAGATCAGATATTAACTTAATTTCAGGTCATAGGAGCAGAAAGTTGTCCTAGACTGATCATTCCTACAGAGTAATAGCCGCTCTCTCCACTTATGCAGACAAGAGGAATTCATGGTTCAGAACGGGTTCCAAAAATAAGGTGTACTCCAACCAACCAGAGGCTGCATCCTTGTTGTTAATCACTTAAACCTGGAATGTGGGTCATCAATTAAATACTGTATGGTAAAATCAAAGCTGAAGGGTGGCACAGGTGCGAAATGCCACAATTTACTTACCTATACCATGAAGTGATGGGCGTTCACATTCACTTTGGTAATGCCAATTTGGACTGCTGCCCCAATTTTATTTTTTATTGAAAATTTTTAAAAAAGTACAGATTTTATTTTCAATCAAATATCTCCAGACATTGTAGCATACAAAAATT
This sequence comes from Lissotriton vulgaris, assembly GCF_964263255.1. Taxonomy (NCBI): domain Eukaryota; kingdom Metazoa; phylum Chordata; class Amphibia; order Caudata; family Salamandridae; genus Lissotriton; species Lissotriton vulgaris. The sequence goes on from NC_141699.1 coordinate 293,443,121, forward strand.
TAAATTTTACTATTATGAAAGATTAGAGTGAAAATAGAAAAACTAAAACGTAATGAAGTTGATGTATGTTGTAAGGTCTTTTCTTGTCTTCCTCCTTTCCACCCTGTCTTAACTCTTTGTTCAGTCTGGGGACATTTAGAATGTTGAATGATGTCACAGAATGTGGTGTGACTCATGTAAGTCTGGTGACTCCTGGCTGAGCTGAAGGAAAGCAGCTCTTGGTGGGGCCTTCTTACCAACCTACTTCTTGGCCTACCTACTACCCTGATTACCAACCTCTTCACTTCTGTAACTAACCATCCAATAAACTACAACCTGGAACTACTACCTGAACTCCTGTGCTGTATTTTCTTTCAACAATGTACATAGGTTTTTGCGGTCACTTGCCTACATTCTCGAATGTTGCACGAGGGCTTAGAACCACTGACAGCACTGAAACTTAAATGGGAGGTGAGTGTGGGGAAGCCCATACCGGACACAACATGGGGTCATATCCTGAGGAGGACATGGAAAGGAAGTAGAAATGCTAGGTTTCAGCAGGTACACTTTTTTATAGTGCATCAAGCTTATCTCACCCCAGGGAAGGTTAGGAAGTATTTCCACGTACAGGATGCAGCGTGCCTGTTATAAATGAGAGAGAGGCGGAGGATTCCGGTAAGTGAAGTTTATTCCATAAGTAGTTGACTCCACCTGTCATGGACGTCTGGTCTCCGTTCAGCCGGTGGTTACAATGGCGAACGGGGAGACACAGCCGACCGTGCGCGAGGAGAGTATTTAAAACACAACATGTTATAATACAATAGGCACGGGCCGTGGCTCGTGAATACAACTTTAAAAGAAAACAATGTTAGCCTCGGGCTTTGGCTCGTGATATAGACGCGAGTCGAACTCACGAGCCAAACCCCACGAGCCAAACCCGCGTGAGAGTCAACGCGAGCGAAGCCCGCTATTACACCACCTTCCCCCTTACAACAGTCAATAAAATGGAAAAAGAAACATTGTCGAATTAAAATGGATCTAACCAGAAGTAACACAAATGCCTAAAATTTAATGAACTCGTTATATCTCTCAGGAGCCCTGATGCGCCTGCCAAAAGAAGAAACTTTTGTATGGGAGGGGACATCCTGGCCAACAACAACGTTTTGAGGATCCACAGAAACCTCCCCTGATAGTTGTACCGAAGACTGAGGAGCTTGTGAAAAGGAATGGTTAGGAACACTGGGAACAGAAGGAGCATCCATCCAAAAACTCCAATCCAAGTTACTGGAGTTACCATTATGCTTTATTCCTTTGATAATCTCTGCTTGGTGATCAGAGACTTTCACTAGTTGGCGTTTGTTCCACCAACCCTTTTTTCCCAGAAAGGCAGCTCCCTTACTTACTTTAACTACCTGAATGGGTGCAAAAAATTTTGAGCGTCCTTTCACTACTCTACCTGGACTCTTGATTAAAACCCAGTCACCAACCTGCAGGTCCACCAATTTACCATCTGAGGTACCATCAAAGTGTAACTTCATTTGGCTCTGTTTTTCTAGAACAGATTTCTTAACAGAATCCAAATCGATAATTTTACCAGCAGAGTCCTGATGCAACCATGAAGGAAATAGGACAGAACGATTCTCTCTACCTCTCAGCAAGGAAAACGGGGAGACCCCCGTTACGCAGTGAGGGGAGGTATTGTAGTGCCACACTTTTTGCTTTACAAATTCAACCACATTGTAACCACAAGAAATCGCCGTCTGAACACCTTCTTTAACCACCTTATTCCCCCTCTCGACAAGACCATTCGAAGCTGGGGAATAAAGAGAGACTTTGAGTTGTTTGATGTCTAATTGTTTCAAAAATTTGGACATTTTATCCGAAACAAAATGAGTTCCGTTATCTGAGACGATAAACCTGGGAGATCCCTCTAAATCAAACACCCTCTTGAGAAAGGTAATTGTGGAATCTGAATCAGGAGTCTTAACAAAATCGAAGTACATCCACTTTGAAAAATAGTCCACCAAAAGAATAATGTACTTATTCTCTTGTTGAAGAATGGAATATGGCCCCGAAAAGTCTACCCCAACTTTCTCCCAGGGAGAGCTAGGGAAATCCGTGGGATGTAGGGGAACTTTCAGTGTGCGCCAATGTTTATCGGATAATAAACACTCCGGGCACAAATCAATCAAATTTTTAACTTGGGCATCAATTGAGGGCCACCAATAGCGCTGCTTAATGCGCATAGAGGTTTTAGTTGTCCCCAGATGCCCTTGATGTGCCTTATTAATAATAGACTCCCTCAGTTTAAAGGGGGGAACAAATTTCTCACCTCTTCGTACTATGCCGTTCTCAACAGACAGTTCCTCAGAAATTTGGGCAAAACTACGTAGATCGCCATTCAGACTTCTTGGTTCAGGCCAACACCGTGTGGTAAATTCTATCACTTTTAACAACACATTGTCTGAAGCAGTGGCTTCCTTCCAATCGCCCTCAGAAATCACATCACTAACTACATCCACTGCATCCACCAAGGTAACACATTCGACGTCCTCTACCAGAAAATCCTCCTCATCGTCCTTCTCCATAGCCATTCTAGATAGGCAATCAGCCCGAAAATTCTTGCCACCAACTATATGCTTAACAGAAAAATTGAACTCTTGTAATTTCGAGACTAATCTCATCAGTCTAGCTGACATGGACGTTGAACTGGATTTATCAAAGATGTAAATTAGTGGCTTGTGATCAGTGACCAACTCAAATCTTCTACCCCAAATGTACATTTTAAACTTGTGGACCGCCCAAGCACAAGCTAGAGCTTCCCTTTCGATAGTGCTGTATCTCTGTTCGAACTCTTTGAGTGCTCTAGACGCAAATGCCACAGTTTGTTCCTGACCATTCACCTTTTGTGTAAGAACTGCGCCTAGACCAGAAATACTCGCATCTACAGTGATAACTGAGGTGGCATCTTCTCTGAAGGCATGTATGGCTTTAGCAGAAACGATCATCTTCTTGATCTCACAAAAAACCTTGTCTAACTCTTGCGTCCAAACGAAACTAGACCCTTTCCTCAAAAGCTTTCTCAAAGGTTCCACTATTTGAGAATACGACTGAACAAACCTTGCATAATATTCTGCAAGTCCTAGGAAGGACCGTAAGGCATCCTTATCAGGAGGAGGTTTTGCGTCTTCAATGGCTCTAATGACTGAAAACTTGGGAGTGATACCTTGGTCCGATACTGTATGCCCTAGATAATCAATTTTGTTAACTGCAAACTTGCATTTGTCTGCGCGAACAGTCATGTTCCTAGACATTAAAATTGAAAGTACATTTCTAAGAATAACGTCGTGTTCATTTAATGATTTGGCAAAAATCAGGATGTCATCAAGGTATGCTTGCACACCCGCTATGCCTTGAAACATCACATCCATCAGCTTCTGGAAAACGCTTCCAGCAGACGCTAACCCAAAAGGGAGGCGAAGGAATTTGAAGGCTCCAAAAGGAGTAATAAAAGAGGTAAGTTCTTGGGATTCCTTCGCTAACGACACCTGATGGTACGCTGACCTCAGATCGATCAAAGAAAACCATTTAGCGTCGCCTATGTTAGCCAGAAGCTCGTGGATTCTCGGTAGCGGGTGACAGTCAACAATAATGTTCTTATTTAATGAGCGTAAGTCCGCACATAATCTAATTTCCCCAGTCTTTTTGCGTGCGACTACAATTGGTGCGACCCATTGTGAAGAATTGATGGGGGAAATGATACCTTGTTTACACAAATCATCCAACATCATTTTTAACTCAGATCTGACACTCAGTGGGACAGTTCTAACTTTATGACTAACTGGTTGTGCCCCGGGTATCAATCTAATCTTATGCTTAAATCCTTTGACACTCCCTACCGTTTCCATGAATACAGGTTTAAATTCTGCCAAAATTTCTTGAACCTTTGCGTTATGATCATCAATTACAGCAATAGGTAAATCAGTTTTAAAGGTAGGTAACTTCCCAACTTTAATGGGGTTCTCATCACCTGGAACTAAATAAAGACCCATCAAGGCTAAGTCTTTCCAGCCCACGATGTCTTTGCCTTTTTCTGCTACATAAATTTTAGTGACGGTCTCCCTCCCCAAGCATTGGACTAATCCTACAAAATACCCTAGCATGTTAATATTCTTCTCCCCAAATGCTAGTGGATTAACATCAGATTCAATCAGTTCGACTCTTTTGTCCCATTTTTCGTAAAAGGTTGAGTCTCTAAGGATAGTGTATGGGGAGCCTGAATCCGCCATGACTTGAAGGTGTACGTTATCAATAATAGCTGCACATAATGGACCCTTAATAGAATCAATGTCACCATTAGCATCAAGAGTTACAATAATGTTCTTAAAAGATTCAGTACATGCATCAAAGTCTACCATATTAACATTCGGAGGTTTCTTCGCAAATCTGCAAACCCCCTGAAAATGTCCAATTTTTTTACAAATGGAACATCGCTTCTTGAGGGCAGGGCAATTTGGGGCGTTCCCAATGTGATCCTTTGAACCGCACCTATAACAAAAGTAGGTTTTCTTTCTTTGGTTAAATTTATTTGGTTGAACTCTGCCTTTATTAGTAATGGCACAGAGAGTTTCTCCTTCATCAGAGTCGTAGTAGTCTATAGCATTAACACCCTGTTTAGGTTGGTCCATAACAACTTTGCTGGTTAATGTAGAACGTTCAATGCTAAGAGCAAGGTCTATGACTTCACTTAAAGATGGGTTCTTGCACCCTAGAATTCTCTGTTTAATCTTCCTTGATGCGCAATTAAATACGAACTGGTCTCTTATAAATTTATCAGGAGAAGGTTCGAAATTGCAAGTGATTGCTAAAACTCTGAGCGCAGCGATGTACTCTTCCACCTTCTCGTCCTCATTTTGTTTCCTGGCATAGAAATTGTGCCTTTCTAACATAATGTTAGGTTCATCACAAAATTGTTTTTTTAACCTTGTAATGGCTTCAATGTAAACGTTCCAAAGGTTGTCTCCACTTTCATCTAGTGAAATAGGTGGTGCTATGGGAACAATACTCTTAAAGATTCGTTGGCCAGCTTGTCCTAAACAACCGAAAAGAATAGCGAATTTTCTTTTATCAGAATACTCAGTGGCATCAATAGCAATTAAATGATTCTCGAACAACCCGAACCACTCAGACCAAATTATGTCTGGAGTGCCTGGTTTGCTCAAGAAAGGTGGAGGTTGAGTAATCTGATGCCACTGGTTATTAGCCATGTTAAGTATCAATGCAGAAATATGAGTGGGGTTTATAAATCTAAAACCACAATAACCTTAGCACTTTAGCAATAACAAGATGTCATTTTTAAAATGAGTATTTACGATTTAAGATGTGGAAAAGTCGTTTAAATAATGAAATAAATGTTTCCGATAACGTCTATAACGTTGTAAATATGCAATTTCAACAAATGAAAAGCGTGCGTATCGCTGTAAAGATACGCCGTGCACAACCTTGTAAATATCCTGTGATTATCTGTTGAAAGCGTGCGTATCGCTGAAATGATACGCAATGTTTACATGTTGGTCCAACAATAACGTGCGTATCGTTGGAAATGACACGCAATGTTCGGATCTTTAAAATAAATTATTTAAATGACAAATGCGTTGTAAGTCGAAAGCGTGCGTGTCGCTGAAGTGACACGCAATGTTTTTAATTACAACGTGCGTATCGTTGAAGGTGCGCACAACAAAGAAACATTTAAGATCAACACAGTACCTTGTGGTTGCGTCTTGTAACCAGTCTTCGCACGATACCTCAATAAAGTTGTATGAAAGGATATCCAATGAGGTTGATCGTGTTGAAGAAGATTGCCACCGTCCAATAAGAGTTGCCGGTTGAAGAAACTTGTAGAGGCAGCTCTGTTGATTGGAAAACCAAGAGATTTGACCGTCCAATGGAAAAACTTGTGATTGACGAGGTGCTGAATCAGGGGATAAATCAGCGTGGGTGAGGTGGAGTCTCCGTCTTGTCGCCAAAATATGTTATAAATGAGAGAGAGGCGGAGGATTCCGGTAAGTGAAGTTTATTCCATAAGTAGTTGACTCCACCTGTCATGGACGTCTGGTCTCCGTTCAGCCGGTGGTTACAATGGCGAACGGGGAGACACAGCCGACCGTGCGCGAGGAGAGTATTTAAAACACAACATGTTATAATACAATAGGCACGGGCCGTGGCTCGTGAATACAACTTTAAAAGAAAACAATGTTAGCCTCGGGCTTTGGCTCGTGATATAGACGCGAGTCGAACTCACGAGCCAAACCCCACGAGCCAAACCCGCGTGAGAGTCAACGCGAGCGAAGCCCGCTATTACAGTGCCCTAGATGTTTGACACCTGATGTAGAACTGGACCATATGATGTGGGATTGTCCGAGGTTGGAGCAGTACTGGTCTGAGGTGGGGGCGCTCCTTAATGAAGTTACTGACAGGCAGGTGGAGTATGACATGGCAACATGTCTGTTGCTCTGGTTTCCTCACATGACTAAAGCGAAAATTACTAGCAAGTTCATTGATTTAGGCCTCATCCTAGCCCAGAAGGAAATAACCCGGCACTGGAAATCAAGGGCGGGTCCTTCTAGTAGGAGATAGACAATTGAATTATATAAATGGGCCCGCAGTGAGAGTACTGTTAGACCTAGGCAGGCCACCCGAACAGCAAATGAAAAGAGTTTAGAGATGGCACGGGCATGGGAGGAGTTAGTACAAGCGCTAAGGAACTCTCAAGTAGAAGATGAAGACTAGGGGGTGGAGAGTAGTGAATTGAGTTTCATGGGATGCAGCAAAAGATGAGTATTGATCCATCGGGTTTCTTCTGACCATTGTCACATCAGCTTGAACTATGCCCACACCAACAGCAAGCAGTAGGGGGGAGGGTTATTTGTGGATTAGTATGGGGTTCTAATGAGGACATATGGGATGATTGAATGTATAACGTGTCATATATTGACCCTTGTGCTGTTTGCCCAATAAAATGTGTTTTCAAAAAAAAAAACAATGTACTTAGGTTTTTGTATCCCTGTCTTTAAATATGTCTGACCAATCATAAAAGTCAGATTGTATTAAGTTACAAAATACATTAAGCCAGAAGCAGTGTCATGATGATTATGTTGACTATATATGAATCAACTTTGCAATCTCATTTTCATACTTCAAGTTTTTTTGCTTTCTCTGTGGTACACCACTGTCCACACTTTTGATGGACAATAGATGTAATAAAAAAAAAATGTTGAAATCATCTTCAATAAACACCTTACAAAAGGTTCTATAATTGGGAGATACAAATGCATCCAAAAATAATGGAAAACTTTTCTGATTTTTTCAAAGATAACATCCTTTTGTTAATTCAGAATTCAGGATAAAAAGTCACAAACTTTAAAACAATGGGGATGTGTTCGATATAGTGATGTACAGACAAGTCTTTTCTTTAATTACATCAAGTACATCAAACTTTCATCTGCATCGAAGATTTGCCACAAACTGAAGAGACACTGTCATTACTGTATTACATAAAAAAGGGAAGCTGCATGATTTCTATGTCTCTTACTGGCGAGGTTTGTACTGCCATCCCTAAATGTAGCAGCAATGTCTGGATCCCCGTAAAATATAATCCTCTGTAAATGTTAAAAATAAGAAATATGAGAATGAAACTTGATAACAATAAACACCTGTTTTTAAACTACCTTAAAAGTGCTTCAATTCAGGAATAATTAGTAATTGTTTCATCATATGAAATTTCATCTGATATAATACAAAAGCTCGCAAGTTAATAAAACTAACTATACAAGCATTACATTCTAGTGGCCATATCAATGAACCATTCCTTGGTATTGCAGAATCAAATGATGAATATCTGCGTCTTAGTCTTTAGTCATACTTGCAAGAGATGGGGTAGCAATTGGATGGAAGATTTGGTGTCCTCATTGAAAAGGTCTTTGTAAAGGTGATGGTTGGTGAGAGGAAGAGGAGCTACCAAACCTAAGGGAGAGTGCACAGATAATGGGGGGGGGGGGGTGTAGAGTTTGTGCAGCATCAGGAATTGTAGCAATATATTTGTCCAGGTGATGAAAGATGAACCAGACAAGTATCGTCCCAATGATGCTCAGAGAATATTGTACCAAAACACTATCTTTTTAATATCATTCTACAAAATTATTGTAGCCAAAATATAGGCTATCTGTTGGACCCAGCCTCGTGGCGTGGTCCCACTCCTCCCGCATGGCGGGCCCGGACTACCTCGAACCCTGTTCTCCGGCCGAGAGCAGCACCTTCCACCCTACACGAGAGCCGCCCCTCCGGGCAGCCACCAGCTCTCCCCCGTTGGAACTCGGCAAACCCTCCTCAACACCCTCGGCTGGTCCAAACCCTATCCCGGACCACCATCTCAAACCCAGACTCCATCTTGGGCCCTCCACGACCAGGCCTTGTGGCCTCGGCCCAACCCCAGCCGCCGACCCAGCGAAGCCCCGACATCGAGGCACCACGATCCGACCAGGGGGTAAAGAGGCCACTTGACGGATCAATGGGGGAAAGAGTTTTGATGGTCCTCCAACCGTCCCCCAATGCCTGGTTTTGATCGCCCCCAGCCTCCCTGGGTGCTGGCTCCACCCCCCTGCTGGGTGTCTGGACACGCACATCCCGGCCCCTCCGACCTCCAGGTGCGAGGGTCCGGACATCAAAGGACGCCAGACCTATAACTGGGGCAGCTCCGGAGCAGGTCGGCAGTTGTATCCTGGAGTCGAGAGACACAGAGACAAACTCATCCGCGTGGAACCCGTAACCACCTTGGAGCCCTGCTGGCGCTGCCGCGGCTCATCTCTGCCGAACTATCCTTGGAGCCCTGCTGGCGCTGACGCGGCCCATCTTCGTGAAACCATCTCTGGAGCCCTGCTTGCGCTGCCGCGGCCCATCTTCGTGAAACCATCTCTGGAGCCCTGCTGGCGCTGCCACGGCCCATCTTCGTGAAACCATCTTTGGAGCCCTGCTGGCGCTACCACGGCCCATCTTCGTGAAACCATCTTTGGAGCCCTGCTGGCGCTGCCGCGGCCCATCTTCGTGAAACCATCTCTGGAGCCCTGCTGGCGCTGCCGCGGCCCATACCGAAGGACCTCCCAGCTTGAGGATTGAGAGCTGAGCGCAGGGTATCCCTGTACCAGCCTGGTACCAAGACTGTCCCGCTACCCCCTTCCCTCAGGGACTAAACCTGAAAGGATCCCTGGATCCAGTTACCCCTGTATCGTTACGATAACCTGCCTTAAAGTATTGATAAAAACGTTGAGAACCTATCTTTGTGTGGTGTCCATCTGTAGGGGGGTGATTGCTCGACTGTACGATCCTAGGAGAGGAACCTCGCCAGGAGGCCTCTCGACTTCGCTCGGCCAGCCCTAAGATCCCCTTTCCAGCATTGGTGGCAAGCGGTCGATCCGAGCCGACGCAGATCGTACAGAGAGTAACTCGCCGCACTGCGATCAGAAACACACGACAACCATGATGACTAAAGAAGCCGGACCAACCTCGGAGTTCCAGATGGAACGACTAGAAGATTATAGCCACAAAGAATTGAAGCAATTCTGCAAAGACTTGGGTATCGCTACCACAGGACTAAGCACCAAAGACGATCTCAAGCAGGCTCTGCAGACCTGGGTGGAGACAGGAGCGACGCCACCCCAGAACGAAGGCATCACAGTCCCAGAGAACATCGCAACCCCAGCGGAGGAGAGAAACACGGGCCTCTCCCACGAGGATGCCCGAGAACGAGAAAGGAGCCGGCTCCACGAATTAGACCTGGCTAGACTCCGCTTAGATGGGGAACTGCAACTGGCCGAAAAGAAGATAGCCCTTGAGCAACTATGGCTACAGGGAGACCTGGAAGAGAAAAGAAGGCAGAGGGATTTGGAAGAGAAGAAGCTCGCGTACGAGCACGAGCGCGGTTTAAAAGAGCTGGAGATTAAAGCAAAAAACGGGGACACCGGCGTCTCCGGGAGCCGGAGCCCCCCTCCTACTACAGACACCAAGGTCCACATCCCTAAAGATGTCGTCCGAGAGTACTATAAAAACGACGACATCCAGCAATGGTTTAAGGCCTACGAGGTAGCCATGACCTCACACCGAGTACCACAAAAAGACTGGGGTGCCGGGTTGTGGGGGAGGTTGGTCAACGAGGGGAGAGACGCCCTGCTACAGCTCCCCGACGCCGAGATGACCTCATACAAACACATGAAAGCCGCCCTCCTCACTCGCTATGGGCTCACCCCCGAGATGTACCGGCAGCGATTCCGAGACTGCAAGAGGATTCCCGGTACCACCTGGGTGGAATATGTGAACTTCTATAGTAGAGCCTTAGAGGGGTGGATCAAGGGCAGCCAAGTCACCACCTACAAATAATTGTTCAACCTCATTGTATGGGAACACCTCTCCAACAACTGTTTCGTCGAGCTCAGGCAGCATCTCCTCGACAGCAAACTGACCGAGCCCCGTAAACTCGCCATCGAAGCAGATCGCTGGGAGAGCACCCGGGTCCCCCGGAACTGGATGGGAGACCAAGGTCGAGTTCACCAGCGATCCCACCATCAGCGAGGAGGAGGAGGAGGAGGAGGCTAGGGCCGGGGCAGGGACACCGCCACGGTGCCCCCACCAACACTTCCCCTCTCCTGGCCAGAAGAGGAGCCCCCCCCTGCACGGCCGGGGCCCCACTCGAACGTTATCTGCCACAAATGCCAGCGACCCGGTCATTAAGCCAATGACCCCAACTGTCCCAGAAACCAGCCATCCAACCCCACGGGTCCGCAAAACCGCCAGATCGCCGCCGCCTCCGTGGGGGAGGAGCAGGGCGAAGAAGAAGAAGACTATGAACAATCTCAGACCGAGTACGAGCCCGCAGCCATGTCCCTGGTATGTCTGGGCGAAAGAGGCATGGTTCCCCAGGCCCCGATCCCAGCCAACACCCAGAAGTACAGCCAGTGGGTCACCATTAATGGACACCGGGCCGAAGCCCTCCGCGAGACAGGAGCCAGCGTGACGGCCGTCCGTTGCCACCTGGTGACTCCAGATCAAATTTTGTCCAATGTACTGTGCCCAGTACGGTCCGCGGATAATTCCGAGAGCCTGTGCCAGATGGCCTGTGTCCCCTTTGAGTGGGGAGGAGTGTCAGGTATGCTGAAAGTGACTGTCCGAGACGATGCCCCCGTAGACTGCCTCCTCGGGAACGACCTCGAGAGCTCCCCCTGGGCTGACGTCGAGCGGAGGGAGCATCTGGGGATGCTTGGCCTCCCTGAATGGGTCTGTGCGACAACCCGATCCATGGCCGCCTGAGCCATCACCTCCATCGAAGAACCAGAGTGGCCCGAGCCTCCACCGCCCGTCGTCGCTGAAGACACCGACCCTGAACCCGGTCCACCGGGGCCCAACTGTGAAGAAGTTGCCCCGCTCAGCGACCTCCCAGAACTGGCCCAGTGGCACCAAGAAGGTGGCCCCACTCGAGAACAGTTCCGTCAAGAACAAAAAAACGTGTCCCTCCCTCGAGGGGATCCGACAGCAAGCCGCAACCCAGAGCACAGGGGATGCCTCGGGGGCCCACTGGGTCTATTGGGACCATGAGCTCCTCTACAGCGAGCAGAAGATTGCGGAACTAGGGGCCAGCCGGGTACTGGTGGTCCCCCTCTGATTCAGAGACTGCCTCCTGAACCTGGCACACGATGTGCCCTTCGCCGGGCACCTGGGGCAGGACAAAACTTACAGCCGCCTGGTGACCCACTTCTACTGGACCAAGATGAGGAATGATGTGATCAACCACTGCCGGACTTGCCCCACCTGCCAAGCCAGCGGGAAGAGCGGCGGAAAACTAAAAGTCCCCCTGCAACCTTTTCCAGTCGTCAACACTCCCTTCGAGCGGGTGAGAATCGACATCGTGGGGCCCCTGGAACCCGGACATCCCAAGGTCACCGGTTCATCCTCGTCCTGGTAGACCATGCCACCCGCTATCCCGAAGCTGTCCCTCTCCGGACCGTGACGGCTCCCGTGGTGGGCCGGGCCCTGATGGGGATTTTCTCCCGGGTGGGCTTCCCCCGAGAAGTCGTCAGTGATCGGGGCACGAACTTCATCTCACGCTGCATGAAGTCCCTATGGCAGCAATGCAGGGTCACGTACAAATTCACGAACCCCTACCACCCCCAAGGGAACGGACTGGTGGAACGCTTCAATCGCACCCTCAAGGGGATGATCATGGGCCTAGAGGAGCCCTTACGACGCCAGTGGGACGTGTTGCTGCCCTGCCTCCTCTTCGCCTATCGGGAGGTCCCCCAGAAGTCCATGGGATTTAGTCCCTTCGAACTATTGTACGGGCACCCGGTCCGGGGTCCCCTAAGCTTGGTCAAAGAAGGATGGGAGGTGACCGCCCAAGACGATCCCCCCGACGTGTACCGGTACCTCCTGACCCTCCGGAACCAGACTCGGCGGTTCCGGGAACTTGCCAAGGCCAACCTCGAAGCCAGTCAAGAAGACATGAAACCGTGGTATGATCAAAACGCCTCGTCTATCGAGTTCGAGCCGGGACAACAGGTCTGGGTCATGTCCCCAGTCGAACCATGTGCCCTCCAGGACAAATGGACCGGGCCCTTCAAGGTGGTGGAACGCAAGAGCCCCGTCACCTACCGAGTGGACATGGAGTCTCCCAGGAACCCCCTCCGGGTCCTCCACGCCAACAGACTCAAGCCTCACTTTGTCCGCTCAGAACTTAGCCTCCTAATGGCTACCGACGGCGGGGCTGAAGATGACTCAGAGCCCCTACCAGACCTCCTGAATGCCCTCGAAAAAGACGGCTCTGTAGAGGGAGTCAACCTCTCTTCCACCTTGACCCCAGAACAACGCCGAGATTGCCAAGAGCTATTGGGACAATTTGCCGATCTATTCTCTCTTACCCCCGGGGTCACCCCATGGTGCGTCCACGATGTCGACACCGGAGATAGCCCGCCTGTGCGACACCGGGCCTACAGAGTTCCCGATCGAGTGCAAGCCTGCATCCAGTCAGAAGTGTCCAAAATGCTGGCTCTGGGGGTGGTCGAGCCCTCTGACAGTCCATGGGCCAGTCCTGTTGTCCTGGTCCACAAGGCCGATGCCCCTGGCGTCGCCCCCGAACTCAGGTTTTGTGTGGATTACCGGGGCCTGAACGCCGTCACCCGAACAGACGCTCACCCCATCCCCCGGGCTGATGAACTGATCGACCGCCTGGGGGCGGCCCGTTACCTGAGCACCTTCGACCTGACCGCGGGCTACTGGCAGATCGGACTCACTCCAGGCGCCCAGGAGCGATCCGCTTTCCCCACCCCCGATGGCCACTACCACTTCAGGGTAATGCCCTTCGGAATGAAAAACGCCCCCGCCACGTTCCAGAGACTGGTGAATAAGGTGCTGGCGGGGCTCGAGGAGTTCAGCGTCGCCTACCTGGACGATATCACGGTGTACAACCTCCACTGGGCTGGGTACCTCCAACACCTCCGTGAGGTCTTGGCCGCCCTCCGCCGGGCCGGATTAACCATAAAAGCCAGCAAATGCCAGATCGGCCAAGGTTCCGTGACCTACCTGGGGCACCAAGTGGGAAGCGGCCAGGTGGCCCTCCTCCAACCCAAGATCGACGCCATCCTGGCCTGGGAGCCCCCATCACCCAGACAGAGGTCCGGGCCTTCCTGGGGCTCACTGGGTATTATCTGCGCTTCATAAAAGACTATGGCAGTATTGTGGGCCCCCTCACGGAACTCACTTCCAAAAGACAACCACAGAAGGTGCACTGGACACCCGAGTGTCAGACCGCCTTTGAGACCTTCAAGACAGCGATGTGCACCGCCCCGTGCTCCAAGCCCCCGATTACAGCCGAGAATTCATAGTGCAAACAGACGCCTCCGATCACGGTGTCTGGCGGTTCTCTCACAAGTCAACACCGAGGGAATTGATCAGCCGGTGGCCTTCATTAGCCGACGTCTGCTGGCCCGAGAACAGCGCTGGAGCACCATTGAGCGGGAGGCCTTCGCCGTGGGGTGGGCCCTCAAGAATCTCCGGCCCTATCTCTTCGGCACCCACTTCCGGGTACAAACTGACCACCGACCTCTGCGGTGGCTGATGCAGATGCGAGGGGAGAACCCGAAGTTGCTGCGTTGGTCCATCCCCCTACAAGGGATGGACTTCACTGTGGAGCATCGCCCAGGCAATGACCACGCCAACGCAGACGGCCTGTCCCGCTTCTTCTGCCTTGGCTAGGAGAATACCCAAGAAGATGGGTGACTCTCCCTGCCTTTAGCTGGGGGGGATGTGTGTTGGACCCGGCCTCGTGGCGTGGTCCCACGCCTCTCGCATGGCGGGCCCCGGACTACCTCGAACCATGTTCCCCGGCCAAGAGCAGCACCTTCCACCCTACACGAGAGCTTCCCTCCAGGCAGCCACCAGCTCTCCCCTGTTGGAACTCGGCAAACCCTCCTCAACACCCTCGGCTGGTCCAAACCCTATCCCGGACCACCATCTCAAACCCAGACTCCATCTTGGGCCCTCCACGACCAGGCCTCGTGGCCTCGGCCCAACCCCAGCCGCCGACCCAGCGAAGCCCCGACATCGAGGCACCACGATCCGACCAGGGGGTAAAGAGGCCACTTGACGGATCAATGGGGGAAAGAGTTTTGATGGTCCTCCAACCGTCCCCCGATGCCTGGTTTCAATCGCCCCCAGCCTCCCTGGGCGCTGGCTCCACCCCCCTGCTGGGTGTCTGGACACGCACATCCCGGCCCCTCCGACCTCCAGATGCGAGGGTCCGGACATCAAAGGACGCCAGACCTATAACTGGGGCAGCTCCGGAGCAGGTCGGCAGTTGTATCCTGGAGTCGAGAGACACCGAGACGAACTCATCCGCGTGGAACCCGTAACCACCTTGGAGCCCTGCTGGCGCTGCCGCGGCTCATCTTTGCCGAACTATCCTTTGAGCCCTGCTGGCGCTGCTGCGGCCCATCTTCGTGAAACCATCTCTGGAGCCCTGCTGGCGCTGCCGCGGCCCATCTTTGTGAAACCATCTCTGGAGCCCTGCTGGCGCTGCCGCGGCCCATCTTCGTGAAACCATCTTTGGAGCCCTGCTGGCGCTGCCGCGGCCCATCTTCGTGAAACCATCTCTGGAGCCCTGCTGGCTCTGCCGCGGCCCATACTGAAGGACCCCCCAGCTCGAGGATTGAGAGCTGAGCGTAGGGTATCCCTGTACCAGGCTGGTACCAAGACTGTCCCGCTACCCCCTTCCCTCAGAGACTAAACCTGAAAGGATCCCTGGATCCAGTTACCCCTGTATCGTTACAATAACCTACCTTAAAGTATTGATAAAAACGTTGAGAACCTATCTTTGTGTGGTGTCCATCTGTAGGGGGGTGATTGCTCGACTGTACAATCCTAGGAGAGGAACTTCGCCAGGAGGCCTCTCGACTTCGCTCAGCCAGCCCTAAGATCCCCTTTCCAACACTATCATATTATTATGAACTTTAATATTTATAGTGTGGCACTCCCACAGATACTCCGCCACGGCCCTCCGGGCCCCGGTCCCTTGATGCAACAACAACTGCTGCCTCACTCCACAGCTGGACCTTTCACCTGCATTCACTGCTGGTTCACCTCCATCCCAACACTGACCACCATCAAAGCAACCAGTTCCATGCCAGGCAGGACTGCCAAGACCTCCACAGAACGACTCAGCTGCCTCCTGATCAATGTCAGATCACTCTGCTAACATGCCACCGAAGTCTGGGACACTCTCTCCACAGTTACCCCATACTTGACCTTCATCACAGAGTCCTGTCTCTCCCCTACATTCTCCCTGGTTATCGCCACTGCAACACCCATTGGCTATAAGATGATTCATCTGGACTGCAACAACAGAAACGGAGGTGGCGTCACCATCATGTCCAAGTAATCGATCACCAGCTCCATCATTGATGACTAAACCACGTTGATCATGAAACACATAACCTTCCAGCTCTGCACGGATGACAAAAGCAACTTCAAAGGCACTTTTGCATGCAGACCACCAGGACCTTCAACTGGCCTCAGCGACTCCATCACTGAATTCATCCCAGAGCTCGCCATCAATCCAAACACTACGTCTTCCTGGGAGACCTCAACTTCCACCTGGATGACTCCACTGACACCAACTCCACCAACCTTCTGGAAAGATTGGACAACATCAGCCACAAGCAAATGGCCACTGACCCCACACACACATAGCAAGACACACGCTGGACCCCACCTTCGCATCCAGCAACAAAATCAGATAAAGTCACACCTCAGAACTCACCTGGTCGAACCACACCATTGTACACTACACCCTCACCCGACCTCCACGTACAGACTCCAACCACCACAGTGCCCCCAATCGCAGCTGGACCAAGGTCACTCAGCAACAATGGACCACAGCATCACACAGCCTAATGTCACCACCAACCTGGACCAGGCAGTAGAGAACCTCAATGCCTGGATCACCAGCACTGCCGACTGAGTCGCTCCCGTGAACCCAGCCAAAACACCCAGACCTACCAAATGAGTCAGCGGGTACACTCCAAAATTCATGAAAGTGGAGGTGTAAACAACTGGAAAGAAGATGGCGCAGCAACTGGAACTACACTGATCGAGCCACCTTCAGATCAGCCCTCAACGACTCCCACTGGCCCTGACCCACCGGATCAATACCAGCACCAACCAAATCAAGGAACCCTTCACCATCATCGGAGAGTTCATCTGTCCATCAGCCACTGAAAATTCGATCCCCTCCTCAGACGAACTCTGTGAAGCTCTTGCCAACCACTTTCACAGCAAGATAGCAGCCATCAATAGAAAATTCGATCCCCAACCCTGATATCTCCTCAGCATCCATCAACCACCACATCTGAAACAACTCAGCACTCTGAACACAACCATGCTTGTGAACTCCATCCACTGTGGAGCACCCACCGACCCATGCCCCCACTGGCTTTACAACCTTGGAAGAAATGAGATTAGCATCTAATTCAACACCATCCTCAATGCCTCCATAACCACAGCCACCTTTCCCAACATCGGAAACACCTGGAAGTGAGACACTTTCTCAAGAAACTTTGGCAGAACCCAGTAAGCTCTAGAACTACAGTCCCAACTCTCTGTTCTCATTCCCCACCAAAGTCCAGGAGAAGGCCATCAACCTCCAACTCACCAAACACCTGGAGAGAAACAACCTACTGGACCCTTTCCAGTCAGGTTTCAGAGCCTACCGCAGCATGAGACAGAGCTGATCGCCACAACAGAAGACATCGACACCCTACTTGACAGAGGAGAATCAGCCGCTTGAATCCTGCTTGACCTCTCCTTGGCCTTCGACACCGTCTCCCACCACACACTCATCAATTGACTATGCCACATTTAAATCACAGACGATGCAGTCAGAGTTGGCATCCTTTCTCACGGGATGCACCCAGACAGTCTGCCTCCCTCCCTTCACCTCACAACCCAAGCACACCAGCAGCCACAAGGCTCATCCCTCAGGCCTATCCTCTTCAACAGCTACATAAATGACACCACTCGCAGACATCGTCAGATCGCATGACATCAACATCATCTCCTACTCCAAAGATACCTACCTTGACCTCTTGCTCTCATCGGACCCCAACTGTACGAAGACCAACTTCCACAACTGTGTGATGAATGTCTCTGCATGGATGAAGGACAACTGACTGAAGCTCAACATGGACAAAACTGAAGTTCTGACCTTCAGCAGATACACTGCCCTCTTGAATGATTTCTGATGGCTGGTGAGCTTGGACCCACCCCCAAGCCGAAAGACCATGCCTACAATCTCAGCATTATCCTGGACAGCGAACTCTCCATGAAACGTCAGGTTAATGCTGTCTCTTCAGCCAGCTTCCACATGCTCCACATGTTCCTCAAAGTTTTCAAGTGCCTCCCAGTCAGCACCAGAAAAACTGTGATGCAGGCCTTCATCACCAGCAGACTGGACTACGGGAAAGCACTCATATGCAGGTACCAACATCAAACTCGTCCAGATGCTCCAGACAATCCAGTACTCAGCTGCCAGACTGATCCTCAACCTGCCCATAGGGACCCACATCACCCAAAACCTGAAGGATCTTCACTGGCTTCCCTTCCAGAAGAGATGCCAATTTAAGCTTCTGTCCTACACCCACAAAGTCCTCCATGACCAGGCACCCAACTAAATGAACCACTGCCAGCATTTGTACCAACCTCCCAGGAATCTCCTCTCCACTCACCTTGCCCTCGCACAGATACCACGCTGCTCCGGAGGACTCTCCTACCACCTCCCTGCCAATGCCTGGAACGCCTTCCCCCTCTGCATCGCACCGCACCCTCTCT
Organism: Lissotriton vulgaris; assembly: GCF_964263255.1. Taxonomy (NCBI): domain Eukaryota; kingdom Metazoa; phylum Chordata; class Amphibia; order Caudata; family Salamandridae; genus Lissotriton; species Lissotriton vulgaris. The sequence goes on from NC_141699.1 coordinate 293,461,520, forward strand.
GACCCACGTCAGGAAAGGATTCATTCTTTAAATTTGTCCAAATAAAAGTGCCATTGATTGCCATAAAAGTGTCTTTTATTCCGCATGCTCCTCTGCCATTTAGATATTTCAAACTAAACAGGTGATGGACAGAATGTGGATCAATGTCACACATTCACCCCAGTCAAAAGATCTGGGCCCAAATCCATCGTTTTTTTGCACTCCACACCACCCTGGGTTAGACAATGGCGATATGCAAATCAGCTCTGACCCTGTGCCCCATGGGAACAGTCCAGTCCGAACTACAAAAGCCATGTCCTTCCCAGAACGGAATCAAGCATCCGAGGACCGGACCGGTTTCGAGGTAACACCTCTCATCAGCCCGGCTAGCTTGACTCCAGTGGTGTGGAGTGCCTGGGACCCACGTCTGAGCATCCCCAGCGCACTTATGGCGGCAATTGCAAACAAAACAGGTGATGGACAGAATGTGGATCAATGTCAGACATTCACCCCAGTCAAAGGATCTGGGCCCAAATCCATCGTTTTTTTGCACTCCACACCACCCTGGGTTAGACAATGGCGATATGCAAATCAGCTCTGACCCTGTGCCCCATGGGAACAGTCCAGTCCGAACTACAAAAGCCATGTCCTTCCCAGAACGGAATCAAGCATCCGAGGACCGGACCGGTTTCGAGGTAACACCTCTCATCAGCCCGGCTAGCTTGACTCCAGTGGTGTGGAGTGCCTGGGACCCACGTCTGAGCATCCCCAGCGCACTTATGGCGGCAATTGCAAACAAAACAGGTGATGGACAGAATGTGGATCAATGTCACACATTCACCCCAGTCAAAGACATAGCTTTTGTAGTTCGGACTGGACTGTTCCCATGGGGCACAGGGTCAGAGCTGATTTGCATATCGCCATTTTCTAACCCAGGGTGGTGTGGAGTGCAAAAAAACGATGGATTTGGGCCTAGATCTTTGGACTGGGATGAATGTGTGACATTGATCCACATTCGGTCCATCACCTGTTTTGTTTGCAATTTAGATATTTCAATCATTATCTCTTCTGCAGATCCCTGATGATGTAATCGCTGTCATGGGTTTTTGTTAAAAAACTGTGACTAGCCACTCTACGTTTTCTCCATTAGGCCCACGCTATAAACCTTAAGCACGTGGTGCTTGTAAAAGGAGACTATTTATCTCAGTGCAAAAATAATAACATATCTAGGCCTTTACCAGTGGGATTGCTTGTAGATGGCTGATGTGCATGACCAGGACAAATAGCCTTAGCATACGCAAACAAGGAAATCTCAATAATAAAATAACCACCCAGTGAATTAACTATAATAACTATAAACATTCATAGCACAGGGGTGGGAAATCTTAATGGGAATGAACATTATTGCAAGGCAATATTTACAGCAATTAAAACCAACTTAAAAACAATCCATAAATCAGCAGCCTTTGCTGCTGCATCTTTCTGTCACACCGACAGTTTACAGCACAATTCTAGAAGTTTTGTAGCTCGTGTTTAGCAGAAATTAGCATTATGTGGATGTGTGTACTTATTGCATAAGAAAGTAGTTTTATACAATACAGGAATTTTGGAGTCCATTCTAAAATATTCCGTAATGTCTGATGGACCACATAGCCATCATCATCTTGAGAGAAGTTTAATGCCTTGTGAATCCTACCTGAACGACTTCCTACAAATTGTTGGTTTCCAACAATGGCCTCGATCCCAATTTGTTCTCAATACATAATCACACTCAAACTCCTTCTCACCCAACATTAGCATCAGTTGCTCAGACCAAGGGTTCTTGCTTAGCTTTTTTTCACCAGCTCAATTTTGGAAAAAAACGAATACAGATGGCCTCAGATAGCAAGTTTGCTAAACCAAGGCCATCTTTATATAGGGCTACAGGGAACTGGGCAGTCTGTTTCATTCCCAATTAAATCACTGTGGGCCTCATTTATGAGGTTTTGGCGCAGGGCAGCAACAAAAGAAAAGGGCAGGAATACACTGTATCTATGAGATACGGCACATTTGTGTCCTTTTCCCCTGCGCTGGTGCACAATGTGCTGCCATGCACCATGGTGCAAGAGTGCCTGTTTTGTGGGACAAATTGATTTTGTGCAGAAAGGGACACCTTTAAACACAAAATCAATTGAGACGATTTCCTCTTTCTATGTGTGATGCAGCACAGGTAAAAATAGCACAACACTAGGAGAAATTAAACCATTTCTCCTCTTTGTTCTTCCTTTACGCCACCCCTGGGGTGGCGTTAGAATCGGACGCATTCCCAGGTTTATGATTCCTCCTAAATCTGTCAATGCTTCAGATTCCTTGGGTGTGCGTGAAAGGAGCACATATTTACATGGCCATGAAGAGCCATGTAAAGTGCGTGTGGCCTTGTAACTATGCTGCGCCACATTGCAGCACCAGACCATCAAAAAAGATATATATATATATATATATATATATGTATACCTGTTTAGCGAAATGCGCCATTCCCCATGCCAAAGTGTCAGCTTTTTAAATAAAAGAAAAGGAAACCACGCACTAACCTGGAGTCTGTTTCCCATTTTTTTGACTGCGGAGCTAGTTGTGGGAACTCTGGTGCAACACACATATATATATACATATATATCTATATCTGCAAAAACATCTTCTTCCGTTGAAGTAGAAAAGGCGACACAGCAGGGCTTGTGAAGACCATTTATTAAACAGGCATGACGCGTTTCGGAATTTATCGAATGCCATAAGTTTCAAAAATGCCACTGATTCTAGCAGCTCTTAAGTGAGTCTTTTATACGGGCCCATTTGCTAAAGTAAAATTGGGCACACCTGGGTCACAGAAGCAACCTCTTTCCGGACTGAAACAACCAGCATGCAGTTTGTCCATCGTGCTGGTAAGTGGTTCTGTTTAGTAGGCGTTTTTCTTTGCGTTCCCAGATAGGAAACCGACCTGCAGCATGGTCAGGTAGTAGCTGCAGCACTGTACTGGGCTCCATGGTTTTCACATCCCTCACTCCCAACCCTGCAGTTCCATCGGTAGCAGAGCCAGAGGCGCCGATCAGGTAACGACGTCTCTCCATGAAAGTATGGACTGCCAATCGGCAGCAAGTCCTCTGTTCCCTTTGTAGTGCAGGGTGGTCCGGGAACCTTCAGATATACATATATAAAACATATTTAATTTTCAGAAAAACACCCATTCACTGGATGATTTCATCAGTGATGTCATCAGTGATGTCATTTGAGATGTCATCAGTGATGTCATGAGTGATGACATTGACCATGTAATGAGTGATGTAATAAATGACGTCATCAGCAGTGCATTGCGGGCGCGCGAGTTATAGTTAGCTGAACTAACTATAACGGGGGAATTTCAATGGTTTTATATGAGTGAAAGGTCCAGCTAACTATAACTGGTGTCAAACCTATGTTTTTTTCAGTGAATTTGCAAGGTTTTTTAAATGCTAATGCCTAACTATAACGTGGCTGAAACCTATGGTTTTTCAGTGAATTTGAATGGTTTTGTAAATGAAAATATTTTAATGTAATAATTGTTATATTTTTTATACTGATTTACTACATTTTTATACATTTTTTATTTTTAGATATATTATTGTTTAAATGACATTACATATTTTTAATATAAATTGATAAAAAATGTTTGTACACCTCTCTGTAACGCAGCCCCCGGCATGTTTGCAGAGGGGGAACTAATTCCCCTTGCATACTTGGGGTCCCTGGTGCCAACTAGCCCACCTGGAACCTCCAGTATGCGCCAGGGGCCTGCATTGCAGAGAGGTGTAATGAGGCCACACCATTTTTTACACCTCTCTGAACGCAGCCACCGGGTGCGTTTGCAGAGGGAGAACTAATTCCCCTTGCATACTGGGGGTCCATGGGTGCCAACTAGCCCACTTGGAACCTCCAGTATGCGCCAGGGGGCTGCATTGCAGAGGTGTAATGAGGCTATGCCCCTTTTTACACCTCTCTGCAACGCAGCCCCCGGGCATGTTTGCAGAGGGGGAACTAATTCCCCTTGCATACTGGGGGTCCCTGGGAGGCAACTAGCCCACTGTGAGCCTCCAGTATGCGCAAGGGAGCTGCGTTGCTTTGCCCCAGAGGGCGGCGGTCCCCGGGGCAGTGTGGGAGGGGATTGGGCACCCCCCCACACTTCTTTATCACTATGCCCCCACAATTTGGTCCCCCTGGGGGGTAATTTTTAAATAAACATACTGTTTTTTTTAATAAAACATTTTTGGCCTTGGGGGTCCTTGTGGGTCCCCATGAGCAGGCCTAGGGGGTCAGGGTGCTTCTACCCTACCCTCTTTTTGTGTTCTACATGTTTGTTTTTCTGCTTTCTTGTGCCTCGGTCTACCGAGCACAAGATGGCTGCAACACTTCCCGGTTTGAAGTGTTGAAAGCCAATGAGCATGCAGCTTGTGCTCGAGAAGTTTTAGAACTCAAAAAGTGGGCAGGGTAGAAGCACCCTGACCCCCTAGGCTTGCTCAGGGGTTCCAACTAGGACCCCCAAGGCAAAAAAAAAAATCTTTTTTGGAAAATCGCGGGCCTAGGGGGTCAGGGTGCTTCTACCCTGCCCCCTATTTGATTTCTACACTTTTGTTTTCCTGCTTTCTTGTGCCTCAGTCTACTGAGGCACAAGATGGCTGCCATCAATTTCTGTTTTGGAGTTTTGACAGACAGTGGTAGCCAATCAGCATGAAGCTCGTGCATGGCAAGGTGCGCGCACGGTGCGCGCTTATAGATATATAATTGATTTTGAATTTAATTTTCTCAGCAACTACTGGAGGGATTACACCATTTAAACAAAAGCGTGATCTGCGTACCAGACCCTACCATTTTCCCAAATTTGGTGTAAATCCGTTCAGCGGTTCGGTCTGTAGTCGTGTCTAATCGTCCTATGGAAATTAACATGGGGAAAACATGTTTTGGGACCCCACTTTTTTCTGGGCCCCCACTTGACGAATCTTCACGAGACTTTCAAGGAAGGAGCGGAGAGGAGCGGGCCATCTTCTTTGAGAAATTCACGGAGATTCATCAACCGGCGCCAAAGTTATTCCCAATAGAATGTTGCAGATTTCCTAGGTCCTAACTATAACTAGCTACTGGCGACCGCCAGTAGGTTATATATATATATATATATATATATATATACATATATCGTGGCGGGTGCGGAATGAACGTTGGTGGATCCGTTCCTTACATTACAGCTCCCATGTTACTTGAACACACCACACTCGCGGGGGATATTTCAAAAGGCGTTTATTAACAGCAGTGTGCTTGATAGCAATCAGGTCCATGCAAAGCCTCAAGAATATCCCCCGCGAGTGTGGTGTGTTCAAGTAACATGGGAGCTGTAATGTAAGGAACGGATCCACCAACGTTCATTCCGCACCCGCCACGAAGAGTGCAAAGAGCATTTTGGTGGAAACTGGAGCCTCGTAGTAAAACTGCATATGCTCAGCACCGCCACTGCACCAGCCGGTGTTTGGAGCCGTAAAGGGAATCATACAGATTCACTGGATGTCGGATATACACCGCTCCTGTCTTCAACAACCCGGATGGCCGGTGGTAGGCGAGGGGGTGCTCAGAGGGGGTCAACCAACAGCGGCACAGGACCGGAAGGAGGAATGCATCACGCAACTAATTAAAGACAGCATGCAAGTTCCACAAGACACTGCGGTAACAGCACTGCCCATTGGGGGGCGTGTCATCTTATTAAAAGTGGACTCACAGCTGCGGCCAAATAGCCAAGTTCGTCTATCCCTGAGGAAGAAGGCATGGACCTTTGAAACGCGTCGGATAGTGGCAAGAAAGCACCAAGACGAACCCTCAGCCTTTTGAATATTCTTGAGGCTTTGCATGGACCTGATTGCTATCAAGCACGCTGCTGTTAATAAACGCCTTTTGAAATATCCCCCGCGAGTGTGGTGTGTTCAAGTAACATGGGAGCTGTAATATATACATATATACATATATATTAAAAAAATATAAAAATATATATGTCAAGTGATCAAGGCTCCAGGGAACCGAAACGTTATGACGACTACTCTGCAAGGAATGAAATAATTTGCACCAACCTGAAGGTCCGTGTCCATAGTTTTTGGGCAAGCAAGGTGAGAATCATTGGCCGCTGGCTCCTGTGCGGTAAACCGGATATAAATATATACATATATATATATATCAGAGGTTTTTCAATTAGGAAACATATGACCGATTTTTCTAAAGCATTGACATGTTGATTTTAGTGGGTTTAAATATATATTTATTTATTTATTCATGTAAATATTTATAGATATTTATTACTATTGCGATATGTTGCACATCAATATTATATTGTGTACTAAATGAAATTACTCACTATGAGTTTCATTATTTGAGGTCAAAAACTGCTAAATTGTACACAGTATTTTGTTTGTTTCCTCTACAGAGAGCCTTTTGAAAAGAAGTTGGGGGCAGGAATGTTAAGTCCGCCCTTTGTGTTTGTCATTTAAATCCCATTCGTGGCATTGCAACCTTACCTTGTGATCAAGACTGTGGAGACAGTCGAAACGCGTAATGGCGGGCGAGCTGAGCGATATTATGCATAAATAAAGCACCTTTGTTTTGGCACCAGAAACGGGTTCAATTCATCGCCATTTCATCCAGTTGAGCTACTAATTGGAGGCGCAGGCTGCGCCTGGCGAGTATTATTTCATACTTTGCACCTTGGAGGCTTTCGGTGGTGTGAGTTGAACCCCTCCCTCAACGAGGCTCGGCGGCAGAAAGCAGTTGATTCCATGTCCTGGAATTGATCTTTACGAAAACTTCGGCGAGGAGTTAGACGCCTGGAGCCCACGGATACTACAGAGTCCTGCCACTGTTTGGGAATCGGCGCCATCTGTTTCGGAAGAGCTGACGGCGTATGCGGTAGCCCTTGGAGGTAGGAGACGCGAGATTATCCGGTGGGGAGTGTGCTTAGACAGTAATCGCGATTAATTGAAACGCGCTTTTGTACACAGCGATTACTGATTCTATCAACGGTGCAGCATACTATAATATTTTGCTACAACTCAGCTATGTCCGCGGAAGAGTTGCGGAGTAGAGAGGAGGCGGCAGGCCTCATTTTTGTGCAACCCCCGGGGGAACAGATGCAACACGGCAAACAACACAAGCAAACACAAATCCCACCATACGGGATCAATTCAGGAAGTTGGAGAAATTAATGCTTAAGGAACAGTCAAAATGGTGGGAGAATAAGTCTCTTAACATGTACTTGCAAGAGGGCAGGGTACCGAGAGGATTACGGATCAATCTGGCGCCAAGTTATGAGACACCTGATCCCGAAATGCTCACAGAATGGGCGGAAGCTAATTTGGAGTCATCGGCTAAACTAATGACTATTTTGGTAAAATATGTTGAATCGGACCAATGTAAACTCCAAGCCCAAATAGAAAAACTGGAGGAAGAAATCACATGTTTGGGATCAAGTAAATCTATAGATAAAATGAGGGCCGATATGATTTTCAGAGTCAACAAAGAGGAAGAGGTGATAAAAAAACGTAAGGTATTCAAATTTGAGCGGGATCGCCTGGGTTATTTAAATGGGCAAATATTTACTTATGCTAAACGCTACGACCATGTTAAAACCCGAGCCAGAAAAACACGCAATGCACCGCCTGACAACACCATAGTTATTCCCTCTTCATCAGATGCGAGTTCGCTGGGTAGTGAATCAGAAAATAAGGGTGTTAGAAGCACGGCGGTGGGGTTTACCAATCTGTCCTTGGCGCAAGAAGTGAGCGTAATGTGCCAGGACCGTCGGGACACCTTGAGACCCCGCTTTCTAATTGGCGGGAAAAACGCCAAAGGGCCAACAGAAAACGTAGCGAAAGACGCAAATGCTGTGCCTGGAAAAGCAAACAATGCAAACCCACAACAACAACAAAAAGCGCTGGAACAGGAAAAACACAAAAAAACAGGCTCCAGCCCCTGCTCAGTAGTGAACCTTACCTCATTAGAACTTTCGGACAATGATAAAAAGATCTTAAGTCTTGGTTTAACATACTGCCCTCCATGCAATTTCAATTATGCAGACGTAAGAATGGACGCCTTTAGGTTTATCAGGAAGCTAAAACTCAAGAAATTCTTCAAATTACAAACCACAAAGAAGAAAAATCCGGAAATTCCAAATAGTCCAATTCTCCTTAATGTTGAAGATCGTACTGATTTTGAAGACATTTGGGCTTTACAAGAAAAAGTATGTGCATCTAGGCAGATCCCTCTAGTTGCATCCAGAATTGATATAGCGACTTGCGTTTCCCCTTTTAAACCAAAATCAGTGTTCCTTCCCACTTCAACACATGATAACATCGATGTATACCAGAACCTCATCACGAAAGATCTAAAAAAACTGTACATAACCACTAACAAAAAACATACAGTGGTGAATAAAATGAATCAGAGCTACCATGCGTTGATAAAAAAGCTGGAATCAAACCAAAACTTTGTAGTCCGCCAAGCGGACAAAGGCGACAACGTAGTTCTTTGGCCAAGCCAAATGTACATTGGGGAGTCGGAATCCCAACTCAAGGATCAATCGTGCTACAGAAAGAGTAATCTGGGAGCAATCAAGTTGGCATGGCAGGATCAAAATGCAAAATTGGTTGCTTGGAGAAGTGGTAATCTAATCACTAAAGAAGAATTTGGATTTTTAAAGAAGGAATTTCCTGTTATACCAACATTTGATTTACTTCCTAAAATCCATAAACGACTAGACAATCCACCAGGGCATCCCATAATCTCCGCCATCAACAGTTCGACTGAAAATATGTCATCATATATTGACTATTTTTTACAGGACAGCGTAAAGAATTTGAGTTCTTATGTGCAGGATTCATCTGATTTTATACGAAAGTTAAGCAATGTTTCATGGAATTCAGGATGTATACTTATCACCTTAGATGTTGCTTTACTGTATACATCGATACGTCACAATGATGGGATTGGAGCTGTTAAATACTATCTAAACCAACGTACCATTAATTTTTCTGCACATAACACCATGCTAATTTCCATGATCAAAATTTGTTTAGAACAGAATTTCTTCCTTTTTAACAATCAGGTATACCAACAAGTCAGAGGGGTAGCCATGGGGGCCTGTTTTTTCACCCAGCCTAGCGTGCTTGCACATGGGTTGGTGGGAGGAGCAGGCCCTCATGGGTAAACATAGCACCACCATGGAAAAGCATGTTCCTTTATATCTCAGGTACATTAATGACCTTTTTCTGATTTCGCAAGGTACTCTGGAGGAAGCAAGTTCTTTTGTTAATCAGTTGAACATTAATGACTTAAATCTTGAATTCACTTCTACTATGAGCACATCTTCGGTTTGTTTTCTAGATTTAGAAGTGTATATAGAGTCTGATAAATTGGCAACTAGGCCGCATAGAAAGCCAACTGCGGGCAATACTGTCCTTCATGCGGCTAGCCAACGTCCCCTTCACTTGATACGCGGTATCCCTTTCGGGGAGATGCTGCGCATTAGGAGAATTTGTAGCTCAGAAACAGAATGTTCCAAAGCTCAGGAGGCTAGTAAAATACGCTTCCTGGCCAGGGGCTATTCAGAGGGGGTAGTACAGAAAGCAATAGTTCGCTCAAATAACATAACCAGAACTCAGGCATTAGTTCTGAAAACAACATCTGACATTGCTAGCACAAAATTAGTATCAGACTCTTCAAGAGCCATTGTCACTTACAACCGACAGCACAAGGAAATTCTGAAGATTTTCTCCCGCAATTGGAACCTGGTGACCGGGGGATCCGGTCATCGGAGATCAAGTAGGTAGAAAACCTGAATTTTCCTTTAGAAAATCTATCTCTATGGCCGACAGATTGGTGAAAAATCATTTGGATCAGCCATCCTCAAAAACTTTTATGGCTCTTAGCAAGGGTTTTAAAAAATGCTCAATCTGTAAAGCATGTAAATACGGCTGTAGCAAAACACAATACTCAACACCTTTTAAAGCTGAACCTGTATTAATTTCGAAACAACTTAACTGTAAGACTGAGTTTGCGGTCTATGTGCTGCAGTGCCCCTGTGAGCTTCGATATGTGGGGAGCACCCGTCTGCCGGCTCACAGGCGGATACTGCAGCACATAAGAGCAATCAACACCAAAGACCAGTCATATCCTGTGGCACGCCATTTTGAGAGTACTTATATTAGTGACCCAAAACATCTCACATATTACGTCATCGATTGTGTTTTGCCACTAAAAAGAGGTAGCAACAGAGATGCACTTTTAAGGGTTTTGCAAACTCGTTATATCTTGGAGTTAGACAGCCGTACCCCAGGGGTCTCAACGCCAGTGAGGATCTGTATACATGTTTATGAAAATTCACTGAGAACAACTATGTAAACATCTAACCCGCAGGATCCTAAACGACACAATGGTACTCTGTTTTGAATCAACTGGCCTGAAAATTTAGATATCTATATGGGATTTATTCTGTTTGCTCTGTTGAATTGCAGTAGCTTAACATCTGTTATGAAATCCAAGATTTGTGGGAGGGGCTCCTCCCACTATGTTTCGAAACAATGAAAAAAATGAAAAAACAGTTAATGAAATCTATGATTATGCACTTGTTAGCACATGCACTTTTAAGAATACTTATTGCACTATGCTGTTATTGCTGCTCCAGGCCACTTTAATGGGTTTATACGTATAATATGTTTACATTATGCAATATATTTAACTGCACAAGCACTTTTGATGAAACCCCACTTGGAGTGAATGAAATTTCAGAGGTTTTTCAATTAGGAAACATATGACCGATTTTACTAAAGCATTGACATGTCGATTTTAGTGGGTTTAAATATATATTTATTTATTTATTCATGTAAATATGTATAGATATTTATTACTATTGCGATATGTTGCACATCAATATTATATTGTGTACTAAATGAAATTACTCACTATGAGTTTCATTATTTGAGATCAAAAACTGCTAAATTGTACACAGTATTTTGTTTGTTTCCTCTACAGAGAGCCTTTTGAAAAGATGTTGGGGGCGGGAATGTTAAGCCGCCCTTTATGTTTGTCATTTAAATCCCATTCGTGGCATTGCAACCTTACCATGTAATCAAGACTGTGGAGACAGTCGAAACGCGTAATGGCGGGCGAGCTGAGCGATATTATGCATAAATAAAGCACCTTTGTTTTGGCACCAGAAACGGGTTCAATTCATCGTCATTTCATCCAGTTGAGCTACTAATTGGAGGCGTAGGCTGCACCTGGTGAGTATTGTTTCATATATATATATATATATATACATACATATATATATACAAAAAAGATATAAATATATATGTCATGTGATTAAGGCTCCAGGGAGCCGAAACGTTATGACGACTACTCTGCAAGGAATAAAATAATTTGCACCAACCTGAAGGTCCGTGTCCGTAGTTTTTGGGCAAGCAAGGTGAGAATCATTGGCCGCTGGCTCCCGTGCGGTAAACCGTATATATATATATATATATAAATATATATATATATATACTACTATTATAAAGAGAGAACGGTGTCCTTTGAGCAATGTAAACTCAAAAAGTACACCACCAATTGCAACACCCAATACAGCGTTGGAAAGGGGAGGTCCAGGAGATGGACATAGGCTATATAAAAATAAAAATAAAACATAATTAAAAAAATTTACCATAATAAAAAAGTAGTCCCTTGAAAGTAGCGCCGGCCGCGAGGTGCGTCATGACATCAGGAGCGAGGGGAGGAGCGGCATACGCTGATGTCCGAGCATTGATTGCAAAGAGCGGAGACTGGAGGACTGGTGAGACGTGATTGGAGCAACCGACGCTGACGTCCGAGCATTGATTGCAAAGAGCAGAGACTGGAGGACTGGTGAAACGTGATTGGAGCAACCGAGAGGCGAAGAAAGGGGGACCCGATAAACGAGAGACGTGTGGCGAGTAGCAGAGAGGGTCAGGAAAGGGGTCACTCACTTGTGTGATAGTCACAAGGTAACAGCGCTAGGAAGGGGGCGGATTGGTGTGATGCTGAGGCGGCCAGGGAGCAGGTATTGAGGTACAAAGACCAAGCACATGGGAAGGGGTGCTGTAACAAGGTATAGTAGATGCTGCCTGGGAAGGGAACAGGTGACAAGGTGTAGTAGATGCCGCGTGGGAAGGGGTGCTGTGACAAGGTGTAGTAGATGCCGCGTGGGAAGGGAACAGGTATGATGTATACAGCCAGCTGGAGCGCAAGGGATATGGCAGAAGGCTTGAGAGGGCTGGTATGTGTAGGGAGAACCAAATAGCGGCTTTTGCAGTATGATCATCCTTCAGCACAGTCAGAAAGTCAGTGAGCAAACTAACAAGAGTGGATATGATGCAGATGTGTCTACAGAAGTCGAAAGAATGCTGCCCTAGCATCTAAAAAGGTGACCAGGAGGTGGAAAAGTGGGCTCTTATGCAAACCCAAAACATGGTCTGAAAGAAAAGGTTTAAATACACCCAGAGCCTAACCGATCCCTTTTTCTACGTGCAGGCGGGGGCTCTCAAGCCTAATTGCTCCCGGACAATGTCGGGACGGGCTGCTAGTATATATATATATATATTCTCCGTATTCCTTTCTCCTCGAGGTTCACTCCTCAGAACCAGAAAAAGCAAAAACTCCTGTTTATTAGTGCAAATATTGATTTATTTTTCAGTGCATGGCGGCCATGAGGCGTTTTGAACCTCCCAGGGTTCTTGAACACATGACAAACCACGTCATTTCTCCCCACTTTTATGTTTCCCATCATTCTTTTTTCTCTTTCTTAGTGTACTAGAAAACAGACTACGTTTGTTTACATCTGCATTTAACAATTATCATCTAGATATACCAATAATCGTTTTGTTTACAACATACAATTGCTTAAATGCAGCTTGTTATCAAATCTTATATGTTCATTGTTTAGGCACTAGTTACTGATGTTTATCAAATCCTTAGTACCATTAAATCAGCTGTGCCTTATTTCCACACACAACTTACTTACATACGCACATAATTCCTAAAATTCATGATTTAAATTAGCAAACATCATCAACTTTGTATAAAATACACACTTAGTTAAAATAGTATAAATACATATTTAAAATGATGCCGTGCTCCAAGTTATCATAAATTCATGATTTCATTATCAATGTGCAAAATACGCTGTTATATGTAAACATTATCGTTTTCTGTAAAGATTCAATTTCTTTTTTAGATGAATATCATAAATGTGCAAAATGTATACAAAAGTGCTAGTGCAATTGTGTTCACCCTGAAATTGTTCTTGTAACTGACTTGTCTATCAAGTGTGTTGTTTATATGAGCCCATGTTTTGCAACTACACTTGAAAATTGAAAAACGAATCAGGGGTGATTTTAGAGATTCAGCTAATTAAAATCCTAATAATAGATAGATGAGTTCCTATTGATTTATCATTTGTGTACCTGTGTGGATTTCACATTACCATCAACTAAAAATGTTGGAGTTAAAGTCAGGTATGCAGATCCTCCTTCGTATTAAGACCTTGGGGGCTCTTACTGTCCAGTTCTAAAATGTATTTTGTTTCAAGCTGTCGTAACATGGCCTCTATATATATATATATATATATATATATATATATATATATATATATATATATATATATATATATATATATATATATATATATATATATATATATATATATATATATATATATATATATATATATATATATATATATATATATATATATCAGCAAAACAGTTTCAGTAAAGAAACACGCCGCACACTACTCCATAGGTTAAATACTTGGGTTTATTTTCTGTAGGATCCCCACCTGCGCGTTTCGGACAACAATCTGTCCCTGGTCACGGTACAAACATTAGTCCATCATTGCTTTCCACATTTTATACCTGTAGTCACCACTTGGCAATTAAGGTGCATTGTGGGCACAGTAGTTTTATGGATTAGTGTAATTCCAAATCATGCAAAGTAAAAGCCGGATCCCAGCATTTTCACGACACAAATAGTGCTCATTTAGTTATATTAATTGGTGAAAGCCATGGCGCTAAGTGAGGTCCTCGGACTATTTATGATGTGGCTGAATTTGCTCACATCTGAATGCGCCAATTCCACCTTCATTTTAAATACAGTGGTGGACTGAGTGTCCCAGTTATCAATAAGGGCTAAGTGCCTATGAGTATTCATTGAGTCGCTACATGCTGTAGATCAACAGTAATTACGATGCATGAATAATTAAAATCAAAATCATTTACTACTTGTCACATACATTGAATTCATGTTGCTTGACTTAGTAAGAACAGAAACTTGTTTGTTACTACAATGTGTCATTTTGTCATATCACACGAGAATTGTGGACTATAGCAATTGTTAGTCAAAAAGGTTTTGATACAAACATCAAGTCTATAAATGTACATAAAGTTCCTCATCGGCGTTGAGACCCCAAGGGCTTCTTGTTTTGAATCTGATTATTAATTTTGACTCAAGCCTTCTCAAATTGGTTACTCTGTCACCACCTCTCTCATTATCGCCAACCAACGCTATTCCTGAATATTTCATGTCTTTCCAGGTTCTCCCTGGATGTGAGTTCAGATGTTTCGCTGTTGCGTAGGTCTGGTCATTATTTTGGATTGCTCTTGTGTGTTCGAGAATTCTCTTCTTTAAAGGGCAAATTGTCGAGCCAATATACTTTTTGCCGCAAAAACATTGAATTTGATATACAACAAATTGTGAGTCACAAGTGATTTTGTTCCGGATATCAAAAGTCCTGCCCCTAGGATCAATGAGTGATTTCATATTTTGGCCAATCTTACATGCTTTGCATGTCATGCATTTGCTGAAACCCAATTGTCTCTTTTCCAACCAGCTTTGAGTTCTTATTTGTTTGAAGTGGCTGTTGACCAGAGTATCACGGATTGATGGAGCTTTGCGATATGTTACTAGTGGATTATCGCCGATTAGACTACCTATATCATTATCTTTCTTTAACACATTCCAGTACTTTAGCAGGACTCGCCTGATGTGGTAGCTTTCCTTGGAGTATGTTAATACTAATCGTGGTTGATCATCTCCTTCATTACATTCAATTGGACTTGTTTTTGTTATCAGTGTTTCTGCTCTGGTCTTGGCTCTTGCTTTTTGTTCTCCTTTGATTATGTCAGCATGTTTGTATTCACGCTCGGAGAATCGATCTTTTGTCTCTTTGAATTTGTTCTCCATTTCGGTTTCTTCCGAGCAATTCCTTTTCATTCTTATAAATTCCCCATAAGGGATGCTCTTTTTTAGTGAGGTGGGATGGAAGCTGCTTCCATGTAATACACTATTTGTTGAGGTTGCTTTTCTGAATACAGTAGTTTCCAGTCTGTTATTTTTGACATAGACTTTGGTATCAAGAAATTCTATTTCTTCTTTCTGTATGTTTGACGTGAACTGTAGTCCGACTTCATTCTCATTAAGGATTGCAATGTATTCCACCAGTTTCTGTTTGGTTCCCTTCCAAAGGAGGAACAGATCATCTATAAATCTGAGCCATATAACCACATCCGTGGTATACGGCTCATTTTCCTCTCTCCAAGCTATGTGTTTCTCCCACCATCCCATGGTAAGGTTCGCATAGCTTGGAGAGAAAGAAACACCCATGGCACATCCGCAGGTTTGTCTATATACTTTTTTGTCAAAGGTGAAAACGTTGTTATCTAGGCAGAAAGTCATCATATCAATTACCATGTTGGTATGCCGTAGTTCTGATATTGGTCTCTGACCCAGAAAGTACTTGGTTGCTGTCAGTCCAATGTCCCGCTGAATAGAAGTGTATAGCGAGACAACATCTATTGTTGCTAGCCAGTAATCAGGTTGCCAGTTCACTCCCATAATGATTCTAAGGAAGTCCCCAGTGTCTTTAATGTAGGAACTTAAGGTTGGAACAAGGGGTGCCAGAAAGTAGTCCACATATGAAGATACATTTTCGCACAATGAGCCACAGCTTGATATTATTGGGCGGGCGGGTGGTTTCACTAAAGTCTTATGTATTTTCGGAAGAAAATATATCGTGGGCATTATTGGATGTATGGTTGTTAAAAACTTTTTTTCTTCCATGCTTAGGAGGCCATTTTCTTGCCAGGTTTGTATGCATGAATGCAGTTTATACATCATAGTTGCCGTTGGATTCTCCCGCAAGACTTCATAGTTGTTTGCATTGTTTAATTGGCGATGGGCTTCTTCCACGTAGTCTCTTTTATTCTGTATCACAATATTTCCTCCCTTGTCCGCTGGTTTTATTTCTATCAAGACATGGGACTGGAGATTTTTTAGAGCTATACGTTCCTTTTTTGTAACGTTTTCCTTTTTGGTGTTAATAGTATTATTCATAGTTTCTAGTTCAGCCACAACTAGATCGTGAAAGACATCTATGCGATTGCCTGGATGAAGTACAGGACAAAATTTTGATTTACTCTTCAAAGTAGTTTTAGGACGTATTCCAATTTCGTGACCCATTTGGGAGAGTATTTGAGTGTTAGTCAGTTCAGTTGGATCCATTTGGTGCGCTAGTTCATAAGCTGTTTGTAAGCTGTTTGCATCCGCTACTACCATTACTTCAGATTCATTGTTGTGAGCATGCTCACTGGCTGTAGTTGATGATTCTACACGCTTATTTTTTTTAAAGAATTTTTTAAGTTTCAATTTGCGCACATATTTGTATAGGTCGATCCGGGTTTCAACTTGGTCCTGATGTTTATCTGGACAAAAAGATAGTCCTTTGCTCAATAACGTCTCCTCCGGTTTGGTTAAGGTATAGTCTGATAAATTGATTATCAGTTTAGGGTCCGATTTTGATATTTCCTTTACTTTTTGACTGTCCTGTTTCGGAGAGGATATCTTTGATTTTTTTCCTCTCCGGGTTTTCCTCCTTGGGTGGGGTTTGCCATTCGTCCCCTTCCACCTCCTCTTACTAGTATGTTGCCACGTCCCCTTCCCCTTGGCTTTGGGGTTTGTTGGTCTTTGTGGAGCATTTCTAGCTCCTCTCCAAAAGTAAGTCTTTTTGGCGGCACTCTATTTTGTTCTCCTTCGCTCACTTCAGACTCTGTTTCACTCACAGTGGTATCATATTGTGTGTTTCTTGATACCGCATTTGGCTGTTTCAATGCGTCGAAGCGTTTTGCAAAAGTGAATATCGTGCCATTAGCGAAGTCAGCCTCATCACGTTTAAATTTCCGCTGTTTGCGTTCTTGGATTTCGTTGTCATGCCTATCCAGGTTTTTATCCATATTTTTGCGTAAGTTGTTAACAATTTCCTCTTCTTCCCCTGTTGCCTGTATTTGGTCCTCCAACTCTTTTATTTTGATATGTAGGTTGTCAATATCAATTCTGGCATGCTTCAATATGATTAGGATCATTTTTCTTGAACAGTCCATATTGTTTAAACCCCACTCTTCCAGCATTTCTCGGCTGGTATCCGGATGGTTGGGTAGGGTAAATATGCGTAGTCCTCTAGGGACTAAACCAAGTTCTGTATATTTATCCAAGGTCAAAATTTCCCAGCTTTTTGAGATTTCTTTTCTCTGTAATTTTTCTAGTTGCTGGAATAGTTGTTTAGTTGTTGGTTTCGCATTAGCGCCAGTTGTGTTTTTGCTCGCCGTTTGGTTGGACCCTGCAGTGCTTTTAGAGAAGATGTTTTCCGCTTTTTCTGCGCGTTTGGCTGTTCTTTGCTCCATAGTGAGAAAGGACGGTGTTTGGGATACGTTGTAAAAATAGTCTATTCAATTGTGACTTTTATTTCTAACTTCGTGACATATGTTTGTTATGGGGGGAATTTGTGCCGGTTTTAATCTTCACGGAACATCGATAACTGGGACACTCAGTCCACCACTGTATTTAAAATGAAGGTGGAATTGGCGCATTCAGATGTGAGCAAATTCAGCCACATCATAAATAGTCCGAGGACCTCACTTAGCGCCATGGCTTTCACCAATTAATATAACTAAACGAGCACTATTTGTGTCGTGAAAATGCTGGGATCCGGCTTTTACTTTGCATGATTTGGAATTACACTAATCCATAAAACTACTGTGCCCACAATGCACCTTAATTGCCAAGTGGTGACTACAGGTATAAAATGTGGAAAGCAATGATGGACTAATGTTTGTACCGTGACCAGGGACAGATTGTTGTCCGAAACGCGTAGGTGGGGATCCTACAGAAAATAAACCCAAGTATTTAACCTATGGAGTAGTGTGCGGCGTGTTTCTTTACTGAAACTGTTTTGCTGAGAGGTATTCTGCGAGGGTGTCCTGAACCTCGCCGCCGGCACCAGCTACGGAGCTCCTCTCACCATTGGGACATTTGCTTCTATATATATATATATATATATATAAATCACCAAATTGCTCGAAGCTTTTAAGAGGCACACGACAGGTCACCGCCCTCAGGGCTTGAAAGGCTTCAAGGTTTCACGTGTCTTTCCGCTTCTCTTTACCTTGCTTGCCGACGCGTTTAAGGGAAAAACACCCCCTTCTTCATGGGCTGCTGTGAGATACACTCGAGAGGCACTTTCCACATCACTTGACTTTTATTTATGTTAAACAAACCCCCAAGTGGGCGTGTGCTCAGTGCACCGCTCCCACTGATTGCTGGGACTTTGGTGATTTATGTATATATCTATATCTATATCTATGTAGCTCCTACGGATGAAAAGGAATTGTTCTGAGGACAAAGGGATGGAATTGAAGTTTAAAGAAACAAAAGAACGCTTCAAACAGAGAGGTTACAAACCTACAGATCTGAAAGCATGTGAAATAAGAGCAAGATGCAAATCAAGAGAAGACACTCTCATCAATAAGAAAAGCTCTGTTGCCACACAAGAAGTTGAAGCTAATAAAACATCTGATCAACCCAGGATGGTAATGACTTTCAGTAAAGAAAGCTACAGGATACAAAAAGCGATGATGAAGTACTGGCATGTACTACGCAAAGACCCAGACATTGGAACAATAATAGGAGACCATCCCCTTGTCTCCTACAGGAGGGCACCCAATCTAGCGGCTCAGCTAACTCAAAGTCATTTTGAAATCAAAAAAACAGAATCTTGGCTTGACATCAGAAAACAAGGATTTAACAAATGCGCAATCTGCAAAGCGTACAAGATAGGACGCAATATCAAAAACCTTAAAGATGCGGCTGGAAAAAACTTTGCAATCAAAAGCAACATTAACTGTGACTCGTCCTTTGTGGTGTATATGATCCAATGTTATTGTGGCAAATGCTATATTGGCAGCACAACATGTTCCATAAAAACACGCATACTCCAACACATTCGAGCCATTCAGAACAATGATCACTCCTATGCAATTGCGAAACATTTGGCCAACCATGAGAACAAAACGTGGATGGATGTGAGATATTTCGGACTCGCAATTGTACCTCAACATGAAAGAGGAGGTAATCGTATTCAAAAACTGAGAAGGCTTGAATCAAAACTAATCATGAGGTTCAAAACTAAACAGCCCGCTGGCCTCAACGGCGATGAGGAACTTTATGTGCACCTATGAGAACTATTATACAGACCGAATTGCACCCAGCATCATATCAGCATCTTAGCATATTCCTCTTTTGATCATGACATATTTTCATGAATTATACAATCCAATAACTTGCAAATCAAGTTTCTTGTTGCTAATCACAGTTACGATAACTGAGTTGTATATCGTTATATTTCTTTTGAAAAATTAATGTTGCCAATTATCTCAAGTTAAAAGAAAGATGTCGTGAGCAGCTGTAAGCATTGGGGACGTAGGGCACTCAGCCCTTTATTGCTCAGTGGATGACTTTCCACACAGTTACGCATTGTAAATCAACTCTCAGGTAAACAGAGAGCTGAGTTTATACGCACGTGTAATCACGAGCGTCAAAAAGCGCTACTGTCCCAGCTAACTGGGGACACGCTTTCACATGCAGTAACGCCAAACACCGCCCCAATGCTGCAAAAACCCGCGACATCGATATAAACGCGATGGCATAAATATAAGTTAAAACTACATGTCCCAGCATGCCTCAAACAATCAGGGGCGTGCTCAGAGGCAGAAATGTATAGAAATAATGAAGGGACCACACATGCAAGCTACCGTGAACACGAACTACGGTTCGAAACGCGTAGGTGTTTGTCACGTTTTGAAATAAAGAAACTGCAACCAACATCAAGGCGTGTGCAGCGAGTCATTGGTATCTCATATATATATATATATATATATATATATATATATATATATATATATATATATATATATACATATACATATACATATATATATATATATATATATATATACCTATATATATATATATATATGTATATCCATTCAACAGCATTCAACAGCTTTTTACTTTAAAAAGGGTATACTAAAACCATAAGCATTTAATTGATGTATTTTCACAATTTATTCTAAATGTAATGTGTGGTTTTCCGTAATATGCATTATATTTATCCATGTTATGCAGACATAATTTTTTATGAGTTTGATTATATCTGTGAATAGCGCTCAACCAAATCTATCGCCAAAGACGGTGGACAGCTATTGGAGCCTGCTTCGCCCCCAGTTACGCGAACCTTTTCGTTGGCTGGTGGGAGAAGCGGGCGGCATGGTCTGACTCTTGTGACCATTGGGTTCACAAGACCATAATTTGGAGGCGTTACATTGATGACCTCTTTTTGGTCTGGAGGGGCAATAGAGAGTCAGTTGAGGAATACATCAGGCATCTCAACAGCAATGATTTAAACTTGAAGTTCTCTGGGGAAATTAGCAACACTGAAGTGACTTATCTTGATGTAAGAATTTTTGTTATTGAGAACAAACTACACACAGCACTCTTTAGGAAGCCCACTGCGGGAAACTCAGTGCTTCATGCACGTAGTAGTCATCCCACAAGACTCAAGAACAGCATCGCATATGGGGAACTTTTACGCATTAAGCGAGCGCAATAGTTCTAGACAAAGCGACTTTAATGAAGCTGGGGCAGCAAGCCTTAACAGATTTAGGCAGCGTTGCTACAAAGAGAGAGTTTTAAGTGAAGCATGGAAAAAGGCGCAGGGTAGAGACAGAAAAGAGCTAATCAAAGACACATCAAAGAACAGGTCTGTCTCAAACACCAATCTCAGGCTCATCACTAATTTTTCAAGTGCTGCAAATAATCTTTTCTAACTGGAATGTATTAAAATCTGACCCTATCATTGGTCGTGATATACCTGCACAACAATCCATTACCTTCCGCAAGACCAGATCACTTAAAGATCTATTGGTACAAAGCCACTTAGCACCAGTCAGCAGAGGCATTCAGGGCTTAGGAGGATTCTATCCCTGCAATAAATGCAAGGCATGTGCAGATAGCAAAAAAATCACCAGCTATCATGTGCCAGGCAAGAGTGAGCCAGTGATGATCACAAAATTCATGCATTGTTTGACACCCTATGTTGTATATTGTCTGAGCTGCCCATGTGGCCTCAGATACATAGGGAGCACTAAACACCCAGCCAAGATTTGTATCCTGGAACATCAAAGAGCGATACAGAACAATGACAGTAGTTACCCAGTAGCACGCCATTTCCACATACATCATAACAGCAACCGCAAATGTCTTAGTTATTTCTGTCTAGACCATGTAGCTGTAGACTCCAGAGGAGGAGATAAAAAAAAATGCCTCAGGAGATTGGAGTCTCGCTACATTATTGATTTGGCAACAAAAACTCCTTTGGGTCTAAATATGGGAGAGGAATTGAAGGTACACCTGTAAATACTGCATGAACTGTATATATCAATTGATATTTTTTTCTTTTTATTTGCCTCACCTTGGGAATCTAGAGCTCTAGAAATGAATTGAGAAAAGTACTCTCTTTGATTGACATTGACTTCTGTAAATATTAGCGAGACATATATTTGTATATACCACCATTTGTGTCGGGGTAGGGTAGCACTAGTTAGATAATTTTGAGATTGAATCATGTATAATAGCTTCTGTTTTGGATTAATTGTTTGATTTACCCATTTGAGGGCTTCAACAGCTTTTTACTTTAAAAAGGGTATACTAAAACCATAAGCATTTCATTTATGTATTTTCACAATTTATTCTAAATGTAATGTGTGGTTTTCCGTAATATGCATTATATTTATCGATGTTATGCACACATAATTTTTTATGAGTTTGATTATATCTGTAAATAGCGCTCACCCAAACTTCGCAAATGCTATTATAGCCGATCATTGTTTACCGCTTAATGTTATCGGTAGTGCCTGATGTTAATATGGCGTCTTGGCAGGACAATTCCCGTGAGATCTTGTGAGGCAATGTGTGTATATTTTGCAGCGTTATGGCGGCCGCCTGTAACTGACGAAGGCATACCGCCGAAACGCGTCTGAACTTTTGTATCTGTGTGCAATAAATCCGTCTTGGATTTGACCCCCGAGAGTGCAGTTTTTCTTCATTCGCATTAATTATATATTACGCGTCTCTGCCGGTGCGTGACTTTCACCCGCTGCTGGGTGCCCCGGCGACTACGGCAGAAACCTGGAGCATCGCAATTGAAAGAAGAGTGCCGGAGCACCGCCCGAAGCCAAAAGACATTGGGACGGCATAACGCTTTACCGCTGGAAGTCCGATGGAGTTTCTGTAGCAGCCATCGTACACCGCGTGAGACATGCGGTAAGGACCAATGATTATATTTTCATGCAAGTACATTGCCGAAAATTGACTTTTTGAGCATTTGAGGGCACAGCGAGGGGGGAAAGCACAATTGGTATTTCAAACACCAATTATTATTATTATTATTATTATTATTACATTTCTTATATAGCGCCAGAATCGACCCCCGAAGGGGTATCTCCGCGCTTGCCTTGGGAACCCGTCCTGGTTTTTCCCTGTGAGATAGCCCCTACAGGGCATCCCCAAGGTGAAAGCCAGGCATCCCGCCGCGGGGGGCCGTTATGGAGATTAAGCAAGCTTAATGCCCAGAGTTGCAGAGTGTGAACCCATGATTAGGTCAGGCACCGAAGCGAGAATTATCGAGTCCGTGGACATTTGAGCTCAACACCAAGCCGCGTCGGGAATCGAACCCTGGTCCCGGGTCTGACCTCTGCTTCAGGGTCTGCCTGCTCTAACCAGTGAGCCACACTTCTCCAATGAATTCGATGTACAGTGAGGCGGACCGACGTGACGCTGCTTCTAATATATTCAAGACGAGGACTGATGCTCGTCCAACAATAGATGCGGGGACTTCAAGTCAGCCCCCACAAGGACTCAAAGCCAAGTATCAAGTATTGGAAAGGCTATATGAGCGCGAGACAAGAAAGTGGTGGGAGGCAACAACACTCCAGCACTATATAGACGTGAACAGAGTGCCTTGAGGGCTAAGAATCTATACTATACCAGCATACGAGAGCTCAAACCCGAAACTTCTGGACGAGTGGGCTGAATACACTGCAGCTTCTTCCAAAGGTCTGCTGGTTATTCTAGTTAAGTTTGCTTGGATTGATAGGCAAGAGACTTTAGACAAGATTAGCAAATTTGAGACGAAACTTGCTGAGGAGGAAGAGAAGGAAGAACATGACGCATTGAGAGCTTCTATGAAGAAGAGATTGGAGACTTATGAGGGCAAAATTAAACAGCTCAAACAACAGAAATTTGAAAGGGACGTGCAAGATTACGAGCAAGGTAGAATTCTAACATTTGCCCGTAAATACGACGCTCCAAGGAGAGATCTGAGAAAGAACAATCTAAGGCTACAAAAACCACCAACGGCTCCAGCGACCTCAGAATCGGAGGTATCAGGGCCTGAACTTTCAGATAACGAAACAGGAGGAGGAGCGTCAGGATCAAGTACACCAGCTGTTTCCCATTTTCACGAGGAAATCGAACTAGACAGGCAAGCGTGGCTGAGAGGGGGAAAGGGGAGACCGCCCGAACCTGCCACAGGCGCACAAGGAGAGGTGGGGGGCACAAGTCCAAAAAGAGGCGCAAGCAACTTCAACAAACAGAAGAAGAAAACCACCCAGTAACAATGATGCCAACGATAGCGACAAATGAAACCGAGAATCTGACAATCATCAACCTGACTCCTAAAGTTTTGACACCCTCGGAAATATCGGTCTTACAGCTGGGACTGACTTTTTGCCCTACCAGCAGCTTTGAGTTTGTGCAGACACAAATTGATATCTCAAATTGGTCCGCAAAATCAAATTACATAAATTCTTCAAACTCAAAAACCTGAATACATTGGAGATTTCGACAAGTTCTAGCCAGAACATTATCAATGAGAATGAGTTGGAGCTCTTGGCTACCATGGAAGACCTGAATGTGGAAGGCTCTACAGCCAGCCAAGAAGAACATAACGACTTTGAATCTCCCTGCAGCGTCATTCAGAAACGACAACCTAGTCCATTTAAACCAGTCTCGAAATTTGTTCCGCCGACCACCTTGGATATGATCGACTTGTTTCATGAAAGGGCTATGCTTGACCTTAGGAAATTGAGAGAGAACCCAATGGAGAATACTAGACCACAATGGAACTTGACATTTGCCCAAAGGAATGCATTAAAGAACTTGGAAGCCGATAAGAATACAGTAATCAAACCCTATGACAAGGGCGGAAACGTGGTGTTGCAAACCCGTAAAAACTATTGTAATGAGGCTCTTTTACAACTGAGCAACCGTGACAATTACGTACCCATCACCATGAAAGATTACTTTGAGAGCATTATGCAGTATGAAGCACTGACACGGAAATTTCACCTGAGAGGTATGCTGTCAATGGAGGAATTTCAATTTTTGCAAGTTCCAGAACCAAGGATACCCACCTTTTATCACCTGCCCAAGGTACACAAAGACCAGACGAAACCCCCAGGGCGTCCAATAATCTCGTCGATTGGGGGGTTGTTGGAAAATATGTCCAAGTTCATAGACTTCTATTTGTTTCCATTTGTGGAGGAACTTACCAGCTACACAAGAGACACCAAAGACTTCTTACGTTACATTGAGGGGAATCCGTGGGAGCCTGATTTCCTAATGGTGACCCTAGATATAGCCAGCCTATATACTGGTATCTCTCATGAACAAGGCCTAGACGCCATTACTCAGATTTTGCAACAAAGACCACATGAATTCAGAGAACACAGTGAGATGCTAATTGACTTTCTTCGCTTCTGCCTGTTTAATAACATCTATATTTTTCAGGAACAAATCTATCGCCAAAGACGGGGAACAGCCATGGGAGCCTGCTTCGCCCCCAGCTACGCGAACCTTTTCGTTGGCTGGTGGGAGAAGCGGGCGGCATGGTTTGACTCTTGTGACCATTGGGTTGACAAGACCATAATTTGAAGGCGTTACATTGATGACCTCTTTTTGGTCTGGAGGGGCAATAGAGAGTCAGTTGAGGAATACATCAGGCATCTCAACAGCAATGATTTAAACTTTAATTTCTCTGGGGAAATTAGCAACACTGAAGTGACTTATCTTGATGTAAGAATTTTTGTTAGTGAGAACAAACTACACACAGCACTCTTTAGGAAGCCCACTGTGGGAAACTCAGTGCTTCATGCACGTAGTAGTCATCCCACAAGCCTCAAGAACAGCATCGCCTATGGGGAACTTTTACGCATTAAGCGAGCGCAATAGTTCTAGACCAAGCAACTTTAATCAAGCAGGTGCAGCAAGCCTTACCAGGTTTAGGAAGCGTGGCTACAAAGAGAGAGTCTTAAGTGAAGCATGGAAAAAGGCGCAGGGTAGAGACAGAACAGAGCTAATCAAAGACACATCAAAGAACAGGTCTGTCTCAAACACCAATCTCAGGCTCATCACTAATTTTTCAAGTGCTGCAAAGAGCTTGAAGAAAATAATCTTTTCCAACTGGAATGTATTAAAGTCCGACCCTATCATTGGTTGTGATATACCTGCACAACCATCCATTACCTTCCGCAAGACCAGATCACTTAAAGATCTATTGGTACAAAGCCACTTAGCACCAGTCAGCAGAGGCATTCAGGGCTTAGGAGGATTCTATCCCTGCAATAAATGCAAGGCATGTGCAGATAGCAAAAAAATCACCAGCTATCATGTGCCAGGCAAGAGTGAGCCAGTGATGATCAAAAAATTCCTGAATTGTTTGACACCCTATCTTGTATATTGTCTGAGCTGCCCATGTGGCTTCAGATACATAGGGAGCCAAGATTTGTATCCAGGAACATCAAAGAGCGATACAGAACAATGACAGTAGTTACCCAGTAGCACGCCTTTTCCACATAGATCATAACAGCAACCGCAAACTTCTTAGTTATTTCTGTCTAGACCATGTAGCTGTAGACTCCAGAGGAGGAGATCGACAAAAACGCCTCAGGAGATTGGAGTCTCGCTACATTATTGATTTGGCAACAAAAACTCCTTTGGGTCTAAATATGGGAGAGGAATTGAAGGTACACCTGTAAATACTGCATGAACTGTATATATCAATTGATATTTTTTCTTTTTATTTGCCTCACCTTAGAATCTAGAGCTCTAGAAATGAATTGAGAAAAGTACTCTCTTTGATTGACATTGAATTCTGTACATATTAGCGAGACATATATTTGTATATACACCACCATTTGTGTCGGGGTAGGGTAGCACTAGTTAGATAATTTTGAGATTGAATCATGTATAATAGCTTCTGTTTTGGATTAATTGTTTGATTTGCCCATTTGAGGGCTTCAACAGCTTTTTACTTTAAAAAGGGTATACTAAAACCATAAGCATTTAATTTATGTATTTTCACAATTTATTCTAAATGTAATGTGTGGTTTTCCGTAATATGCATTATATTTATCCATGTTATGCAGACATCATTTTTTATGAGTTTGATTATATCTGTAAATAGCGCTCACCCAAACTTCGCAAATGCTATTATAGCTGATCATTGTTTACCGTTATCGGTAGTGCCTGATGTTAATATGGCGTCTTGGCAGGACAATTCCCGTGAGATCTTGGAAGGCAATGTGTGTATATTTTGCAGCGTTATGGCGGCCGCCTGTAACTGACGAAGGCGTACCGCCAAAACGCGTCTGAACTCTTGCATCTGTGTGCAATAAATCCGTCTTGGATTTGACCCCCGCGAGTGCAGTTTTTCTTCGTTCGCATTAATTATATATGCATACACATATATATACACACATATATATATATATATATATATATATATATAATTCACTGAAAAAACCATAGGTTTCACACCAGTTATAGTTACCTGGAAATTTTACTGACATAAAACCATTGAAATTCCCACGTTATAGTTAGTTGGACTCACTATAACTTGCGCGTGCAATGCACTGCTGATGACGTCACATATTACATCTCTCATGACATGATCAGTGACATCACTCATGACATCACTGATGACACCATACAGTGAATGTGTGTCTTTCTGAAAAATAAATATGTTTTATATATGGATATGTAAAGGTCGATGGAAGAATAAATGTTTAAATAAGTGTCTAAAAGGATGTTTTTTAAAATAAAAATTGATTGGTTAACTGGCTTATTAAGTGTATCTTAGTGAATACATATATTAGCGAGTAATGTTTAAATATTTAAGTATATGTATCAGTGTTTCGCTTTGTGTATAAGTGGCTGCATGGGTTGGTAAGTAGCTACATGTGTGTGTATATGGGTTATTAGATGTTTTTTTAGTAACAGTATGAGTGTCTGTATGGTTTGGTGGGGGTATTACTTAGCACATAGATGCATCAATGACTGACTCTCTGTTTGTATGTGTTTTGAAGACAGCATATGTGCAGGACTGTATGGGTGGATGAGTGTGTATATGTGTGTGTTAGTGAGTGAATGACACTAGTTTATTTATCAGTAACGACATATGTTTTAATCTAGTATATCTGAGTATTGATGTATATAAGTGAGTATATGTGAGAGTGAGAGATTGTAAGAGTTCCTGTTTAAATATGGATGTGTTTCTATAAGTGATTGTTTAAGAGAGTAAGTATGTGTAAGTTTCCTTAGAAGTAAGGTGGTAGTGTGTGTATAGTTGTATATGCAAATAAATGGATGTTCAATAGTATATTTGCATGTGTTAGTATGTGTAAGTAACTTTTGGATCACTGTTGGTGTGTAACAGGATGTATAGGTGTATCACTACATATGATGAGTGAATATATGTATGAGTGACTATATAGAACTGTTGGTGAATGAGTGGATGTGTATATAAATGCTGGAATTATAGATTTGGTTGTTGTAACTGGTATGGGTATCTGCATTGTTTTGAAAATTTTTGTTTGTATTTTTGAATATGTGTTTCACGGGTTACATTACAGTGAAAGGAGGTCTGTCACTCTGTCACAAGGATGGTATCATCAGTGATGTCATGAGTGATGTCACTGACCATGTCATGAGTAATGTAATATGTGACGTCATCAGCAGTGCATTGCACGCGCAAGTTATAGTGAGTCCAACTAACTATAACGTGGGAATTTCAATGGTTTTATGTCAGTAAAATTTCCAGGTAACTATAACTGGTGTGAAACCTATGGTTTTTTCAGTGAATTTAATAGGTTTTTTAAATGCTAATTCCTAACTATAACTGGTGTGAAACCTCTGGTTTTTTCAGTGAATTTCAAAGGTTTTTTTAATGCTAATTCCTAACTATAACTGGTGTGAAACCTATGGTTTTTACATTGAATTTAATAGATTTTTTAAATGCTAATTCCTAACTATAAGTCTCACTTTATAAGTACATTGGTCTACATTGGGCTACATTGGGCTACATTGGGCTACATTTGGGCTACATTTGGGCTCTAACATATATATAGCCCAATGTGTCCCAATATATATATTTTTTAAGGTAATTTTCTTAAAAACCACTTGAGCATATATCTTGAGACATAGCAAAGGCACATCAGGTTACCAGTCCTTTCAATTTTGCAAAATTTGTTTTTGTATATATATATATATTTTTTTTTGCATCGGAGCGCTCCCGGTGCGCGCCCCGGGGAGCGCAACGGAAAGCGTACTATTATGAAGTGCCTCGGAGCGCGCCCCGGGGAGCGTCCCGTAAGCGCCATTTTCGCAAACTAAAACATGATGTGACGTATCGCGTAGCCACGTCCGCGTGATATGCACGGCGTAAGCGCACCCGGAAGCACTCGAGCGAATACGATCGTGCAACGTAATCTTCCGAAGCGCTTACGTGACGCGACCCGGGGCGCGCCCCGGGGCGCGTAGCGTAAGCGCGTCGGGTCACATTACCTAAAAATAACACTTTTCATTGGTTCATAACAGTTTTGGTTTCATAATGATGAAACCCCTGGTCATGTGACCTAATATTAACACTTTTCATTGGTTCATGAGATTTTCTTTTTCCAAATGATGAAAGCCCACACCTTTTTTCCTTATTCTACCTTTTTGCTTTGAGAGAGGAAGACCTTTACTTATATCTGTCGAAAATGGCTACATTAGCTGCAGCTGCTGGATCTTCTGGACCACCACCACCACCACCACCACCACCACCACAAGGACCTCCACAACTTCACAGTGGTGGAGATCAAGAACAGGAGGAGGATGAGGACGAAGAGGAGAGTAGATTCGTCCGAGAGGACAACATAACCTACAAGCCAAAAGAGCACATCATATGGCAATTTTTTTCTATGCAGAGTGACAAAAAAAAAGTAAATGCACCTAAAGCAAACTGCCTAATCTGTCATCAGGAGCTGTCAAGGGGGAATCCCAACAAGAAATACTCCTTCGGCAACCACACAATGATTAGGCATATGCTTAGAAAGCATCCCAATAACTATTCTAGGGCAGAGGTCAGGGAACTGGCCAAAAGCCCTGTCCAATCTTCTGCCAGCACCTCCCAAACTACTGTTTCCACTCCATCAGGACCGGAAGTTAGGGAGACATGCTCCATCATACAAACCAACTTTTCAAATTTTAAAATGGTTTGTAAATTTTGTGGTCAAACGATTTGCTATGGTGAGCAATGCATCACTCTTATTAATCGTGCTTGGGAAAACCTCAAGTGCCAAAGGAAATATTAATTTGTTGCACTTTTTTTTTCTCCTGTTGAGCCCTTTTGAAATGCCTGTTTTTTGTTTCTCCCCTTAAAAATTTAAAAAAAAACAAAAAATGTTCAGAAAAACCAAAAAAAGAAAAAAAATTTAAAACCCCCCCAAAAAAATATAAAACAACAAAAAGAATAAAAAAACAGTTCTTTTCAGAATTTCCTCCCATTTATATAAAATGACTTAAATTTTAAAACTCTGCCATTCTCTTTTCTCCCGGTGCGCGTACCGGGCGCTCCCCCCGCGCAAATCGAAAAAAAAAATATTTTTTTTTTGCCCCGTGGGGCCCTTTTATAGCCCCCACATGAAACCTAGGGGGTCAGGGGGGTCTACTCTGCCCCCTAATGGTCTTTTCCCCCTTTGTTTTGGCCACCTCTTGTGTCTCGATCATACCGAGACACAAGATGGTGGCCGCTCCAGACCGTTTGGAATATTTACAGACACCCGAAAGCCAATCAGCTTTCCGTGCGCAAGTCGCGTGGCGCAACCGGAGAGCTCCCCAGAGCGAGTACCGGGGCCGCTTACAGATATATATATTTTTTGAACCTAAATTACTCAAAATCCACTGGAGCACATATCTTGAGACATAGCAAAGGCACATCGGGCTACCAGTCCCTACAATTTTGCCAAGATTGGTGGAAATCCATTCAGCCGTTCGGGCTAAAAGTGAGGTCGACCGCCCTATGGAAATTAACCTGGGGAAAACGCATTATGGGACCCCCTTTTATCTCGGCCCCCGCTTGACGCATCCCCCCCAAACTGCCAGGGAAGGACCAGAGCTCGAAGAGGCCATTTTGAGGAAATTTTCATGCAGATTCGTCAACCGGCGCCAAAGTTATTCCAAATAGAATCTTGAGATTTAACATTGAAAAAAATCCTAACTATAACTACCTACTGGCGACCGCCAGTAGGTAATATATATATATATATATATATATATATATATATATATATATATATATATATATATATATATATATATATATATATATATATATATATATATATATATATATATACATATATATATATATTCTCCCAACACTGGATCCCTCAATCCTCTGGACTGGTCTACTGGTCTTCAAAAAAGAGCACTCAAAGTCGCTCCAGCGTGGTTAGCCATATTTTATTACAGCATTTGCAGATAACAAGGTTACAAGCGCGTTTCGGCGTTGCCGCCTTCGTCAGTTTAAACCATCGTATTTTTTTAAGCTGATTTAAATAAAATTCATTGTGACTTCCTGTCACGTGCATTAAAAATCAACATAAAAAACTGCACAATTCATGCAATTCAATCATTAAACATGGCGGCCATCTTGTAGTGGTAAGTAATGTGAACAATTGATCACAAGATGTAAATTCAAAACATATGTCCATATTTTCGAACATTTGTGTACTTCATTTTAGTAACTATAATGATCGGTTCATTTATAGTTTCTTTGATATGCACATGTAATATTATAAAACATATTACTGGTCGCCTATCATTATTTTCCAGTACCGTTAATTCGCACAGCTCCCCTCGATCACATTCATGGGAACCGTGTCGAATAGTTCATGGATATATAACCTAGGAGTCATATTTAGTTGTAAGCTAGATGCAGTTCTTTCGATCAAGCCCTGAATGGGCTAATTTCGCTCAAGCTGTTATTATGCAGACACGTCAGTCTTGGGGATAGATTCTTCTCCTCTTACTATATTTTCTTGATTCCCCAAATATCAGAAGAGGCAACGTTTCAGATATGTGTCCACATTTC
Organism: Lissotriton vulgaris; assembly: GCF_964263255.1. Taxonomy (NCBI): domain Eukaryota; kingdom Metazoa; phylum Chordata; class Amphibia; order Caudata; family Salamandridae; genus Lissotriton; species Lissotriton vulgaris. The sequence goes on from NC_141699.1 coordinate 293,493,405, forward strand.
TTCTTCGTTGTTCATACCTCCTGGGGTCTTGGTCTGGAGCTGGATGATGAACCTAGACTCTAAGGTTCGTAGTTTCTTCACCCAGTCTCCTCCTCTCTCAGTTCTAACTATTTGATCCAGTGCGAAGAAGGTAAGTAAGTTGCTGTTGCTTTTGTGCATCACCTCGAAATGCCGAGCCACTGGGTAGCTCTTTCGTGGTGATGGCTCTCATATGTTCAAGGACCCTTAATTTGGTCTGTTTGATTCCCTATGTATTTTTTCCCACAGGGGCACATCAGGCAACACACAGTATATTCCGAATTACAATTGAGTAATTTGGAGATCTTAGTTTTGTTCTTTTTTCCTGGTCTTTGGTATTCCTTGACCTTATGTGAATTTTTACAGGCCTTACATTTCATACAAGGAAAAAAGCCTAGCACTGTCGGTTTCTTCCTACTTTTGCACTCATAGTGACTGTCAACAAGATGATCTTTAAATGAGTTCCCTTTTCTATAAGAGATGAGGGGATAGTCAGGTAGTGTTTTGCCTATCACACTGCCTGTCTTCAAGATTTTCCAGTTTCTTCTCATGATATTGAAGACTTCTGGTGATTTCTCTGAGTAGCCTGTGATCATTCTGATTTTTGACTTGCCTGATCTCGATTTGTCAATGAGTAGGTCATTTCTCCCCACTGCATTGCTACTTATTTCTGCTTGATCAGGACTCCTTTGCAATACCCCCTCTGTCTGAATCTCTTCCTAGATTCTCCTCTTGCTTTCTCAAACTCTTCATCTGTTGAGCAGTTGCCCTTCATGCACAAGAACTCTCCCAGTGGGATATTGTTAATCACACTTTGCGGGTGATAGCTTCCTGAATGTAGGATGGTATTTCCCGCTGTGGGTTTGCGATAGACTGCAGTTTGGATGATATCATCTTCGACATAGACTCGAAGGTCTAAATAGAAGACCTCCTTCTTACTGATGCTGCTGGTGATGCTGAGGTTTAGGTTATTGTTGTTTAAATCACTAATGTATTCCTCAGCCTCATTCTGTGAACCCCGCCATACCACGAACAAGTCGTCGATATAGCAGGTCCACAGCATAATGTGATTCATCCATCGCTCATTCCTCCCCGCCCAGGCCACGTGCTTCTCCCACCAGCCCACGAATAAATTCACATAGCTGGGGGCGTAGCACGTGCCCATCGCAGTCCCCTGGAGTTGTAAATAGAGCTGTCCTGAGAATAAAAAGATGTTATTCCTCAGACAGAAGTCTGTTAGTTCTAACAACATCCTGTTGTGACTGTGAAATTTGAGTGCCCTTTTATCTAGGAAACTTTTCATTGCCAATAGTCCATCTTCGTGCCTGATCGAGGTATACAGACTTGCGATGTCCAGTGTGATTAAGATCATATCCTCTTCCCATTTCACACCCTGTATGATTCTTAGAAACTCTTTCGTATCTTTCAGGTATGAACTGAGGTCCTTTACAAATGGAGAAATAAAACTGTCAATAAAAGTGGAGGTATTCTCTAATAAACTGTTCTTCGCTGACACGATTGGTCTTCCTGGTGACCACACTTTACTTTTGTGCATCTTAGGTAGGTGGTAAAATGTGGCTATTTGTGGAAATTCACATTTCAGGTTCTTCCAATCTCTAAAGTCCAAAATTCCATCATCCTTCAATTTGGTAATCAGTTTATTGAAGGCCACAATGCTGTCCACATGTTTTTCTCTTTTGATTTGGACATAATGCTCTTTATTCCCCAGTTGAGAAAGTGCCTCATCCTCATATTGACTGCGTTTGAGGATGACGATATTCCGCCTTTGTCGCTGGGTTTATTTATAATATTGTCATCTTCTTTAAGATTTCTGATTACTTCCCATTCATCCTTCTTCAAGTTCTTTCTCCTCCAGTTGAATTCCTCTTCCTGTAGTTTCTTCAACTCTTCTATTACAATCTCCTGGAAGGTGTCAATTCCATCATGTGGTGTTCTTGGGTTTATTTTGGATTTGATTGTCATGGTGCTTTTGCAACATTGTTGGGTGATTCCGCTTTCTTCCAGATATGTGTAGGTTGTATCTCCCAATCCTGTATATTGCTTGTTCCGACTAGAGTCTGTGCTGTTGCAATCGCACCTAGATCATTTCCTGTTAGTGTCTCAAGAGGATCATTCTCCTCAGTTTCCAATGTCTCAATATTTTTTGGATGCATGGTGTGGATTTTTTGTAACTTGATTTTTCTAATAAATCTGAACAGATCTATTCGTGTCTGCGTATAGTCAAAAGCAGGAGTAGGACAGAAAGTCAGTCCTAGTTGTAAGATTTTCTCTTCCTTTTCTGTCAGTTCTCTATCAGATAAGTTGACTATAGTGTTCTGTACCGGGAGTGTCTCGTTCATTTCCATTTGCTCCCTCGAGTACTTCTCGTCACTACTGGAGTGGATCGTCCAGGAACAGCCCTTCCTGCCCCTCCTCGTTTTCCTCTTGGTTCCTCTGGAGGGTGTGTTGTTGCTGCTGGCCGTTGTCCCAATCCTCTTATGAGTTCGTACTCCTCGAAAAAAGGTTCTGGGGCAAAAAAAATAAAAAATAATTATATATATATATATATATATATATATATATATATATATATATATATATATATATATTCGCTCACCAAGTACACATGCACTCCTCGCCTGCAAAATCACCAACAACGTATCGTTCCTCCAAAGAAAGATTTAATGCATCTTATGCCAAACAAAAACCCAACGCGTTTTGACGTCGCCGCCTTGCTTACGGGTAAACATTAAACTTTACGCATTGACATTTAAATGATCATAGCACGATCATGTGACATACAAAATACACAACATGAATGTGTTACTCAAACATAAAAAAATGTTGCCCATCTTGTAATGGTTAAGTCTCAAGTGTGACAGTAACTTTACTGCCATATTACATTCCCAGTGTTATAGTCAAACTCATGAGTTATTTAAATGTAGTTATTATATTCCAAGAAATGAAACCTAGTAAATATAAGATTCAGGAAAACGACAAATGACTAATTTCACAAAACTACAAAGATGGCGGCCCCTTTAAGCTCCGTGATGTCCACCAAAGCCCATGTTTGCATAACAGGTAGTGAATATCAGGACATATACAATTCCACAATAACTGCATCAAGTACAGTCAACTCAGAAATGGAATTAAATAATGGTAATGAAGACATTCATTATTATGTCCCAATCCTAGATCCATAAATACGGGGAGAACAGAACATATCCTTATCTACGCCCTCCCATCTGCAATCACAGTGTGCAAAAAGTTTATAAACATAATGCATTCAGCTAACCCAAGTGGGAAACAAAATAGCAAATCAGCAATAAGTAATCATGTAAATACCCGGATAGGTAAACATAGCAAAAATTATTATTATTTTTTAGTCCTCATTTGCCATAACCTCCATCCACGGAAACACGCCAACCACCACACGTGTCTGCCTTAAGCTACTTTCGCGATCTATCCTCCTCCATGACCTTTTCCAGACCAGATGTTTTAATGAGCGGGAGACCAGCCTCTTAAGAGGAAAACGGAGAGACTCCAGCCAACGGTATTCAAACATGACGAAACCAGGATTTACGTACGGGAAAGGCTACTTCCTGGGGTCTCTGGAGACTAATCGGCATAATCATAGGACCCGGGGGGAAAAAAAAACCCGGAAATCCTATCTCCAGTTAATTAACAGATCCCAAAAGGACAGATTTTTTTTTGCTACATGATCTGGCCAAGTCTGTTTTTGAAGTTTCGTACAACGACGTTAACTAGGCTGCGTGGGATGGAGGTATAACATCCACATATTTGTCGCCTTGCCAGGATAATCAAATAAAAAAGAAGGGACTTTGGCTGACCGGTTACATTTTCCTCCAATCCAAAAATTATTAGCGGGAGGGTGATTTTCAAAGATATATTTAAGAACCGAATATAAGGTGACCTTCACTTCTTCCCAAAACTGCATAATTACAGGACAATCCATAAACATATGTGTATCTGGAGCTGCCAACAAATTGCACTTGTTACATTTCTTCCCTGGAAGAAAGTTTGAAAGTCTAAGGGGTGAGAGGTAGGCACGATGCAGAGTAAACAGGTGATTACATCTTAACCAGGCTGGCTTCACTCTTTTTTAGAGGAAATTGAAAGAGCTCGTCCATAGGTCTTCACACTGAAAGGTCAAGACATTTCCGAAACTTTTCTGGCAAAACGAAGTCCCCATCCGCCTCCGTTGTTGTTCAAGCTGACTGGATTTCCCCAGTTGGGGGCCCCTCCTGCTTATGGCTCGTGCCCAACTGTCCATCTGTATATATTTAAACCTGGAAAGAGCTTGGCCCACCCTGTCCCTCAGCACCTCCCAGTCTTGAACCCTTCCATCTGCCAATAACTCTCCCCATCTAAATATCCCAGCCTCCTTTATCGGGGTTGCCAAACTGTCCTGCATACAGGCCGGCAGTCCTGGGGAATCCCACACCGGGGCAAAATTGGAGTAATAATGTAACCCGATTTTCTTTTTGATTTTTTGATTTTTTGATCTGCACCCAATTTTTATATGACAGACTGTAAAGTCTTTAATCTGACCATTTCGAAGTATTTTATGTCCCCAAACCTAAATAAAAATCCATCTAACGGGATATCCACTCCCCCAATCATAGCCCTAAACATAGCCCCCAAAGATGATGTTACGGGGGTTTTAAGAAGCATCCTGGAGTAGGTCAGGTGAAATGACCATGCGTAATACAACAAATCTGGCAATGCCAGCCCTCCATTCTCCCTCCTCCTTCTCAGCTTCTTCCAAGTCAACCTAGCTGTTTTGTAATTCCAAATAAAAGAATTTATCTACCGCTGGCTTTTTTCCAGTTTATTTTTATAAAACATCTGAGGAATAGAATTGAAAATAAACCGTAAACTTTGGAAGAATAGTCATTTTAACTAGGTTTGTTCTCCCAAAAATGGAGAGTGGTAAAATTGACCAAGATTTCAAAAGATTCCTACACTCCGTGGCAACCCGATCTAAATTAGTCTGTGTCAACCTTCCTATTTCTTGGGTAATACGTATTCCCAGGTATCTCATAGATGTTGCGACTGTTAATTGTACGTTAGGAATATTCCAACACATAATCTCAGTTTTGCTGGGGTTAATGTCATAACCTGAGATCTGCCCAAACTCCTCTGCCTTTTTAAATACCACCAGGAAAGCTTTCTGGGGATCTGATGTGTAGACCAAAATGTCGTCCGCATAGAGAGCTATTCGCTTCTCCCACTCACCAAATACAAAAGGGGGGATATCCGCTTCCTCTCTCAAAACTTGGGCAAATGCCTCGATATAAAGGTTGAATAAGAGAGGGGAAAGCGGACATCCCTGCCTGGCTCCTCTAGTAATTTTTATCGGGTCTGATAGGGTGCCATTAACTAGCAATCTTGTTGTGGGGGCCCTATACAGTTTCTTAATGGCCCTACAGAAGACCTCCCCCAACCCAAACCTTCTCATCACCTCCACCAGATAGGGCCAATTGACCCTATCAAAAGCTTTGGTGGCGTCTAATGTCAAGGTGGCCAGTGGAAGGGAAAATGTAGTTGCAATATCGATTGCCTCCACCAAATCTTGTGTATGATCAGCCAACTGACGTCCCCTTATAAAACCACTTTGATCTGAGTGGATTATCGAGCCAATTACCTCCCCCAATCTAGATGCCAAAATAGATGTAAAAATTTTGTAATCATTATTTAAGAGGGAGATTGGCCTATAGGATCCACATTCCAAAGGATTTTTGCCTGGCTTAGGTATAAGGACGATCGTGGCTTCATTCCAAGAATCAGGGGGATTTTCCTCTCTCAGAAGAATGCCATTAAGGAGAGCTGTCAGTATTGGAACTATTTACAACAAGGGCTGGTGAGGGACAGAGTCTCTGAATTAAGCAGAAAGCTCTCACCCAGTCAAGAGATCAGGGCTAGATCCAACACCGTTTTTTAGCTCACTGCACCATCCCAGTTTCAGAACCTGGCTGTATGCAAATTAGTCTGTTCCTATCCCAGTGCATGATGGGAACAGGGCAAACCAAACTACAAAAGCCAATTCTTACACTGGGAAGGAAACAAGCTCCCGGGGACCGGTTTCTGGCATTACAGCCGTCTTCGGCCCGGTTTCCTTGAATCCTGATGGTGCAATGAGCAAGGGTCTCACATCTGAGAATACCCTTCCACGCTTAGGGTGGACAAAAATATTTACAACAAGGGCTGGTGAGGGACAGAGTCTCTGAATTAAGCAGAAAGCTCTCACCCAGTCAAGAGATCAGGGCTAGATCCAACACCGTTTTTTAGCTCACTGCACCATCCCAGTTTCAGAACCTGGCTGTATGCAAATTAGTCTGTTCCTGTCCCGGTGCATGATGGGAACAGGGCAAACCAAACTACAAAAGCCAATTCTTACACTGGGAAGGAAACAAGCTCCCGGGGACCGGTTTCTGGCATTACAGCCGTCTTCGGCCCGGTTTCCTTGAATCCTGATGGTGCAATGAGCAAGGGTCTCACATCTGAGAATACCCTTCCACGCTTAGGGTGGACAAAAATATTTACAACAAGGGCTGGTGAGGGACAGAGTCTCTGAATTAAGCAGAAAGCTCTCACCCAGTCAAGAGATCAGGGCTAGATCCAACACCGTTTTTTAGCTCACTGCACCATCCCAGTTTCAGAACCTGGCTGTATGCAAATTAGTCTGTTCCTGTCCCAGTGCATGATGGGAACAGGGCAAACCAAACTACAAAAGCCAATTCTTACACTGGGAAGGAAACAAGCTCCCGGGGACCGGTTTCTGGCATTACAGCCGTCTTCGGCCCGGTTTCCTTGAATCCTGATGGTGCAATGAGCAAGGGTCTCACATCTGAGAATACCCTTCCACGCTTAGGGTGGACAAAAATATTTACAACAAGGGCTGGTGAGGGACAGAGTCTCTGAATTAAGCAGAAAGCTCTCACCCAGTCAAGAGATCAGGGCTAGATCCAACACCGTTTTTTAGCTCACTGCACCATCCCAGTTTCAGAACCTGGCTGTATGCAAATTAGTCTGTTCCTGTCCCAGTGCATGATGGGAACAGGGCAAACCAAACTACAAAAGCCAATTCTTACACTGGGAAGGAAACAAGCTCCCGGGGACCGGTTTCTGGCATTACAGCCGTCTTCGGCCCGGTTTCCTTGAATCCTGATGGTGCAATGAGCAAGGGTCATCACCACCTCCTTTTCTAAATCGTTTTTGGCCACTATAGGTGTGGCAGGGTATACTCAGACATGAGTCCCTTTCTCACTGCTCCATCTGGATTCAAGCAAGCCGGGCCGAAGAAGGCTGAAATGCCAGAAACCGGTCCCCGGTAGCTTGTCTCCTTTCTGGTGAAGAATTGGCTTGGTAGTTTAGTCTGCCCTGTTCCCATGATGCACTGGGCCAGGGACAGACTGATATGCATATAGCCAGGTTCTGAGCTGGGATGGGGCAGTGAGATAAATAACGGTGATGGATCAAGCCCTGATCTTTGGACTGGGTAAGAGTGGTCTGTTTAACTCAGACACTCTGTTCATCACCACCTCCTTTTCTAAATCGTTTTTGGCCACTATAGGTGTGGCAGGGTATACTCAGACATGAGTCCCTTTCTCACTGCTCCATCTGGATTCAAGCAAGCCGGGCCGAAGAAGGCTGAAATGCCAGAAACCGGTCCCCGGTAGCTTGTCTCCTTTCTGGTGAAGAATTGGCTTGGTAGTTTAGTCTGCCCTGTTCCCATGATGCACTGGGCCAGGGACAGACTGATTTGCATATAGCCAGGTTCTGAGCTGGGATGGGGCAGTGAGATAAATAACGGTGATGGATCAAGCCCTGATCTTTGGACTGGGTAAGAGTGGTCTGTTTAACTCAGACACTCTGTTCATCACCACCTCCTTTTCTAAATCGTTTTTGGCCACTATAGGTGTGGCAGGGTATACTCAGACATGAGTCCCTTTCTCACTGCTCCATCTGGATTCAAGCAAGCCGGGCCGAAGAAGGCTGAAATGCCAGAAACCGGTCCCCGGTAGCTTGTCTCCTTTCTGGTGAAGAATTGGCTTGGTAGTTTAGTCTGCCCTGTTCCCATGATGCACTGGGCCAGGGACAGACTGATTTGCATATAGCCAGGTTCTGAGCTGGGATGGGGCAGTGAGATAAATAACGGTGATGGATCAAGCCCTGATCTTTGGACTGGGTAAGAGTGGTCTGTTTAACTCAGACACTCTGTTCATCACCACCTCCTTTTCTAAATCGTTTTTGGCCACTATAGGTGTGGCAGGGTATACTCAGACATGAGTCCCTTTCTCACTGCTCCATCTGGATTCAAGCAAGCCGGGCCGAAGAAGGCTGAAATGCCAGAAACTGGTCCCCGGTAGCTTGTCTCCTTTCTGGTGAAGAATTGGCTTGGTAGTTTAGTCTGCCCTGTTCCCATGATGCACTGGGCCAGGGACAGACTGATTTGCATATAGCCAGGTTCTGAGCTGGGATGGGGCAGTGAGATAAATAACGGTGATGGATCAAGCCCGGATCTTTGGACTGGGTAAGAGTGGTCTGTTTAACTCAGACACTCTGTTCATCACCACCTCCTTTTCTAAATCAGTATTGGAACTATGGCAGGACATATCTCTCGATATATTTCTCCGGGTAGCCCACTAGGACCTGCCGTTTTTCCCCTCTTCAGACGAGCAATCGCTTTTCCCACCTCCTCCTCTGAGATCTCCCTCTCTAAATAAACTCTTTGTAGTATTTGCAGAGATGGTAAAGCAATGTTATCTAACCACCTATCCCTAGCCCCCGGGTCATCCCTGACCTCATCACTGTATATTTCTTGGAAAAACTCTTAAAAGGCGATCCCTATCTCCTGATCCGATGTCCTTACAGTGGGCTCTCCTTCTCTTTTCATCTCTTTAATGTACTTTCTTGCCTGTTCTACTTTGACTTTCCACGCAAAGACTTTTCCTGCAGCTTCCCCAAATTCAAAATGTGAAATTTTGCTCGCCTCCCATCTTTTTGTTAATCGTTCTTGTAGTACCGTTTCAAGTTGACCCTTTAAGTTGGCCTGTTTTTGTACCACCTCCGGGGATGCCATAGCGGAACCCAACTACCCATCTAATTTAGCCAGCTTCATCTCAATGGTTTGAATTTTCTCCCGATACATTCTCCTTCTGTGGGTTGCTCTATTAGTTATACAGCCCCTCACATAAGCCTTCATGGCATCCCAGACAATATTAATGCCTGCCGAGTCCAAGTTTGATTCTAGAAAGAACTTTACCTCCGATAACAGAAAATTAATCTCATCCTCCTCTAGTAGGATTGTGTGATCAACAGACCATGCAGATTCTTTCTTATGGGTGGCCCTTTGGAGGTCAAATATAATAGCCATATGATCTGACAGGTGTGAGGGAAGATAGGCCAACCCCACAAGAGAGTCTTTTAAAGTATAGCTAAAAAGGGCGTAGTCAATACTTGACTTGTGCTTATACTTTAGGTTTTGAAAAGAAACCCCTAATTTGTTTCCTGCTCTTTCCCTCCATACATCGGCTAAACCAAGGTTTTCCATTATCTCCCGCAAGGCCGCCCTTGATTTTGATGGGGTAATAGCTCTTGACTCAGGCGACTTATCTAGTAAAGGGTTAAGCACAATGTTAAAATTCGCGACCCAGATGACTGGATCCTGTAATAATATAAGTTGATTCTGAATTTCTTTCAAATGGGAAGGGTCATCTTGGTTCGGCCCGTAGTATCCCACCAACGTCAAAGGAGTACCCTCTAATACAATTCTCGAAATGAACCATCTCCCACTGTGGTCTTTCTTGCACTCCAGAATTTGCACTTTTACCGACTTCTTGAAAATTATTAGTATCCCACTTATATTAGCGGTTTGGTCTGTACATAGAAACGTATCTACCCATATCTGTTTCCTTAGGATCTCACAGACCTCCGTTTTAAGTAAATGTATCTCCTGGATGACAACGGCCTGCGCCGGAGAATCTCTCAAATATTGTAGGATTTTATGCCTTCGACTCCCTACATGCAGGCCAGTGACATTCCAGGAGAGGAACTTTATAGAGGCCATCTAACTATGAGTCTTTTTAACCATCCCCATAAACTGATTTCCACTAGCCATAGGAGCAACTTTACCACGAACTAGGATATTCCGATTATCTGATAGTAAAAAAATAAATTATACGGCAGACTAAACTAGTAAACCAGGTGAGGTCTGACTTCTGAGGATTTGTATTGCTCTTCCCCTTCCCCCCCTGTGCCCCCACTAGTCCCCCCCCACCCTTGGAAAACCCCTCCTTCCTTACTCTGGCCAGATGTGTGGCAAGTTTTACGTCCTCCCCCCCTGCTCCCATCTACACCACTGCACCCAATTTTCCTTACGAAATAAAGTATTAAGTAGTTAAGATGTGAAAAAAAAGTTAAAGATAGGTTTAAATTTGAATATAACGTATGCCGGTCCGATCTCTTCTCCCTTGGACCCGCCTCTTTCTGGAAAGGCAACCGAAGGAAACGAAAAGTAGAGGGATTAACACCGCCACAAAGGAAAGCATTATATAGAATATACCGTTTCTCTTGTTATCTCTTGTTGTCTTTCCCCTCTTTATTGTATATTACAAACTCTATTTAAATCTCAACCTAACCTTTCAGTCATCGACTGATTAGTATATACATTATTTGTTTTATGAATATTTTTTCTCCCTTTTTCCCACCCTTTTTTTTTAAACCTTCCCTTTTTTCTTGTCTCTTTTTTGTCTTCTTTGTCTTCTCTTTTTTTTCTTTTTATTTCTTTTGAGATTATTTTTTTTTATTTGATCTTTCCATTTTGTATGCTTTTTTTCTTCGCCCCATAATCTACACCCGTGATTTACCATATTCCTATATAGACAATAGCAAAAGAAAGAAGAAGAAGACGGAAAATATGTGAAAGACCTATCTGGCCCATTCTGTTAGATCCCCCCCCCCCCTCGGGCTCTCCGCCATTTTTCCTCAAAATTTGTCTACTTCAAAGAGGGATCGAAAATTGTACAACTTATTATTATACATTACCCGCAAAAAAACGGGGAATCGCATCTGGACTGTGGCCCCAGATGCCCTGAGTTTTTCCATCGTCTGACCCAGCTCCCATTGCCGGACTAATGTAACTTTGGAAAGGTCTGACCTGATTTCACATGAAAAATCAGGACCTTTAAGCGTCTTCGCTTTTAAAGCAAGATTCAGGATTTTTTCTTTCAAAGTATAAGTCTGAGAGTTTATCAGTATTTTTCGTGGTTTGGTTCTTCCAGGGTTAAGGCGAAAGAGATCACGATGAACCCGCTGAATGTCTCTGTCTAGAAACTCTGCTGTTTCATCTGAATTTAAAGAGTCCTTCAAGAACGAGACCACAAACGCTTTTAGATCCTCCCCCTCTCGTCCCTCAGGAGCTTTCAAAATCCGCACGTTGTTCCTTCTTGAGAAGTTCTCAAGTGACTCGACCCTTTCTTTCAAAGCTTCTCCTTCCCTCCGTAATGTCTGGATCTTACATTCCGCCACCTCCAAATTTTCTTTTATGGATCCCACCGCTCCCTCTAAGCTCTCTGTCCTCTCAAACAATCCATCTACTTTTCTTTCCAATATTTCGCAGGCAGCTCTTATTTCATTTTGATTTGCCTTAGATATTGATAAGTCACTTCTAATCTCCTCCCTCATGGCTGACATTGCGATCAAGATGGTTTCAATTGAGTTTTTTTGGCTCCCTCCCCCTCCCCCAACCTCCTTGCAAGTGTTCGTCATAGAGTTTATAACCTCCTTATCCTGGGCTTGAGCAAGATCAACAGTAATCTCAGTGACACCAGGAGGGACAGGGGTAAAGGTGGAGATAGAGTTAGTAGTAGGGATGGAGGTAGGAGGAACGAGAAGAGAGGGGAGAGTGGGGAGCCTGTAAGGGGGAGGGCATTTCCGGGGTAAGAGGCTTACTTATAAGCCTCCCTATAGAAGGGCCTGTGCTTATTTCGGGCATACCTGTCCGTTTTGTTAAGTTTCCAGACTTTTCGGGGTTGATAGCTAGGACCTGAGGGAGAACTTTAAAGAAGGAGCAGAGCAATGGGGCAACCCGGACTGCGCTATTCAATATACTTTTATCTTTGCCCTTTCTTCTCTTTCCAGTCTCCTTACTCACGTATCCTCCCTTGCCCTTCTCGCTGGGGGTATCCGGATTCCGACCTCCCTCTGCCTTATCTTTATCTGAGCTGAATGTGTTAAGTGAGTTTTCCACCTCCGGGTTTCTTTGGCCAATTTTTGACCCAGTTTTTATGCCGCTTATGCCCTTTCGTCTTCCCTGCCTTTTCCTCTTATTTTTTGCGGGTGTACCACCGGGCGCTTGCCACTTATGAGTATGATTAGTGGTATGGTTAATGCCAGCCCCCCCTCCTCCAGCTCTCCCCCAGCCTTAGCGTCAACCTCAACCTCAGAATCACCTCCTGTTTCACACCGCCCTTTACCCGTGACTAGTGTTATGGGGCCCCCTGCATAACCTTGGTCGTCCACTATGGCAGTCTCCCCCTGCTTTCCCGCCCCCCCCCACCAAACCTCTCTGCAGAAGCACACGAGCCGCCGCCCTATGACCTCTCCTTAGCTCCACGGCTGCTTTTCTCCACTTCGGAAGGCAGGCATGGGGATGGAGTCTTTCTGCTGGAACCAAACACATCGGCTCCCTCCTTGAGGTCTGCTGAGAGGGAAGCCACCACAAGACTCAGGTAAAGCGGGTCCAAGTGGGTCCAAAAACCATAAAAACCAAGCCCGCACACCAGCCCTGCAGTCCTACCTGATGCTGAAGAGCCGCTGAATCGTCCCCCACCTCAAGGTCTCTCTCACCCTTCCAAGCGTGAAAAGCAGATTAGCCAAAATCGAGTCTCATACTCGCAGCGCATCAAAGCTCCGGGGGTCTGAAATCACCACACCCCGGGAGTCCCTCCGCCTCTGTCTTCTCTCCTGCTCCCAAGTGTGAAATCACTGTGGTACGCCAGGCAATCAGAAATGCGCCTCCGTATCCCAACTCTTCAGCGTTTCAGCAACTCTGCAGCCGGAATCACACTTTTAGTCTTGTCGCAGTCAAGGTTCACACAGCCATACTCTATTCAAAAATGGCCAGAACCCGAGTCCTGGTACTGAGCCGCTAGGCGCTGGGAGCTGAGTCCTCGGGGGAAAAAAAAAACCTCAGCGCAAAAATTATTATACATCTGCCCCCAGTGGGTTCTAAACATATAGTCCATATTTTCTCATGAAATAGTCCTGTACATCCCCAGTGGGTCCAATATAAAGAATCCTAGTTATTGTGCCACATATTTATTAAATATTTCTTTGTCCTGTGATACACACCACCTGGAAGAAGAAGAAGAGACAAAAACAATAAAGTCAAGTTGCCTACAATTATATATACTACCTGTTTAGAAAATATTTTTTTTCTTTTTAATGAATATCTATTTCATCAACAATGTGGAACAGTGATGGGCACGTGCTTCGCCCTCTGCTATGCTAATTTGCGTATGGGCTGGTGGGAGGAGCAGGTGGTCCAATCGCTGTTCCAAAAGGAGTGGCAGGATAATGTGATTCAGTGGAGTCGATTCATCAACGAATTATTTGTTGTGTGGAAGGTAGATGAGATCAGTGCCCTAGATTTGTGAGAAAGCTACATAATAACAAATTGAATTTGAAATTCACCAGTGTCATCAGTAATATGGAGGTTAACTTCCTAGACCTTACAATTTACATCTCACATGGAAGGATTCACACAAAGTTGTTCCTGTAAACCCACAGATGGCAATACGTTTCTTTATGCGACACGTTTCCATCCAGGTAACTTGGTCAGAAGCATTCCCTCTTAGAGCCATGAGGAATTGTAGCACTAAGGAAGACCTGGAGTCAGAACTAGACTGTTTAAAAGAAAGATTCATGAAAGAGGATATTTTCAGGAATGTATTGGGGCAGCAATACATAAGGCCACACAACAGTCTAGGGAACAGATAAATTTTAGACCCAGTAAGAAGAAAATGAGACCAACACCAGATAATTCTCAATGTAGAATAATCACAGCATTCTACAATCAACACAACGAATTGAGATACATCCTACAGAAACATTGGCATATCATTCAAATGACCCTATTTTAAAGAAACATGTGCAAAGGAGGCCCCTCATCACTTTCAGAAGGGCACGTTCCCTCAAACAGGCCCTAGTGAGTAACATGTTACCAAGCAAAACCAGATCTAAAGCAAGTAAAACATGGCTAGCCAGAAAGGATGGATTTATCAAATGCTCCAAGTGCAAGGCCTGTACCTTTGGAAAAAACACCAGCAGCTATATTCCAGGGTTCACCAGGAGGGAACAGAAAATAAAAGGTCAGTTCACATGTAAAACAGAATTTGCTGTCTACGTGCTTCAGTGCCCTTGTGGCCTGAGGTACGTGGGCAGCACAATTCTTCAGGTTCATAAACGAGTGCTACAGCACTTACGAGTCATCAAGAACTCAGACAAAGCATACCCAGTTGCTCGCCACTTTGAGGTTTGCCTCTACAAGGATGAAAGTGGACTTACATACTTTGTTATTGATGCTGTACCGGCCAATATAAGAGGGGGAGACAGGCAGAGAGCATTATGTAGACTGGAATCCAGCTACATTATCAACTTGAACACTAAGACCCCCATGGGCCGAAATATGGAAGAAGATTTGTTTCCATATTTGTAAGCATCATTACTTTAGATACATATGTGCTGCTATCCGTCTCGATAATTGATTTTTAACTATTTTTAACATTTTGCACAAATCACTAGGTAACACTAGGGTGGAGGAGACAAATCAGGAGGTTGTATTACTATACATTTATGCAGCAGTAGTGCAGGTGATTATGCCCACTTGGGCTTTAGCCTACATGAATAACAGATTTTGAGCTCATTAGCGCGGAATATGAACGCCATGCACTGCGTGGAAGGTGTGGCATAGTAAGAAATACAAACACATAAAAAACTGTGTATTTTAATGTCCTGGCCCACTTGGGCAGATTGAGAGTAAAAGAGGAAAGTTAAAATTATAGATTCACTTGTTTTTAATTTTTATACAAAACTGTTGCTTCCTGTGATACATAAAATGCTTAAGTTGATGCAACAGGATAATGTGCATTCTTAAAATAGAATAGAGTGCATAAGGAATTAATTTAGAAATACCTGTATTCATAAACTTTTAAAGCCGCATGGTTTTTCATCTTGCTTGTAACAATGAATAAAGTCTCAGGCAAAGTTAACACTGCAGCATAGGAACATTCGATTGATAAAATGTTGTGATAAAAACTACGAGTATGTCTTCACTTTCCGTTGTTTGTAGTTTTGCACTTGACACGTAACTCAGCACAGTTAAATTGATGAAAAAACTTTATTCAATTGGTTAGTGAGCAGGCCTGCAGGCGAAAAGCGTCTGACACTTTACAGCTGACAATAAAAAATTATGAAACGACACAGTGTCGACTTTCCGTTTTTTGGAAGAATGAGCATACCTGGGACTGAGTTTCGGAGGTCCTTTAACGCTGACACGCCGTCCGTACAGGAGGTGGTGGGCTGCCGAAGCACACGTGGAACCTGTTTGGATACCACCTCCCCCCCAACCGCATATGCAGGAGAGCGGGATCCACGTCATTTGGAATAAATACTTTCTATGATCTCTACCCCACAGAGTCGGTGCCTGATTTATATCTGTGAAACAAGGATTGGCGATATATATATATCAATCTCCCTCTATGTCCAAACTATAAGAACGGCAATTGCGGCCTTCAAAACGAACTTGAGAACCCCATACCCCACTTCGCCCATTCACTATGTGGTAACAAACTTAATGAAATTCTATTCTCCTTTGATATGGACTATGCGAATGAACTGGTTAATCCGCAGCAGGATTTTCAGCCCACTTTCCATGGGCGGGGCTATTGTACAATTATCGATTACATAATGGCATCAACCTCACTTAAAGGGCAATTAGTGAACTTTGAAACTGGGTCAAATCCAACAAGTGACCACTACCCGCTCAGCATAAAAATCAACCTCAAATGGAAAAGAGCCCATACCACAAAACCGAGTTCTCTCAAACAACAAACTCTTTCCATGAATAAACTGAACGGGTACACAGTAAAATGGGCCAAGATCGACCCCGAAGAGGTGACACAGAGGGTCCTTGAAAAAACAGGTCAGTGGCTATCTAAATGCACGTCTTTGAATGCATCACCGCAGACGATTATTAGCAGTTTCCAAAACATCCAGGAAACAATAAGGGATGAGTTATTTGTTAAAATAAAAAACAAGATCCAACACCCTACTGCGAGATGGTTCGACACCGCTTGTCGAAAGGCTCTTTCATCACTTAAAAACGCTTTGCATAAGTCTACCAGGGATCCTAAGGAAATTTCCTATCTGAGGAAGATCTACAACCTAGCAAGGAAAGATCGCAAAAAACAAATCAAAAAAGATCTCTGGCTGCGCTTACATGACAGTGCCCAAAGAAAAGATAGTACCGCATTTTGGCAAACGATAAGATCGCCCTTCCTGGCCAACAACACAGACACTGAACATCTTGATGTGGCTATTTCAGAGGAAAACTGGGTTTCCCACTTCGCCAAAATCTTCGGAACAGCCCCAGGCCCTGCAACAGAAAACACACCACATGAGGTCCAGTTAACAAGTAATAACATCTACCCAATCAAGATCCATTTTCATCTAAACGAAATCATAAAGGCAATCAGGGCATCCAAACCCGGCAAAGCCCCAGGCCCTGACGGTGTTCCAATGGACCTGTTCCTCCATGATGTGGACTTTTGGTCACAGCTAATCACCCGGGTCATGTCAGCAGTAGCCAAGATCGGCCTTTTCCACTCGTGGTCTACTTCCATCCTTTTGCCCATTTTTAAAAAAGGAGACCGCAACAATCCCGCTTGCTACAGACCAATTTCCCTTCTGGACTCAATGGGCAAGATTGCAGGTCGGGTACTCCTGGACCGTTTACAATCTTGGGCCCGGGAGAATAACATCCTAACCGATCTGCAATATGGTTTCCAGAAGGGGCTTGGGACCATGGAGCAGGCCTTGAATCTCGTTTTATTGGCTGGCAAATATGTACACGCCAAAGGAGGGAACATCTTCCTCGTCTATGTCGACCTAAGTGCGGCATTTGACTGCGTCCAGCACGCAAAACTCTGGCAGATATTAAGCGACCTGGGTGTGGACCCCTCGATAATAACCTTCCTGCGAGAACTTTACTCAAACGCTGAAGGCAGAGTTCGATATGGTACCAGTGGCGAGCTGTCACGTCCATTTCAGATAACGAAGGGAGTTAGACAGGGCTGCGTCCTGGCTCCCTTCCTGTTCAATCTTTATACGAATGGTCTCGAACAAGCTATGCTGGAAGGGAGCCAGGAACTCCCACAAATAAACCATCGCCCGATACCCACGCTGTTGTACGCCGATGACTCAGTGATCTTAGCACGGACCCTAAACCAACTCCAGATCCAAACCAACAAGTACACAGCATTCATGGACTCACTTGGCCTCAAGATAAATATCAAAAAAACCTTCACAGTGCACCTCGGCCCTCGGACCAAAACCACAAAACCAATAATGATAGACAATACCAAATTGGAAAAAACCCAGGTCTACCCATACCTGGGTATCCTAGTCGACGATGCACTGAATTGGCAGAAGGCAATTGAGGCCAGGAATCTACACCTTCGTCGAGCTACTTCAGCTTTAACATCTTTCTCACGGAAATTGGGGAAACCAGCCCCATCAGAACTTCTGACCATATATTACGCAAAATGCCATAGCGTGGCCACATATGGTGCTGGCATCTGGGGACACGGCCGTATTGACCAATTACAGGTCACTGAAAACTCCTTTGGAAAGTACATTCTGTCCCTTCCCCAAAGCTCACCGACACTAGCCTCACATCGGGAGCTCGGTATGGAACACATTGTTGACACCATTCGATGTCAGCCCATTCTCTTGTGGCATCGAGTATGGTGCAACCCTGAATGTCATCTAACCCGCTCCCTTATCACTGACTGTCTAGCCTTGGCTAATTGGCGTAAAATCCCATGGTTAAACTACGTATCCAACTTCTTTAAAGACCTGGACTGCGATTCCTATTTTAAGGAACCACCATCAGCAGAAGATATCTCCAGGAAGCAGTTAAAGGCAATGTGTCTGGACCACCTAAGGGATTTACGGATTCAGACAGAGATTACCAAAACATCCAACGAAAAAATCGGCGCCCAACAAACTGGAAAGTGTATACAGCCTTATTTGACGTATTTTTTGTCTAATCATGAAAGGTATCTACTAACAAGACTCCGATTAAATATTTTCTTTCGTTTAGTCACATTCCCTGAAACGAAAAACTGGTCGTCAAAGCTATTGAACTGCCCCTGTGACGGAACCTCTAGACAAACCACGATCCACGTTGTCCTTTTTTGTAAATACTATAAAACATCTAGGAAAAAATGGATTATTCCGATCCTTTGAATTAGCGGTCACAGACAAACGCATGCAGCATTTCTATACTTGCAATCTTTAAAGTCAATGCATGAAGCCAAATTTATATCGACCTTTCTTAAAGAAGTCTTAATAATACGTCGCAGCATTTCTAGTTAAATGAGAATTGAACAGTATTTCAAAACCTTACTTCCTCTTTTTACCCATTTAAAAATGTTCTTAATATTGTGTTTTTATTCAAGTGTTAAAAATCTTTTCTCTTTCTTTACTATGTACTTTTTATGATTATTGAAATGATAATCGAATAAAAGTTAATGAAATGAAATGAAATGAAAATATATATATATATATTCACTGAAAAAACCATAGGTTATAGACCATATATAGTTAGGAATTAGCATTTACAAAACCTTGAAAATTCACTGAAAAAACCATAGGTTATAGACCATATATAGTTAGGGATTAGCATTTACAAAACCTTATTTTACTCACACAAAACCATTGAAATTCGCATATATAGTTAGTTGCACTAACTATATATCGCGCACCCGCAATCCACTGCTGATGATGTCACATATTACATCATTCATGACATGGTCAGTGACATCACTGATGACATCTCAAATGACATCACAGACAACATCACTGATGACATCAGTGTGAGTAACTCCATGGATGAGTGACAAACTGTGAGTGTATGTTTACTCTGAGTGTATCTAAGGTTATATTAGAGTCTGAAGAGGTTGATCGTATTATCACATGATTGATGTCATCAGTGATGTTGTCTGTGATGTCATTTGAGATGTCATCAGTGATGTCACTGACCATGTCATGAATGATGTAATATGTGACATCATCAGCAGTGGATTGCGGGTGCGCGATATATAGTTAGTGCAACTAACTATATATGCGAATCTCAATGGTTTTGTTTGAGTAAAATAAGGTTTTGTAAATGCTAATCCCTAACTATATATGGTCTATAACCTATGGTTTTTTCAGTGAATTTTCAAGGTTTTGTAAATGCTAATTCCTAACTATATATGGTCTATAACCTATGGTTTTTTCAGTGAATTTCAATGGTTTTTTAATAGCAAATATCAAAAGCTGTAAAATGTATTCTTCTTTTAAATGACACTTTTTCGCCAAACTGCCTTGGTATATTCCAATATATATTAAAGACAAAAATGTAAGTGGTCAAAATAATTTTTTTCCACAATTTGAGAAAGCACAGAAACATGTGAATAAATCTGTTTCTGCTTACATGAGAGACTATGGAATGGGTTTAATATACAACAATAACTTGCGTTCCAACATTCAACACATCTACAGAAGAGATGGTGTACACTTCTCCGATGAAGGGAATAGAATATTCGTCCTTTATTTAAAAGTGTGCATTGGAAACTACTTGTAGGTACCTAAAGTAGCCACAGAACACAATAGCTCTTTTCAGAGCTACCCTACCTCTAATCATTCAAAACGTTTTTTTTTTTTTTTTTTTTCCTTCACCAAAGTATGCTTCCCGGTTAGCTTACCGGTGCGCGTACCGGGCGCTCTCCCCGCGAAATTTTTAAAAATTTAATTTTTTACTTTTGCATATATCAGCGTCCTAATCCCCCCTCAGAAAACCTAGAGGGTCACAAAGTGTCTACCGTGCCCCCTTCTACCTATTCCGTACATTCTTTGTCCTCCATCTTATGACTCAATTCTACCAATACAGAAAATAGAGGACTCCCGTAACGCTGCCGGTTCACGTACCGGGGAGCGCACTGGTAAGCGCTTGATAAAAAAAGGTGGGAAAGTAATTTACAGAAAAACTACTACAGACACTTTCATCAAATATAGAATAGGGCCTACTACTTAGCAGTGCCTACCATTTACCCAAATTTGATGGAATTCCATTGAGAAAATGATGCTGTAAGCCTGACTAAATATCCTGAGGTAAATTACCTAACAAAAACACTTATGAAGTGTTAGAATTGACAACCAATCAAAATGCTACTTTCAATATCTTCTATTATTTTATGACATTTGATTGGTTATGGACCTGAATATATATAAAGAAAGAGAGAGAAACACAGCCATTTTGACTACTACTTCCTGAAGTACATATCAAGTGCATTTCAACTGAGAACTTAAACTTTTTTTTGATTGGTAAGATGATATTTTAAAAACTGAAGTATGTTCTGCAGTTTAAGTTAAGTAGGAAAACATTTTCTGATAATTATATACTATCCCTCTGTAATAGTTATAGAATAAGATAGACATCTCTGTTTTAGTTATGGATGGAGTTAGGCTTGTCTTGTATAATTAAGAATTAACTTAGGCTTTATCACATACATTTTTTTATATTTCTACTTCCAGTCTGATACCATACACTGCCCAAAGATAAAATCACTGTTTAAAAAAACAAACTACCTGTCTGTACTTAAACCCAACAGTGCCCTACCTGTACTGATATATTTTTTTAAAATTCGTTTTACAGCACAAAAATGGAAGGAGAGAACAAAACTAACTTGGAAATTGTTGCAGGAAGCAACACAGATACAGAAATTGACTCTGAATTCTATGATAATTCACGGAACTTTGAACTTCTGCAGAATCTGTAGATTTCCTACTTGAGAATGAAAAAAAATTGACAATGAATTATTAGAAGTTCTTTTTAATTTTGAAAAAGAATCAGAAAAATAAATTTAATAATTCAAAATTGTTTGAGACATTATTCATTTTTATATGTAATTTGTAAACTAGTAGCAAATTGATTATAATGTAAAATCAGACTTTAAATATACTCTGCAACTTTTTTGTTTTACATAGTAACTTTGCTCATATTTACTTCCTTTCTTCCACTATATTATCTCCAAAGTGTTTTTAACATCTTTTTATCATCTCCTGCCTCCATGGTGTTTCTGCTTTCCTGACAGACTATGGTATGAATTCCATATACCATAATAACTTCAGAAACAACATGCAACATATTTACAAAGAAAACGGTGTATTTTTATTTTTAGACTCTGCATTGGTACCTACATCTTGGTACTTAAATAAAATTTTAAAAAAAGAACAATCACATACAATATTTGTAAATTCTTTCATCCCATTTTCCCAATATTACGCTTCCCGGTCCGCTTCCCGGTGCGCGTACCGAGCGCTCCCCCGCCAAAAAAACGATAATAATTTTTTTTTTTTTGACCCGCGGGGCCCTTTTAAAGCCCCTCATCAAACCTAGGGGGTCAGGGAGGATGTACTCTGCCCCCTTATGCTCATTTCCCACTTTGTTTTTTCCACCTCTTGTCTCTCGATCCTACCGAGAGACAAGATGGCGGCCGTTCCGGACTGTTTAGAATGTTGACAGACACCGGAGAGCCAATCAGCTTCACTTCGCGAAGTTCCGTTACGCGTCAGGTACGCGAACCGGAGCGCTAACCGGAGCGCTGTCACAGATATATCTGTTTTTAAAAACGTTAATTTCTCAAAATCCACAGGAGCACATATATTGAGACATAGCAAAGGCATGTCGGGCAAACCATATCTACAATTTTGCCAAGTTTCGTGTAAATCCATTCAGCCGTTCGAGCTAAAAGTGATTCCAACCGCCCTATGGAAAAATGAATGGGAAAAACGTGTTTTGGGACCCCCCTTTTTTCTCGCCCCCCCCTTGACGAAACCCCCCCAAATTTTCAGGGGCTGCTCAGAAACAAAATGTGCAATTTTCCTGAAAATGTCAGCCAATTCCGTCCCAAAACGCCAAAGTTATTCGACATAGAATTTTCAGAAATCCCATAGGAAAAAAATCCTAACTATATATACCTACTGGCGACCGCCAGTAGGTAATATATATATATATATATATATATATATATATATATATATATATATATATATATATATATATATATATATATATATATATATATATATATATATATATATGTATATATGTATATATATATATTATATATCATCCAACTATTTCATCCCTTGCTTGGAGACGCGACACCGTGACGAAGCAGGACCCCATCATACTTTTTGACAAAGTCCTTTATTAAGCAGAATCGGCATTTGTTTCCCAAACTTCTTTAAGGAAAGCCCTACGCGTTTCAGTGCTCCTGCACCTTGATCACGGGCTGATTCACTACTTTCAGGCAGAGTCAGGAGTGCGCGGAGTCAGCTCATTTAATTAACAACTTCCCGTCCTCTGGTTTGCAAGGCATGCTGGAACTTGAAGTTGACCTCCTACGCTCTCCCACTTCAGTCAGTTCTGCCTTCAATAGTGCATTCATTTAGTCTTTTATTTACCCTCCAGTGGGTCATTTTGGAAAAAATCCGATTCAGATCACGCTGTTAACTTGTCACTCTGATTTTGCTGAGACTCTGGTGCCTCGCTGCAGCCCATAACTCTTCCATGGCGGTGCAATCTCCATGACCTAGGACAGGTCATTATATGTTATCCAACTATTTCATCCCTTGCTTGGAGACGCAACACAGTGATGAAGCAGGACCCCATCACACTTCTTGACAAAGTCCTTCATTAAGCAGAATCGGCATTTGTTTCCCAAACTTCTTTAAGGAAAGCCCTACGCGTTTCAGTGCTCCGGCACCTTGATCACGGGCTGATTCACTACTTTCAGGCAGAGTCACGAGTGCTCTGAGTCAGCTCATTTAATTAACAACTTCCCGCCCTCTGGTTGGCAAGGCATGCTGGAACTTGAAGTTGACCTCCTACGCTCTCCCACTTCAGTCAGTTCTGCCTTCAATAGTGCATTCATTTAGTCTTTTATTTACCCTCCAGTGGGTCGTTTTGGAAAAAGTCCGATTCAGATCACGCTGTTAACTTGTCACTCTGCTTTTATATATATATATATCCAACACAACCTCCCTCCAAAGAGAAAGACGAGACCACAGCAGGGGAACCTGGCATTTTCTATGGTGGCAAAATGGTAGGGACAGGTATACCCTATCAAAGGTTATATTAGAGTGTGAGGAGGTGCATCGTATTATCACATGAATGTTATCATCAGTGATGTGATCAGTGATGTCATTTGAGATGTCATCAGTGATGTCATCAGTGATGTCACTGACCATGTCATGGATGATGTAATATGTGAAATCATCAGCAGTGGATTGCGGGTGCGCGAAATATAGTTAGTACAACTAACTATATAGGAGCAATTTCAATGGTTTTTTAAATGCTAATTCCTAACTATATAAGGCCTGAAACACATGATTTTTTAAGTGAATTTGCAAGGTTTCTAAAATGCTAATTCCTAACTATATAAGGCCTGAAACCTATGGTTTTTTAAGTGAATATATACATATATATATATATGTATATATATATATATATATATATATATATATATATATATATATATATATATATATATATATATATATATATATATATATATATATATATATATATATATATATATATATACATTTATACCTTTTTAGTTTGAAACGCGTCACCTGGAAGAAATTCTGTTGAAAGAAGTAGACTGAGTGCAATCGTCTCAACATCAGTGACGTCATTTGAGATGTCATCAGTGATGTCATCAGTGATGTCACTGACAATGTCATGAATGATAGTGACATCATCATCAGTGGATTGCGGGCGCGAGAGTTGCAATTAGTACAAGTAACTATAACGGAGGAATTTCAATGGTTTTGTAACCTATGTTTTTTTCAGTGAAATTCTAAGGTTTTTTAAATGATAATTCCTAACTATAACCTGCTTGAAACCTATGATTTTTCAGTGAAAAAAAAATATATATATATATATATATATATATATATATATATATATATATATATATATATATCTTCGCTCCCTGAAGAGAAGCATATGGAGCTTCGAAACGCGTCGGGCAGATTCATTACGGAGCGGCACCTACAAGTAGATCCCCGTCCTCACCTACACATAAATATATTTAAAAAAATAACTGGTTTTTAATTCTACCAAAGCATGAGAACAGCATAGTTATCTGTCTAGAAATACATAAAATACACAAATGCTTATCTCACAATGCTTTCTAACTCCACACAAAAAATAAAATTCTAGAGAAAAAAAATATATTCCTGCACGTTAGCAGGACAAACACATTAATCTAATAAAATAAAAATGCACCACATACATTCCCTCACAAATTAATAACTCACCTTTCAAATGATTTTGTAGAATAAGAAGTATATCAGTCACACAGCAGATGTTCTTATACAGAATCTCTATTTTAAACACCTCTCAAGAGAACCAAACAATGGTTTGGTCTCATTTTGAAGACATATACACCTTCACATCAAATCACATTGCTTCCTTCATTAATTCTAAAGCAAACACACATTTCTATTGGTTACAGATTTCAACCCTTTCCAAATGACATAAATTTCAACCATACCCCCAATATGCCTTCTGCCTGTTACCATTGAAACAGTTCATGGAACACTTAACTGAGCACACAGGTCAAAAGTTCATCACACAACTTTGCTAATCAAAACAGCAAGTGTGCTTGACTTTTCAATATACCAGCTTATCTTATGTAACGTTCCTTTCAATCAGTTTTTGTTAACCAATAAGAATCATGCTTTTAAAAAACAGAAACATGCACCCTAGTTTTCAGTGTAGAATGTTGTCAAACAACCAGTCATTTCTTTTCTTTTTTCAAAACTGCATCTTATCCACCATTTTAGAAAAATCTTAGTTTTCTAACTGTCATTTTATACAGAGACCACATGAGTGCATCCAGACCTCCCTTCAAGATGCTTAGAGTGTAGATTGTGGGACACAGCTATATTTTCTGGAGCCAAAGGTATGCATAAAACAATGGACTCATCAAAGACCTAGGTTTACCAAATGTTGACATTAAATGTATTGGACAGAGAGGATTAAAGTGGCACCAAGGGAGGCCATTGGTGAAATCTTTTTTGCATCTCCAACACCCTAACCTCATAATTGTGCACTGTGGTGGCAATGACCTAGGCACTTTGACTGGGGTAGGTCTGGAAATGCTTATGAAGGACACCTTTGCCGAACTGATGTCACTTTTCCCTCAAACTGCCTTTGTATATTATAACATATGCCAAAGGCAGAAATGGAACTGGTCCAATAAATTTTATCCACAGATTGAGAAAGCTAGGAAACATGTGAATAAATCTGTTTCTGCTTTTCTCCGAGACTATAGAATGGGGTCCATATACCACAACAATTTGCGATTCAATATGCATGGCATTTATAGGAGAGATGGTGTACATTTTACAAATGAGGGGAACAGAGTCTTCCTCTTGAACTTTAGACTCTGCATCTGTACTTACTTCTAAGTACTAAAATCTCTCAATAAACACAAGGGCTCTTTTTAGAGCCACCTAACAACTAAACACATAAGCCTGATGTATATTTGAAAAATATTATTTGTTTTTTTGACCAGGAGTCATGCACCCAACACGCGAAAGTCGTGCAGCCAAAGCGTACAATTTGTGCACTAAACATGCTGGAGTCACGCACCCTACAGGTTAGAAACTGTGCATCCAATGCGTGCACACAGGGGGGTGGTGGTCCCCATGGCTATCTTTGGCTCCAGGAGGGGGGCTGCGCGGGCCCTCCCACATTTTTGAAAAGCCCAGGGGGTGGCGATTCCCGGGGCTGGGGGGGCCTAAGAGCCCCCCTCAATTAATGTTTTCAAGCCCCAGGGGTGGCGGTCCCCGGGGCTGGGGGGGGCCGTGACCCCCTCATGAAATAAGTTACAGCCCCAGGGGTGGAGGTCCCTGGGGCAGTGTGGGGGGGATTGGGACCCCCGCACTATTTTTTTTAAATGTTCCCAGGATTTGGCCCTTCCAGGGGCTAATAACCTTTATAGTGCGGAAGCCCGCACTTCGTTTCTCTTTTCAGGAACGAAATGCGTGGACCCTACGCGCTTCCGGGGTTTTCCTTTTTTTGGGGGGCCCTGGGGCTCCTTGTGGGGCCCCCTGAGCAGGCCTAGGGGGTCAGGGTGTGTCTACCCTGCCCCCTTTTCACGTTTCAAACACATATTTCACAGGCTTCTTCAGCCTCGCTTCTACCGAGGCATAAAATGGCTGCCAACAGTTTCTAGTTTTGAATGTTGACAACCACTTGACTGCCAATTAGCATTCAGCGCGTGATCGGAAGGGTGCGCTTAGGGTAGGATGACAATGCGCACAGTATCCGTGGATCCACCGCACCCATAGATATATAAATGGTTTTAACTGTAATTTTCTCAGGAATTACTGAAAAGATTTACACCAAATAAGCAAAAGGCACAAGTCTGAACCAAGGACTACCTCTTTGCCAAATTTGGTGTAATTGCGTTCAGCAGTTAGGGCTGTAGCTGAGTCTAAAGGTCCTATAGGAAATTACATGGGGAAACCGCGTTTTGGGACCCCCCTTTGTTCTCGGCCCCTGCTTGATGAATCATCATGAAACTTTCAGGATAGGAGCGGACCGGAGCTAGCCAAAGGTTTGGCAAATTTCGTGCAGATTTGTCAACCGGCGCCAAAGTTATTCGGAATAGAATGTTGCGGATTTCCTATGGGTAATAGGTCCTAACTTTAACTATCTATTGGCGACCGCCAGTAGATAGTATATATACGTCATGTGATCAAGGCCTCGTTAGGCTGAAACGCGTCATGGCGGTATGGTGTAGAGCACAATAAATCCCCATGCACCAGTTCCTGGGTTTGCCTCGTTTCTTTTGAAAACCATTCTTCTGAGACGTCTGTTTACCATATATATATATATATATATATATATATATATATATATATATATATATATATATATATATATATATATATATATATATATATATTAACAAACAAATTGTCCTGTTGCAGCGGGAGCTCAATCCAGTTGGTGCCCGCGATGAGACCAGGACAGTGTCTCAGATAATTTCAATACCAGAAAAAGAATCGCGGCACACTTCTTGGTATTTCACGCTGTTACTTTATTTCCAAACGTGAGGTATATATATCTGTATTAGAGCTGTCATCCTTAGGGTGGTCTTCCCCCAACTTGTTGCCTGCTTACCTCTACTTTTTGCTGTATCTTTTAGTCGGTCTTAGGACTCAGAGTACTTTACCACTGATAAAGTGTATGTGCTCTTCCCATAAACGTGGTGATATTGGTGCATACCTGCCTAGCATATTTAGTTTAGCAGTAAGTCCCTTCTAAAGTGGTATACCATATATAGAGGGCCTGTAATCTAAATGTTACTAGTGAGCTTGCATCACTGGTTGTGCCGTCCATCTAATCTATCTAGCTATAAATATATACATATATGTGAAGCACTCCGCTTACGATAATTCCTTGATTCGGAAAAATGGACACGGACCATCATACTTCGTGCAGCAAAGTGTTTATTTTCGGACTGTCCACCATTGCGAGTTTCGGTCGTCCTCAGCCTTGATCACATGACAATGCTGCAAATGTGAAATTGACAATTTAAAGTGACAAGTGCATATCCTATACTAATGAACACAGAAGACAGACTGTTTGCGCCTCTAAGTCAGTAAGTACATAAATATGTAAGTTTATATTTAAAATATAGAATTTATATATATACATATATATATATATACATATATATAATTACATCAATAGCATTTAATAAATAAATGTATAATTTCATATCACTTAAGACTAAATCCTGTTAAAATCCTAATGATCTTTTCACTATTACATTACATGCTGTCATCTTATCATATATACAATCCACTTCTTATGCAAATTATTGACATGAAAGTTATTCATGTCAATCTTGATATATATGTTATTTTTTCTTATTATTATGCTGTCGTTAGTGTTACATTTTAAAGTGCCAAAAACGTATGAAGTGTAAATGTGCGTCACCCACATTCTAAACAAGTTGTCTTACTATTAAGTGCCTAAGTGCATTGTAATACTCTGGCCAATTGAGAAGACAGCCATAATCCCCTCAGAAGTTCGGACCCCTATTAACTTATTGTGGGTCCCCACAACACCACAAACTTATGATTCATAATTCGTGAACTAGCGATGCTATCTCATAAATTGTTTTCTACTTGAAACAAATAACTTCATCATAAATGGTGGATAATCTTAAGGAGCAGTTAATATCATTGTTACATAGATGCCCTAACCTAATCATAGACACATTCCAAATTTACAGACAGGTATATAGATCTTCACTAGTATTGAGGCTCCCTATAATTTTAGTGTCCAAATCTAAAATATAGCGTGTTTCCAAACTTCTGAGTTTGGCCTCTCTATTGCCTCCCTTCCTCTGGTTTGGGACCGTGACCAATAAAAAGTATTGAAGATGATTCAAATTGTTTTCATGAACCTCCTTAAAATGACATGCAACCGGATAAGTGGTATCAGAGTTAGTTATAGCCCTAATGGGTTGTAATATACATTTATGTGCTTGTAGTTTAGTACTCCCCACATATTGAAGTCCACAAGTTCATTCCAGCATATAAACTACATGATCCATTTTGCATGTAAGATATTACCTTATTGTCTTTGCACTGTTACAAAAGGGGGTTAGATATGAGACTCTATTCTCCCCAAATGTGCCCTCCCTGTAAGTTGAACACTTGAAAAACCCTTTCGTTTGGGTAGCCATGTCTTCACTTGCCCTATTTCTGGACTCCTTTTCACCAGAGTATTGCTCATTGAGGCTGTTTTCCTATATGTGATAGAAGGTGTTTTGGGTAAAGTGTGTCCTATGATAGGATCGTCCAAGACTATTGGCCAATTGCTTTTGATGATATTGCACAATTGTTGTTCCTGTTAGCTACATGTAAAGATCATTCTTATTTGGTTTGACCCCTGTACTATCTCTGAGATGGTTAGCATGTTGTCTGACCTCTAGGTGATACGAAACATTAATTATGATCTGCTGTTCTGCTGTGATTTTACTGTTGCAGCATCTAATATTGTGGTAGAATAACCTGTGCTAGAAATATCATTTTACTTTCCTGTTGCCTCTTAGCTAAGTCCATCTCATTATTGCATATACACCTCAATCTTAACATTTTCCCATAGGGTATGCTTTAAATCAAATGATCAGGGTGGGAGTTAGTTGAGTGTAGTACACAGTTCCCTGCAGTTTCCTTGCGATGTAGGGAAGTTACTAATCTGTTGTTTATGATGCAAATCTTACATCTAGGAAATTAACTGTATGTGGACAAACTGTTGCTGAAAATTTCAAATTAATATCATTGATATTGATCATAGTCACAAATTAAAAAGTGCTTTCCTTTTTGTCCCGCCACACTATAAATAAATCATCAATAAATCTTAACCATGTTCCTGCATGGTCATTCAGTATGCCTCCAAATTTGGTCTCGAGGACCAGCTCCTCCGACCAGCCCATAAGTAAACACGCATATCTGGGAGAAAAGTTGGCCCCCATAGCCACACCCTGTAGCTGTTGGTAAATTTGATTATTAAACATGAATAGGGGGTTCTCCAAGCAAAATAGGATCGTATTAATTAACATCCTGCTATGTTGTGTGAAACAAGGTAATCTATTACTCGGATATAGATAAAGCTTTTTGGGCCAGGGGTAGCCACACAGAGTGTTTGCCCCATTCGGAGGGGAACATTGCTGTATAGGAAGGTTTATGGGGACTGTAATGCTTTAAATATCATACTACTGATTTTTGGGCAATGCTGGAGAGGATTGGATCGGGAGTAGGGCTGCAACCCTACTGGAGAAGTGTGGCTCAGGGGTTAGAGACGGCAGACCCGGAAGCTGAGATCAGCCCTGGACCAGGGTTCAATTCCCCGCCTCGGCGGGTCTTGGGCTAAAAATTCCACGGACTCGATAATTCTCACTCCGGTGCCTTCTCGACTCACGGGTTCACACTCTGCGACTCTGGGCAATAGCTTGCTTAATCTCCACAACGGCCCTCGCAGCGGGATGCCTGGCTTTCACCTTGTGGATACCCTGCCAGGGTTATCTCACAGGGGAATACCAGGACGGGTTCCCTAAGCAAGCGCGGGGAAACCCACTGCGGGTAGCTGTGCGCTATATAAGCTCAAATACATTTACATTTACAACCCTCAATGGCCTGTCAGCCATGCCGTGGAGGAATATGATTTTGTTTTTTATTCTTCTCGATGTTCATGAACATTGAGTGTTTATTATGTAATGGGGTCACTATCACCTCATTACATAGCACACTGTACCATGAGCACCAATTTCTGAGTGATATACGTATACTATATTTGTTTAGATATTAACAAATACCACTTCTTTTATATTAACTTCCAAGAACATTTTGATTTTCACGAATAAATGCGAGGAAAACTAGATTGCTGTCAGGTGTTAAAACCAATCTGGTTCAGTTCAGTTTGAGACATTTACGATCTTCAGCCAGCAAAGGGACATTTTGCACGTGTTCAGGTGTTCTGAAGCACACTAAAAGCTATATAAACAACTCATTTATGCACTATAAATTGCTAAATTTCGGGGGTTTCTCAAAATGACTGATTTGAAATTCTGCAAATCTGAAAAAACCGCAGTGAGGATAAAATCTTTCTGTTTTCCAATTTTGGAAGATTTTAATTTAGCAGTGAGTTTTTGCGTAGCTTCTACTGTCACCACTGAAACCTTTTTAACCATTGCTCTTATGACTTAACCAACCTTGCTCAATCTGCACCAAAGGTAGCATTATCAAAGGGAGTCTCCTGCAGTTTTTCTTTGCAAAGTGTGGTGCAGAAAAATGAAAGGGTTGGTAAAGTTGTAAAAATACGTATTTTTCCATGAAATTTTGTTTCAGACTAAACTACAGAGAAGCCAATGCAGCCTCTGTGATACATAAACACACACACACCTGTGTGGTGGCAAGGAGTTTACAGAGCGCAAGAAATATCAGCTGAGTTGGGCTTACATTAGACAAAGGTCACTGCGCATTTGGGAGCAGTACATTATCCTCCATTGTTCTGAAGATCTGAAACTCCCCTTGATGGAAATCCAGCAACACTTAGTTTCGCTGGCCTGCTTCCAGGTGCAGTGTGAGACCTTCCATTGTCACCTGGCTTTCCCCCAGCATATATTGAAATAATTGGGCATTGTTTTGCCATCATAGGTATGCTTTTGCTCGATATACATTGTTTTCCCTTGGGTGAGCGAAAAAATGCCAATGTTGCCTAGTAACTAAGTCATGTGACCATAGTTGCATTTGACATAATTGGTAGTTTTCGTCCAACATAATGTTATGTTTAAAGATTAATATCTGAGCACTTAATACTTCACTCACATGCCTCTATATTGCTTGCTTTTTTACACTTAACCTGTGTAATGTGTGTTTGGCTTGCATCTCTCTTGGACATGATGTACAGAACATTTGCTCACTTTCCGCCCCACATGAATTCATCTTTCTCACTTGCTTCTCATGAAGTGTGGGTTTATTTTATCATCCTGTGACTCTCGTTTGCTAGAGCCTTCTGAGGCTAAGGTATGAGAACCCCAAATGTTATGTAGCTTTTACGCAGTTTGGTCCTTTCGCCCATTTAAAGGTTAGTCTAGTCTCGATGTTATCCTTAGCCTCCAGGAATTACAAAGGCAACAGCAGACTCCAGAAGACCTCAGAGGTTTTCATGTTATTGTAGATTTTAATTTCCTTACTGTTGTCACTACACACAAGGCATTAGAATGTATTTAAATGGCCGTTATATTTTCTCAGGTCGTCCTCATTTCTCTATAGTCCTAGGTTCAACAAAGGTAGCTCATCTTTTTTGAACCCATGCCAAATCCAACAAAATCACCACATAAAAGTGTACTATACAACAAAAACCACAGGAAGCTGAAATTACTCGTTGACACAGGGAAATTGGACAGAGTCCCAAAATCCATGGGGTGCAAGGAAAGTGGGTCATTTGGTTCCCTGTGTCTGAAATGAGGAGTTACTCGCATAGTACCTGAAAATCCATTGGGACAAACAAACTGTTTCAAGGTGTATCAGAAAGTGGAATGGGACTTCATTGTTGGAGTACACGTTTGTTTAAGGAACTTTATGTGCGAAAAGGTGCCCATTAGTCTGGGACCATCTGGAAAGGCGGAAACCACAAGTAGTAGCAGACCTTAGTTAACATGATGCCTATGACACCGAAACCATACATTATAGAACAATGGTTCCAATAGGTCCGCAGCTTCCACCGAATTATTATCTACATTGCAATTACCGATTCGAAAATACCGAATCGTTGAAATTCGGTATTTTCGAATCGGTAATTTACAATTACCTACATCTAGGCCTTGGTATCCTGATTCTAACATGCAGGCTTTCTAAAGTCAAAACATGAGTTTGTACATAGTATTGGATCAGAGCTCCAGTAATTATATGGACTTGGACCTCAGAATGTTACTTTAGACAATGAATGCATGTGATGTACATATTACAAGGTGGACCTTATTTGTGATCGAGCTAATCAGCCAACTTAAACATGTGAAGGTATTTTTCTGTGATCTAGAAAATTAAGGTGCGGATTCAGACATCTCAGGCCTGACATTTCAAGAGGGTTTGAGCTGATGGGCATATCAGGAGCTTGATCTGCACAGGACATCAAACTGAATTAGTTCAAGGGATATAACCATGGACAAAGAAACATAAATGGCCTTAGCCCTAAAGAGAAACCTCGATCTTGTGCTTGAAGTAGAATCCATGGTCATTATTCATTGGCTCCATGCATGCTACACCTAATAAAGCTGGATAAAGATTACATAACTCAAACCATACAATGGTGACAGTATGGCAGGTTATCAGAGGCAGAAGCACAGGGATATTTCAAAGATGTGGCAACCACAATGGCCTTAACCCTAATCACAGATCATAGACACCTCAATCTCCCCAAAGGTTAGGACCAGAGCATACTAGCTCTTTTATGGGGAACACCACATGGCTCACTCCTGCAGTCTTTTTGATTACCACCTGTGATCTAATTTGACATCCAGCTGTGATACCACTAGGGGGCAGAAAACTAACCATTTACCACTCTGCCATGTAGATAAGGGTCATAATCCTTTTCTATGTCAAGGTGTTGTCAATCATTGGAGAACTAATACCAGACACCTAAGAGGATGTTTTTTTTTACTTTACGAGGACCCTAGTTGTTAAATTTGAATGACGTGTATACTCCTACTATTCTACCCTATGAGGGTTTGAAAGATAAGGCCGCAGCGTGTCGCACTCCAAAGCTGAATACTTACTTACTTGAAATAAAGTATATATCATTCTACCCAGTAGATACCAGAGAGACCTGGATCTATGTGCAAATCCTGGACCGTGATCCTGAACAATCTGCTCCCCCTCTTCTCAGGGCCCTTTGGCCGAAGTAAGGGGTGGGATGTAAAGGTGAAAAATATAAAGTTCTCAAACTTCTGCAGGTTGTATTTAAAGGGTCCTTCTGATGAATGCTGCCATAATAAGTCGCAAAATCCCAGCTGGCATAATCAAACAAACAAATATTATAGAATGCCTAATGTTTGTGATTACTAGTGATATAGAAACAGGCAAAGAGAACTGTTTCTTTTTTCTCTTCCCTGGATGGCCCGCTAAGAGTGGCGTGTTCTTCTTGCCTTTGGAGTTTTGAATGCACTTGCCTGATTTACTACTTCCTGACTTCCCTAAGTGGTTCACCGCAAAACAATACTAAGTGACGACTGTGCATGTAAATATTCTGCAAATTGGTGTGGAGTTCCAACCCACTATGTCTACAGAAAGAACAAAGCCTCCTGAAATGTAATAACTTGTAGCTAGGAGCAGCTTGTGTGCTGGATAGCCCCATGAAGCCCCTGTGGAGGACGTTTCTACTTTACATAAAAAATCAAGCATTGCTAATGCCAAAAGGTCTGGCTTTTAAGGAAAATTGTATGGTAATGTGAAATATTTCTAGAAATAGCATGGAAAAAGAAATTAATTTGTGTGGAAACAAAGAACTGTAGAATATTATTGGTGTAGGTTAAAAGGTCAGGTGACAGTTGCACTGCAAATCCAGGCCTAAAACGCCATGTAGGTTAATGACTGCCCTCCTCTCATCTGTGCTGCTGCCTGAGGAAAACAACATAAATTATCTAGTTATATAGGACAGTTTAATATCATTCTAGTGTCATGTGCATGCCCTCGAAAGTTAAAGCCAAAGAAAATGAATAGATAAACAAAATGATTACAGCTGTGTGGAGGGCAGACACATTTTTTGGTAGCAAAAACTTCTGCCCAATCATAGCATGTACTCCTGGCTCTCAACATGTGGGCAGAGCCAAACCCCCTCTAATGATGCTTACATAATTGTGTGGGGACATCTGCAAGACCATAAAAACAAATGCAATGAGTACTACGGTTATCCAGCGTAATTATTTCAAGAGTTGGGCAGAGAATCAAAATGCATAAAATACAGCCCTTCACTTCTGCTCTGGTCATCTGCTAAAGCTTTTTCACAGCAGACAACTGACATTTAGGGGGACAAGCCGGAGGGAAAGAATGACAACCTTGGCACGTCAACATAATAAAGCATTATCAACTGTGGTGTCAGACAATACTGCTAGTTATTGTCTTTAATATTTGCTAGCATACCCTTTCAGCTGCTCTATGGGATGCATTGCTTGCTGTGGCATAGCTGCCAGTGGTGTATCTGGTTCAGGGGCAATCAGGCTTGGAGATGGTTGGGGTCAAGCTTGCCCTTCTTCAGCTGCTGTTATGCTGCCCGCTCAGGATGTTTTAACACAGAGCTTGCCTTGAGCCTAGCACTGTGTTTTCTATTGGGGGAGGCTGGATTGGTTACAGTGGTAGTTGAAAAGGAAGAAATGGAGAAGAGAGAGGAAAGAGATTAATGAAAAGGAGAGTGTGAAAGAGAGAAAGTGGAGGAGGAGGAGAGGAAAAAGTAACAGAATGGGAGAAGGATAACATGATAAAAGAGAAAGAGAAAGGAGATAAGGATGCGCCAAAGGTACAAGGGGCCAAAATAATGATGTCATGCATAAAGGAGACACTAATGAGTGAGATAAAGTAGAGGGAAAAACAAAGACAGAGGAAGGGGATAGAAAGAAAAGAGTGAAAGGAAGGAAGGAGATGAAAGGAAAGAATAATGTAGATACGGAGCAGAGGAGAAAAATACAGATAGAATGAGAAAGTTAGACACTTGTAAGCAGAGGCACAGCTAATATTAGAGCAGCAGATGAAAGGATGCTGGGACCTTGAGGTGTGAAGCTGATTACTGGTTGTTTACGGGAATCAGGCTTTTCCCCAGGAGACTGGAAGGGCGGGCCGGTTTTCCGTAGATGGGGGCCAGTTGTGTTACTGCAGGCAGGTTCCGTTGTGGTGCTTCAATATCGGCCCCAGTAACAGAAGCAGCAATCAATTTTCAGCCTCCCAGGGCAAGGCGATGCTTCCATAGGGGCTGTTCTGAGAAAATTGCCAGTACTGCTTTGGGTTCCCAGTCCGGCCCTGGTGTGAAGGGTCCACCGCACCCAAATGATGTCTGTATATTTCCATGTTCCTTCTGTGTATCTAGTTTTACTCTGTCCCTAATGGCTCATTGCCCATCACACAGGCATACACGTATCTTGTCTGCCTAACATAGTTTGATTTTCTTTATCATAGTCCTTCATTCAGCCTATTGGAAGGATGGTTCTTCTGCTTGACCCTGCATGCCTCTATTCCAGACTCACGCATTATATTTGCATTACTATAAGATCAAGGCATGCTTGCGGCCCTTTCTCAGAATTATTGCATTTCCTTTGTCAGTTCTGCTTACCCAGTGCCACAAACCGTGTCTTTCAGCTCACCTTTGAAGACTGCCATTTACTGTGTACCATTATCAGTGTGGATCCTCCTTTGCCCCAGGACATGTTTTGCATTCTTTAGCATTATTCCTCATGCTTCCATGTAGTCTTCATTTTCATGTTTGAGCGTGGTGACTTTCATGCACCTGTGTGTATTGCCTCAACATACACGTTGACTCTTCCAGCACACCCTTCATCATTAAAACCAAGGGTTCATAGCACAATGTCTCTCATCCAGCAAACTCTTCATCAATAAATACAAGGGTCCATAGCAAGCCTACACTTCTAGAGCCCACCCCGCATCACTGTAACCAATGAAAATAGCACATTTTGACCCCTCAAGCATACTCTGTATTACTATATCCAAGGGATTGTAGGACACTAACTCTTTGTGCATGCCCTGCATCACTATACCCAGTGGTTCATAGCACAGTTTGACTACTCAAGCGTTTTGTGAATCTCTATATTCAAGGGTTCGTGGCAGACTTTGACTCCGCTCTACCCTGCATCTCTAGACCCAGGCTTCACAGTAGATTTTGAATCCCCGAGCAAACCCACCATTATTAAATCCATGGCTTTAAGATGCAGTTTGACACCTCCACAATATTTTTCATCATTAAATACAAGTGTGAATAACCCATGCTGAATTCTCCACCATACCCTCCGTCATTAAATCCTCCAGTACAACTTGCATCACTATATCCAAGGGTTCATAGCACATTTTGACTCCTTCGGCATACCCTGCATCACCCTACCCAAGGGTTCATAATACATCCAGTTTTACCCTTTCTTATATTCTGTTATGGTTACTTCAAGCTTTCCCTTCTGTTTAGTTTCATCAGACATGTCCCTTATGGCTGTCCTCAAACCTATTGTGGATTTAGCTGCCATTTATTCAATTTAAACACAGTATATCATTATTTTTTCAAAAGAAAATATTAATACTTATGAAAGTTTGCTTCGTAAGCAGTGACATATGCTACATATATTGTAACATCAAAATCGAAACCAACATTTAAAATCTACATACTTTATAGATCACATCCTAAGAGAAGAGGGAAGAAAAGAGGGATCAGTGCCCGCAAGAGGAATTGATAAATGTAATTTAAAATGTTTAATTTAATTTCAATTAATAACTTGGATCCTAAGACAAATGACCCATTTATAGGGCGCAGTAACATCTGGTGCACTACCTGTTTATAAACATAATGCAATGGTGGGCAGGAGGAAAGCCGCACTGTGAGGATATAAAGACATTGAAAGATGCATGATATTGCCCCATTATGCACACTATTATATGTTAATACTAGTAATCTAATTTGTTTATGGCTAACATCATTATACATTTGACATAGAAAGTGAAATTAAAACATTTAGGACCGACCTATCCCCTAGTTGATGGGAGTACAGACTGTCAGAGTGGCAGAGCACTTATTGTACACTGCCCTGACAGACATTATTCTGTCCTTTGTACAGATGGTCAGCAGCTAGGCGGTCATCTCTGTATGTTGATAGAAACTGCTGTTATGGCACTTCCTTTTAAGATGCAAAATGTTTGGTGGGTGGCCACCGTCAGTTTTGAAGGCAGTCCACTAAACTTATAACTTACCTTTTCAAAAACAGACTCTCAATGTGGAAGCTTGTTTTGGAAAAACATAAAACAATTGGCACTCCTCACACACTGGGAGTCTGCTTCCAGGATGTAAGAGGCATTGTTTTTCTTCTGTCCCTCACCGCCTTGTTTTTTCTGTCAGTGATAGATGGAAAAAAACATCAGTCTTAATTCACTCAGATGGTCCCAACTCAGCTAGGCCATCGGAGGTAGCTTTCCATTGACAGAACCAACGGGGGTCCAGCGACAGAAAGCTTATAATCCATCAGTCTCTAAATGAGGCAGGTCGACCATCAGTCTGGCATACAGGATAATCTGCCACATTTGCTAAAGTACCCTGACCACCAAACTCTAAATCACCCCTTTTGTATGAACAAGGATAGCCTGAAGAGAAGGTGAGGATTAAGATTTACAGGACCGGATTACGATCTTGGTAGATGGGATACTCATCCCAAACGTGACAATCAGGTCCAAATGCTGCTAAAATCTATAATTGGAATAAAGAACTTTAATAGATCCACTAGAAATGCAAACAACAAGTTG
Source organism: Lissotriton vulgaris (assembly GCF_964263255.1). NCBI lineage: Eukaryota > Metazoa > Chordata > Amphibia > Caudata > Salamandridae > Lissotriton > Lissotriton vulgaris. The sequence continues at coordinate 293,531,880 of NC_141699.1, forward strand.
CACCTAGAATACAAATCTTTAACAGAGTTATAAAAAAAACAGAAGCTGCTGCACATATTAGAACCACACAGTATCAATGCTAGGAAAATGCATCCTTTGATGTACACACATAATTTCAGAGTCAAATCCAGCATCCCATTCAACTTGTACGAGCAGAGTGAGATCTTTGGAAATGCAGTCTGTTCTGAGCCATAGACACATAGCACATGTTCATTATATGCCATTCAATCTCTAATGCTAAATTGAAGTAATCAATACACTAGGAATTAAGAAACGTTCCAAGAGCACTAAAGAAACAACCTTCTATGGTGGTACACATAAGCGCTGTCTAATAAATAATGTTACTATTGAAAACATGAACCTTTCATCAGTATTGGTGCATGTACCATTCTACTTGCAGAGGCGTTAAAACGGCCATATGCATCAATTGTTTTCTGAATGTATATGATATGGGAAAGCCAGTCTGAGTTGATGCTTCTAGTCACTCTGTTTCTAGGCTGTGTTACACTGCTGGCCCATGTTCTTATAAAACAGCGGGTGCCTCCACTTCTAGGCATTGAATATTACATTCCAGCAGATCAACGGATGTTGAAGAAGCATGTTTTACTTTTTGACCACAGCACAAACAGACAATAAATCCATACTAATATTATAAAGAGAGAGCCCAAACCTCTGAGGCAGGTAATCTCAGGAACCACAGCACCAATCACAACACCCAATACAGCGTTGGAAAGGGCAGTTGCAGCAGAAGGACATAGGCTATGCGGATGTACCATGTTACTCCGCATACTATTACAACTACCTACCGTTACAACGCGACCATTACAACGCATACCATTACAACGCATAGCGCTTTGAGGTGCTGGATAGTGGTAAGTATAATTTACTATTCTAACTCCAGTCCCCGTGGACCCTAGGGAAGGTGTTGGATAGTAAATTATACTTATTCCCTATCCTAGAGCGCCCCCCAGCGCAATGCGTTGTAATGGTATGCGTTGTAAAAGTCACGTTGTAACGGTAGTGCGTTGTAACAAATGCGTTGTAACAGGTGTATACCAGGCTATGCAGACGGCCACCATATACATTTAAAAGGTAAAAGAACCGTGCCAGCAAAGTAGTCCCTTGCGGGCGTGTCTGCATTCTGCTGTGGGAGTGTACTGGGGCGTGACTCAAACTGCTGTGGGCGTGTGCTGGGGGCGTGACAAACGCCGGCGGGCGTGTGGTACATTCCGCCCTTCATGCCATGTGAGTTGTACTACACGCGCCAATTATGCAATTGTGCCGCATCAAGGGGCACGATGGGCGCATTACACGCTGGGGCCGTGACAAACGCTGTGGGCATGATTATGGGGTGCAGGGGTATTTAAAGGGACCAGGGTGGGATTCGTTTTTAGGGTGTAAACGGTAATAAAATAAAATAATAAATAAATAAAAATAATATAAATAATGCAATTTAAAAGAATAAATGTTTTAATTAAATTTACAAAATTTGTATATCCATACTAATATAATAAAGAGAGAGCCCAAACCTTTGAGACAGGTAATCTCAGGAACCACAGCACCAATCACAACACCCAATACAGCGTTGTAAAGGGCAGTTGCAGCAGAAGGACATAGGCTATGCAGACGTCCACCATATACATTTAAAAGGTAAAAGAACCGTGCCAGCAAAGTAGTCCCTTGTGGGCGTGTCTGCGTTGTGCTGTGGGCGTGTGCTGGGGGCGTGACAAACGTTGGGGGCGTGTGGTACGTTCCGCCCTTCATGCCTTGTCTCATATTGTGTGCTGTGGGCGTGTGCAGGGGGCGTGGGCGTGTGCGGGGCGCGGGATTACAGGGAAAAAAAAGCGAGCGTTGTCCCCAATATTTCATTGTTTTTTCTTCCCAGGTTCTGTACATTCCAGCTCCGGGTGTCCACCCTGCTCCCTTTAAATACCCCTGCACCCCATAATCATAACCCACCCTTACTCCTTAAAATACCCCAACACCCTTAAACACTAACCCATCTTAACCCTAAAAATATACCCAGTACCCCAAAACCCAAACTTATCCCTAAACCATAAAAATACCTCTGTATCCCAAACCTAGCCCTGAACCCTATAAATACCCCTGTACCTCAAAACTCAAACCTACCCCTGAACCCTAAAAATACCCCTGTACCCCAAAACCCAAACCTAGCCCTGAACCCTAAAAATACCCCTGTACCCCAAAACCCAAACCTACCCCTGAGCCCTAAAATACCCCTGAACCCCAAAACCCAAACCTAGCCCTGAACCCTTAAAATACCCCTGTACCCCAAAACCCAAACCTACCCCTGAACCCTAAAAATACCCCTGTACCCCAAAACCCAAACCTACCCCTGAAGCCTAAAAATACCCCTACACCCCAAACCCAAACCTAGCCCTGAACCCTAAAAATATCCCTGTACCCCAAAACCCAAACCTACCCCTGAAGCCTAAAAATACCCCTATATCCCAAAACCCAAACCTAGCCCTGAACCCTAAAAATACCCCTGCACCCCAAAACCCATACCTATCCCTAAACCCTAAAACTACCCCTGTACCCCATAACCCAAAACTATAGCTGAACCCTTAAAATACCCAAATACCCCAAAACATATACCTCAGTACCCCAAAACATATACCCCTATATCCATACTTACCTTATCCAAACATAAAAAAAACATGATTTTACCATTCATGCATTTACAACGAATTTTGTTGTAAATGTATGCGTGGTAAAAGCATATAAAATGTAATGCCATGCGTTATAATGGCATTGCTGAGTAATGGACTTTCGTAATGAAAGTATGCGGAGTGATGGTATGCGGAAAGAAAGTTGCGGAATAATGGGTGTTTACCCTTCCCCAGTAAGTACATTGGTGGCACGGCGGCCCACATCTCCAGCAACATACTCATATTTTTTCACCACCGATTTGAAAAATGCACAGGTCTCTCTCATTGATGTCCAGCACCGACATACACTTTTAGACACACCTCCTGCCACAAGTTCTAGAATTGCAAACTTTAGAGCTGGGGAGCTACATTTGAATCTCGGCATCAGCTTAACATCCTTTGATTCCAGGCAAATCGCTTTGTCTCCCCATGCCTACCACAAATGAATGTGCTCTTCTGTAATGTAAATTGTGCTCATGCCATGTTGTCGAGTTCGCGCTATATAATATTGCAAGGAAAAATAAAGTAGGGAAACTCGAGTTCACACACTACTGAACGCGCACTCTTAAGTACATCAGCAGTGCACGGTGAATCGGAGCGTTTCACAGTCCTGTCACAGATAAGAAATGCTATCAAAACGAAATCCTAACAAACAATATACTACTGGCCGGCAGCAATTCATACCCGGACAACGTCGGGACGGGCTGCTAGTGATAATATATAATGAAGAACACACATGGTCAGTAATTTGATATAGGAATGAATGCTGCTATAAAACTATAAGCATGTGGTCCACAATCTACTCAAATGATTAGTTTGTAAAGTTCCCACTATTGCATATTTCGTGTGACAATGAGTCGGCATTCATTAGCCAGTGACTAAATTCACTCAAAGTGTCACATTGTGCTCTTTTCACAAGGAACACTTTAGTGCCAAGGACTACTCTGGCAATGTGCACTTTTTGAGACCAAAAAATAGTTTTGTTTTCCAATTTATTTTAAATACGTGAGAGCTCCCACAGCACTGTTTTATAAAAACGATGGCAATGCAAAGACAAAAGGCTGGCAAGCAAAGACAGACAGACTGGCTTTGACAATGCTTGTTTATCTTTGTCCATCACTCGGGGAACTCTGCTGACAGACTCGTTGGCTTGTTATACATTCATATTTAGGGCTTTATTTAGAGTTGGCTTGTAATGGAAAATTCACTGCACTGCAACTGCAAAATGTATTTATATATCACCAACACTACCTTGACTACTTTTATGATATATTCATCAAGATGCAGGAATCATCAGCTACCAATAGTTTCCAATAGAGTTACCTCAAAAAGAGTCCCATGGCACTGTTTTGATAAAGAATGAGATACTGAAACACAGGTGTGGTACCCCACATGAAGTTAGTGACCCGGGCTGCACGAAGGTTTGTGACAGGCCTGTACTAACCTTGCAAACCAAATAAATCTTTCAATTTAGATTTGCTTTTATGATATTTTTTATACAGGTTTCCTCTGTTCACAACCACCTTGATTACCACCCCTTTTCTAATCAAACAGTTATAATACCTTGATTAAATTTGGACTGCTATTCAAAAGGTGCCAGTCCCAAATACCTTCTACATGCGATAGACATACGCACATTTATATGGGGAAGCGATGAGCTGTACCTAGAGGAACTCAAGCCATATGCCATAACTACGAAATCGGGACTACGTCTACACATAAGGAGTGCTACTGGTTAGTACATCAAGTGGTGCACTCCGTATATATGCTCAAGATACATAGAGACGCCTATGTGGGTCCATTTGGAAAGACATATTCTGAAGATGATAGAGAACTATATCCACCACACAAAGATGAAGACAGATAAGAACACAAGTTTACACTTCTCCAGCTATGCATAGCAGAGGGCACACAGGCTGATAAAAACATCAGGTTGTTCAAAAAAAATCAGTAAATGTCAGATCCAAAAAACCTAACCAAGGGAATTGGGATTCTGCTGAATGTGCAAAAAAACAACACCCCTGTCCAAAGAAAAGAAAATTATTTTCTTGAGACCCCTCACTCACTCACTGGCTCCAATGATGAAGCATGTCACCTAGGGGCAACCCCTGGTAAGTGAGGGGACTTAAGAAAATAATTGTATTTTATTTGGACAGGGGTGTTGTTTTTTCGCGCATTCAGCAGAATCCCCATTTCCTTGGTTAGATTTTTGGATCTGACATTTACAGATTTGTTTATGAACTACATGTACATTGGATGGTGAACCTAACCAGTACCTCCATCCCCCCCTTTTTTTGATCGTGTGATAAGACAGTCTACATTCAATAGCTCCACTTTGGCAGAATGTGGAGATTAAAGTAGGAGGGGAAATGATTAGTTGGAGCATTTGGAAATATGAAAAGATACTCTGTATAGATGACATGATAAAAGATGGGGTTCTAAAAACATTTCATGAACGCAGAAGGGAATATAATATCCGGCCCACACAATATTGACACAGGCCCTGAAGACAAAACTGAGAAAACCACCTATCTCGGTTTAGAGATCACCCATTCTTCATTATTTGCAGACATGGAAAGGGTATAAGAGTCTGTATCAGGCCTTTATTCTGTCCTGATAGATATCTGCTATCACAACAAAATGTCCTCCTCCTTCGACAATGGTGGGAATATCGTTTACACACACATTTTATGGGGGAAAAGGACTGGGAACCCTTTTACTAGATGATAGAGATCTGAGAAAAGCCTGCTTTAAGTTTACCTACTTTAAAGCCTTGCACAAAGGCACTTGTCCCCAAATAAACTATATAAGCTTACCTATATAGTTTAGCCTAACTATATATAAGGCAAAGCTTAGTACACATTATTTGGTTTGTTGGTGTGGTGATCTATACAGTCATACTGTGCACATTCTGTTGGGATCCTCGAAATTACAGGAGTATTGGGGAGGGATTTGGGACCATTGAAACATGCATGGCCTGGAAATACATTAGACCTCACTGCTACAATAGCAATACTACACATTGTATCTTATCTTCCCGCACAAACCTTCCAAATGCTCTCTATTGACACACTGACCACAGCACAGATGGGGATCCTACGACTTTGGAAAACAGCCCAAGTGCCCAAAGTGCACATTTGGCTGCAGGACATGTATGAGATAACATAATGTGAAAGATTAATCTATAAACCTAATGATAAATTGCTTCAATTTGAAGAAATATGCGATCCGTTTCTGGAAGAAGGGCTGGGTTATTGAAGGTCTGGGAGCTGGCACAAACAGGAACAAGATCTGGTCAAGGTTGGTAGACTGGCGGCAAATTTGAATATATGAACATGCTGGAACATGGACAGAGAGGTGGAGCAGGCAACTCGAGATGCAACACTATTTTGAACTGAAAATGGGTTATTGGACAATTCTTGCATTTTGTGTTTAATAAAGGGAGGGTTGCTGAAGAACCCTACACTGAAGAAGCTATATGGACTGAGGGTAACAGTATACAAACTTGTTTAGGGAATGATTAAAGTTCCTTGAGGTGATGAAGGGTGGTAAAAATATTGATTACTCTACCAGCAGGAACCGAGGTTAATATGAGAGGAGGGAGGGCCCCTTAATTATTATGTGAGCCCATTCTTGACATCTAATTGTCCAGCAATTTTCTGCGAACGGTTGATATTCTGGATCATAATCTGGGTCTTTCCAAATGTTAACATTGTCAAACTTTTTCTACTGTACTTAGTGCGGATCTTACACTACTCAACATTGTCAACAGATCCACTTTGTATAAGGAAATGAAAATACAAAAAGGAATTGTAATATCAAAAGGTGCCAATGTTTCTTTGTATAATGACTTAAAGCACTGGTGACCTTCGCAAAGCAGCACCGGCCTCACTTTTTCAAGGCAGGAGATATTACAGTGGCGGTGCAGGCACTGCACTTAAATCAGGCCTATCTCTAGCGAGGGATGCCAGCACATTGTTTTGCTCTCTCAATGTCTCTGCAGAGAGGTCTCGCTCCTGCTGCTTCCACTCTGAAACCTTTGTGTTCGGTATTACAATTATACATTTAAGAGCACATTTCAGAGAAATTCTATAGTTAATTAGAGAATGGGGAAATGTGAAAAAGCACAAAGTTGACTGGACTGAAGAACCACAGAAATGTAAAATGAAAAACGTTTTGAGAGGTTCTGAATGTGAAGTCTTTGAAAGAGAATTCCCCATGAGATAAGTGCCTATAGAAGCGTATCCTTTTGGAGTAGACAGGATCTTTGGACGTTTACCAAGGGTTTTCAAAAAGTTAGAGTGGGGCAGGATTAGTGGTACACAGAAAAGGCTAGGATTCAAAAGTGCTTTAGGAAGATTTTAATGTATTGCATTCAATTACTGTGTATAAGGATTTGTGGAATGAGTGTAAACACATTACAAAGTGGCCAGAGGAAAAAACATGTAGCGATGGTCCTAGTTACAAACCTTCACCAATTGTCATGCCAAAATATGTTCAAGTGATTCAGCATTTGAAAATAAAGGTTCCAGCAAAACAGGCTATTTGGTCAAACATTATGAGTTCAACACAAAATACAGATTAGTCAGTTCATGCACATTATGAGAGATTTAGGCATGTTTACAGGCAGCACAAATGGAAAAGACCATCCATCAAAGGAAGGAAAATTAGGATTTGTTTCAGCTTTTGTGTGGGGTTTGCATCCAGAGTTGAGTGCAAAGATACAGCAGAGTATGGTGTGTTGGTAAGCAAAATTGCTGGATGAGATTCTTGCCTACGCAAAATTTCTAGTGATTATTGTGAGTTGAAAAATAAATCTACTAAATAGAAGTTGATGCTGATGTAAACTCAGTTCTTTCAGAAGAGTAGTTGAAGTGTTCTTCAAGCTCCTGGTGTGCAATCTCAGGGTCAACCAGGAGGTGGAGGAAATGGTTCTCAAGGTAGAGGTTTTAGTAACAATGCTAAAAATGGTCAGATGAAATCTGGAGGTAGTCCCCCTTGTGGTCAAGATGGTAAAGAAACTGTTGATTTAATATAAAATACTGTGCACCCAGAACACAAGTGATGCTTCCAACGAATTCCATGCCGCAAAACATGGCTCCAGTGGCGCAGAATGGGATGGCACAGTCAATGGTCCCAGCCCTGCCTGCATGTGTGCAAAACAAGCAGATACATAACATGTTTGTGGATTTTTTTCTTCAGCCTCTTCTGCCTCAGTTTTACAACAAATGCCGAATAATGTGTTTGGATTTCCACAAAAATGTACATTTTATCAAATTGTACCTCATCCCCAAATGAAACAATCAGTAAGTAGTGACACTCTTCCAAACTTTGCAGCTACACTTGGAGTTCCTTATGCATCGCGTCAAACACAATGACAGCACCTCAGGCGGGGAGGAGGGTTGCATGCTTAGGGCAGTCCTTGAATTAGACCAGAATATTCCATTTATAGAAGGAATAGTAAATGGCAATCTGGTGTAATTTTTGGTTGAAACAAATTATATTGTTTCGACAGTTAGACCATTGGAAGTTCCAAACCTACCTCTCTGGGGAAAGAAGTCCAAATAGCAGGTATTTCAATTAAACTAAATTGTCAGAAATATTCCTGAAAAAATACGTTAAATTGGGGGGGGGGGCTTGCCTGGCCTCAAGATGGCGGCTTTTAGATTAGCTCCTTCGGCTGTCACCATTATCCGTTACAATCCTACATAATCGCTATGGTACGTGATGGCATTATGCCACCGACTATGCAGGAAGCTTTACTGATCACTTTACTCAAAGCAGGTAAGTCTGCTGAGCATTGTTCATCTTATCGTCCGTTGTTATTATTGAATATATATGTGAAACTCTTTGCTAAGCCTTTGGCTAACAGGCTGGCACCCCTACTCCCGGGACTCGTTGGTCCAGAGCAATCAGGATTCGTTCCAGGTCATTTGCTTCCTTGTAATATGCGCACCCTGTTTGGCGTAATTGCTAGAATTGATCCGGACGTTCAGGCTGCGGCCAATTTTTTAGATGCGGAGAAAGAATTTGATTCAGCGGAACAGGAGTTTATGCTGGTCGTCATGCATCGTGTGGAGGTTGGTGACATTTTTTGAAGTTGGATTGAAACTTATACAGGGAGCTGATGGCGCGAGCACTTGTGAACGGATTGGTGTCAACACTGATTGCCTTAACAAGGGGCACGCAACAGGGATGCCCCCTGTCACCGATTTTATGCACTCTAGTGGCGGAGCCCTTGGCTTGTGCACTGAGGGAATATCATGCACACCATGGTATAAGATTTCCACATTAAAATCTCATATTCTGTACATATGCAGAGGATTCTCTTCTGTACATACGCGAGCTGGAAAGTAACTTGTCTCCAATTCTGCGTGAGGTGGTGAGCTTTGGAGGACACTCCGAGCTACAAATGAATTGGAGCAAATCAGTTATATTTCCACTTACTGAGAGCACGGTTTCCACATGGGAAGAATTTCCGCTTCAGTGGACCACCGAGTCTGTGCATTTTTTGGGAATTCAGGTCTATAATGATCCTGAAGTAGTGCTCTGCGAAAAAGATGGCAGGGCAGTGACGCTGCATACGGAGGTGATCGATGGATGGATATGTCTCCCACTATCTGTTAATGGACGTGTGGCACTCATGCAAATGGTCGTTCTTCCTCAATTTCTGTTCTTTTTCGGGAACATTGCAATCTTGATGTCCAGGGCACTGTTCTGCGCCCTGCGCACACTGATCTTACAGTTGGTGTGAGCAGGCAAGCAGCCTTGTGTGCAATGGGAAACTCTAACTCTCCCTTACTCACAGGGTGGACTGAATGCACCTGATTTCGAGGCATATTATAGGGCAGCATAGACAGTGTTAGCGTATTATTGGCTGCTTGGCCCAGCAGAGCTACTCCATTTATACCTGGAACTTGATGAAGCAACACCGCTGATACTTCCTCAGTTTTTGCTTGATAGGCTGTGATGCCGCAATCACTCTATTGATCTTGAATATGTCACTAGATATCTTTTGAAGAAGTCGTCAGATGTGCGCCAGTTTGCTCTGGTGTATTCTCCCAGTTTGCCCCTTGGGTGGAGTGACTTGATTCCCCTGGGGAGGGAGTGGGCTGAGGTGGAAGCATTACAAGATCTTGGGATATGAGAATGGGTGATTTTTTTCTAAATGGAGTATTCCACACTTGGGAGCAGGTTTCATAGCAGGCCACGATCTGCCCTTGCTGGCTCAGTTTCAATATTATCGAACATGGCACACTGCATGCTTTGTTAAATAGTGGGCTCTGTGAGCCCCTGGACTTGTCCCCCTCAAGTAATCACTGCCCCAGTGCTGCTGGGCAGTGACCTAGATGTGCCGAAAACTGTGAGGCATCTAGTAGCAATTGGCTGACTACTAGCAAAGCGCAGAATTGCCATACGCTGGATGAAAGGCCACTACCAACGGTGCCGGAATGCCAGACAGTTATGGCACATTGTAATCTAAATTCCGATTCCTATCTTGGCTTGGCAGTTCGGGCTGGACTGTTCCCATGGGGCACAGGGTCAAGACTGATTTGCATATGGCTGGGTTCAAACTGGTAAGGCATGGTGAGCATCAAACGATGGATTTAGGCCCAGATCCTGTACTGGGGTGAATGTATGACATTATTCTGCATTCTGTCCATCAACTGTTGTTTTTGCATTTGTTTTGAGCTTATGATGCTGCACAGTCATCCACAGGGTATATGGGGACCATATCAAGCATCTATTACACTAGTGCGTGAATACATTGCCGAGGATGATGATAGGGGGTCTACCACTGAACGTGACACATAAGGAATGGGTAGCTTAGGACGTGGGGAACTGGCATGCTGTTATGTGTTAATGTAGGGGAGTTGAACTGGAGATGGCTGTCATCACACTGTAAATGGGTAATATGTAGTTCCAGATCTTCTGTATACTAGCATTGTGGGGGCTGTTTGGATGCCTGCTGGCGTTCCAATGTTATATCTTATGTGATGTGGAATATGATATAATGATTGGTGGTATTACCAATCCGCACTGTAACTGATATTCTATAAATGCTGCACTGTCTACGCTTTGCAAAAAGGTAAATAACATTTTTTTTAAATATATATGTTCAGTTATAAATAAGAATGCATTTATAATTAGTGAAACAAGTCCAATAAGTCTGCCAGTTTCTCCCAAATTGCCTTGTAACTCATTATGAGTGCAATGCATTGATCACTGAAGCAAAAAACAAAAGAAGATAGAAACCATTGAATTATAGAATCAATTGGCTGGAAAGTGCCCTACAATGAGGCAATATTGTCAGAAGAAGTTATTGATTTTCCACATCAAATTCAGAAGAGAATGAGGAAGGTTTCTAAAGATCTCATCTCTATGATTTTGAGAATGAATCCACCAACAACACAGAGGGAAGTGAAGATGTTTTTGGATATGGTTGAAGACTTTCATCATTGGATTCCAAACCTTTCCTTGAATGCGAAACCTGTACATCGACTGATGCACAATGAAATCTCCTTGAGATGAAGAATGTACGCACACCTTCCTGGAGCTAGGACCTGCTTTCTGTACAGAACCCATTTTAGGATCGTCTGACTATAAGAACGATTTTATAAATTTTGTCATGAAAAAGAAGGGTACTTACTTTCTGTTCTCACACAGCACATTGGCATGCGAAGATATCAGTTGCATTATTTTCTGCCACATTCGATCCAGTTGCAGCAGATCTGCCTGGATGTATGAGAAATATAGCAGCAACTGCCATTGCTATATTACAATTTAGAACAATAATAATTATTACGTAATGAACATAGTGTGTTCGTACTTCCTGGAGATAGGCAGCGTCTACACTACTCATTTGTCTCTTTTCTGAATGGCAATGGCTTGGGCCGCTGAACATGTGGCGGAGGTGTGGTGGTGGTCGGGGACCACCGCACCAGTGGTCCCACTGCCTTGTTACCAGTACGGCAGTCGGACCGTGATTGGGCCGCAGAAGCCGGCCGGTATTCTTGATCACTTGTGCTGGTGCAGCAGTCTTGAGGCAGCAATATGCTTGGCAATGCTGCTGCAGCACTGCCAAGCATATTACAAGTTTCCTCACTGCGACCCTAACCACGCAGTGAGACCTCATTTGTTAGGGTGGTGATGAGGAAAAAAGCGGGCCTACTGCCTCATGGCCCATGGGATGCAAGCAGGGGGGCACATGGTGTGCCCCTCTGTGTGCATGCATGCCCAGTTCCTACACAGCATGGACTTAACAGTCCATGTCATGCAGGAACTTGCTTTGGCTTTCTCATTGCATGGCCTTTTTGAAAGGCACCGCTGTGGGGACGTCAAAAGACTGCCTGCCAGACTACAAGGAAACTTGTAATCTGACGGGCGGCCGGCAAGGATCAGATAGTGGCATGCCACCCCGCTTCCTCACCACCAAACTCGTAATCAGGCCCTCAGTCAGTGCTTAAAGTTCTACAAGTTTAGTTTTTTTATTGAGGCTAAGAAGGAGTTAGGCATTGAATAGTGATGTAGCTGTTTTGCTAGCAGGACTGTGTTAGATTTCTTCTTGAAGAAGGGGCTCACCATACTTCTGGTGGGATGATGTTCCAGATTCTTGGGCCATTTCTAGTGAATAGCTGTGCACAAGATCTTTCCTTTTTGAATCTGGGAGACTCTAGTACCAGTGAGTCTGAGGTGCATAGGGAGCACTGGCCACCTGATCTAGTACGTTTTCTGTCTAGGGGTTTTGGAGAATCAACGCTCTTTAACATCTACATGGCCCTATCTCTACCATCGTCTGAAAGCATGTACTCAGGATAGTATCCTATGCCGAAGACACCCAGCTTATCCTCTCCCTCACCAACGAACCCGGCAGCACCAGACACAGCTACCAAGGAGGTATGAAAGACGTTGCCTCCTGGATGAACAACAGCTGCCTAAAGCTCAACTCAGAGAAGAGAAAGAAGTCCTCCTCCTCTGATCCAGACCCACAGCATGGGACAACACCTGGGTGCCCTCCACCCTCCATGGCCTTCCTACACCCAAAGACCACATTCACAACCTGGCATCATACTCAACTCCTCCCTCACCATGCACCGACAGATCAACGCCGTCTCCTCCACAAGCTTCAACACTCTCCACATCCTCCTCAAGACCGTCAAATGGATTCCCTCCAAATCCAGAAGGATAGTCACCCACGCACTCATAGCCAGCAGACTGGTCTACGGAAACGCCCTCTATGCCGGTATAAACAAATCTCTACTCTGCAAACTCCAGAGTATCCAGAACGACCCAGCTAGACTTGTCCTCGGCATCCTACAACAACACCACATCACCCAACACCTACGACAACTCCACTGGCACCCCGTCTAAAAGAGAGTGACCTTCAAGCTCCTCACTCACACCTGCAAATCCCTCAACAACATCGGACCCCAATACTTCAATGAAAGAATCTCCTACTACATACCCAACAGAAACCTCTGATCTACCGACCATGCCCTCGCCGTAATCCCATGCATTCGCAGAGCCAAAGCAGGAGGGCGATCCTTCTCCTACATTGCAGCCAAGACCTGGAATGTACTCCCACTCAGCATCAGACAAACCCCCACTCCGCAAGCTTTCAGTAGGAACCTCAAGAACTGGCTCTTTGGTTGAGTCAAAGCTGCACAAAACCCACCCTCCCCCCGTGCCTTGAGGCCCTCGCGGATAGTAGTGCGCTTCACAAATCCCTGATTGACTGATTGATTTAAATGTAGTGTATTCCTTAGTGGGTAATGTACTCTGTTTTCAAGATGCATAATGCTTCGCTCATCAGCCACTTAAGCATGGTGAGTATGGGGAAAATGTGATCACAGTGTTTCGTTCCTGTGATAGGTCCGGCTGCTGCATTGAGTGTGGCCTTCATGGCTGACATGTAACTTTGATGGGGTTCCTTCCTGTGAGGATATCACTTCCATAACAGGGTGTTGCTATGGCAAGCACCTGTACTATGTTTTTGAGATTGCAATCAGGGATGAATGGTTTAACCTTTTTAAAGGAATCTTAGGCTCGTATTGATGTGGTCAGGACATTGTTCAGGTTTTCTGGGTCTGCTTCCACTTTCTTGAGAGGCGGAATGGCTTGCCCCAATTTCAGACAATTTGGGACTGGGCCTTGTGTCAGTGATGCACAGTTTACTTTGGCCCAGAAAGATGGATTCTATTATGTGGGTTGTGGGATTAATGTTGCCTTTGCTTTTGGTGAGATCCTGTGCTGTTAGCACCCTAAATTTCAAACTATGTTTTTTTTCTGGGTTAGTGGTAGAGTTTGCATTTCCAGTCAAGTGAGGTTGGTTGTGGGGGTATGATGTGAAAGTGGGGATTCTGGAATGAGGGGTTGATAATAGATTGGTCAATCTTTGCAGTTATCTCAGCAAAGAAGTTGCAAAAGGCTTCATTGGAGAGCTTTCTGTTAAGGGCATTGAGAGCAATGTTTATAGTTTGATGATTTGGAAGAGCTCTTTTGGGCAGTTTCTGGCTTTGTCTAGTTATGATCAGAAGTGGCTTTTTCCTTGAATTTCTTTTGTACTGTTTTCTTTAATGGCAGAGGGGAGCAAAGTGTGAGCTTGTAGCGTCATTCCTCCATCTTCATTCAATAACTCTGAACTATTGTCTCTCTTTGTTGAACCAGAAAGACAAGTGGTTATCCCCGAGCCATTTGAGTTTCATGGGTGCTAGCTGGTTGAATATGTCTGTCATGGTTTTATTGTAATTTGCAGTTAGTTTTACTTCCTCTGCTGAATGTAGGTCCACAGTTGGTTGGAGGTGTGAGGTGATTTTAGATGTGAGGTTGTCTGTGTTGATTTGCTTTGTGTTCTTGAGCTATAACTTCTGTCTGTGTGAATGACCTTTGGTTGTTAATTGCAGAGGCAAGGTTGAGTAAGATTATGTGGTGGTCTGGCCAGTCTACCAGTGGTATAGAGTCTATATCATTGGATTTATGATTGGCAATTAGTCATTCTATAGTAGCTCCTTTTGTGTGAGTCGGATCATTGCAGTGTTGTAAGAGGTCATTGGTCACAATAAAGTGACTAAGCTGTGTAGGGGCCATTACAATGTAGGTTGAAGTCGCCTAAGAATATGCTGTTGGCTGATACTAGAAATTAATGTGTGATACGATCAATAAGATGTTCTGAGAAGAGTAGGCTGTCTCCTGACAGATGATGTGGAATTTGGAATGGTATTGGTTAGCACATGTGGGGGAGATTTTGACTCCTAAGCATCCAAAGGTGATATATTCCTGTCTCTATTGCATGGATCGGTAATGAGCTCATATGTGTTACCACCACTCCACCACCATTGTAGCCTCCACAGTCGAGATATTTTATATAAAAATTAGATCGGGCTAGGATGTCAATTAGGTAAGTGGAGAGATCGTTTAGCCAGTTTTCTTTGAGGAATGTGATGTCAATCTGGTGTGACATGATCACTGTGGCTATTTCCATGTTGTATTCGGCCAGTGATCAACAATTGTGGCACATACATTTGAACTTGAAGCTAGTAGCCCAGTTTGACTGTTCAGGTGTTATTGCGATTTTGATGATGTGATTACTTGTAGATGTCTTATATTGCCAGATATGTGCTTTTTTGTTGGATCTAATGGTCATTCTAGTATTGTTAATACTTAGAGGTAGGGAGATTATGGTCTGTCATAGGAGGGAAGAAGAGCATCTGTTTCTTTTTGGGTTAGTCTGTTGTTGGTTCTATTGGATCAGATGGTGATGTTATGTACAGATATTGGGGTCACTGGTAACTGTATTTGTTCACTGTGACTCTGTGAATGGTTGTCTCAGAGTATGTGGGTTTCTTATATTTGTGGGAAAGGTGTTCTATGGTGGATATGTAAGTAGAAATGTTGTCAAATTACTTGTAAAAGGAGCCTGTTGGACATTGCCCTTTCTGATGGGTCAACATCAAACCTTTTGCCTTTGCCCTCCACTTGTTGCTGATTTCTTTTTTGTTGGTCTTAAGACTCTGCACACTTTACCACTGCTAACCAGTGCTAAAGTGCTTGTGCTCTCTCCTTTAACCATGGTAGAATTGGCTTATAACTTGGTATATTTTATTTACTTGTAATTACCTAGGAAAATGGGACTGGCGGTGCCCATGACATGTAAGTTAAATGCTAAGTGGGCCTGCAGCACTGATTATGCCACCTACTTAAGTAGCAATTTGAACATGTCTTAGGCCTACCACTGCAGAGCCTGTGTGTGCAGTTTTAAACTGCCATTTCGATCTGGCAAAGTAAACCTTTGACCAGGCCCAAACCTTTCTCTTTTTTTTTTTTAGCTTTGTATTAAACAAAAGTAGTACAGTTATCCAAACTTCAGTAATGTACAGTCTCCATGGGAGAGTCAGGGGTATCGTTCACATTCAACATCCTTTTCATTACGATGATACATTAGTGAATTCAGTACTGGCCACAGTTCCACTTCAGTTCTTGACCCTGAAGGAGCTCCCCTCACATTGATTCTTCTGTGATCATGCAAACCTCAAGGACCTCTATATCCCATCCAACAGCCCCAAATCCTGTCCCACTCGCCTGGGTACCCCCTACTTTGGTACACCACTTTCTCAGCTGCACAGCACCAGTCTTGGTCTTCCCTCCACTCAATGACCCCCAGTGCTTGGTTTGCTCCCCGCGCCCTTGTTTTATTCCTTTATGCCACTATGTCTGCTATCTTGAGCCAGAGTCTTAGGTGTTTGGCCCATCTGTCTTCTCCCATCACATAAACTATGTGACAACTGGCCTCCATTGGTCCCACCTGGTCCACTACCTCAGTCATTACCCTTACTATCTCTTTCCAATACTGTTGAATACGGGGGCAGGCCCATAGTGTGTGAAAAACCAAACCTTTATTTTGAATACATATAAGTCACCATTAAGATAGGTCCTGGACTGTCCCAAAGGCATGGTGCAGTAAATTTAAAAGGTTGGACATGTACTGTAATATTAACATGTCATGGTAGTGAAAAACTCGTAAACTTATTCACTACTGCAAGGCCTACCTGTCTCATAGGATACTATTAGAGTTACCTTATTACATTTCATAAATGTAATTTCTAAATGGGAATAGGTAACCAATTCTTGTTTGGTATCTCTGGAATCACACTTCAAAATCCTAACTTATGGTGAAGTTGGATTCTGTCCAGGAGCTAGGTACAGCCCAAATTACACTTGCATAGCCTATTTCCTGTCTCCACACAAAGGCTGCATACCCCCTCAAGTTAGTTTGGAGCACAGTGCCAAGAATGCAGGACATCTGTGCACTTCAAAGGCATGCCTCTAGACGTTTCTACCCACTTCAAAGGACCAACTGTGTATAAATACTGGACCTCAGACACTATCTGATCAGTGAACTTCAGGGCCTGTGGATACTCTGCAAGGAAGAAGGACTGCAGTGCTGCTACAAGGACTACCACTGTGCTGAACTACTGTTGTAAAGGGAAATGCTGCCCTGCTGTGTTGACCTGCTGTCTATTGCCCTCTTTTCTGGGGTAGAAAAAATGGACCGGCAACTTCATCTTGAACCCAGGATCCAAGAGTGATAATTCCAAGGGCTAGTTTGCTGGGCTCCTGATCTGAGTATGAGCAACATAAAAGGCTCCACCAACATCCCAAAACATCCTCTGGACTCTGCTGCATCAAGTTCCTCACCCCCAAGTAGTGCCTCTCAGGTCCTGGACCCCAAGCAGCCATTAACCTCACTCAATGGCTAACCAACACCGCCGACAACCTAGCACCTTTGAAAAAACGTCAAATCAAACTAGGCAGCAAAAACGCCCCCTGGTTCAACGATGATCTTAAGAAATCCAAGAAACTCTGTCGCTCCCTTGAGAAGGCCTGGAAAAAAGACCCAAACACCAACACCAGGGACGCCTTCAAAAACGCCACCCGCATACACCACCAATTGATCCGGACTGCCAAGAAAACCGCATTCAAAGACCGACTAGACAAAAACGCCCACAACAGCAAGGAATTATTCAACATCGTCAAAGAGTTTACCAATCCCACTGCCAACTCCAACGACATCACCCCCTCTCAAACCCTTTGTGACTCCCTAGCTTCGTTCTTCCACGACAAAATCGCAGACATCCTCAACAGCTTCGACAACCAACCCGAAGACCAACCCACCCAACCCTCTGCCGTACCTTCACCCCCCTTGAACATCCTTAATGACTGGAACCCAATCTCCACTGAGGACACCATCCGCCTGATGAACTCCATCCACTCAGGATCCCCCACAGACCCATGCCCTCACCACATCTTCAACAAAGCAGACTCCATCATAGCACCACACCTCCGAGACGTCATCAACTGCTCCCTCAACTCCGGCACCTTCCCAGAAAGCTGGAAACACGCCGAACTCAGCGCCCTTCTGAAAAAACCCACAGCTGACCCCACCGAACTCAAAAACTACCGCCCCATCTCGCTCCTTCCATTCCCGGCCAAAATCATCGAGAAAGCTGTCAACAACCAGCTCGCCGCCTTCCTCGAAGCCAACAAATCCCTCGACTCCTCACAGTCCGGCTTCCGAGCCAAACACAGTACTGAGACCGCACTCATCGCAGCAACAGACGACATCCGAACTCTACTGGACAATGGAGACACAGTCGCCCTCATCCTCCTCGACCTCTCCACAGCCTTCGACACAGTCTGTCATAACACCCTGTTACAACGACTCAGAAACATCGGAATCCAAGGAAAAGCACTGGAATGGATCACCTCATTCCTTGCCGGAAGAACTCAGAGAGTACGCCTCCCACCATTCAAGTCAGAGGCCACTGAAGTCATCTGCGGCGTGCCACAAGGATCTTCACTCAGCCCCACCCTCTTCAACGTATACATGAGCCCCCTCGCGACCATCGCACGCCAACACAACCTCAACATCATCTCCTACGCTGATGACACTCAACTGATCCTCTCTCACCAAAGACCCAAACATCGCCAAAACCAACCTACATGAAGGAATGAAAGAGGTAGCCGAATGGATGAAGCATAGCCGTCTGAAACTGAATTCAGACAAAACAGAAGTCCTTATCTTAGGTACCTCCCCCTCCGCCTGGGATGACTCTTGGTGGCCAGAGGCCCTTGGAAAAGCACCCATCCCGACGGATCACGCACGGAACCTAGGCGTCATCCTGGATTCCTCACTCTCGATGACCAGACAAGTCCACGCCGTCTCTTCATTTTGCTTCAACATTCTTCGCATGCTCAAAAAAAAATTTCGCTGGATCCCCACCGAAACTAGAAAAACTGGTCACCCACGCACTGGTTACAAGCCGCCTGGACTATGGAAACACCCTTTACACTGGTACCACCGCAAAACTTCAGAAAAAACTGCAACGCATCCAGAACGCATCAGCCACACTCATATTAGACATCCCGCGTAAAGATCACATTTCTGGTCACCTGAAAAACCTCCACTGGCTCCCCGTCAATAAGAGGACAACTTTCCGCCTCCTCACCCACGCACACAAAGCTCTTTACGAACTTGGACCCGAATGTCTCAATACACGTCTTTCCTTCTACACCCCCTCCCGCCAGCTGCGCTCTTCCAACCAAGCCCTCGCTGCTGTTCCACGCGTCAACAAAACCACCATGGGAGGAAGATCATTCTCCTACCTAGCGGCCAAAACCTGGAACTCACTTCCCACGCACCTCCGCCTCACTCAAAACCACCTAGCATTCAGAAAGCAACTTAAAACCTGGATATTCGAGAAGTAATTCCCCACCCCTCTTCAAGCGCCTTGAGACCCTCTGGGTATGTAGCGCGCTATATAAATTTATTGACTTGACTTGACTTGACTTGGTGTGGCACACAGGTACTGAAATCAAGTTTTTGGGTTCTTTGCAACCATGAACAGGCCTGTTTCCATCGAGACCTCATTGCTGGCATCACAAATCAGCGTGAAGTTCTGTCAGCCCGACTGCTTGCACTACAGCATCTACCGCTTGCCGGGACCGCCACCCGCAAAGCTCCTTGCTCTTTATCAACAGCATGCTGCGATGCTCTCCCTGCTTCTCATGGCCCACTGCAGGGCAAACAGGATTCTTCGCATGAACGTAAGAAGGGAAACTTTCAGCAGGACTAACCTGGGACTGTATCCAACTTGCGCTCCATTGCAGTTAACCTGAACTGAATTTTACCTGCTCCCGCGCAACCAGATCTCCAAAGTGCTTTTTAGCACTTTATCCACTTTATTCTTTACAAAAGTCATAGCTATGGTTATTCTAAATGGGGTTTAGTCCTTTTGGCCTTGTTTTATTGATTAAAATCAGCTCTATTTTTCTATTTTGGTGTAGGATCTTTTTGTGAGGTATTTTCACTATTTTATTGTTTGAAGTGCACAAATGCTCTAACCCAATTTCTTGCAGAGTTAAGATAAGCCTGACTGTTCTGTGCCATGATACCAGAGGGTTGAGCACAGGTTAATTTGTGGTTTGCTTGTGCCTTACACTGACAAGGATTGTGGTTTTTGCTTGACCAAGGCTCACACCCCAATCAACCCGTAACCCAATTTCTTACAGTCAAAGTGGTATTTCAGGATAGTTAGCATTGTTTTTCGGTGGTGAACAATTTTGGCTAATTTTTGTCACAGTGAGGTTTCATGACTTCTGTGGGGACTTGAATTCACAATGGGACATGCATTATTGATTTGTTACATCGATATTTGCTAAGAAAATTGTAGCTGTCAAACGTACCTCACAAAGAAGTGGAAATTCCACATATACTTTGGGTAATAATTTCCCTGATAAGATTGCTAAATATTGTGCACTCATATTTAGAATCACGTGCAGAACAAACAAACCAGAGACTATTTGTGAAAATGTAAATCATTTTCTCTCAATATGAATTAAAACAACAGATGAGCTAAGAGACATGCAGAATGAAAATTCAGTTGAGGAAAAAAGTGGGAAAAAGCAGGATTTCAGTGAGATAAAATTGAACTATCGAGATGTACTTAGGTTGTTTCACAAGACAGCGTGTAGATTTTGTAGAGATGCCACCCTGGAATGGGCTGAAGTATATCTTAGTGATTTGAGCTTATTTTCAAAATAGATTGGGGCATATTCAACAGGAAGGTGTAATGCACTGACAGATATCAAATTAATAAAGGGGAGTTGATCCTGAGGTTTGGATTGTGAAATTCAATTGATACAGACAGGGGTACACATTTTAAGAATTAAATCATGAATGCATGTACTGCTCTGATCAATGGACACTATAGTTATCATCCAGGAGCATTGTGTGCAGCACTGCATGTTAATGCCATTATGAAGGGGAAATGATCTAAGGTGTGTATCTCAACATCATTGAAATGACCAGATGCTCAATGTTTGGATTTGCTTAGCATGTGAAACATGCAAAATAAAAAAAACTGGTTTGAGAGCCCATGAGATAATCATGAGAAGAGTCATGTGAATTCTTGACATTCTATGATATGCTCTTGTAAATTTTACTAATGATTTGGTTTTGTATTACAAAACAAACCTAGCTGATACAGTACACTGCATGTAAGAAGGTGTTGCTTGGAGCCTCTCTGAAGTGGACCATGGAACACATCAAGCGATACTGCTGAAAATCATAGTGTGAACTATGGATTTATGCCGTACTGGATCCACACACCTCACACAAAAGTGTGTGTGCTGAAGATGAGGAAACAGTGACAAACCGTTGACTCACAAAACCCAATCTGCATGGATCCAGAGGGAGGAGGACGAAGAGTTCAAGAATTAGATGAAGAAGAAACAAGCAGTAGCAAAGCCAATAGGTCTCGCCACTGTGAGAGCATGGGCTTTGCCAATGTCTTTTAGGCACGTTGTACAACACCGTGGGAGCTGTACAGCATGGCTAAAAGTTTGTGGCCTGGACAATGGCGTGGAGTGGTGTCAAGAGGCCAGGTTCCACTCCCGTGACCAATGGTGTAGCCTGCAAAAACGAAGAGTAAACCACCAATGCTCCTGTTACCTGGATACCTAAACACAGAGAGTTGTGACTGTGTGATGAAAATTGTCCGCAAGGGAAGGGGAATGGGGATTGGGATGAGAAGAAAGAGAGAGAGAAGATGGTTTCTCCAACTTTAAAAGGAATAGAACCTCTTATGCGAAGGATTTCTCTTCCCATGGTGCTGAAGGGGAGTTTGAGTGCTGTCAGCCTGATGTCTACTGTGAAAAGTGAAGGGATAAAAGTAGGAACATAAAGTACAACGTTGTGTTGTTCCTTAACTTCCATTGTGAATGTCTCAGCAGTTGATTTACCTTTCTGCTTGCCCTGGGGAACCCACCCGTCTTCGATTGCTAATTATTGACACTCTTGCACTCAATATGTCTCTATGTGGTTTTCTACTAAAAAGAACCAAATACATATGGCATGCATTGTTACAAGGATATTATTGCAAAACAAACATTTTATTACCAGAATATTATCACACATACATTACTTCCCCTTATTTGTACCTCATATAATACATGATCAAGCGTAGGATAATTTCACAATGTTTGATGAGAATGTGCTTTACACTTCGTGACAACTTGCACACTATTCATATTGCAGTCTAATTAGTGTGCTAACCCAATAATATTTTATAAATACCTTTGCACGAAATAGTGACACTCTACCTTACCAGGGTTCAGAAGAGTTCAATACTTGTCTTTGTTTTTTCTTCTTTTGCAGGAAATTCAGCAAAGAGGCTGGTAGAGCAGGGAGCCCGAAGCAGAGACTGGCGGGGCATAAGGGTGGCATAACATTGTGTCTCCTGAACCGGGATCAGGATCATGCAGGTATAATCTTACGTGTAACCATCTTTAGGAGCTAGGTTTAAGAGAGGCTCTCTCCTTGAGAGTCAGAAAGCCAAGCAGGAAAGCAGCAGAAGGGTGGGTTCTTTATAGGACCACACGCAAGGGTGTGCAGGATCTGGTACAAGGCAGATTCCAGCCAGAAGGGCGGGGTCTTTCTAGGGCATAACCCGAAGGTGTGGCTGGGTGCGGCTAAAGCTAAGTTTCGGGTCCAAGAGGGGGTCATTAAGAACAAGCAACATGAGAACAATGATGCAAGGAAAGCGTAGAGCAGACTACACATGCTAAACATCATGGGTCTGCGAATAGTCAGGGGGAAGGGGGAAACCAGGAGGAAAGCCAGGAAATGGTAGACCAAACTACGTATGCTGAACGTGACGTGGCAAGTGGGGCGAGGTGGATTAGAGTGGAGTGGAGTGGCACAGAGTAGAATGGAGTAGAGTAGAGTGGCATAGTGCAGAGTTGAGTGGCACTCGGTAGACTAGCGTAGAGTAAAGTGGAATGGCATACAGTGATGCACAGTAGCATGGCATACAGTAGTAAAATGGCATAGAGTGGTGTAGAGTAGAGTAAAGTGGCATAGAGTGACACCGGATAGAGTGGAGAGGCATTGATTAGAATAGAGTGGCGTAGAGCAGAGTGGTATAAAGTGGAGTGGATTGCCATGGAGTGGAGTGGTGTGGAGTGGAGTCGAATAGAGTGGAGTTGCTTAGAGTGTCATAGAACAGACTAGAGTGCAGTGGCATCAAGGAGACTGGAGTGGCGTAATATGGAGTGGACAAGAGTAGAGTGGAGTCACGGAGAGTAGAGTAGTGCAGTGAAGTGGTGTAGAGTAGAGTGGCATAGAGTAGTACTGTTGTGGGTGTAATTAACTAAAGCACCAATAAGAAAGGGTGAAAGCAACATAAAGAAGCCATAAAACATTAGAACATTTTAATTGCTGGAACAATGTTCAAATGCATGCAATGTCATAAAAAGATGAATTATAAATTATCCCAATGCAAAATAAAAGTACATCTTTTTAAAGCAAGAAAAGCCAGTGCAAAATGAAAGTGAATCTATTAAAAGCATTCTTTAAAATAACAGTGCACCTTTTGAAAGCTTTTGTAACAATTTTTGTGTAATTAAATAACATAATTCAATATGCCGAGTAGTGTCTCACTATTACTAGAGCTTCTTTTGAGATGGCAGATAAGGTGAAAGCAATATAAATAAGAAGATGTGTGCCACTGTTAAGATTAAGAATGCACATTGGACATCCAGGAAGAACTCCTGAAATGCTTATAAAAAAATATTGTACTGCAAAAAGACAAAGAAGAACAACAACTAGGAAGAACACGTGTACTTGTTCCATGCTCCGGGGAGAAGCTAACACAAGAAAGAAAGGAAAGCCTAGTAGAGCTAAGCAATAGAAATACTACACATGAGAGTGACAATGAAAATAACCTACTGTATGCTGTGGGGGGGTGTAAGGCCACTGAATAGTAAACAACATGCTTCATAGCACAGCATATGCACTGTGCAACGAGACCTAAAAAGAACGTTGAAAACCTAAAAAGCAAATCAAAGTGCACCGCTTGCACATTGTGCAAATCAAGAACAGGTGAAACTCAAGCAGATCAAGCAAATTAAATTGAAGATAGAAGCTTGATTCAAGCTAATCTGCCTATAATGTGAATGAATTCTGCAAAAATGATTAAAGAAAAGTGATCAGAAATCAGCTGGAACAGTAAAAGAGAGTGCTGATATAGAGAATAAACAAAGCATTAATGAATTATTATTTGCAGAATCAACTCTTGATGTTGCATCAAGAAGATCAACAAGAATAAGATGCCAAACAATAAATACACAGCTCTATCTGACAAATTAGTGCCAGATGAAAGAGACATTCATGTGAAAGATTTTACATTTTTGTTTGAAGCGCCCTGCGAAATGACAAATGCCTTATAAAAGTATCAATGCTGAATATGTTTTCCTGTTGAAGAAGTGAACAGTTGCACTGAAATTTGCACCACTGTGTTTTTCTCAGAAGTTTTGCTATTGATAGGTTTGGATTACTTTTGAACTAGTTACAATAACCTGGATTACTTTTGATTACTTTTTATACCTTTGAATTACTTTTTTTCATGGCTATTTTTTATTTAAAAGTCTAATAAATTTGTTTTTAAACGTCAGGTTTACATTTGTTTCTTGATTTGGAAGCAAATAACAACAGCAACCACCTATATCCGTGAAAGTAAGAATAGTAAAAGGAGTAATGTAGACATGGAGAGGAAATCTTAAAAAATTATAAAAGGTGGAAGCACTGGACAGCTAATGCAAATGTACACCATGGGATTACAGAGCTATTCCTGCATCTGTGTTGTATACAACATCCCTAGACAGATTATGCATTGGTATGAACTGCTTGGGTGAGGCAAAGGAACCGCAAATACATTGGGCAAGTCAATTCGACAAACTCAGTCGCTACAAATGTAATAGTTGAGCCCCATGTTTTATCAAAGCGTGGCAATGTCTGCGTGATACTTGCCATCAGTTTCTCCATACTGACAATCTCCCACAGTTTATGAAACCAGTCCATTCTGGTTGGAATAGTTTCAGTACCTGAGCAGGACAGTAGGGTCTGTTTAGCAGCCTCCAAAGCCAGAGTGATGGCTCGCACACAGCAACATTTTAAGGGGTAGGTCAAAGCATTTGGCAGTCCCAGTAGTATGTAACTAGGGAATCTGGGCAGCTCTGTTTCATAAGTGTTGTCAATATCGGATAGGACGGCCGTCCACAATTGCTAAATCAAGGCGCAGTAACACAACAGGTGCGTTAGGGTGCCCTCCTGTCCACATCATCGCCAGCACTGCGGGTTCCCCCCTGGCTTCCAATGGGCCATACCGACTATTGTGTAGTACCAATAGTGGGAAATTTTAAAGAACATTTCCTTGCCTATGGTGCTGCATGAAGAGCCCCTAGCTCTGCTGATAACCTCTCGCCATTGGATAGTCATGCTCACATTCAGATTCCCACCTAATTTGTGCTGATTATTTGGTATGATGGAAGGGTGTGAGGAAGAAAGAGTACGTATCTGAGAGTAAACATTTTCTGAGTGGCTTGTAATAAACCATTTTTCGTAATCCGTCAATAGCGGCAAGCGTGGTGGTGGACATGGGGCAGCGTGACCCAGAGCCTCAGGGCAATATATTGCCAATAGGCGTCAGGGGGCAGGCCGTAATCAGAGCAGAGTTGGGTGAAGTCCATCACTCCATCCTCTTCAAAGAGGTTCCAAATTCTCTTAAAGTTGGCCTATTGCCACCTAATATAGCTATCGCCTTGCATTGCTGACTGAAAGTTTGGGTGGCCGATAAACATAATCAGGGGTGATGTGCATCTGGAAAGGCATCTTGCTTCCTGTACCCTATCCTATACCCCCACTGTAGCCCTGTTGACTAGAGAAATATACACCCTTGCAGGCCGGTATTTCTTAGGTCGCCAGGGCACCTTCCAAACATGGATCCCAGTTACAGCCCGATAAATAAAACACCAATGCTTTTCAGCTGTGGTTCTGTAACATTCTATCATGTAGTGTAGTTGGGCTGCCTGGTAGTACCTATCTAGATAAGGGACTCCCAACCCACCGTCCTTTTGTTTAAGATATGTATTAATACTGGCCATACAGACTTTATTTCCACCCCATATAAAGTTTCCCATAAGATGTTGCAGTTTAGCCAGCACCGATGGTGGGGTTGCAACGGTAACATATGCATAACATATTAAATCTGGGGGAGTAGGGTCATTTTAACCACTGCTACTCTACCCAACAAGGACAGTCAGTCTGAGATATTAACACTTAGAAAGCTATGCTCTAGCAGTAACGAGGAGGGCAGTACAGTTTTCTTGTTATGTGTGCTCAGTCATGGAAAATATCCAGAGTCCCAGATATGTCACGCCACAGGTCACCCAAACAAAGGGAAACATTTTCACCATCTTACCTGGTCAGCTCAGTCTGAGGGCCTGTGTTTTCTGCAGGTTAATCTAAAAACCGTACACTAGGCCAAAGCCCCTTGTGGTATTGTTACAGCTCACCCATCGCTGAAATCTCTCCCGTAGCCAAAATCTAGAAAGGACCAGGTGTAGGTAGGGCCAATGTACTAAGTCAAATGCCTTTTTGGCATTAATTGTCAAGAGAAAGGCTGTCCTTTAGGAGCGTTGTGATTTATCAAGGAGATGACAAAGTATCTTTGGTCCATCAATGCAGCCCCTTTTAGGGATAAACCTGGACTGGTCGGGATCTATGAGGCCCTGCATATATGGCACCAATTGGGAGGCCAGCATGCTAGTAAATGGTTTTAAATCGACATTTAACAGGGAGATAGGCCAATACGAAGTGCATCGCATCCGATCCCTACCTAGCTGTGGGATACCTACAATTGCAGCCATCTGTATGGAAAAAATGAGATTCCCAAAATCGCTAAGCAAATTGTAAAGACGCGAAAGCAACGGGGTAAGGTCAGGAGCAAATATTTTCTAAAATTGAGATGTGAAGCCATCTTCCCTGGGAGCTTTACATGTAGGGAGTTTTTGGATGGCCCGGAGTGCCTCGTCAGGAAGAATTTTGATGTCCAATTCAGACGCCTCCAAATTTAGAAGTGGAGTTACTGGCGCCAGCGCTACATAGTCCGTTCTAGCAACCTCATCAATTGTCTCTGCTGTGTATAGTGCGGAGTAAAAGCATTCAAATTCCTCCGCTATAAGGTTGTCAGTCTGCAGTCTTGTGCCCTCGATCTCTGAGACCCATCGATCAGCAATCTAAGTCTATGAGATAGAAGTCTACCAGCTTTGTTGCTTTCATCAATATATTTTTGTCTAGTGCGCAAGAGCAAATATTCTGCCCTGGCTGAGTCTAGTGCAATCAATTGTTTTCGGGCAGCTGTAAGTTGACACTTGGCGTAGATAGAACCCGTACATAAGTGAACTTCCTCCATTTCTCTAACCGCCCCTTCCAACTGCTCGTGTTTACACTTCCTGTCCTTGTTTAACCTAGCCGCTATAGCAATAAATTGCCTTCGGATCACTGCCTTTAATGTGTCCCACAGTAACACGAGGGTGTGATGCCATCATCATTGGGTTCCAGAAAATTCTGGATTAATTTCTGAATCTCTGTAGTATTGGAGCTGTATGTGAGCAATATGTGCTTCATTCGCCGCATCCAGTGAGGAGGGGAAACAACCTTTACAACGCAGTCATTACATAGCTCTACCTTTACACAGCAGTCATTACATCGCAACATCCTTTACATCGCATATCATTACAACGCAGCCATTACATTGAATGTCACTACAACGCATGTCTTTACAATGCATGTCACTACAACGCAGGCATTACATCCCAAGTCATTACAACGCATACCATTACAATGCATAGTACCCTTACACTATCCAACCCTTACCCTACTGTTGCACTCAATGGAGTTAGAATAGTAATTTTACTTCTACACTATCCAACACGTACCCTACTGTTGCACTCACAGGAGTTAGCATAGTAATTTTTACCCCTACACTATCCAACGCTTACCCTACTGTTGTTCCTTAAATGCAATGTAATGGTATGCGTTGTAAAGGTATAATGCGATGTAATGGAATGTGTTGCAAAGGTAGTTTCTGAAAATGCAATGTAATGGCATGCTATGTACAAGAATGCGTTGTAAAGGATGTTGCGATGTAAAAACTGCATTGTAAAGGCATGCATTGTAAATGTATGCGTTGTAAAGCCATACATTCCTCCTCACCTTACCTCGGTCACAATGGTGGCCGAGATAGGGGTGGCGACATTATCAGATCATTCCCCTATTACCCGCATGTTGCTACTACCTGGGGGCTCATCTCCTCACTGAATGTATGACGTTACAATGCATACATTTACTATGCATGCCTTTACAATGCAGTTTTTACATCACAACATCCTTTACAACGCATTCTTTTACATAGCATGCCATTTCATTGCATCATGGCCGAGGTAAGGTGAGGAGAAGCCAGAAAGAGATATAGTCGGCCATATGTCTGGTGTACTGCAAAGAAAACAGTGTACTCCTTGGTAGATGGATTACGCTGTTGCCATATGCCCACCAACCCCACATCTGCCAACAATTTCTGCATGGAATCTGGGACCGCACAAGTCCGTCCCACCCGCAGTATGGATCTGTCTAATTGGGAATTACTAAGTATAATGAGGCCCCCCCCTATCAATAGATCCTAGTCCCGGGTCGCCAATACACTGCCCAGCATGTTCCTGAGGAAAGTTTCCTGCAGATCATTAGGGGCATATGTAGAAGCTAAAGTGTAGGTGCGGTTCCCAAACCTCTGCCCACAGAGAGAGAAACCTACCGGCGACCTTGGCTTGGGATCTTAAGAATCTTCCCAGGGAAATGTGTCAAAACAGGGTGGCCACTCACACCCATTTCCCTAATATGGATGAAAAATATTGGTGGTCAAACCACCACAATCTAATGCAATTCCAGTCATTGCGGAGTAAATGTGTTTCTAGTAATAAACAAATATCACAGCTGGCCTACCTGAGAAATGTGAGTAGTGCCAGACGCTTTGCCCGGGCATTAAGGCCCCGTATGTTTGAGGCTCAATATCTTAGTAAGAAGGTTGGGCATATTTAGGACGCATAGCTGACATATGGATAAAGGGTCGACCATTCCCACCGGTGAGTTTGGTGTCCAGTGACAGAGGAGGCATACTGTGGCTGAGAAAAGAAAGTCATTGAGTGAAGAAAGGAGATGCCCATCGAGACCGGGGCGAGTACACATTCTCAGTGGTGTGTCACATAGGATACAATGGAAATCCTTCTCAACCCCTGTCTAGATTAAAGCCCAGCGAATCTCGACATTCATAGCCGAGGGTACCCTCCCACCTGGAGAGATATGTGGTGGCATTAGAAAGTAGTGGGATCAGAGAGGGGGGATCATGTGCAAAGGGTCACCAGATTTTGTCATTAACAGGGCATGTAAATAAACCCCCATCGGCTGTCATCAAAAAGTAAGCAGGGAAAGGTGTATTCATACCTCTTGAGTAGTCAGTGGATGCACAGCATCCAACTCTTCCTCATTGCTAAAGTTGGCACAGAAGTGCCTCTCTTTGCCTATGGCTTTAGGAGTCGGAGGGTTTCGTCGGTAGATCTTTACCGGTCCCGCGACATCTTGATTTAAGTTGAGCTCACCATCAGAGGCCAAGTTAAAGCCCTGCATGGAGTGTGCCTCCTTCAATGAGCGGACTGCATGGGTCTCCTGGTCCTATATGGAGATCAACCAAAAGGGATGTCCCAACTTATAACAAGCCCATTTCTCCCTAAGGAAGGTTGTGACCGGTTTCAAAGCTTTACATCTTTGGAGGGTAAGTGGCGAGAGATCCTGAAAGATTTCATACTGTATCGCTTGGAAGAATATAACTGAGAAGTCTCTTGTCGCCGCCATAATTGTCTCTTTTTGCTTGAAGGAGTGGAGACAGGTAAGTATGTCCTGGAGCCCCCCTGGCCCTGTGGATTGGCGTCCAGCTCTATGAGTACAATCGAGCGGGATCTCTTTGTCTCCCAGGGCTGGTGCAACATGCCTGAAGAGCCGCACTACAAATTCTTGCAGCTTTACCGCATCCATTTAAAGAGGAGCACATTTTATATGAATGTCTTAACGTCTTGATCTGTTCTCCAAATCTTCTATATGATTGCACAGCTCCTCGTTCTTGTCTCTCAGTTTCAGCAGCTCACGGGCATGATTGTGGTGTTCATCCTCCTATCGGTCCCCAGCTCTTTCCGTGGAGTCCACCTTGTTTTCTAATACAGAAAGGTCAGATCTGATGTTCCTGATATCTGTGGCTACATCCTACAGCAGGGCTGCAAAGTCTTCCTGCAGTGTGCTAAACAGCTGCTCTGGGAAGGTGCGGTTGACTAGTTCTTTAGTGCCTGTCTCCTCCGCTGTGGAGGTCGGCGGTGGGGAGTCGGGCATTCCTCACTGTTTTTAGCACTGGTCTTGTGCAGTAGATCCTTTATGGAGGTCTTTTTCTAGGATTGGTTGTAGGACATCTTGGGGGACAACGGTTCACCGGGAGCAGTTCAGCAGCACCCCAAGGTGCCGCCCCTTGCCTACGGTCAGCCATGAGGCAAACGCTGCTTCACACTATAGGCCTCTCGTGCTGGAAGCATGTGGCTTTAGATGCAATAGAGGAGAAAGCGTTACTCCAATGTGGTCAGAGTCCCCTTCGTGAGTAGCAGGTATGAGGCTATCTGGAATCCAGTGTATCTGGGGGTTCTTGCACCCCTACATCACACCAGGGCAGACCCGCTTCCCCAGGGCCTGCTGGAGTCCCTGCAGTGCATGCCCTTCTCACTGCCTCATCCCCATGGGTCTCACCGTCGGGGGCAGGCAGCATCCTGGGCCTCAGAGCACACCGCCTCCTTCCACTCACCTCTGCCCTTAGAGCCGGGCTGCGATCTACATCTGTGGCCCCAGTATTGCACCAGGTATTGGTTTCTCCGAACACCGTCTGGGGCTCACAGTGGTTCCGGGGACATCCGCCCTCCATTGCCCTTGACAGGGCCCGCCATTGTCACGGGTGCGTCTCGGCTTTCGGAACGATCTTGCGAAAGTCAACTTGTGGCAACGACCATGCGTCGTGCAGGCTATCCTCCGTGATCCGGCTCGTGTCACTGGCCCTTGCAGGTAATCAGTAGCCTTGGGATGCTGGCTTAAATGTTAGTTGTGGGCCTCGCCCGGAGGAACTCCATCATAAATCTGTTATGCCACCTCCATCTTGGCCATGCCCCCCCACTCCATGCCACCAAAAATGTTTTATTTGAAAGAACCAAAGAAAACGCCATAAAGAAAAAAGACTTTGGCTTTCGAAAACATTTGTTATACATTTTATTTAAATGGCACTAATTAGTGTGTTTGTAGAACAATATCCTATGCTGAATATCTCACAAACCTAAATAGTAGCTCAATGTTCTGTAATATTCCTGAGAAAAGGCCTTTACAAAAGAGAGACTTTGCTTGACTTTCTAAATATTTTCTATAATTTGTATTGTTACTGAACTAATTAGAATGCTGGTATATCTAAACCCTCTGCTGAATATCTCTTTCCTAAATATTAGCTCAATTTTCTGTCTTGATGCTGATACTAAAAATCATATGTTATATCATAAAAAGAGTAATTGTGAAGGGTCTGAGGAAAATGACTATATAGATTTAGTAAAGAATTACCGACAAAATGATTTTTTCTGTTTGTTATGTTTGAACACATTTACCTACTTCTGTTTCTGAAGTAGTTAACTTACATACAGTTACCCTTAAGGTACAATATTTCTTGGGCTGTTTACTTTGCTATAGTAAATCAGCAGAATTTTCCAGAAGAAAATATAGCTTATGATTTTCCTATAGATAATTTACCTACTCCGAGAAGATTTTCAATGTCTGAAGTTGTATGGAACGAACAGTGGAAATACTAACTCAAGGGGTGTTTGTAAATTGATTTTGAGTGTGAGTTCATTAGAACATATAATAGAAAGAGACAAATGTAAATATTTGAAACATCTCGAGGAACTAGATTTGAGTTGCTAGAAGAGACAGTGATGAAGAATTCATAAATACAAACTAGTCTTAGGATTTCGAAGGAGAACAAAGGAAGTATGTGTGTAATGTAAATGAAACAGACAATGAGAAATCAGTTGTAGTAGACAATAGTGAATGTACTTATAAGAAAACTGTAGATAGTTTCCACATGTTTGGGATCATAAATATGATTATTAAAGACAAGTAGTACATTTGCAAAAAGACTGCTTTTTTAAAATTTCCATAACGTTGGACATGTTCTTGTTATTCAGCTTTTGATTTTTCCTGAAGTTATTGTTTCAGTGAAGAAAGTGAAGTGCATTATGGAAGAGTGAAGAGAGAAAATGCAGGTCAACAAGTGCTAGATGTGTTTGTTGTTTTGATTCGTCCAGTAGGAGTAGCTGTATATGACACAAAGATTAGAACAGTGTCTACTTTAGTAGAACAGAACAATTAGCATATAACACTGCAGGTGTTTAACTGAGATTACTAAAGAGATGGTTGTGATAAGATCTATCGTTATCCAAATTCAAATTGGAAGCAAATAGATTCCTAATGAGCAAATTCTTACCATAAGGGGAAGAGGCACACCTAATTTGTCTGACTTTGTTCTTATCACCATGGTACCTCCGTCTATAATAGATCTTCTTTTCTGCCTTTTTGTTTTATCCCACATGCATACACCTGTTTACTGTATTATCTTCCTTTTTTTCCCCCAATTGATGTTTATACTTCCCTCTTGTCCTTTCTTCCTGCCTATTGTAAAACACTCTGATATCCTTCGGGATCTTGTTTGCACTATATAAAACTTTATAAATATATAAAATAAATATCTGAAATCATCTTGCTTTAGATATGCTTTTGGCTAAAGAAGGTGGTGTCTGTCATGTGGTAGGGAGTCTGTTTTGCACATATATGTTTAAAGTAATAGCGAGAGAAGTAACACATACATAGATAATATGATTAACATTGTGAGTGAGATTCATCCAAAGGGCGAACATGCAATTTGGGAAAAGACGGGTTCATGGTTTGGAAAACATGGCAAATGTATACTAATAAAAATAGTTGTTGTACTAATAATACTAATTATAATGAGATAATATTCAAGCTTTTAGAAAGAATTTACATTCAAGGTTTAAATTCCAATTGTAGAGATAAGAAGAAGTAACCAGCAAGACGGATAAGTAAAGAAGACATTGCATTTGATGAAATGAAAGCCAGAAGGTATGATGGCCTGAAAGCCTTGCAGGAGTAGAAATTGATGAAAAGAATGTTGCAGTAGAGTTTGGTGATAATTAGTTATTAATTATTAGAGTGGAGAATTGTTAATAAGTTTTAATTTGCTAGAGAGTGATTAGTTTAGGCACCCTTCAGTCAGCATACCTAGGCTGCACCACATTGAAAATAATTCATAAAATGCTGCAGAAAAATTGCATGTTTATGTTAGGTGTGCACGATTCCTATTTGCATGGGGTTTTCTTTATTTCTGAAAAATAAGGATAATATAGCTTAAGCCATGATCTCTGTGTTAAACTAATGTTTAATATTTGTTCTTTTCTAAACTCGGAAGGATGTTCAGAACTGTTTCAATTTTCAAGGCGGATTAGCCAAGCTCCACTGTAGTTGAACAAGCTATTGCATTCCTGTGTTTCAGAAAGTATGCTTTCATTCCTTAATTATTTATGTATCGTTTTAACCAGTAAGATGCAGTCAGAAGTATGAGTTTCTAAGGGTGCCTTGAAAACTAATAGACTGATTGTTTGTCATCAATAAAACATTTCTAATACAGCCCTTCTAAATAATGT
Organism: Lissotriton vulgaris; assembly: GCF_964263255.1. Classification (NCBI taxonomy): domain Eukaryota; kingdom Metazoa; phylum Chordata; class Amphibia; order Caudata; family Salamandridae; genus Lissotriton; species Lissotriton vulgaris. Next base: position 293,565,788 of record NC_141699.1, read on the forward strand.
CATACTATGAATAGTATGCCTTCTGTTCCTAGCCATTATAAAAGAATGTGCAATTTGTTGATGGGCCAGAAAACCTTTGCTTAGAGATTTTAGCTCTGTCTGAGACCTTTGCTTTGATATTTATTGCTCTGCTACACCTATGTTCTGAGAACTCTTTGGGCTTTTCTTTCCAGACATACCTTATGTCAGTTCATTTGCTAATTCACTTGTTTTATTAATTAACTGCTTTTGCTTTCTGTAATGATACTATTTTTGAATAAACCCACAAGGTTATTAACTTTAGAATCTTGTTGTACAGGTTTTTAGGTCGAGCCTAAAGCAGTGCATGTGTTGCTCTAAGAGTGACCGTTGGAAATCGGTCAGCTCTTTTCAAGAACTCGTGCTTGAAAAGCCATACACCTTGCAGGAGCGGGCAGGGCGCACAGGGGCCATCTCTTTTCAATTAGCATGGTTGCGTGCGCGCGCTGCCTGTTAAATTTAGTGCTTTGTGCCCATCGCTGCAGGTTCCAGACTTTCGTATTTTTTACATCATACAGGAATTTTGCGCTAAGCCATCCACTTCCTTGGTAGTTTATAACAATGGGATGGAGGTTCTTGGGAATTCTAGTGCTTCTAGACAAAAGGTTACCCAACAGTGATATTGTTAACATTGCTCAAATCGATTGTATCCTCAGAAAAGTGCCAAGCTTTGTTACACAAAAGTAATTTTTGATGGGTTTGAAGGCATTGGTACTCACAAATGAAAGAAAACAGTGGCTTTTGTATGGGAGGAAAGAGAGTGGTTGTGTGCAGGACAGATGATGTGGAGGCTGGCGCAATGGAGCAGGGCTTTTTAGGGTCCTTAAAGGTGCCACATAGCAAGCAGAAGTAAGAATTGGCAAAGTATTAAAATCTGGCATCGATTGGGAAGCTTTTGGGTTTAGCAGTGAAGCTGTAAACTTTAAGACAAAACTCGTTACAAAAATGACTGTCTGTACTTGCAAATGCAGAGGGGCACCTTGGCGGCCATCTGAAAATGCCTTTCATAATAAAATTATACAAAATCATTCAGAGATAGCTGTTTGTTGTTGCCTAGGCATGTGCACACTTGCACAGCCTTCATTAAATGGTTTTCGCTAAAGCCATTGGGGGATGGTTGCCGATGTGTGTGCATGCCTACGGATGCTCATCTGGGTCGCTGCCCTTATATAAATATTTTTTATTTCATTAAAAAAAAAACATCAAAGATGGCCGCCTCTGGGACCAGATGAATAGGCATACGTAAGCAGCCATTTTATATTCCTACATATATGTGTGTGTGTGTTTGTGTGTGCGTGTGTGTGTATATATATATATATATATATATATATATATATAAATATGTTTTTTTAATAAATAAACAAGCAAGCAATTATGCACATACTGCGCTTACATGATGCAACTGAAATGTAGCAGTGCTTGGAAAGTTGCAGGGCCTTTGCCAATATACATATATATATATATAAACAAAGCATTGGATGCTGTGATAATCCATGCCACTCAAGGGAACTAATTTGTATGCAGGTGTGATCCTCGCTAAAGACCAGAATGCTGTCATTCATGGTGAATTTAGCCATTGGGTGTGCCCATTGCTGCATTCTGTAGTGGGCAGAAGATACGTTTGAATGGCATAGTAGATCAGTGGAAGAAAAGTCCTAAAAACCTATAAGTAAATATATGTTAAATATTTAATTTTAATAAAAGTAGGATGACTAGGCTAGTACCAGATATAAAAATGATTGTTTACTGTACCTTGTACAGAAACTCTTAACAATAAGGATCCCACATTGCGTTTTTGTTTGATGGTGTCTGATAGGGTTATGGTCTACAATGCCGTTCAGCGGATGGCCCCTGAAGATGAAGCAACCAGAGCTATCTGAGGGCCACTGACAGGTTAAGAAATACAAATGAACCATGGTCTTCTTTGGCAGATGATATTACAGAATTTTGAATGTCTAAATGTGTTACTGAAAGTGACTTTACTCGTAGATTCCTTACCCTAGAATATTCCCCAGGGGTTAGGTTGGGTGTGAAAGATTTTGTGCACTACCACTGCTGAGAGTCACCCAGTCTGTGCTTGTTCCCAATGCCTTTGCTTATCTCTCTGGTTATATAAGGGAAAAAACTTAGCAACATAAGAATCAAAAGAGCTTTTGCAATCAAAATGAGCTTTTGGAAAATTGTTATACTGGCTAGATTACGTTTAATGTTTGATGGGTCCAAAGAATACTGAGAGACGATTGAAGTATTTCGGACAATAATGAAATGAGAATTTAAAATTATTTAGGTGCAGAATTTCCTTATTCACTGTAATCAGTGTATTGCCTGTGCATCCTGAATCAGGATTTATTTTGCACTTGTAATGATGGCATCGATATAACACGAGGCATTTTTGCACAGCACTCTGCCCCTCCCGCCAGAACCAGCATGGAAATGTGTTGCCCATTCATTCTTTGGCATAGTAACTGATGGCATACCATCAAATAAGGACCACAAGGGTTTGGAGATGTGACCACTTTGCACCCCAAGATGACTTCAATTTCCTGCCTGTTATCTAATTTGATATTCTAAAATTATTCATGAGCTATGTCGTACTTGTAAATTGTTTATCTACTTACAATTAACTTACTGCTAGACTACAAATTATGTGCAACAAATGAGTATAACAACTCTAATAATGATGCACAAGATTTAATTAGGTCCCATGCTTGCAAGTAACACTACAGTCCAACTGTGGGCTAGACAGGCTAGCGTGCTATAGGTCCGTGAAGCGCTTCAATGCCTCTACTGAGACAGTGAGCGATATATTCATCAACAAAGCTTTGCTATAGTTGATTGAGGGCTCCTGCCTCAGTGGCTTGTCAGCTCTTGGTTCACTCTTGCAGGTCAGACATTGCCTCTGTGTTTCCATCAGTAGTGATATGTTCTTCCATTACCGGAAGCACCACGCGCCACCTAACCTGTGACTTTCCCTGATAACGTTCCTCCAGCTCCTCACAGGAACACGCATTGGCATTGCCAATAGGTCTCGCCTTTGGGAACTTATAAGTCTTTAGCCATGCAACAGTTGATATTGTTGCACCAAGGATATTGTGCTGGATAACTAAACACTTATAAGGTCTCAAAGGTGAGACCGAATGGCTATGGCAGTGATTGTTTTAATAGCCTAGGACTAAGGCAATGAGAGGCTCAGATAGTCGCATTCCTGCCTGGTGACCCTTTCATTTCTTACTTGACGCGTCAACAATTGATGTCTACTTAACGCAAATTTGTAAATACTGTGAAAATATATTTATTTAGATTGAAGTTCGTATTGTAGCTTTCCGGCTAGCATAAATTGAAACGACCTGGCGGTACCATGTGAAGGTGATGACAGCAGGAGCAGCCTGTACAGCTCGAAATCACTGGTGATTGGCCAGGTGCAGACTGAGTAATGCATTCAGAAGAGTTGCACGTCAGGTTACGTTTTGAGAAAAGAACATTGAGAGCTGCCTGGTTGTCATGGCTACTACATTAGAACACACGTTTACCACTATATTTGATCATTTCCATTCCAGCTCTGTGCAAGTTCCTCATTTAACCATCTAGTGGGACGGTACCACCATGGAAAGGGTAGTTACATCTCCGGCATTCCTACAGTCACCAGGCCAACTCACAATGAAAAGAAGGTATAAGAAAGGCTTCCAAGTAGGGGTGGGTGAAGATTTCCGCTCCGCCGGCAGAGTTCTGCAAAACTCCGTGAAGTGATGTGGTGCAGAGTTTTTTCTTTCGCATGGGTCGCCAAAATAAGTTGTCTAGCAAGACCTCCTCCCGGTGAGATTTCTCAACGTGGGTGGTTGCAGCAGGTACAAACACTCACATTGAGATATATGCCGCTGACATTGAGGAAGCTGCCACTCGAGTCGAACATCTACTCGAACGCCAGAAAGAAGCAGCTCTCTCCTGTGACACGTAGTGCCATACATGGCGATTTATAGCACGGGACAAACTTCTGTGGCAAAAAACTCAGTGCGAGCAATGCAACTTGCCACACTTTGCTCGCTGAATTCCATGGAGCGTGGCGCAGTTTCTTTGGCACTTTGGGTGAGTTCCGTGGAACAGAACTCCGCAAACTCCACCCAGGTCTACTTTGAAGCTGACTTAGAAGCTGTAGGTGTAGACATTTTTCCTGGCAAGCGAAACCTCTATCTTTTAAACCAATGCTTGGGTGATAAAGAATAAGAAATTCTCAGGAATGTACCATCTCCCTTGAAGGGAAATGAGGAGGAAGAAGAGGGGTTAGACAAATATGTTGAGAAACTAAACTGTAGCAAGCAAGAGAACTCAAGAAAAAACGTTGTTGGCTATGGACTTTAAGCTGAATAAAGCTATTAAAACTGCCAAGTGTTCATTTCTCTTGACATTAAACAGCTCGAGTTGGCAAAAGAAGTCGTAGTTGGCAAGAAAAGCAGGGTAATAGGGCAGCAGGAAGTGGAGTTTACAGGAACATGGTAGACAAAAGTAGGGAAGCAACCCTGCTTCCACTGCAGGTTGAAGAGACATCTAGAAGTAGATAAAAGCTTCCACAGTGCAAACCAAGTGTGCCTGCATGGGTATAGGCAGAAGATCAAATATCACAGAAGGGGGTTTCAGTTCACGCCAGTGTTGAGGAGAATCATGATGAAGAATTTGTCATACATATTTTTGATGTTCATTGTGAGTATGATGTCCTATTCTGTGAGGAGAAAGTGAATGGCAAAAGTGTGATTACGGAGCATGTTGGATCGTTGAAGAGATGGGTGAGGTGTGCAAAGATGAGGTGTTGTGTCACTCGGATGTGAAGTTGGTGGCATATGGCAGGAAGTGGAGGCAGGTTGATGCTATGGTACCACAAGTTAGTTCAACGCTCTCTCAATTCAGTCACAAGTATGTGTAGTTAAAGAGCAGATGTTTGCTAAGATGGCCACAGCAACGCAGGGAATAACATTGGATCATAATCATAATGAGCAAGTGTTATGTACAAATAATGATAACACAAGTGGTTTGTGGAAATAAAATATCCTTTGATATTATGGGACTTGTGCTCCAGCCGGTGTTTGCTGTGGTTGATTTGGACTTTTACCCACATTGGCCCAAAGTGAAAGTAGTGGGATAAGTTAAGACTGTCAATGAATTTTGGGAAGATCTCTTTATGAGATAGGTGGTACAGGGAGAGATAGTCACATATAATGGGGTGCAGTTTGTTTCAGTTGAGATGAGGAACTTTTTAGATAAGTGTGGGGATTTAACATTTTGAGACGTCTTTGTATTACCCACAGAACAATGATCTGGGGGAAAGATGCAACAGTGTCCTAAAAGAGAGTCTGAAACCTGCTCTGTGTGAGGAAGGCGACTGGAGCGAGTCAGTGAAGAAGGCGGGTTGGGCTCATCTCACTCCTTCCAATGCTAGCATGGGTAAGACCCTATGTAACTGTGAGAGAGCACTGGACTTTAGGTCAAGGTTGAAACCGAGTTGAATGTTAAGTGAAAACCATTGTATAGAGGGCTGTCTTAAAAATTATGTGAATGGATTCAAGGCAGGTGATTGCATAAATTGGGACTTGGAAAAGAAACAAGAAAATTATTTTGACATTTTTATAATCTTGGCATTTGGTTTGTGTGGGCAAAATTCTTGATGAACCATCACATGCAGATGTGTGGAATGTATAGAAGTTGGGGTGTTTGCCCAAATGTGTGCTGGAGGCTAATATAGAGAAGAAGCTTATTGAAAGTGTAAATCTGGTCTCAAGATCAGATCTAGCTCCACCAAGAATGAGTGTTCTGTGAAGAGGTCAAGGTAGATTCTTGTGCAGTTGAAGAACTATGAATAGTCATGTACATTTGGCTGACTTAACTAAATGATGCTTTATCTTATGCTCAATGTTTCTCTTAAATCATTGTTACCTCTTGGCTACACTTGTGTTTTTTATTTCATTTTTCCGTCTCTGTTGTTATTCTAAGTATAGGGGGGAAGGGGGCATGTTTTGTTGTACCTGGTTAGGCTTCTGACATAAGGGATTTCTGGAATTAAATGTGATGAGGGTAGCAGGGGCAGGTAGGTATTTCTTGGAGATGGTTGTGTCTTGATCTTCACAAATAAACCATCTATGTTCATTTGGGATTCATGTGGGTGAAACCTTGAACATTTCACAAATATTTAGCACCAGGTGCAGTAGAGGTGAGACCTTAAACTAGGATTCCATCCTCTGGCTCACCAGCAATTGTTGATACTATTGTTATCCTTCATCCAGTCAATTCCTCTATGGGTTTGGTTGCTCTTTGGTTGGAGTGGCCCATGGGTCTTAAAAGGTTGGTCTGACTCATTCTTGGCTGACTTGTGAGCCCCTTTTGCTGGGGCGCTCATTCTTGGCTGACTTGTGAGCACCTTTTGCTGGTGCGCTCACAGGACAGTAGGTTCGTGGGTAGGGCAGGTCCAGTGGTTGAAGAGCAAGGTTTGCCCAGCTGGTCTCTCTAGGACAGAAGGGGACTCATGCAACTCCACACCCTGAAAGGATAGCATGAGAGGACCTCAAATACTGGATGTAGGGTATTGAGGGCCCAGTGCGTATACAGCAATGGGAGCTATGGAGAGCCATAGCTCATAATAAAAAAAAAGCATTTACAAATGCAATGGGCATCACCTTGTCAAAGACATAGCATTTCTCGCCTTTCTGTTGACTTGGGACACAATGCACTGTACTGTAAGGTTTGATGTATGACACGTGTATAAACTATTACAAAATGTATGGATTGGAGTGATGGTTTCTTTATAAGTTGTTTCATTAACTGATGTCAGTAATTATTGCTGACTATCCATAAATGATGATTAGTAATTTAAAAAAATAAGAATTTTGTATAGCATTAAAGTGCAAAATAAAAAAAGGAACACAGGGTAGGTCTGGGTGGGGCAATGGGGGAGTAGTTAGGGAGGGAGAGGGAAAAAACAGTGCACAAGGGACACAATGATATGGGGTTGGAGGAGATGCAGAATGGGAAGAAGGAAAAGGGAGGGGGAAACACAAGCGGCAGAGAGTGAGAGCAGCATGGAGTGAGGAGAAGCAAATGAGAGGGAGAGCAATGCATAGAAGAAGCAAACAAAAGAGCAGCACAAAGTGTGGAAGGGCGGGAGAACTGTACATGAGATAGAGAGAGCAGCAAATGTATGATATCATCATGGATGGCGTGGTGAGCATTTGAGGAGAAGCACATAAGGAGAGAGGTCGAAGACGCCTGCACTCTCATAGACTGCTTAACCAAAAAGTAAAAAAGTTCAATGAAAATGAGCAGCAAAAGGATACAAGTGGCAGCCAATCAAAGAGATGGTAAAGAGGCTTTGCACCAGGGGAGAACCAAACACAAGATGGACAAGGAAAGCCATTGAATAAGAAAGAGGTGAGAGAGAGTGACAATAAAGCCTACCAATGGTTAGCAATGGGCAGGCTGTAAGCCCACAAATTGGACTTTCCAATTAGACAGTGCTTTTTGGTAGGCGGGATCTGAAAATACTTTCTTATTTAGGTGTTTAGCAGTGCCTGCAGCGCTCGAGTCGGGGTATCACGCGGGTGGACGGCGTCCCCCCACTTATTTTACTGGGTGGATGCCGTCCCCCCTGCCAAACAGCTGGAATTCACTCTTTGGCCTCTCTGGGACGAGATCGGAGCACACAGCACGCTGCTGATGCTCTGACTTCTCTGATGTAATCACATCTAAGGTGTGAGCGAGGGGAGGCAATGAGCCCTGAGCCCGATGGTGCAAGCCACCTTTTGTGATGTCACTTCCAGTTGTGACGTCACTTCCGGTGACAGCGTCCCCCCACTTTTTTTTTTAGGACATGTGCCCTGGGTGCCTGCGACGTGCAGCGGGTCCAGGGAGGGAGCAATATGCCATTTTGGGTACATACAGGACCCTTAGAATAGAGCTGCATCATTCCTTCTAAAAGGCACACATTCATTCTTACAGCAATTGTGCTCTCTTCCTTTGGGAAAGATAGTTCTTTGTGAGGAAGTGTGTGAATTGCACTGCAAGAGTTACTGTATTTGCATTTATATAGTGCATATAGTGCGTACTACCCTTCACGAGGTGTTGAAGCGCTTTTTCAGTGAGTAGCATGCTACTGTAGAACCCAAAAAGTATTAGTAGTGAATTAATATAGGGAAATATGAAATCAATTTGAGCCGTGGATGTCTTAGTCTGTTATTTGGATTGAAAAGGATAGTCGAGGGATAAAAGAGGGATAGGTTTGCACTTATATAGTGCTTGCTACCCCTGAAGAGGTGTTCAAGCACTTTTCGGCAGGTAGCACGCTACTCCGGAACCCAAACCGGATTAGTGGGGAAATTAATATAGTAGCAGTAGGAATGCGTCACCTGGGTACAACCATCAGGCTCCGCTGCATACCTGCTGATAAACCGATGTTGATGGCTCATATCTGTAACAAGTTGATGGGCAAGCTCTCCCCAGTCTTTATAAAGCAGCGTTTCCCATCTATATTGGCCAACAAGCCAGGGGCTTTTCAGTTATGTCTGAAGCTGGCTGAAGTTTAGGGTGCTTTGAAGCTCGTCTAAGACCTCTCTAGCAGCATCGTTGCAGTGCTTAAGAAGGCCAAAGCTGTGGCTGGGAAAGGCTGGGTCGTTGGATGACAAATGCTAAAAGCCATTTCTCTCTCATTTACATATTCAAGGAATTATCTGCAAAGATGAACTTTCCCTCGCGCGAGCGTGTGCCCGGCAAGGCCATGATAATGAGCAGCGACAAGTGCCGGTAGGTGGCAGGCCGCATCAGGGCCCGAGTCAATCACGCCCGGCCCAGTGTCCTCGGAGCGCCACCAGGAGCACCGTCCAAACTGGTGGCTAGCAAATGGCCCCTCTAATTCCGCCCCCTCCTCCTTGGCTGCCGTCTCCTAGCCTCAAACACGCTTGCATGGCTCCTGCAGTCTCGCGCTCTCCCCTCCCTCCCCGTTACTCCCGGGGGCACGAAAAACTGGTACCGAGAGAAAAACGCCAACTAGTTTAGACTTTGGAAGAGCGCGCTCGGAATTTGTCAGCTTCAAGCGCAAGGCAAGGAATTAACACGTCTGGTGCAACAGCCTATAGATGCTCGGCTCCAGATACGTCACGGTGGGATGGAGAGGCCGCAGCGGGTCTGGAGGCGAGGAACTGAGAGAGAACTAGCGCGTGGGGACTCAGGGCCTGGGGGAAACGAGTGCTTCGATAAAAGGCTGCATAGGTGAGGCGATGACCTGGAGAATGAGGCGGGAAAAAGAGACGCCGAGACATGAAAAAAGCTCAAGGGCGACATTTGGCCAAATTGCCATGACTTGCGGTAGTGACGTTACGTGCCCTCTGACCAACAGTGACATCACACCGATTCCCTCTTGCCCCTCCCCTGGCCCTTTATAAGTTTTCTATTTGCTGGGGGCTGGGAATGGTAAGGTGGGGAAACTAGACTGCTAATATGGTTTTAACCGCCCTGTTAATACTCCCGGGGTTCAGGTTGGATGTGAAAGAGCCAGGACAGGGGAGCACGGAGGTGAGACACATTACCAAATAACAGCTCCTGAAAGGAAGAAAGGCCGGAGAAGAAGTACATCCTCCTGGAGACGTTGAAGTGCACACACAGAGTCAAAAGGCAAAAGTCCAGACACCCTAAAGATGAGTAGCTGGTATAGTGTCTGGTTCTTGAATGATACGGTTATTATGGGGAATCACTAAAGCATACATTCAAAATAGAACCAGGATCTCTCGTATTGTGTCATGTTACTGTGGGTGCATCGTCCACATTATAATGTATTTGCCACATATTCTATATTGCTGTAGTAGGCAATAACGAGACGAATACTTTGCCAGGACTGTATTAATGTCCTTGATAGAAGGGCTGACGAAGGGGTTCTGCCTAGTACCTACAAGGCCTTATATATTAAAGTGTAATTCAAACAGGTTTGAAATAATGAACCTTTATTTATTTATTCATGTAATGTTTTATTTTGACAAATCCGGGCAATTATTAAAGCGGTAGATATTTAAAGAGGTAACTCAGAATAGAGAAAAAACACAAACATTGTACTTCATTATTTAAGTGTGGTGTTTTAGATATGTAATGTTTATCACTGTTTTGTAGAATTATTTCTTGATGGAAAGAGGTATGGCTAAATATCCATAATGCGGCCACATAGGAAAGTAAAAACTGAAAGGTAGTTCTAGAACATATCTGGGATGCGCAGAATTAAATAGACCTTTTTTATGACAAGTGTTTTTCCATTGCGGGAGTTAAAGGAGACAATGTTAATAACATATTGCTTCTGTTTTTTCCATACAAAACAAAATCATTATTTCCTGCTGACAAAAGTTTCCTATGATCTGCTGAATATTGTTCTTTTATTAAGAAACTTGTATTTTACACAGCGTTGGTATCCCTTATGTATCAATGTGTGTAGCCAAAAAATCTAGTAAGTATTGCCACATAATTAGCATTATTTTACAGCATAATGTAATCCGCGTGAGTAATTTTACTTTCATTGCCACATGATTCCATTGGCTCTACTTGTTGGCGAGGATATGAGATAACCCGGAAATAGATCCAAGCTAGGGAGGTCTGCAGTGGGGACAGGGAGCCCCGGACTTAAAGTCTGGGGAGGTGCCTGCTCATATAGAAGGGCAAAAGATGAGAAATCTGGGAGGCCATAGGCAACCTAGAGGTGAGCCTGCCTGGGTGAGGCACAAGCTGGAGGGAGTGAGCAAATATTTTATGTAGGAAAGCCCGCTCATAAAGACTTTAGACACCTCGGGACGTGTGCTAAGCCTATAAAACGCGGGGAGTGTTGAGTGAAGGTGCCGAAAGTGCACTTTTAGTGGCTTTCAATCATCTTTTATTGAACAGTGACACACACGCAACACATGCAGAAAAGCATTCACATGCGCTCACGCCATTTAACGAGACGCCTATGGCAGCAAATGTCTTCTCCTGGAGGGAGGGGCAGTCAGGGGTAGAAGCAGGTCTTGCTGCTCTGCATCGGGGTGAGTGCAGCATGGGGGGCATCTGAGTCCTCATCCACGTCCTTCAATCTCTGACTCATCCAGTGTGTACTATTAAATACCCCACCAGGGGCCACGTCAATTTAGCCACGTCATCAATATAGCTCTAAACGCAGCGAAATACAGCTCAATTCTTCCTCCATCCTTCTTTCTGTACCACAGGTGTGCTGAGACAACGACCTATCTTTCTGTGCGTGAGACGGAAGTATTCAGCTCAGTGTGCCCCCCTTTCTGTATCAAAGATATACCCTCACAGCCCCATGCTCCCTCCATCAGTCTGTCTGTAACCGAGGGGCACGTGCACAGGTCCAGCCTCCCTCCACCAGTCTTTCTGTACCTGAGACGCACGCACACAGCTCCATGCTCCCTCCATCGGTCTTTCTGTACCTGAGACGCACGCACACAGCTCCATGCTCCCTCCATCAGTCTGTCTGTAACCGAGATGCACGCACACAGCTCCATGCTCCCTCCATCAGTCTTTCTGTACCTGAGACGCACGCACACAGCTCCATGCTCCCTCCATCAGTCTGTCTGTAACCGAGATGCACGCGCACAGCTCGCGCCTCCCTCCATAATTTTTTCTGCCCCTGAGAGGCACACACACAGCTCCACCCCCCTCCTTAAATCTTTCTGTACCTGAGATGCACGCACACAGCTCCATCCTCCCTCCTTAAATCTTTCTGTACCTGAGATGCACGCACACAACACCATCCTCCCTCCATAAATCTTTCTGTACCTGAGATGCACGCGCACAGCTCCCCCTCCCTCCATAAATCTTTCTGTACCTGAGATGCACGCACACAACACCATCCTCCCTCCATAAATCTTTCTGTACCTGAGATGCACGCACACAACACCATCCTCCCTCCTTAAATCGTTCTGTACCTGAGATGCACGCACACAACACCATCCTCCCTCCATAAATCTTTCTGTACCTGAGATGCACGCGCACAGCTCCCCCTCCCTCCATAAATCTTTCTGTACCTGAGATGCAGGCACACAACACCATCCTCCCTCCTTAAATCGTTCTGTACCTGAGATGCACGCACATAACACCATCCTGCTCCATAAATCTTTCTGTACCTGAGATGCACCCACAAAGCTCCATCCTCCCTCTATTCCCTTCATCATTATGCACAAGAGGTGTGTTCATGCCACTCCATGGTCCTTCCATCTTTCTATACGTGGGGTGTCCTCACATAGCAGCATGCCGCTTCTATTCTGCGTTTTTGTACCTGATATTCTCCTTCAGCAGCAGTCTCCTTCAATCTACCTTTCTGTACCCGTACCACACCATGCTCCCTCCATGCATCTTTTTGTACTTAATATGTGCTCGCATATTTCTATGTATCTTCCATCCTGCTTTTATACCTGAGATGTACTCACACATCCGAGTTATATGCAAACAGCTCCACGCGCCCTCCATTAATCTGTTTGTTACTAAGATGTATCTAAACAACTCCTTGCTTCCTCTGTCTATCCACCCGTGCCCCAGTTGTACTCAGTCACCTTTATATCTCTCCCTCTCTCTACCTATGGCGTACTAACGAAGCTCCCTGCTCCCTTTTTCTGTCTCCCTGGAACAGATGTTTCCCCACACAGCTCCAAGTGTCCTCCATTCATCTTTGTGTACCGGAGATATACTTACACAACTCCATGTGTCCTCCGCATATGTTTATGTACCTGCAATATATTCATACCGCCATTTGTTCCCTCCATTCATATTTATTGTACTTAATATGTCTTTACCACACAGATCCATGTTCTGTCCATCTATTTTTTGTACTTTTGATATATAGGAAAAGCTTCAATTTCCCTTCAGTGATATTTTTGTACTTGGCATACGCTGACACAATCCCCTGTTCTCTCTATCTGTCTTTCTGCACGTGAGATGTATTCACACGACCTTGCACTCTCTCCATTCATTTTCAGTCCCTGGGGTGCACTTACAAAGCTCCAGGCTCGTTACCTTTTCTACAAATATAAAGCACAGCTCAATGTTCCTGCCATCCTTTTGTACCTCAGACTGCCCCATTCATCCTTCTGTAACACTGATGTACTCACAAAGTCCCATGCTCCCTCGTTTTATCTTTTTGTACCTGTGATATACACAGCTCTGTGCTCCCTCGTGTATCTTTCTGTGCATAGATACAATTGACTTTGTAGTGTTTACCTATTGGAACGTGGATGTCGCCTTTATGGGATACCTGGATGTACCCCATGCTGTACCCCCTAGCTGCAGGTGAATCTGGAACCCTGACTTTTACTCGGGCTCTGGCATCCTACTGACCTAGTGAGGCCTAGACCTGTCCTTGAAAATGCAAGATGCAGGACCTGTTCCTGTGTCCTGGACAAGTGCACCATGCACGTGACGCTGTGTATGTAGGACCACTTTTGCTGTCCTGAATGTAGTTCATGTAGCAGTGGTAGCACCATGCTGTGTTTTGTAATTGTATAGTAGACCAGACCTTTATGTCTTTGTCAAAGAGACCATGGCCTATAGCCACCTCTGGTGGAAAGTTCAGTTATTATGTGAAATCCAGAACCTTGTGTAATTGCTGTAGCGTAATTACTGCAACATTATGATTAATTATGCGAAATGCATCTTACACTCAAAAATTTGCCTGAATGGTCCTTTGGGGTTAAAATTAAACTTGCAAATGTAACTTCGAGTTGATTTGTGTTCGCTGGCATCCAAAACTCTGCAGCTCACGTTTGGATTTATATAGTTTTGTGCAAAAAAATTACTGCAGACGTACGATCAGGTAAAAAATCTACCTGAAATGCCTGTTGACCACTCACATTAAAGGCAATGCCAGTAGCATCCAAAACACTCTCACTCGCATTCAGATTTGAAATTGTGCTAAAAAATATTACCTGAGATGTCGGCTAGGTAAAACATGTCCTGAAATACTTAAATGTTACCAAAATTACACCAATTACATTGGCGTCCTTACAATTTCGGCCAGGCATAATCCACACATCTCCTGTCTACAAAATTCGCGTAAAAGTGAGATCCAAATCACCGCACTTGGTTAATGTCTTAAGTTCTTCTAGAGCAAGGAAAGGATTAGTCCATAGAGTACTAGGTGAGCACTGTAACGAGAGCTGCTTTCTGCCTGGCAGCCAGCCTCCCAGAGGTAAGGGATCATCACCTGGAGTCTGCTCTTTCTGCTGGAGGGGCTGAGGGTGTGCCTAATGGCTAGAAGCATGCCTGTTGAGAGAGGGAAGGATTATACTTGTCATTGTCAGAGGAAGAAGCCCAGCATGTTGCCTGCATGAAGAACACCCAGAGAAACTGGATTGTATTGGACAGAACTAGCAGCGGTCCATGGCATGATTGGTTCTCCAAATCTCTGTGTTCAATTCTGGCTGAGAACTGCTGCCAAAGACTCGACCAACTCGACTGTGGCCATGTAAGCAGACAGTCGCTGGGGACTTGAACTGCCAATCGCAGAAGCCAATTAGACTTGTCACAACTGAGTTGAGCACAGTCTGCCTGAGAGGCCACAACTATACGTTTCTTACAATTACCTGCACCACAGTCTGCTCAGTTTTAGCGCTGTGATGCACCTTTGGGATGAATGTCGCGCTATACAAATACCTATAAATACAAATACAACTACAACATCACTGCCGAAGGCAGTTGGTTGGACTTTGAGGCTGCAACTGGTGGAGAAGCTATGCTATGAACCCGGACCAGCCATGCTGTGATCGTCCAGCAACATTGGCGCATCAATGCGGTGAGGAGCTGGATGGCCTCAGAGGCCATAACTGCTGAAAGGACTGTGTCGTGACACACATATCTTGCCATCAACATAGGTGCCAAAGAGAGGCTTCTGTGACAATGGAAGGTGCAGGCCGCGCCTGTCACGGAACCCCACCTATGAGATCACCATGCAGGCCATTCCAGGCTTCAACCCCTGGCCAGAGAAAAGAAGTGAGATGCACTCTAAGTAAGTCAACCATGAGGGCTGAAGACTTTCTGTCCACCTTCAAAATGGGGTAAGAACGAGTAGCTGTGCTGTGCATCTAAATCCTGTGGTGGTGAACAGTGATCTTTTTTCACCTGTGTCTAATTCATGGTTCTGCCACGTAGGGTAACCCAAGTGGGAAGAGAATACTGAAGCAATGGGAATGTAGCACTTACTAAGGACGAATCCAGGATACATCCCTGTATTTGAAAGCCTAATTGCACTGTGTAGTATATAATCCTTTTGTGCGATTAAAGTACTTGCTTTCCTAAAAGACAAGCAGTGGGCTATGCATTAAGTTATTGTGTCTGTTGTTTGATTGTTCAATTCTGAGTTATTTACCCCTGCACTATCTTCCTGTAAAGACTTGGACTGCTCGCTGAGAACTGTTCACTGAGGGTGAAGTGTGGAAAGGGTTTTACTTTGCCCAGTTTGCAGAACCATTGCAGGTAGCACAGATCCCACAACACTGGTAGCAAACAACTTCAATCACCAGGGCCGAGGGGATGCAGTCAATACCTCCTCCTCTGAGTTTCCCTTGGTAAAAAGAGGAATTGCATGTGAAACCTACTGAACGTTCTCCACCAGTAAATTTCGGCAGGCTTGGCCTGGAGAAATTTATGAGAAGAAAGTTGCCAGCAATGGATGTAACAGGAGTTTTTCAGGAATCTACATTTACCACTCCACATGGATTCAGGGCCGTACATGATTTTTTTGCTCACTGAGCTCCAGGATGGTATTCATTTATGGGGTCTCATTTTGTAAGAATCACAATGGACCATCTTTCCCTTTATTTGGCGAATTAAAGACAATGCACGAATGTTGAATTTCAGCGTGGGTGCCTTGGCCCAAAGGGCTGGTCCTGCACCTGCATAACAGGCTGCAATACGCTCTATTACTAGGAAATGGTGCTGGCTGCAGCAGCAGACCAGAGAGCTTTAATGGGCTCCAGAGGAGTTATCCCTCACTCATAATTCAGAAATGGTCAAACAGCACCATGTGCCTCGGCTCCAAATGGCCCTATGAATAGCTGACTGTTTTAGTGAACCAGACTGTTTTAATGATTGCAATAAACATCCCATCATCTTAAAGTACCCCGGAAGCCTCCTCAACTAATATTTAGTGTAACACGCAAGGGAAGGAGGAGGATGATGTGCACAGAGTAGCGCGTACACCAGCTGCAAGCATGCCCATCACTCAGTCAGCAATAACTGTTGTGCTGTAGAACGGACAGAGTGAGGGGCTCACTGCTTGTTGCACTGAAATTCTGCAGGTTTTTGTCACAGCTTCCCTATCCCTTAATTACTCCTTCCCTTAAAGTTAGCCATTTTCTATTTGGTATCTGATCTGACTGCCTTTTTAGTTACAGTTTGATCTCCAGATTGGTGGTCCTCAACTTGTTTGAAGTAGGCTCCTGTGCTTTCCCGGACTCCAAACATTTGGGACTATGAAGATACATTCACCTGGCCCCCAACTCTAAACCAGGGCTAAGGTGAAGTATTTTCTCAAGCATGACTACTCAGTACAAAGAGGGGCATATTCTCAAGGACTTATCGCTGAGTTAGCAGCACTTTATCGCAGCCATAGTGGCGATACATTTATTGCCCCATTCACAAGCTGGAGCTAACAGCCGATATCACCAGTTTACCTGCGATAGCAGCTCAAAAAACATTGGCACAGATGACCCCGGCAACTAACGCTAATGAGATGCAGAATAGGCGTTCCAGTGCAAAAAGCAGCGACAACACCACTTTGCAACATTCTCAACGACCAGCCAGATCGGCAATAAGATCACAAAACAGGCGATAAGGCGCGTTAGCAGCAGGGAATTAACACCTGCTCTTACCTGGTGTAAAGTCGGATGACAACCTGCACCATAAAATGGAGCCCAGCCCAGAGCCACACCTGAAGAACAACAGATGCCATGGAGCTACTGATCATGCAGCTCGGTCACCCAAGAGTGCCACAACACTCACTGCCACCACCCCCACTCCCACTGCTCACCTGCTGCCACCGGTGTGTCTCCAACCACGTGCCGGTATACACTGCAGTTCACCAGGTCCTTTATTTGAAACAGAGTCCAGATTCATGAATGGCAGAGTCCATACAGTTGCACACACCATCATCGCTTGCCCGCCCCTGCGCACACAGGCTGCTGCACCCCAGCCCCTCCTGCCGCCCAGCGGTGATTGCCCACCCCTGCGGACCCAGGCCTCACTGCTCAACTTCCGCCACGGTGTGTCTCCAAGAGGGCCCACCAAGTGTCAGTGCAAGCTCCAAGCCTGGGGCCCGCAACCTTGCCAGCCTCCACATCATGCAGCCCACACCGCGGGCCACCAGGTCACACACTTGATTCTGGGTCTTGATTTCACAATGGCAGAGATCATATCAGTGCACACAGCATCATCGCAGGCTACACACCCGCTAAGCTCTTTAGGTGCCACTAACTCTGTGAACCTCAAGGCAACGCCTCGTGACGGTAGGCCCGCACTGCCCGCTGGTTCAGGCCTACACTGCGGTCCAGCAAGGCTCGCACATATCCTTACCAGTCCAGACCACCAGGATGGGGCATCATCACAGGCTGCACACCTGCTCAGCTCTTTAGGTGCCCCTACATCAGTGCCCCGAAAGTCACCGTCCCTTGGCGGTGTGCCTGTGCCGGCCGCAGTGTATCTGGTGGCACCAAGTCTGTGCACCGCATTCATGGACTCCTTATGATTGAGTATTGTGGTGCAGACACTATCATGTCAACTCCGGCAGTGGATAATGCATAAATAATAACCACACTGATACACCCAGATAGAGAGTGGAAATGGCGTCCAGCACGTGCACCCGGCCCTTTTTATTGGCAGGGTCACATGTCCCTGTGACACATGTGCTGGATGGGCGTGGTGTGGGTGTAAACCAGCCGTGAGGGAGTGGTCGTGCGGCCACATGCATCAAAGTCCGGTTTTGCGATTCCTTATTTGCGATTTTTAGGGAATCGCAAATAAGGAATCGCAAAATGGGATGCATGATTTAAATTGCATAATATTTGCGATTCGGTAAAAATCGCAATTTTTTCCGAATCGCAAAGATTATGCGAATTCTAATTTGCGATTTTGCAATTCCCATTGATTCCTATGGGCCAAAAGGTCCATAGGAATCAATGGGAAGGCATTGACATTTTGCGAATTTCAATTAGCGATTCGCAAAATGTTAATGCATTCCATGGGTGCAGGGGGGGTCCAAAGGACCCCCCCTGCACCCCTGAAATGTATTTCGAAGTGCATGTTTCACACACACATGTCCTAAGGACATGTGTGTCTGTAACATGACAGTGTTTTAAAATGCAATTTTGAGCATTTTAATACATTTTCGCAAATTACCACAAGGTTCACCCTCGTGGTAATTTGCACCCCCTAATTGCGAATTCGCAATTTTAAAAGTAATCATGCATTGCTTTTAAGGAATCGCTAATTTGCGATTCCTTAAAAGCAATTGCATTTTTGGAATTCGCTAAAAATAGCGATTTTTCCAAAAATGTTTGATGCATCCCAAAAACCTATTTAGAAATCGCAAACGGCCGAATTTACCGATTCGCACCGTTTGCACTTCCTAAATAGGTTGATGCATGTGGCCGTTGGCATGCGAACAACTAGACTTGTGATCAGCAGATCACTGCAGGGAAGACATGGGATATATAGTGTTATCGTCCCCCCCTGTAAGCATAGGCGGAGTGTGCTGGCCTGGCGTGCGCCAGTCCAGCGTAGGGGTATGAACAATGACCATGAGGCTCTGGGTGTGGATCTGTCCTGGGCTGAATAAGGAAGTAACTAATGCAAGTGTCTCTGTTGTAGTATCAGTGCCATTCGGACCGCAACCGGTAATGTTGCACCCTGTTACTCAAGTCACACAACATGAGCAACATGGACGTAAGGGAGAATCACTGACCCTCATTGATCCATACTTCATATACATGACACATCCATGTGAATATGAATGTTTCATGCACATTCAGTGGAGTGTTGTAGCGGGAGAAGTACAGGGCCATGCAAACCCCACTTTACATTGTGGCCCGTGGAGGGCCAGCCAGAGTCCTTTAGGGAATGGCAAGTTACTCAGAAGAGGAAGAGTTCAGTCTGCTGTCTGATTGCTGTGTCATTAGTAACCAAACTGAATATGGCAGTCCATGTCGAGGTCCTAGGTGAGTGTCGCAGAGTGCATCGGGGGACAGTGGAAGGTGATGATGCGGAGGGCAGAACCAAGCAGAAACAGGCCTTATGGTGGAGATGAATGCTACAGCTTTCTTCTTACCACTAAGGCAGATTCATCGTCATCTTCGTCCTCTGCTGTTTCATGTGCCTTACATGTGGGTGGTGGTGTTCTGTCTCCAGCACTGCGTGGCAGGGACACCTCAGGGATCGGCAGTGGAATGTCACTGACACTTCAGGAGGCGGAGACGTGGATGAAGTGATAGCAGCAGCATTTATCCGCTCCAGGCCTTGTGGCAGCAATGCCATGAGGAGGGTCTGCAGGGCATGGAAAAACCCAGCTACCTCTCACTGGTGTGCAGCCATGGCAGCCGCTCTTTCCCCGTGCGTCTGCTCCATGTTCTCAATAATCCTCCGCATGTGTCTCAACTCCCGGTTGATATCGCTGGAGCCACTCCGACTAGACAGTTGTTCTTGTCTCTGAGTCAGGACTCCAGCGATGTCAGCCATGGATCGTTGGAGAGCATGGAGCATATTGTGGGTTTCCGTTAGGGACTGTGAGTGGTCCCTGATGGGACTTAGACACTCACGTATGGCATCTAGTTTGGCTGCCTTGTGGTCAAAGCCCACCTTCACCTGTTCAAGCAGCTTCTCCTGGCACCCCAACACACGGTGTTGGAACGCCATGTGTTCTACGTCGGGGTCCTGGGAGGCAGCCTTGGTGGTGGGTGCTGCCTGCTGTGTGGTTTGTGCAGGGGGTGAGTTCTCCTTGTTGCAGCTGGGCAGCCGTGCTCCTGGAGGTGGGTTGAAGTAGCTGTCAATGAACTCTTGCAGGGCATCGGTGTTGAAGGTGTGGTGGTCCTCTTCATCTTCAGAGAAGAGAGTGTTGTATAGCATTTTAGTACCCTAGTGTAATTTTTCCGATTCATGCCCTTATATAGGTATAAATCACCTTGTCCATATATAAGCATAGAAATCACAACCATATTTAGACATAACCAATCCAGTCCAAATACGTCATGGCTACTTCCACTGGTTCCAAAAATCTACAACCATTTTTAGGAAAACTTGGCTTCAGCAGTTAGGGACTTCCCCTTGCTTGAATATTGATTTGTCCAAGAACTCATGGAGTTTTCAAAGAACTACGACTCTTTGATGACGATATTATGTCCAACTGTGCGTCAAACTTGGGACCTTCAAGGTATAAATATGCCCACACTTGCCATAGAAAACACACAGTATTTTGGAGCAGTTCGACTATCTACTTGCCTGATGCATCTTGCTACAGCAAGTGCCAAAGGAAGCCGACCCTCCAGCAGACGCACTGAGAGAAGATGCTGTCTTTTCTCCTGCCGAGAAATCCAGCTCCAGTGTTTCCAAGCTCCCCTTGCAGGGTGTTGCGAAATCAATTCCTAAGACAGAGAAATACCAGACCCCCTTCATTCTAAACCAAGGTACGGAGCAGATTAGACCCTAAGAGAAATCTTGGATAGATTCTTGGCAAAACAATATTAAACTTATGCTACACCTCACTTACTTCTTCCCTTGTACTAGATTTAGGTTAGGTACATCGGGGTAGGCATATTTTAGAAGCACCAGTTGAGTGCTTTTAGTCTTTTTTTTATTTATGTATGTATTTTATGGCTTAGAAACCATACCATGCTTTTACAGTATTATTTTATAATATTCTTCTTGCTGTACGCATTATACTTTACAGCCAGTATTACGATTGTAGCAGTTCATTTCTTCTGCATGAGAAAGAAGACTGTTCAATAAATACTTTTTATTGAAAACGCCCGTCTTTCTATTTTCTCTGCAACTCTGATGAAACGAAGCATGCACGAATGACTGAGTAAAATATCTATCTATTGTTTCCACGACTCTGAAGATACGTTTCATCTTGGGGAAACAAAGTTCTCATGTTTATGGGGTTGTCAGAAACTAATCCCTTCTTGTGAATTTGAGAAAGTTTCTAGTGACCTATGAGCCAGCTGGCACTCACAATTAAGTTTAATATATTCGACAGAGACCTAGTGGACATAAGTCCTACGTCACATCTGTAGGATATATTATTCCAATGCGCAGAGCCTTTTGGGAATATAGAAACTACACTACATGGGGCCCAACGTTTGGTAAGGCACTAATCTAACGCTAGATACTAGAGTAACTCAGTCGTGCTTTTCACAGAGACCCCTTTTTTCACGTAAAATACTCCAATAGACGTCTGGAGTGGGTTAAAGGATACAAAATCTGCCATAACTAAGTAGGACAAAAATCCTATGTATTAGTTTTTGGTTTTGTTCAACGTTAAAGGATACAGTGTTCCAAAATATTGTGCACCTTATCTTTGTTTCCTTGAAACGTGCTCTGCAAACTTTCAGTCAACAAAAATGTCGAATAGTGACGAGGAAAACGGTGGAGATGCATCAATTGCAAACCAACCGGGTTTAAACCTTACAGGTTTCCAAGAAACCGATGCGGATGCTATAATCACCCCGGAAAATGTACGGAAAACCATACCTTTAAAGCTTATACAAAATGGCCTATCACCAAGAGGTGGTAGGGTAATTATTGTCATAGAGGCACATTAATATCGGCAGACAGAGGTATTCTATTCATGGATTATCTTCCCTGTAGCAAATCCAAGAACACATGTGTTTCACTTCTACAAGATAACGGAATCTCCAGCGGGATACGCTCCTTTAGAGGACGTTGCAATTCCACTAACTTACCAAGAGCATCAGCTCTGGTTTAAAGGCGGCCTACAACATCAAAATCACATTACCAGGCTTGTCCACTAGGTAGACCAGGAGCAACATGGCTGGTACTAGCCAGCTATACACCACATCCTGACATTGAAAGAATGACAGATGTAGAACTGTTAGCTCAGCTAAAACAATTAATTAAAATACATAGACAATTTGTTCAATATGTCATGTAGACTCTAACCGTCCACCGACTATCAGGATTCCACAGCAAATCCCTCATCAAGGGAACACAAACAAAATTACACCACTGTCTATACAATCAGTCATTGGTAAATTACCCACAAAAAGGGAACAAATTCCATTCTGCTTAGGTCAAAAAATTGTTCAGATCGAGGCAGTATTTCCCGATAGTACACCTCATGAGAAACACAGGATTCTAACTATCTGTTTACCAATGGGGATCGCACCACACCTTGAGGACGGTGACACTTGGCTACAGTCACTGCTGCAATCTACACAAAAACACATGGTGTTGCGTCCATGGCGGTAATACCAGACGTCCTGAAACAGATTCAAGATGAATACGAGGCAGAGCTTGCTTTAAATCTCGGTATGAAGTTACTGAAGGATTTCAAACAGGTCTCAGCTATAATATTAGCTAATAATAAAATGAAGTAGAATCCGTGGCAATCCGGCAAAAACTAAAAGAACTTGATGTAACTGAGCAACCATATGAACTGGCCAGAATAATAGAAAAGTCCCACGAGGAACTAGGTAGAGATAGTTTGGGTGGGAAACCAGTAAAGCCCGAACTAGCAGAAAAACGTAAAAAAGTTTTTCTTAAAAACAATCTAACCACTCCTTAAAGAATTGGAAAATACTAGACAGACACTTCCTAAGGAGAAGCATTCTCAATCCAGAGGTAGGTCTCCTTAAAAGGAGACCTCTGAAAAGAGGTATAACCTCAGGAACAATGATAATTTGAGAAAACCTGATAGATATCAAGATACTGATACACGTTCCTCTCGTACCTTTCAGACTTCCTCACAGAAATCGGAAAGAAGAGGACGATCAGAACACAAGGAAGAACGAGTGAAGTCCAAAGACGATCAACACGTTCCAAAAAATAAGAAAACTCAATTCACCAAGAAGAAGGTAGCAAGTCTAAAAATCAGACATGCCGAGGATCTTGAGGACACAACTCAAGAACGGGGAGTGGGCCCAGACAATGCTGGACAGCGCAGCAGTAGTTACCGTAGCTCACAAGATCCTAAAATATCATCTGGAGACAGTGGACCTGAATGAATACATTCAAGTTGAAACTGCCGATACCAGGGTTAGTGTGCCCCATAAATTATATGAGATAACACTCTGGATAGAGGGGGACACAACTAGAAAAATAAGAACACTCTTTTGGGAAAAACTGTCTAAGGGTTATGGCATTCTTCTGGCTGAAAAAGACTGGCCACCTGAATTTGTCAGGGAGTGCCCACATGGCGAAGAGATCATTATGCCAGCCTTCTCAAATCATATTCCTATTCATAAAAAATACACTTATGCCAGAAAATGCGCTGTGGCCCAGCCTCCAGCATTATATAAAAATCATGTTGGATGGGATAAGGACTCTCCTCACCATAAGATCCAGTTAAAAAATCAACCTACTGCTCAGAGGCAATATCCAGTTAAGCAAGAAGCTAAAAAACAGGTCAGGGAGATCTTAGATCGACTTGAACACCAAGGGGTGATTGAAACATGCATCTCGTCCATGAACAATCCTTTGTTTCCTGTCTCCAAACCAGACAATACATATTGTCTAGTTTTGGACTACAAAAGGGAAAAGCATGAAAAGGGGGTGTTCCCTTAAATGACAGAGATCAAAGTTCAACTCACATCAGCAGCTAACCCACACACCACAACGAAAATAAATGTATTCAAAAAAGTTTTTAATTTTCATTTTTTATATATATATATATAGATATAAACATAATTTTCTTAGATAAATAATTCCATTTGGACAGTAAAAAGCATTAGAGAGAATTGACATCATCATAAACGAACAAAAACAGTCTAAAACCTAGGACACGCAATAACAATTCAAAAAAGGCACCAAATACATCCACTCATACATTCAAACATCCCTTTTATACAGTCAAATTTATATACAGGCATTCACATCCATATCACTACACACAAGGACAAGAAAAGCGCCGACGCGCGTTTCGGACAAGTACCAATAGATGCTTCCTTCATCAGGGCGCACTTGGGATAGTGCACAGGCAGACACAGTGAATGATGTCTGAGACACGGTCCTGAGAAGCGGTCCTAGTAACAGCAAGGCTGAGGGTGGGTATTCTAAAAACCCTAAAATAACGGAACCCCTTAGATATGTCAGAGGGTCAGCGAGTTGTCAAAGACCATGAAAATGCGGAAAATACTCTCAGGGTTTCACAGGTCAAGATATTGCAATGTTAGAGAAGCCCGCAGGGGATCCAGGCGTTCAAAGGGAGCAAAGGTGCCAAAGCAGATCAGCGGGACCAATCCAGATGTCTCAAAAAGAATAACAGAAGCTAATTGAATACAAGTAGTAGCGCAGGAGCCAGGAGTGAAATAAAAACGACCTCAGTTCAAAGGTAATGAGAAGCACTTTATTTACGGTGGGATGGGAACAATGGGCATCAAGCTATTGAAACACTTCAGACAGGGAAGATAGGGGGCCTGAAGCGACCCGGAGGTCTAAGTTTAAATGGTGTCCTCGATAACAGTAGACTACAGACATTTAACTTGTTGTTGCAAAACCTTTGCAGTACAAAATGCACACAGTCCAGCACTGATGAATAACATTGTGCGCACAAAATATAAAGCCCCATTACATATTTCAAACGTTTTTTTTCTGTCAAAACATTGCACCTGAAAGCAGGTACTTGGACAGGCACTTGAACAGGGTGAACACCATAATACTCGGATTCGCCTCTGAAGGGTACAAATTCAACTTTAAAAAATCAAGAACTGCCCATCTTAACGTCCTATTCTTGGGATACGAACTTTCAAGTGAAGGCAAAAGCCTGGCAGCAAACGTTTTAGAAAAATGTTTGCTGCTCCAACCTCCAAAAACGCTGAAAAACGTACAGTCAATTCTAGGCTTCCTGAATTTCGGAAGAACTTACATTCTAAATTACGCAGAAAGGGTTAAACCTCTCTACGAATTAATCAAACCTGATTTCAAATCAACTAATTGGTCTCAAAAACACACAGAAATTTTGCGTTCAGTGCAAACAGACATGTAAGCAACAACCCATTTACAGACATGCGTAAACGTACTCAACCTTGTAATCCAAATCATCCCAGGGAGATGCGGATTCACTTTCCTAACCTTTAATGAAGGTGAAAAGGTACCAATCTATACTTACTATTATAAAGAGAGAACTTGCACCTTTAGGCAAGGTAAACTCGGGAACCACAGCGCCAATCTACACACCCGATACACCGTTGAAATCGGCAGGGTGTGTAGATGGTGATAGGCTTTAAATTTTTTTTAAATAAACGTTATATAAAAAGTTACATTTTTACAAAAAGTAGTTCCCCCAAAGTAGCGCCGGCCGTGACTGTGCGTCGTCACGTCAGGAGCCGGGGAGGAGCAGCGTCCCAGGAGTGGCGGACATGGCGCGCAGGGGAGGAGCGGTGAAGTGAGGCCAGCAGCAGAGCGGAGAGGCGGATATGGCGCGGGGAGGAGCGGCGGCAGACAGGTGGTGAGTGGCAGAGCGGCGGAGCGGAGAAATATGGACCGGCGGTGTGAGCAGCAGAGGCAAGGTAAGAATCTGGGGCAGCCAGGGCCATGGGGGGGCAGGCGAGCGGGCGGGGCACGGGCTGCTGGGGAATGTCAGGGCAGGCGGGGGTAGGGGAAGCCAGCATTTCAGGTTTGCGTGCTCTCCCGCCCTGGCCCCCGCCCGCCACAACATTGTCCGGAACACAGACAATGTCGTGGAGGGCGGGGGCCTGGGCGGGGGCCTGGGCGGGAGAGCATGCAAACCTGAAATGCAGCCCCCAGCCCCATTCTACCCCAGGCAACGCTGGGGCGGGCTGCTAGTAGCTTATAAATCACACTTGTACACACAAGCTGAAATGAAATTCACTTCAACAGAAAACATTCTGACAGCGGTTCAAACTGCATCAGCAAAAGCCTTAGAGGCAGTGACAAAGGCAAGCATTCCGAATGCAAAAGCTTTACATCCAAGATAGATTCAATGGGTTAATTCTCTTGCTGCAAAAGACGTTGAATACGTTTTTGACCCCTACTTGAAAACTCAAGAATTTCTACAATACGAACAAGAATGTCCTCTGCCCGCAGAGATTCTGTCTCTAGAACACTACGGATGTATAATTTATACAGACGGATCAGCACAGCCTGCAATTGGGGGAAAACAAGCTTATAGTGCAGCATGT
Source organism: Lissotriton vulgaris (assembly GCF_964263255.1). Lineage (NCBI taxonomy): Eukaryota > Metazoa > Chordata > Amphibia > Caudata > Salamandridae > Lissotriton > Lissotriton vulgaris. The sequence goes on from NC_141699.1 coordinate 293,592,169, forward strand.
GCGATTGTTAACCCCTTCACTGCTTAGGTTATTTCACTGCTGTGCTGGGGGGAGGGGGGGCGCACACAGCGCCCGCCCGCGCCAGGATACTCTTCAGTAACAGAGCGCGCTACAAAACGGTTTATACCATACTATACTATGCTCTTGACGAGCTCAGCTCATCATGGCATACACCTCTCGGGTGCTGATGACGAACTGAGCTCGTCACAGGTGCATTGGCTCCCCTGGAACGCTCAGCACAGGAGGGAAATTCTCCCAGCACCTGAGCGTTCCACGGGCCATGACGAGTTCAGCTCGTCATGAGCACCCGAGAGGTGTATGCCATGACGAGCTCAGCTCGTCATAAGCATACAAGGGGTTAAAGGTCGCTGGCGCGATGGTAAATTCCGACCAATGGTCACAAAAACTCAATCTTTAGGAGATTGTACAGCTCAGCGAGCTGAACTACAAGCATTCAAAATGGCGCTTGAAAATACTGATCGCGAATTCCCCACACTAGTGTGCGATTCGTATTACTGAGTCCAGTCTTACAATGAATACTTGCAGAACTGGGTTCAAAACGGTTTTAAAGACGCAAAAGATGGCACAAAAAAGCATAAGTTGCTTTGGGAACAAGTAGTTGTATTACAGAAAGAACTACAAAAGACATACACTGAGTCATCAACGTGATGGCGTTCACATTGCAGGGAATTCATTGGCTGATGAAGTCGCGAAGGCAGCTGTGCAAACGGCTTCCGTAGCTGCAATCACTTGTTCAAAAACAAAAATAGACAGTGTTACTGCTTCAATAAAAGACAGAGGTAAAACACTTCCAAAAGGCTTTCCACTCAAGTACTCATATATAACTGATGCAAATAATGTTCCTTTTGCTCAAATCCCTGGAGTTGGGGATAGGGTAATTCCAAACATGGACACAGTTTAGGACTGATTTTAGCAGCAAATGAAGGGCTTGCCTCTGCACACACAGGTGTTTTTGCCACAGTGTTTTTGCCACAGTGTCGTTATTAAAACAAAGATACTGGTGGCTGCGCATGAGGAAACAGACCCAAAACTATGTTTTGGAATGTGAAATCTGCCAGAAAATGAAAGTTTCAACAGTAAAACGCCCGGGGCAGATGCCCCTTCTCATTTCAGATAAACCATTAGCATGTGTTTACCTGGACCTCTGCGGTCCCTTACAAAGGGATGCAACTATAACTATATCATGGTTGCAGTGGATTCATGCTCAAGATTCATTTGGATGTGGCCTCAGTGCTCGGCTGACGCCCGAGCTGTTATAAAAGATTTGCGAGTCTTTATCGGCACATACCCAATCGGCACGCTACATTCTGACCAGGGTCCTGCGTTTAGCTCTCAAGGTTACATGAAAGCCATGGCCAGCTTAGGCGTTGCATTGCGGTACTCAAGTCCATTCCATCCTGAGGGAAATGTGGTTGTGGATAGAAACAACTGTGACATAAAGCAATCTATAGCAACAAGGGTATTAGGCTCAGGTGACGGGTGAGTCGAACATCTAATAAGTGTCCAACGTAGTCTTAACAATCTGCCAAGAAATTCTCTGGGTGGAATTACTCCATATGAAATACTTTTTGGTACTAGAATGATTGTCGAAGACCTTGATCATCATACTTCAGTGGAAGAACAAAAACCCTTTGATATCAAAGACCATTTGGCTGTTTTGCAGTACTTAAATGAAACAAGAAGAAGTCTAAGAAACACATTACAGAAGCCAACAACTACTGAAGAAAAAACACCTGTCCCAGCAAGACCGTCTGGATTCCAAAGATTGGGGATCTGGTCAGAGAGAAAATAGCGGACAAGAAGGAATTTAGGCCTTCTTACAGAAAACCAGTACCTGTCTTAGCAATCCACGGATCAAGAACAGTGTTACTGCCGCCCCTTGCTGGAAGAAAGGAGATCCGGTACATGTCCATCGACTTGGTAAAACCACACCATGTGGCAGATAATAAGTAGTAGGCCCAGTGGACTCCGAAGGTGTAGCAGATTACCAAATCTTGCTACTATCCAAGCCGTTCAAACTGAGAGACTCATCACCTTTGAAGAATCTGCAGTAAGAAAAGAAGGACTATGCAACAAAGCAATGGAACTTGTGCCTCTTGAAACCCAAATAACAGTTCGTCAAGAAACTCCTGTCGACATTGATGTAGCATCTGACTATACTAATATGTCAAGGGACCAAGCAGCTCCAGCGATTTCAAATAATCCGGGTGCAATACCAACAATTGACAGAACTGCCTCTGGCTATTTCATGCATTTTGAGATGTTTTCTGAGGATCCCAGTGAACCCGAAACAACGCCAGCTAATAAAACTTTCAAGGAACAAGTAACAGAACTTTTTCACCAGCTTGCAAATACATATTTGGTTTCTGGAAACAGCAATTACAATGCAACTTTCACAACGCACTACCATTACAACAAAACCTTTACAACGCAGGATCCATTACAATGCATGCCATTACATCGCATGCCATTACAACGCAAATGCTATTACAACGCATGCCATTACAATGTAAGTATGGGTAAGTATTTAATTTAATTTCAACACCCACACTATCCAACACTTCCCCTACTATTACACCCCCTGGAGTTAGAATAGTAATTTTAACCCCTACACTATCCAACACTTACCCTACTATTACACCCCCCTGGAGTTAGAATAGTAATGTTAACCCCTACACTATCCAACATTTACACTACTAATACATTCCCATTAATTAACATTAAAAAAAAGACTTACCCATACTTACGTTGTAATGGCATGCGTTGTATAGCATCTGCGTTGTAATGGCATGCATTGTAATGGCATGCGTTGCAATGGATCCTGCATTGAAAAAGTTTAGTTGCAATGGTATGCGTTGTGAAAGTATGCGTTGTAGCGTCATACATGCTCTGTTTTCACCATGGGTTGAATTTTGGATTGTGTTAGGTGTACCCTTTCTCCTACCATGGCTCATTCTTGTTTTAAGTTTGGGAAAACTGATAGATGGAAAATATGGTAAAATGGACACAGCAGGTAAGAACATCATCTTGCTCCTGACGCCACACAAATCATCTCATCGTGAACAAAGAGGCCTGTCGTCAGCAAACATCACAGCCGTACCTGTACCTGGTGGTATAGCATGGGACAGAACTGACTATGACATTTATGGTCCGGTAGAGCTGTTGAAGTTTCTACACCAATTTAAGGTTTCCTTGAGTGACTTTGTTTCACCCAGCACTGTCATATAGATGCTGCTTTTCTATATACTGTGTTAAGTTAGAACAAGTTTATTAAGTGTTTAAACAACATATTTTTCCTTTGGCTTCAGTTTGCACATGACACATAATTGTTATTGTAGCTTTCAACCTAGACGAAAGATGTGATTTATTTGAGAATAATATGTTATTGCTCTGATATCAGTCGTGTTTGGTACACTGTCTGAACAGTGAGTGCTGAACCCTCTAAGAATAACCTAACACAAGGTTGCTGGGAGCTCTGATCCTCACACCACTAGACATAACACAAATACAGTTGCTGCCAACATTGGGCTCTAAGCAGGTTTAAGATAGAGTTACTGAGAATGCAAAAACACACTTGATGGTGCTTCGCATGCAGAGAGCTGGTAGCTGATGATGTGATCCTCTCCTCCTGACATTTAGAGGTATGGGCCCGCCCTGCTAAAACCCAAATGAGACCTTCTTAGATATAATATAGTATGCTAAATAGGGAGCGCGATATAGGTGATACAAATTTCTATAGATTTTTGCATTATAATATGCTATCACCGTTTGCTTATTATGGATTAGTGACTATGCTGATAACTCTGATTTTTATAATATGTATTCTGGTATTATATAAGATACTGTGTTTGAGAACCTTGCATTGAATAATAAATATTTCAAAATTGCACGTGTCTTCTTTTACTCCCCGTTCTGGTTTGAAATGATTATAGAGCGAAAGAGTGTTCATGTGTTCCACGATACCTGAGGTAATCTAAGTTCATGTTCTGGTTTGTCTATGTCATTGGTAGTTGTTATGACCAATGAGACACTGTAGCTAGCTCGGTAAGGGGATTTTGGATACTGAGGTGAGTTTTGGGTCACCCTAATTCACTGAGGTTCCTGATCTCTATGCACAGTTCTGTAAGAGAACGGAATCCCTGCTACATGGCGCCCATACGTTGTTGGCCTTATATCGTGACACTCGAGTAGTATATCATTCAAACCTTAACACCTTCATTCCGGTTTCCGGAAAACGGAGGTGTCGGAAAACCTACCTATTTTTGGAGTAGGTCTTTTCGAGCTTGAATTTCTCTAAAACGGTTTCCTTGAATTACTACCCAGTTGTGCTACAAAGTATTCTTTGTTTGTTTTTTCTTTTTTCCTGTGCGGTCATGGCACAAGCCGTGGACATCCCGCTGCATAGTCGCATTGCGGTGCGTGATCATTTGTGGGCTTATGATGTTCCTGTGGAAGGCTTGGCTGTGGTTCTGGTGGTGAGTGCGGAACGTGCTTACCCATACGAATTGTTTTATTCGTATGGGTAAGCTTCGGAAACAGACGTTCAACCCAAGTCCAAAAAACAAAATTGGCCTAAAAAACAGAAACAGGGTAAGCAACAGCAACAACAACAAACACAGGTTTCACGTCCTGCGTCTCCGTTGCCTGCGCAGTCGGAAAGTGTTTATGATTTGCGCGACCGCGCGATGATTAAATCATCTGAACGTTTTCAGGCTTCTGACCGACGCTTTCCTCATTCCTTTCAGGGCTCGTCGGCTCCGTCAACCGGTGGTGGAGGGGGCGGCAGGGCCGGGGTGGCCAGCAAGGACGTGGTCAGCCCCGCCCGCGCAACGGTGCAGACAAGCAGGAGGGCTCTACGCCTCAGAGACCGCAGTTTGCCAAGGAGAAAGTCGCAGCTTTAACGGCGCATCGATATGCCCCAGATTGTGAGAACGCGGCTTCGGAATCTGACATGGGCTCTGACCTTGCTGGACAGCGCGGCGGAGATTGCCATAGTGAGAGAGGCCCTCCGTCCACTACTGAAGGTGACAGCGACTGACACTTATGTTGTGATTGAAACAGCTGATACAAGAGTTGCTCCCCTGATAGACTTTTTGAAATTGTCCTGTTGATTGAAGGTGACATACAGCGTATGAATTTAGAAACAACATGTGATTCGGGATGAGACATGCACGGTGCGAAGCCTCAGTGCCTTGTACCTGCCAATCTTTGGTACCCCAAACCGATTTAAGGTCAATTGTTCCTTTCCGTAACTCGTAGCCATCTACAGCTAACTTGTCCAAAGTTAGACTTACCGATACAAAATTGCTGTATTCGAAGTCCTTTCTAGACAAGGTAGCTTTAGATGGCTACGAGTTATGGAAAGGAACAATTGACCTTAAATCGGTTTGGGGTACCAAAGATTGGCAGGTACAAGGCACTGAGGCTTTGCACCGTGCATGTCTCATCCCGAATCACATGTTGTTTCTAAATTATACTGTTTCCCAAACAACATGCTTTGGATTGGCTATTTCTAAAAAATTAAATACATCAATTATCCCAGAATTTGAAGAATATTGAGGCCGGGGTAATTTTACTGACTTGTCCATTCGTGAGTTACAAACTCTATTGCATAGTTCGTCCTTTAATGTATCCAGTTTGGATCCAAAGGGTTGGCTGATGTGGCATAGAAGTGCTGATTCTTGCCAACGTCGTTTTCTGGGTTTGGCTGAAGGGTTCACACAAGTAAGACCTGATCCACGTTTTGAAACTGATTATACTGTCACAACTTACTGTGTGGGGAAACTGTGTCAGAATTGGTTACAACATTCCACGTTAGCTGCAGTTAAACTACATCTGTCTCAGTTAAATGATAATGTGGATTTAAATGATTTTATAAAAGGCCCAGCTAATGGTAGATCTAAACGGTGGATTTATGCAGTTTACAATGAAATTTGGAAATGTTCACAAATTGAAGCTGCTAAACGCCTAAAGGCGATTGACCAGGCAAATTTGGAAAAAGTGCTTGCAGTTGTCGATAACAGTATTAACATGCTTTCTTCCCGAATTTACACGTTGAATAATATTGTTTCTTCTGTTGTTGACATTGTGAATGATGAGGTGTCTGTATTGTACCATGGTCAAAATCAATTGCGTTCTGTAATGCAATTTGCATGGACGCTACAGACTCTTAAGGCGGGCCGCGTGCCCTGGAGTTACATAAACGTGTCCTCCCTATTTGCCCCATTTAATTTGACTGACAAGCAGCGCATGCTTTCCATGCGAGATGCATCGTTTTCTATGTTACATATTGAAAAGTTAGAATATTTACCCTTTTCTGTAGCTGAAGCAGCTGCTGAAACATGGCTTATCCATGGAGTTATTAAGTTACCATTTGCTTTGTACAAATTTACTAATTGTATGCGGTATATTGCAATAATGCGATCTGAACCACTAGGCAGTGCTTTCCTCCATGAGGCATGGTCTTTACCATACACGTACAGATGTCTGAAAGATGGAAAGGAAGTAAATCTAAATGGTGAAGAATGCACACAATCGGCTGACCATTCACTGATTTGCAGACACATCCAGTTGCCTGGTTCTTGTAATGAGGATCGGCCTAATTTAGCCTGTGTTTTGAAAGGCACGCCAGTTCCAGCAATAGTTCCCACATTTACATTATTGACAAATGGTAGTTATTTGCTTTTGAATAACGAAGAATGTTGTGGGTTAATGGTCGGTATCGCTTATGTGGTTACTGTATCAGAACGAGTGGTGTGTTGCAAAAATGTGCTATATCCTCCCACACATGGGATTTCAGATGTTTCCATCTGGCCGCGCATCCCAACCTTGAAAGCGGAGTTCAATGGTATGAGTAGAATAAGAGCTCTTTTGTCTCAAAAAGAAGTGGCCCTGAGCTCGGCCCGTGAAACTTATGTCCTTCACATAGCTAACACACGCACAGAGGTGCAGGCACTTTTAAATACTGACTTGCCGTTTCATTTCTGCGAATTAGTTCATCAAATCTTTAATGCCTCCTCCACGTCTGGCTCAGCTCATTTTTTAAAATTGGTTAGCAGTGGTCTCGTGACTACGTTTGAAAAGATTTTTGGTGTCATCCCCGCGTTCTTCCATTCTATATTTTGGAGTTTGTTTGGTGGGTTCCCTGTTTTGCTGGCTTTAGCTGCAGGCATTTTGATATTATTCTGCTTCCTAAAACATGGATGCCCATCGTGCGCAAGAAGCAGCTCAGCTCCTTCTGACACTGTTTCGCAACCGGATGCTTGATTACTATGGCACCCTGCCGCTTGCGACTTTAAGCACGGCATTTGGATTATCGTTTCGATTTTCCTTCTTCACATGTGTCCAGCCTGTGTTTCATTGCCTGAGCTGCGATTTCGACTGGGCCATTGATTTGTGTCTCTGCTTGCCGATATCTCCTGACGTCGATTCTAATCGCCTGATGGGCCCCGTAGTTGCTCACGAGTTGATTTGTTCTGGCGAAAGGATTATGGCCTTGGCAGCGATGCATGGACTAATGGGTCAGTGGGACATTCCCGCAGCGGCGCATGAGTTTCTGGCACATAGCGTTCTTGAGAACCCACCGAGTTGTCCTCTGATGTGGCTAGAGGGTCCGGTGCTGGAGGAGCACGTATGTTCTTTCCCATTGCTTAATTGGATGGCTGAACTGTTTTCGGATGATGACAGTGATTTCATGTTGGAAGCTGTTGCTACCTATTTTGCATATTCTATCCACGGATGAGATGCTTTGGAGACTTTCATTATTTTGGCACGTGACTTTTTAGTAATTCTGAATGGTGCCTTTTTCTTACGAACATTCAAATATTATGTGATCTAGGCCTATGATTTTATATTTGGCCTCGAGTTCAAGACTTTGGATTACAGTTTTGTTTGGCCACTATAGGCATTAGTACATATTTTTATAAAACTTTTATATACACTTCTGGCTTGGCTCAATATTGTTGAACTCTGCTTTCATGTTATACCTCTATTCTAATATTGGCTTATTTTTTGTTTGACCGTCCTCGGATCATTGGGGGGGTGTCATATAGATGCTGCTTTTCTATATACTGTGTTAAGTTAGCATGAGTTTATTAAGTGTTTAAAAGACATATTTTTCCTTTGGCTTCAGTTTGAACACAACACATAATTGTTATTGTAGTTTTCAACCTAGACGAAAGATATGATTTATTTGAGAATAATATGTTATTGCTCTGATATCAGTGGTGCTTGGTACAGTGTCTGAACAGTGAGTGATGAACCCTGTAAGAATAACCTAACACAAGGTTGCTGGGAGCTCTGATCCTCACACCACTAGACATAACACAAATACAGTTGCTGCCAACATTGGGCTCTAAGCGGGTTAAGATAGAGTTACTGAGAATGCAAAAACAAACTTGATGGTGCTTCGCATGAGGAGAGCTGGTAGCTGATGATGTGATCCTCTCCTCCTGACATTTAGAGGTATGGGCCCGCCCTGCTAAAACCCAAATGAGACCTTCTTAGATATAATATAGTATGCTAAATAGGGAGCGTGAAATATAGGTGATACAAATTTCTATTGATTTTTGCATTATAATATGCTATCACTGTTTGCTTATTATGGATTAGTGACTATGCTGATAACTCTGATTTTTATAATATGTATTCTGGTATTATATAAGATACTGCGTTTGAGAACCTTGCATTGAATAATAAATATTTCAAAATTGCACATGTCTTCTTTTACTGCCCGTTCTGGTTTGAAATGATTATTGAGCGAAAGAGTGTTCATGTGTTCCACGATACCTGAGGTAATCTAAGTTCATGTTCTGGTTTGTCTAAGTCATTGGTAGTTGTTATGAACAATGAGACACTGTAGCTAGCTCGGTAAGGGGATTTTGGATAGTGAGGTGAGTTTTGGGTCACCCTAAAAAGGGGTATTTTGGGGAATTCTCTCGTCTACATATGACATTTTGCTTTCGGAGGCTGACTGGCCTCCACCTTTTGTGCTTGCGGCTCCGATAGGGGAGGAGGTGATCCTCCCCAGTTTCGCGAACACTGTTTCGAGCGTGGAAGCGCTGCACTTTGCAGAAGAGTGAGCTCTAGTTCTGGCGCCGGCTGTGTACTGCAATCAATGTGGCTGGGATAAATAGTCCCCAAGCCACGAGATTCCTTTACGGTCTCAGCCGCAGCCTCAACCTCAATATCCCATACGACGTGAAGCCAAAGCTTCGGTCGCAGCGATCCTTGAATAATTGGAATATCCGGGTGTAATTGAAACATGTGTGTAACCGATGAATAACCCCTTTTTCACTGTGAACAAGCCGGTCGGCTCATATCGTTTGGTTTTGGATTACCGGCATTTAAACTCGCATTTTCGTAACTGTGAGGTACAGAATACTCACGGCTCTGCCCTTGTGAATAGTCTTGTGCGTAAGCGGTTCAAAACCACGCTTGACATTTCTCATGGTTTTTATGCCCATTCTTGGACGGTCTAAGTTCCCAATGGGCTTCATTCACATGCGGCGGTGTCCAAAAAATGTTTCGGCGTCTCCCAATGGGCTATAAGAATAGTCCTGGAGTATTTTCCGCCCGCGTTGTCTCTCTGTTGGAGAGAGACGACCCAGATGCTTGTTCTTATGTGAATGACATCTATCTCACAGACGATGAACTTTGGGAGCATCTGTGTCGGGTGAACAGTATTATTTGTAACTTTGCAGACATGGGTTACAAGTTTGACTTTGCAAAATCGCACATTGCAGAGTACACAGTGTTGCTTCTAGGCTATGAACTCAACAATGAAGGAAAAGGCTTGGTTCCTCACTTCCTGGAGAAATGCGCGCAGCTGCGCTCTCCGACAACACTGAAAAAATTACAATCTTTACTGGGCTTTTTGGATTTCGGATGGACATACATTCCGGAATATGCCCAGCGTATCAAGCCTTTGTATGCCTTGATACAACCATCTTTTTCCAAATCATGCTGGCTGCCAGAGCATTCAGCTATTCTGCAGTCTTTGCAGGCTGATTTGCTCGCTTCTGAATATTTACAGACTCGTGATAACCAGACCAACCTGGTGATAAGAATTGTCCCTGGGACGGTAGGTTTCACGTACCTAACTTTTAATGAAGGAGATACAGTACCTATAGCTTACAAGTCACACTTGTACACTTCGGCTGAAATGCGATTTTCCACTGTGGAGAAAGTTTTGACGGCTGTACAGATGGCAATTCTCAAGGAACTTGCCCTGTCACAGGGGAAACGCATGTTGGTTGTTACCGGTGTCCTGCCTTGGAGGCAGTTACGAAAGCCAGTGTACCTAATTCTAAGGCTTTGCACCCTCGGTGGATTCAGTGGGCTGCATCCTTGACATCCCAGGATGTCACGTTTATTTTTGATGCCACTTTACGGTCGCAGGAGTACTTACAGTATGAATTTGTTCATCCTGCTCCTTTAGCAATGCGGCCGTTGGAGGATTTCCATTGCATCATTTACACCGATGGTTCGGCGCAGGTTGCGCATGGCTCTAAACATGCCTACGTTTCCGCATGCGCCATTGTGGTCGGTGCCATGGTGAACGATGAGTTCAAGTCCAGTGTCGTGCATACGCAGACTCTAGGGGACTGCACCGCACAATTAGCAGAGCTTCGTGCTCTGATGCTTGCATTAGAGTACGCAGATCCTAGTGTGACGACCTTGATCGTAAGTGACTCTTACTACTGTGTGTAGTCTTACAATGAAAACTTGTTCTATTGGATTCAGAATGAATTTCGTGATTCCAAAGGTAGCACAATAAAACATAAGATGATCTGGGTCCGAGTGGCTGAACTCAAAGAAAAGTTACCACTCGTGTTTGTGATTCATACTCTTGGCCATCAGCGCGTGGGAGTCCACGCTGTCGGTAACTCGCTTGCTGATGAAGCAGCGAAGTCAGCAGTATCAAAATACTTAGTTGCAGCAGTCACGCGGTCCAAAAGTAAGATAGATGATGACATCTTGGCGGCTGTTGCTGCCACTGAGAAGGGAGGTAAATATCCTGCGGGGTTCCCTTCGAAGTACACATAACACTTAAGTCCCGATAAGGTTCCTTATGTGAAAATTCCTGATGTTGGTGAACGTTTAATTCCCAACTCGGATCGCAGAGCAACTTTGATTACAGCGGCTCATGAAGGTGTGGCGTCTGCGCATGCGGGCGTCTCGGCCACTGTAACTCAGCTACAACAGAGGTTCTGGTGGCGGGGACTGTACAAACAGACGCGCGATTATGTCCTTCAATGTGACATTTGCCAGCAGATTAAGCCTTCGACTGCTGCGCGAGCGCCTCAGACACAGTTGTACATTTCTAATAAACCACTAGGTTGCGTTTATTTAGATCACTGCGGTCCTTTTTCTTCTGATACTGCGTATAAGTACATCTTAGTAGCAGTTGATTCATGCACACGCTTTGTGTGGGTCTGGCCCCATCGCAGCGCTGATTCACGGACTGTCATTAAAGATTTGCGTGTCTTTGTAGGGATTTTTGCCTGTGGTACCCTCCATTCGGATCAGGGTCCGGCTTTCGCCTCTAAGGCGTATAAGGATGCTATGGTTTCGTCGGGGGTCCAAGTCAAGTTTTCGTCTCCGTACAGACCTGAGGGTAACAGTGTAGTGGAACGAATGAACCGTGACTTAAAGCAATCTTTGACAGCTCGAGTTATAGGCACTGGCAGAAACTGGTTGGCCCATCTCAATGGCGTGCAGCGTGCGCTTAATAATCTCCCTAGAAGGTCTCTGGGTGGGTGGACCACATACGAAATGCTCTTTGGTATCAAGATATATGTCCCTGACCTCAACGGTCTAGACTGCAAGGCCCAGGCCGCGGCCTTTGACGTAGATGAACATTGCAATGTTTTACAGGATCTACAAAAGACCAGAGACAGTCTCGCAAAGGAACATTTGCCCTCCACATCGGATGATGCGTTGCAGATCCCGGTAGTGGGCTGGCTACCCCAAGTTGGAGAACTGGTTCGAGAGAAGATCGATAACAAGAAAGAGTTTGGTCCCTCATATCGTGCACCGGTTCGAGTTCTTGGAGTGAAGGGCACATGAACAGTCATATTACCACCACTTCCAGGTCGTAAGGAGAACAGATTTATCTCAATTGACAATGTCAAGACACACAGGGTGGCCGATTCTTCATAGCATGACACCGGCTGTATCCTGTCCTTCCATGGTGAGGCATTCTGTGTTGGCCATAACTTCTGGTGCTGAACCGGAGGTGTCCCTCGAGATGCCTGCTATTTCCAGTCCTTTATTGAATACTATTCCTGTTAATAACACTGATGAGCTGAACTACACCTATCCAACTGATTTATCAATGCCGGATTTGCAGACTCGTTTGGCCGGCCAGTCCAGATTTTCTTTTGACTCTGTTTCAGAAATTTCAAAGAAACCCTCAACTATTGCAAAATATGCCACGTTATTTAAAAAACATTTTTTAATTCCCCCTTGGACATACATTTGGATGATTTTATTTTCATTTTATCTTTTTATGTCAATTGGTTTTTTGTTTTATTTTTTCCGTCTGATCGATGGCCACTATGTCAAAGAAAGAACAGGAATTTGGTACCTTAATGGAACATTGGCCCCTCTTTCCTCTTCACATTCAGCACACAGACTGAAACGAGACTTGAATACAGTCAACATTACTGCTTGGCCTGTTCTTGATGGGATTGTGTGGGTTGCGGTTAGGTTTCAAATACATGGCCCCACTGAAGTGATTAATGTTCCGAATGTGCTTAGAGTAAACATGGGGGATGTGGTTAAACAAAATATACGTTCTGATGATTGGGATATTCAGGCCGTAGAAGCATTATTCTCTGATTTGAAATACTATGCTGCCTTTGATGCGGAGGGTTTATACTTAGATTCTGTTAATTATGGTGATTTGTTTTGCTTCCAACATTATGGTAATCATTTTCTGCATAAGACAAATTCCAGGAGGGTTGCTGTAAATTACACACAGTGGGAACATTGCCCAGCTCCGTTGGGAGGCAGCTCCAGTACATTTCTGAAAAAGTACACTTATTTCACAGACTTTAATCAATCGAATCCTGAGTCATTTTATTTCAAAATGACACAAAAGTCCATGTTCAAAGTTAGACTTACCGATACAAAATTGCTGTATTCGAAGTCCTTTCTAGACAAGTTAGCTGTAGATGGCTACGAGTTATGGAAAGGAACAATTGACCTTAAATCGGTTTGGGGTACCAAAGATTGGCAGGTACAAGGCACTGAGGCTTTGCACCGTGCATGTCTCATCCCGAATCACATGTTGTTTCTAAATTCTACTATTTCCCAAACAACATGCTTTGGATTGACTACTTCTAAAAAATTAAATACACCAATTATCCCAGAATTAGAAGAATATTCAGGTTGGGGTAATTTTACTGACTTGTCCATTCGTGAGTTACAAACTCTATTGCATAATTTGTCCTTTAATGTATTCAGTTTGGATCCAAAGGGTTGGCTGATGTGGCATAGAAGTGCTGATTCTTGCCAACGTCGTTTTCTGGGTTTGGCTGAAGGGTTCACACAAGTCAGGCCTGATCCCCGATTTGAAACTGATTATACTGTCACAACTTACTCTGTGGAGAAACTGTGTCCGAATTGGTTACAACATTCCACGTTAGCTGCAGTTAAACTACATCTGTCTCAGTTAAATGATAATGTGGATTTAAATGATTTTATAAAAGGCCCAGCTAATGGTAGATCTAAACGGTGGATTTATGCAGTTTACAATGAAATTTGGAAATGTTCACAAATTGAAGCTGCTAAACGCCTAAGGGCGATTGACCAGGCAAATTTGGAAAAAGTGCTTGCAGTTGTCGATAACAGTATTAACATGCTTTCTTCCCGAATTTACACGTTGAATAATATTGTTTCTTCTGTAGTTGACATTGTGAATGATGAGGTGTCTGTATTATACCATGGTCAAAATCAATTGCGTTCTGTAATGCAATTTGCATGGACGCTACAGACTCTTAAGGCGTGCCGCGTGCCCTGGAGTTACATGAACGTGTCCTCCCTATTTGTCCCATTTAATTTGACTGACAAGCAGCGCATGCTTTCCATGCGAGATGCATCGTTTTCTATGTTACATATTGAAAAGTTAGACTCTTTACCCTTTTCTGTAGCTGAAACCGCTGCTGCAACATGGCTTATCCATGGAGTTATTACGTTACCATTTGCTTTGTATACATTTACTAATTGTATGCGGTGCATTGCAATAGGGCGTTATGAACGACTAGGCAGTGCTTTCCTCCATGAGGCATGGTCTTTACCATACACGTACAGATGTCTGAAAGATGGAAAGGAAGTAAATCTAAATGGTGAAGAATGCACACAATCGCCTGACCGTTCACTGATTTGCAGACACATCCAGTTGCATGGTTCTTGTAATCAGGATCGGCCTAATTTAGCCTGTGTTTTGAAAAGCACTCCAGTTCCAGCAATAGTTCCCACATTTACATTATGGACAAATGGTAGTTATTTGCTTTTGAATAACGAAGAATGTTGTGGGTTAATGGTCGGTATCGCTTATGTGGTTACTGTATCAGAACGTGTGGTGTGTTGCAAAAATGTGCTATATCCTCCCACACATGGGAATTCAGATGTTTCCATCTGGCCGCGCATCCCAACCTTGAAAGCGGAGTTCAATTGTATGAGTAGAATAAGAGCTCTTTTGTCTCAAAAAAGAAGTGGCCCTGAGCTCGGCCGTTGAAACTTATGTCCTTCACATATCTAAAACACGCACAGAGGTGCAGGCACTTTTAAATACTGACTTGCCGTTTCATTTCTGCGAATTAGTTCATCAAATCTTTAATGCCTCCTCCACGTCTGGCTTAGCTCATTTTTTAAAATTGGTTAGCAGTGGTCTCGTGACTACGTTTGAAAAGATTTTTGGTGTCATCCCGCTTTCTTCCATTCTATATTTTCGAGTTTGTTTGGCGGATTCCCTGTTTTGCTGGCTTTAGCTGCAGGCATTTTGATATTATTCTGCTTCCTAAAACATGGATGCCCATCCTGCGCAAGAAGCCGCTCAGCCCCTTCTGACACTGTTTCGCAACCGGATGCTTGATTACTATGGTACCTTGCCACTTGCGACTTTAAGCACAGCATTTGGATTATCCTTTCGATTTTCCTTCTTCACATGTGTCCAGCCTGTGTTTCATTGCCTGAGCTGGGATTTCGACTGGGCCATTGATCTGTGTCTCTGCTTGCCGATATCTCCTGACGTCGATTTGAATCGCCTGATGGGACCCGTAGTTGCTCACGAGTTGATTTGTTCTGGCGAAAGGATTATGGCCTTGGCAGCAATGCATGGACTAATGGGTCAGTGGGACATTCCCGCAGCGGCGCATGAGTTTCTGGCACATAGCGTTCTTGAGAACCCACCGAGTTGTCCTCTGATGTTGCTAGAGGGCCCGGTGCTGGAGGAGCACGTATGTTCTTTCCCATTGCTTAATTGGATGGCTGAACTGTTTTCGGATGATGACAGTGATTTCATATTGGAAGCTGTTGCTACCTATTTTGCATATTCTATCCACTCATGAGATGCTTTGGAGACTTTCATTATTTTGGCACGTGACTTTTTAGTAATTCTGAATGGTGCCTTTTTCTTACGAACATTCAAGTATTATGTGATCTAGGCCTATGATTTTATATTTGGCCTCAAGTTCAAGACTTTGGATTACATTTTTGTTTGGCCACTATAGGCATTTGTACATATTTTTATATAACTTTTATATACACGTTTGGCTTGGCTCAATATTGTTGAACTCTGCTTTCATGTTATGCCTCTAATCTAATATTCAGAAAAGAGGGTGGTGATGAACAGAGTGTCTGAATTAGGCAGACCACTCTTACCCAGTCCAAAGATCAGGGCTTGATCCATCACCGTTATTTATCTCACTGCACCATCCCAGTTCAGAACCTGGCTATATGCAAATCAGTCTGTCCCTGGCCCAGTGCATCATGGGAACAGGGCAGACTAAACTACCAAGCCAATTCTTCACCAGAAAGGAGACAAGCTACCGGGAACCGGTTTCTGGCATTTCAGCCGTCGTCGGCCCGGCTTGCTTAAATCCTGATGGTGCAGTGAGAAAGGGACTCATGTCTGAGTATACCCTGCCACACCTATAGTGGCCAAAAACGATTCAATAATGGGGGTGGTGATGAACAGAGTGTCTGAATTAAGCAGACTACTCTTACCCAGTCCAAAGATCAGGGCTTGATCCATCACCGTTATTTATCTCACTGCACCATCCCAGTTCAGAACCTGGCTATATGCAAATCAGTCTGTCCCTGGCCCAGTGCATCATGGGAACAGGGCAGACTAAACTAGCAAGCCAATTCTTCACCAAAAAGGAGACAAGCTACCGGGGACCGGTTTCTGGCATTTCAGCCGTCGTCGGCCCGGCTTGCTTGAATCCTGATGGTGCAGTGAGAAGGGACTCATGTCTGAGTATACCCTGCCACACCTATAGTGGCCAAAAACGATTCAGAAATGGGGGTGGTGATGAACAGAGTGTCTGAATTAAGCAGACCACTCTTACCCAGTCCAAAGATCAGGGCTTGATCCATCACCGTTATTTATCTCACTGCACCATCCCAGTTCAGAACCTGGCTATATGCAAATCAGTCTGTCCCTGGCCCAGTGCATCATGGGAACAGGGCAGACTAAACTACCAAGCCAATTCTTCACCAGAAAGGAGACAAGCTACCGGGGACCAGTTTCTGGCATTTCAGCCGTCGTCGGCCTGGCTTGCTTGAATCCTGATGGTGCAGTGAGAAAGGGACTCATGTCTGAGTATACCCTGCCACACCTATAGTGGCCAAATACGATTCAGAAATGGGGGTGGTGATGAACAGAGTGTCTGAATTAAGCAGACCACTCTTACCCAGTCCAAAGATCAGGGCTTGATTCATCACCATTATTTATCTCACTGCACCATCCCAGTTCAGAACCTGGCTATAGGCAAATCAGTCTGTCCCTGGCCCAGTGCATCATGGGAACAGGGCAGACTAAACTACCAAGCCAATTCTTCACCAAAAAGGAGACAAGCTACCGGGGACCGGTTTCTGGCATTTCAGCCGTCGTCGGCCCGGCTTGCTTGAATCCTGATGGTGCAGTGAGAAAGGGACTCATGTCTGAGTGTACCCTGCCACACCTATAGTGGCCAAAAACGATTCAATAATGGGGGTGGTGATGAACAGAGTGTCTGAATTAAGCAGACCACTCTTACCCAGTCCAAAGATCAGGGCTTGATCCATCACCGTTATTTATCTCACTGCACCATCCCAGTTCAGAACCTGGCTATATGCAAATCAGTCTGTCCATGGCCCAGTGCATCATGGGAACAGGGCAGACTAAACTACCAAGCCAATTCTTCACCAGAAAGGAGACAAGCTACCGGGGACCGGTTTCTGGCATTTCAGCCATCGTCGGCCCGGCTTGCTTGAATCCTGATGTTGCAGTGAGAAAGGGACTCATGTCTGAGTATACCCTGCCACACCTATAGTGGCCAAAAACGATTCAGAAATGGGGGTGGTGATGAGCAGTATAAGAATTGGATTGGTAGTTTGGTCTGCCCTGTTCCCATGATGCGCTGGGCCAGGGACAGACTAATTTGCATATAGCCGGGTTCTGAGCTGGGATGGTGCAGTGAGCTAAAAAACGGTGATGGATCAAGCCCTGATCTATGGACTGGGTAAGAGTGGTCTGCTTAATTCAGACACTCTGTTCATCACCACCCCCTTTTCTGAATCGTCTAATCTAATATTGGCTTATTTTTTGTTTGACCGTCCTCGGATCATTGGGGGGATGTCATATAGATGCTGCTTTTCTATATACTGTGTTAAGTTAGCATGAGTTTATTAAGTGTTTAAACGACATATTTTTCCTTTGGCTTCAGTTTGCACACGACACATAATTGTTATTGTAGCTTTCAACCTAGACGAAAGATGTGATTTATTGAGAATAATATGTTATTGCTCTGATATCAGTCGTGCTTGGTACACTGTCTGAACAGTGAGTGCTGAACCCTCTAAGAATAACCTAACACAAGGTTGCTGGGAGCTCTGATCCTCACACCACTAGACATAACACAAATACAGTTGCTGCCAACATTGGGCTCTAAGCGGGTTTAAGATAGAGTTACTGAGAATGCAAAAACACACTTGATGGTGCTTCGCATGCAGAGAGCTGGTAGCTGATGATGTGATCCTCTCCTCCTGACATTTAGAGGTATGGGCTCACCCTGCTAAAACCCAAATGAGACCTTCTTAGATATAATATAGTATGCTAAATAGGGAGCGCGAAATATAGGTGATAAAAATTTCTATTGATTTTTGCATTATAATATGCTATCACCGTTTGCTTATTATGAATTAGTGACTATGCTGATAACTCTGATTTTTATAATATGTATTCTGGTATTATATAAGATACTGCGTTTGAGAACCTTGCATTGAATAATAAATATTTCAAAATTGCACGTGTCTTCTTTTACTCCCCGTTCTGGTTTGAAATGATTATAGAGCGAAAGAGTGTTCATATGTTCCACGATACCTGAGGTAATCTAAGTTCATGTTCTGGTTTGTCTAAGTCATTGGTAGTTGTTATGACCAATGAGACACTGTAGCTATCTCAGTAAGGGGTTTTTGGATACTGAGGTGAGTTTTGGGTCACCCTAATTCACTGAGGTTCCTGATCTCTATGCACAGTTCTGTAAGAGAACGGAATCCCTGCTACAGCACATTTTCTGATGATTGGGACTTCGAGACTGTTAATAACATGATGGCAGACTTAGAAATGTCAGCAAGATTTACAAAACATGAATACTTAGAAGGTTCATTAGATTATGAACAAATGTATTGTTTTAATGATTATGGTCATCATTATTTGCACAAATTTGCAAAGCCTAGAAATATTTTTACTTATAATCAATGGGAACATTGTCCAACGCCACCAAAGGGTAGCTCAAAAACATTTTTTGAAAAATATCCATACTTCTCAGGTTTTAATGTCACAAATCCAGAAACATTTTACTTTAAAAATGTTAATAAGACAGGAATGAAAAGTATGTTGACTAATACTAAGCAAATTTATTCTGCGGCCTTTTATGCTCAATTGTCCATATTAGGTTTTGACTTTGGAAAGACAACATTGAGACAAAAACTGTCTGGGGCACAAAAGAGTGGCAGGTGCAAGGTTTAGAAGCCTTATTGGGAGCCTGCATCATCCCAGAACAAATAATGTTCTTAAATGAAACTGTTCAACAGACATCTGGTCTTGGCCTTGCTAAGATAAAAGACTTAAACAAACCGTCCATACCTAAACCCACACCTGATAGTAATGGAACTACAGATGAGGAGGTAAACATGAAATATATTTTACAACAGAACAGAACTAATCCTGATTGGAAAAAAATGGTTAATTTGGCCCACAGACACGAATAACTGTCAAGATAGATTCCTGAACAAGACACAAGGGTTTACAGTAACTAGGCCAGATCCAAGATATGTCCAGAGACAACATCCAGGATAATAACAACTTACAGTGTAGGAAAACTGTGCCTTGAGTGGCTACAAAATTCTGCACTCTCAGATATAAAACAACGCTTAACTTTACTTAAAGATGGCGTTGATTTGAGAGACTTCTTACTAGGACCTCCTAAACCACGTTATAAACGTTTCATATATGCCGGTATTTATGCTGCTTATAATGAAGCATGGAAAGTCACGCAAATGGAAACTGCAGAATGAATACGAGAAATTGATTGTATTAATTTAGAGAAAGCTCTCTCTGTAGTTGACAATGGGTTAACAACTCAGTCATCCAGAATTTATTCTTTGACCAGCATTGTATCCTCTGCCATAGACAAAGTGGAACAGGACTTGCTCATGTTACAACATGGACAGTCTCAGTTGCGTTCTATAATGCTGCTAGGCTGGACGTTACAAAACCTTCGTTCAGGCTATGTGCCTTGGCGCCTACTCAACACCACGTCACTGTTTACTGGATTTAACCTTACGGATAAACAAATCTCTTTGGCACAGAGAGGAGCAGACTATACAGTGCTGAGCATAGAAAAACTGGAAAGATTACCATTAACCATTTCTGAGAAACCAGCAGTGGATTGGATAATACATGGCACCATCACAATGCCAGTGATGATTTTCCAGTTTCAGTATTGCTTAAAACACATACCAGAATGCCTGTATGAAAGGTCGGGTAAAGAATACATAAAGTCGACCTGGGATTTACCATACACACACAAATGTTGGAGTAGGGAAAAGGAGGTATTTCTTAGTGGTAAAAATTGCAAAAGCACACTGAGCGGTACACTTTTATGTCAGGGTATTAATTTATATGGAGCCTGCGATGGTTCTTCGACCAACTTATCCTGCCACCTGCAGGGTTCCCCGGCAGCAGTGATAGATCCAATTTTTGGGCAGCCTTCCAATGGAAGCTACATAATGTTGAATGATCACAGTTGTTGTGGAATGATGCCATGAATAGCCTATTTCGTTAGTGTGTCAGCCAGGGTCACTTGATATATGCAAGTATTGTTTCCTAAAACTAAGACAGACAGGGAGTCACCGCTATGGCCTTCACTAAACATCTCTTCTATACGAACTGATACTTTAAGCAGAATGAAAGCCATTCTTTTACAAAAAACTGTGCCACTGACCTCGTCCAGAGAGACGTATGAACTACAAGTTGCAAGGTCCTCTGCAGAGATACATGCCTTATTATCAACAAACTGCCTCATACATTTCGCAGAAATGTTAGGTCGTATCTTAAACATGTCTGATACCAGTGGTATTGTACATGTATTTAAGACGATTTTTTGGGACTGTTAGCACCCTTTGAAACAGTCCTAGGCATTTTTCCAAACTTCATGCACTCTGTGTTCAGCAGCCTGCCTCTCATTTTGGGACTCGTAGCAGGGGTACTATTTTTGTTCCTTCTGCTCTGATATGGCAAGTCCAGTCACCAGCAATACCTATATTACCATGGAGAACACTCTTCTGGCAATGCAGTATCGTGAGCGCATAACAGAGATTCTTGGCTTGGCTCGTTTGAGAAATCTGAATACCACGTGGTTCCCATCGTTCAGACCAATCTGGCAAGATTTCATCTTACCTGTTCTACGATGCCTGCTTTGTGGAGAGGAATGCGTGTTGGATATTTGTCTGACACTTACATCAGCACTGCCAACGGGTGTTGACGCTTTGCCTGGTTCGGTGATGTCTCATGCATTGTGTTGTCCCCAGCGGCTACCAATCCTGATGACAGCATTCATTGAAGTCTCACTGGCAATTCCAGCTGAGGGTGAGATATGTGGACCAACAGACACACAGGTACCATCTACTGCGAACACTGCTAATGCGACTGACGCTGACGGCGATGCTTCTCATCTGTGTACGATTGATCTACTTAATGAAGTGGTTCAACTTTCACCTACTGTGCTAGAAGATTTCTTTGCCAGCTTAGAAGATTTAGGGCTAGATGTAGGTAAATCATTTTTACCGATTCTAAAATACCGAATTTTACCGATTCAGTATTTTAGAATCAGTAAATCTGATGTAGGTAATTATTCGCTATTTTTTACCAAATCGGTAAGAGGCCCATAGGAATGAATGTCAATTACCGAATCGGTAATTACCGATTCGGTAAATACCGAATAATTCAAGGGTGGCAGGGTGTCACTTTGACACCCTGTTGCACCCCTGATTAGTGCTTGTGTGCATGTATGTGTGCCACATGGCATAGGTATACATGCACAGATTTGCAAATACACAAGCATTAGTTATTTACCACCAACTAATAGTTGGTGGTAAATAACGAATCCTTAAAGTCCTGTGGCACTGTTGTCAGTGCCACCTACATATCCAAATACAGATTCTGTAATTTTACCGATTCAGTAATTTTACTGAATCGGTAAAATCTGTATTTTGAGATGCCCTACATCTCAGCATCCAAATACCGGTCGGTAACGGCCAAAAATCGATATTTTCGGCCGTTACCGACCGGTATTTGGATACCTACATCTGGCCCTTAATGTTTTCTCCTGCCACCGAGAATAACTTTTGAAATTAGCACACAGCGTTCTATCAACTTTGTATTCTACCTTCGTTTTTCAAAACAAAAACTTCTAACTTTGGAACTATATTTTATTATGATTTGATTTGACTTTTTTCCAAAACTGAACTTTGGCACAAGGTAATCTGCTTAAAGTAGAACTATTCTTAGAGAACAAGAATTCTTTGAATACTTCCAAAAAACAATATTGACTTTATCACGCAAACTAAACCAGTTGCATATTCTGCTATGGGATAGTCTCGACCTTTTTCTTCTGTATTCAAGAGCCATTTCATAAATGTAAGTTTCATGATCTATTCAGTTAGCATTGACAATATTATACTATATGCTTAAAATGAAATCATTGCTCTCAAATGCGTACAGTACAAATGCTCATTTTCGTGTGCAACCATTTCAAATGCATTTTTATGTATTTTGGGGTGGGATTGTAAACACATGCTTTAGCGACCTTTGACCCTGTCCTCAGGTAGGTCGCCCTCCAGCCGCCACACGGTCCTCCTGTGACGCTGCCCCCGCTGTTGCCTTGCCCCTGCCGCTGCCTGGTGCTGCGTGAGTCTCCTCTGGTCTTGCCCCTTGTTTTTCACTGTTGCCTTGGAGTTTGTTTTTGTATTTTGTAATCCCCATTTCACTTCTGCTGTGCCCTTTGTTCCCCCTTTTTTTGCCTTTTGTGCCCCCTTTCCCCCGTATTTCCTTCTGTGTCCTCTCCCCGCTTTTCCCCGGTTTCCCTCTGTGCCACCTTTCCCGCCGCTGCGTCCCTGCGGCCCGCCCCGCTGTTCCCATTCGCCGCCCCACTCCCGCCTCCCAGCTGCTCCTCCCTCCCACAGCCCCTCATATGGAAGCCGCACAGCAGCCGCGCTGAAGCGCTGGAGGCGCCCTGACCGCGCCCAGCACCAGAACCCCTGGCCCCCGCAGGAGCCAGGGCACACAACTGAGATACGACACCGCCACCCTCAACGCACTCAACTCCGGACGCCCACCAGACTGCTACTGAGCCACCCCGAAACGAACCCACGGACCCTTCGCCTGCCAAACCTGCAAATTCACATGCCTCCGAACCTGAACCCCGCCCACCGAACAAAGCAACAACAACAACAACAACCTCAAGTGCATCCTTCTCAACGCCCACTCTGTCCACAAACATGCCATCGAACTCTGGGACTTCCTCAATACCACAGCACCCAACGACACCTTCCTCACGGAAACCTTGATGAATGCCTCCTCAGCCCCCGACATCGCCATAGCCATCCCGGACGGCTACAAAATCACCCGGAAGGACCGCGTCAACCAAAACGGAGGAGGAATCGCCATCATCTGCAGGAACACCATCAGTGTCCCAACCAACGCCGAAGACGCAATCTCCGCCACCGAACATCTACACTTCCAGATCCCCACCAACCCCAAGACCACCCTCAGAGGAACCCTCATCTACAGACCCCCCGGCCCGCGCACACAATTCAGCGAAACCTTCGCCGACTTCATCAGCCCGCACGCCCTGGCATCACCCGAATACATCCTCCTAGGGGACCTGAACTTCCACCTGGAGAACAACAAAGCAACACCACCACCCTGCTAAACAAGCTCACCTCAGACTCAAGCAACTGGTGAACACCACCACCCACTATGCCGGCCACACGCTCTACCCCATTTTCTCCGCAAGCAACCACGTCTCCTCCAGCCACACCACCGGACTACACTGGACAGACCACAGCTGCATCCACTTCACTTTCAAGAAGACCACTTCCCACCACCACACGCAACTGATCCCCTGCAGATGCTGGAGCAAAAGTCACCACAGACCAGCTAACCACATCGCTGAGCCTGAACCCACCAGTCGACATCCCTGACACCAACAACGCAGCCCAGAACCTCGCACAATTGACCACCAACTGCGCCGACAACCTCGCTCCTCTCAAGAACCCCCCAGACAAGACCACCAACAGGAAAACCATGTGGTTTACCGACACCCTCAAAGCCTCAAAGAAATCCTGCGAACCTTTGAAAAAACCTGGCGTCACGAACGAACAACAGAAAACATGACAGCCCTCAAGAACGCCACTCGAGAACACCACCAGCTGATCCGCACCAGCAAAAGGACATCGTTCAAAGACCGGCTGGACAACAACACCCACAACAACAAGGAACTCTTCAACATTGTAAAAGAACTCTCCAACCCCAGAGCCAGCAACAATGACATTGCACCGTCGCAAGACCTCTGCAACTCCCTCGCCACGTTCTTCTACCGCAAGATCGCAGACATACACAACAGCTTCAGCACCCAAACCCCGCCTCCAGCCACCGAACCAACAATCACACCCACCACCTTCAACACCTGGAGCCCCGTCAGCACTGAAGACACCACCCACGTCATGAACACCATCCACTCCGGCTCTCCCTCTGACCCATGCCCTCACCACATCTTCAACAAAGCCGATGCCATCATCGCATCCCACTTCCGGAACATCATAAACAACTCCTTCACGTCAGCCACCTTCCCAGAAAGCTGGAAGCACGCAGAGATCAACGCCCTACTGAAGAAACCCTCAGCCGACCAGAAAGACCTCAAGAACGTTCGCCCCATCTCTCTCCTTCCCTTCCCGGCTAAAGTCATTGAGAAGACCGTCAACAAACAACTGACTGCATTCCTCAAAGCAAACAACTCGCTTGACCCATCCCAGTCTAGATTCCGAGCCAACCACAGCACCGAGACCGCCCTCATCGCAGCCACCGACGACATCAGGACACTGATGGACAACGGGGATACAACCGCTCTCATCCTCCTAGACCTCTTGGCCGCCTTCGATACCGTCTGCCACCGCACCCTAATAACCCGCCTCCACAACACTGGGATCCAAGGAAATCCCTGGACTGGATCACCTCGTTCCTCTCCGACAGAACCCAGCGAGTCCTCCTCCCTCCCTTCCGCTCCACGGCCACCAAGATCATCTGCGACATACCCCAAGGCTCCTCGCTCAGCCCAACCCTCTTCAATATCTACATGAGCCCCCTCGCCACCATCGCTCGCAATCACAATCTAAACATCATCTCCTACGCCGACTACACCCAGCTGATACTCTCCCTCACCAAAGACCCAGCCACCACCAAAACCAACCTCCAGGAAGGAATGAAAGACGTTGCGGAATGGATGAAGCTCAGCCATCTGAAACTCAACTCAGACAAGACGGAGGTCCTCATCCTCAGACAATTCCCATCTGCCTGGGACGGCTCCTGGTGTCCCACGGCGCTGGGAACCACACCGGCACCCACAGACCACACTCGCAACCTGGGATTCATCCTGGACTCCTCCCTCACGATGGCCAAACAAGTCAAAGCCATCTCATCGTCATACTTCAACACCCTGCACATGCTCCAAAAGATCTTCCAGTGGATCCCCACCGAAACCAGAAAGACAGTCACCCAGGTCCTCGTCACCAGCCGACTGGACTACGGGAACGCCCTGTACGCAGGAACACAGCCAAACTTCAGAAACAACTTCAGCACATACAGAACGCCTCCGCATGACTCATCCTCGACATCCTTCGCCGCAGCCACATAACACCCCACCTGAGAAACCTGCACTGGCTCCCCATCAGCAAGACGATCACGTTCAGGCTCCTCACCCACGTACACAAAGCGCTCCACGACATGGGCCCCAAATATCTCAACAACCACCTCTCATTCTACACTCCCTCCCACCAGCTACGCTCCGCCAGCCTCGCCCTCACCATCGTCCCATAGATCCGCAGAACCACAACCGGAGGAAGATCGTTCTCCTACCTGACAGCCAAGACATGGAACTCCCTCCCCGCACACCTACGACTGACCCAGGACCACCTCACCTTCAGGAAGCACCTCAAGACCTGGCTATTCGAGCAGTAACAGAACCCCCCCTTCTTCAGCACCTTGATACCCTCACGGGTGAGTAGCGCGCTCTATAAATATATTGATTGATTGATTGATATGTTTTAGTGCTTAAATTTAGTAATGTCGAACATAATAAAGTGGAGTGGGTGTTGTATAGCATTTTAGGACCCTAGTGTAATTTTCCCGATTCATGCCCTTATATAGGTGTAAATCACCTTGTCCTTATATAGGCTTAGAAATCAGAACCATATTTAGACATAACCAATCCAGTCCAAAGACGGCATGGCTACTTCTACTAGTTCCGAAAAGCCACAACGATTTCTTGGAAAACTCGGCTTCAGCAGTTCGGGAATTCCTCTTGCTTGAATATTGATTAGTCCAAGAACTCATGGAGTTTTCAAAGAACTACGACTCTTTGATGACATTATTATGTCCAACTGTACGTCAAACTCGGCACCTTCAAGGTATAAATAGGCTTACACTTGCCCAAGCAAACACACGGTGGTATGGAGCAGTTCGACTATCTACTTGCTCGACGCATCTCGCTACAGCAAGTGCCGAAGGAAGCCGACCCTCCAGCAGACGCACTGAGAGAGACGCTGTCTTTTCTCCTGCAGAAAAATCCAGCTCCAGTGTTTCCAAGCTCCCCTTGCGGGGTGTAGGGAAATCAAGTCCTGAGACAGAGCGATACCAGACCTCCCTCATTCTAAACCAAGGTACGGAGCTGATTAGACCCTAAGAGAAATCTTGGATAGATTCTTGGCAAAACAATACTAAACTTATGCTGCACCTCACTTACTTCTTCCCTCGTACTAGACTTAGGTTAGGTACATCGGGGTAGGCGTATTTTAGAAGCACCAGTTGAGTACCTTTAATTTTTATTTATTTATGTATGTATTTTATGGCTTAGATTCCATACCATGCTTTTACAGTATTATTTTATAATACTCTTCTTACTGTACGCATTATACTTTACAGACAGTATTACGATTGTAGCAGTTCATTTCTTCTGCATGAAAAAGAAGACTGTTCAATAAATACTTTTTATTGAAAACGCCCGTCTTTCTATTTTCTCTGCACCTCTGATGAAACGAAGCATGCACGAATGACTGAGTAAAATATCTATCTATTGTTTCCACAACTCTGAAGATACGTTTCATCTTGGGGAAACAAAGTTGTCATGCTTCATGCGGTTGTCAGAAACTAATCCCTTCTTGTGAATTCAAGACAGTTTCTAGTGACCTCTGAGCTAGCTGGCACTCACAATTAAGTTTAATATATTCGATAGAGACCTAGTAGACAAAAGTCCTAAGTCACATCTATAGGATATATTGTTCCAATGCGCAGAGCCTATTGGGAATATAGGAACTACACTACAAGAGGTTCGGCCTGCTCTGCAGGAGGTTTTGGTTTTCCCTCTGCAATGTGAAAGAGAGATGCAGTTTAACATTGTGTTCACATGTATGTTGACACATTGTACATGTTTACATAGTTACATACAGACTGCATGACAGTGTACATTGTGACTGTTTGGGAGGAGCTGCCTATTTGATGAGGGACAGTGGGCATTTTGACAACATCACAGATGTGTGTTTGTACTTGTATATTGTCAACTCACATTTCCCTGCAATGCCAAATGTGATTGGCCAGTTTCTACACACAAGCAGCACCAGTTGTGTCCTCTGTTCTGTTGTTGACGTGTTGCGGTTTGTACCACATTGTTATCAATGTTGATGTGCTCTGAATGTTATGTGTGTGTGCTGCATTTTGGGAGAGTCACCCCTGCAGCTCTGATTTTGCTGCCCCTTAACCCTTTCATGTGGTGTGTCTTTGACTTCTGTACTTATACAGTGGTGAGATGTTGCTTATTTGGGTACATTGGTCTCAGTGGGAGTTGGGGCTCTGGGGCATGGTTTGTCCGCAGATGTGGCATACTTAATTGTGCATGTGTGCCATTGTGCCCATCTCCCCCCGTTCCCACAGTCCCTGATCGTTACTCACCCTGGTGCTGTTGTGTCAGGTCATGTTGGGCAGTGTTTAGTCCCCCAACTCCTGCCACAGTCTCCCCAATGATGACTGTGGACACCGTTTCCTCCATCTCGTCCAGCTCCTCCTGTGGCACTGGACTCCCACCGATATGAAACATTGCGATAACCATTTTAGGTATAATTATCTCTCGTTCTTGAAAATATACACACAAGGTGGTAGGAAAATCCTGATGCTGACACATATCTCTTTACTGTAATCATCTAGTGTTGAGATATAAGTCAATGTGTTCTGGTACAGTCTTAAACTCTAACACTTAATTAAACCAGGTTCATGGATGCAAGGGGAAATATAAAACTCTTACAGTGACTAGTAAAAACTGGCCAAAGATTAATAAAAATATTTTTTCTGGAACTCTGGTAATGTCATGAAAAACACAGGAGGACTGGATGGAAAAACTGCCCCTAGACTGGCGCCTCCTGGAAACATATTATTAGAGACTCTATAACAGCCAACAGACTCCTATGCTCCCAGCGCCCAGCCCTCTAGAGCTATTCAAGGTACTGAAATTCTATGGGGTAACATTTTTCTATATTAACCAAGGACTTTTCAGAATGAATCAGGGCCCTGCTTTGCCTTCGGCAAAGAAGACATCCCAACCATAAAGTGGTTTCTTTCACTATCTAACAATTATGGAATGCTTAGTGCTTGAGAGTTCGAATGTTCACCGTTCTTTCCATTTTTTATAATTACTGGGTTAGATGAGATAAGTAGCAAATTATTCTATTTCAATTCATGAATTTGACTAAATGTTGCTTATTGTGTGTTTGATAATCAGTCGTGGTCTATTGAATCTGGTCTGAAGAATTTCATCACCTCCCCTGACCTAGGCCTTGGCTGCTCGCCCAAGATGCATTTGGAGCAGCTCAATTTAGGCTCCACCTTTATTTGTCGCAATTATAGATTCATAACTGACATTATATTTGCTGTGTGTCTTAACTGTATTAACATATGTGAATCATTTAAATGTATTAATGAAATGTAATCCTTTATTAGAGGTTTATATATGTGTAAACTAATCTTCAGTTGAAACATATAAACGTACTCTTTATTCACGTTTTATACTTATCCCTGACATTATATGTGTGGATGTATAATGTTGTATTTGAGTTCATATTAAATGTTCAGCTAACTTAGCCTGACTATAGGTCTCAATTGAAATGTATTTATTCTTGCCAGTATATTCTTTTCTTTCTTTGCAGGTGTACTATCATGATTCTCATTAGTTAGAGAAAGGCTTATTGTTTGTACTAGATTCCTGATAGTGTGGCCTGGACGGAAGAACTTGGCAGTGAACATTTAAAATTTATGGTTCATCATGTACCAGGACAGAGAGATGTTAAAGGTTGAGAATTGCCTTCCAAGTTTTGATGTAATGGGAACCTGAAGTGATGTTGCAGATACTCTCTCGAGTATTAATTGGCTCCTGGTGGTGTGAAAGGAGATAAGGAAGTTTCTGAATCTCCTGTTACTTTTAATTGGTGGTCTCACAGTAAGAGAAAGGAGATTCCCTTTAGACTTAGTGGGGTTCAGACCTTTGTGTTTTGCTTATTCTCAAAAGCAGCCAGCATAGGTAAGAGCAGTGGGGCGCAGCGCAACGGGGTAAAGTCAACAGACAACGGAATATGTATTATTTTTTTATTTAATTATACCTATTCCATCATCTTTTGACTCCCACCCGGCCCCACCCACGTCCCGCCTCACCGCACTCACCTGTGCCTGCCACCTCTGCTTATTCTTGCATGTGTGAAGTTTTAGGCTAAACACTTATCTCCATTTCTAAGAATTTTACAGAAGTCTATATTATGCTAACATCTTCTATGCCCCTGAAATAGAGACCCTCGGTAGAATTCCCTGTAACAAAATCTATGTTTATAACAGAGAAGGGAAGTTTCTTCATGGAACACCTGTTTGCTTTGATCTGTTTCTTTACTGTCATAGCGATCACTCTTCTGTATCCAATCTTATAGCCACTCAATCTACTGAGATATTCAGCTTACCTCCTGTACTGCTGCACCTCTCGAATTTATTTTTGGTTTGCTTATATACTGGATTGAGTAGTAGTCTAAAATACATTCATGTAACCATATTTGGGGATTCTTGGTTCTTATTGTGGAGTCACATTAGCTTCACAAGCTAGAAACTTATTGTTGATGTCTTCACCCTTACAGTGCTTCAAGGCAACAAACAAAGGTCCATACGACCAATGGGGAAAAATCTTCAATTACTTTATTAAGAGACTGTGGTGTAAGTACCAGAATGCTGTCAGATGGTAGCACGTTGGATGGTTGGTTACTTAAGTAGAGAG
Source organism: Lissotriton vulgaris (assembly GCF_964263255.1). Taxonomy (NCBI): domain Eukaryota; kingdom Metazoa; phylum Chordata; class Amphibia; order Caudata; family Salamandridae; genus Lissotriton; species Lissotriton vulgaris. Next base: position 293,622,537 of record NC_141699.1, read on the forward strand.
AGCCAGAATCCCCCTGTAGACATTCTAGGCTTGCTCAAAGTCAGTTTAAGACCTTAAAGGCCATATCTCAGTTCAGAGGATGAGCAGAGTTTCAGCAGTTCGGGAAAGACTTGTAGTAGTGGAGGAGTGAGTATTAACAGGGTTGTGTGTCACAATTGTGTATGTTAAGCTTGAGGTATTTTGATGAGATTGTGCGCATTGTGATGCAATGATGTTTCAGCTGTGGTGTAGATGCAAATGCGCTTAATGCTTAGCAGTTGAAGTTGTTCTTGAGCTGGACATAGCTTAAGATCTTGGGATAAGTGTGAGTATGATGTGTTGTAGTTTGTCTGCTGGGGTGTGTGGTGTTAGTCATGAGAAACCTTCGGCTGCACAACTGAGATAGGGACATATAACTTTGTGTGGGATGTGGGAGTAAGTTGTGATATATGCAGTGGATCATGTTGTGCAAGGGAGAAACTGCGTTAATCGGAATGATTCCCCCCTGGTCAAGGTTTCACTTGAGTGTGTGTCTGGGTAGGTCAGAAAGTATCCCTGTGAGCAATTTCTTGTGTCATCGAATACTTTGAATTCTTTTGTGGAGCAGATTAAAAGTTATTTGTTAAAATCACTTAGAGCCTGATTACGAGTTTGGCGGATAGGTTACTACATCATAAAAGTGATGGATATCCAGTCCGATGTATTATGAGCTCCATTATATCCAATGGAACATAATGCAACTCGTAATATGGCGGATGGAATATCCATCACCTTTGTGGTGGAGTAACCCATCTGCCAAACTTGTAATCAGGCCCCACGCAATTGTCTATTATGCTTGCTTAGCGCTGAGAAAAGGGTACGCGCGTAAAAATTGTAAAGAAGTGTGAACCTTTGTGAGGAGTGAGAAGCATGTCATAAGGTGTCACACCGAGAATGGATGGTTGGCGTTGGTGCTGTTATCGGTTGATTATGTCACAGAGTACTGCATTCAGATTGGTTGTTGACGCTGAATATGAACCGAAGTTAAAGACATTATTTTATGTTCTGAACAAAACATTTTGTCTGATTGTTGATATTGTTGTTGAAAAATGAAACGTGTCAGGGCTATTCGAGATTTTATCAGGGGAGATGTGAGTGTCCTTGTTCGAGAAAAAGAGATGCCGCCAAGAGGCATGGTTGGTAATTATAGGACCATGAATGTGGGACTCCACACATCCATACAGCTGAGTCAATGGCAATAGATCACTGGAAAAGAGGGCGCTTACCTTGCTATGGCCCATTTAATTTGAGAATTATTGAAAATATGAGAAAGGTATTGTGCAAGATGAAGGCACCCCCTTGACCTACACAGTATGAGTCGCTTAATGCCTGGAAGTGTGCAGCTCATGTTAAAGAAAAAGAAAGGTATCAGGGTGAAGTCAGGAAGGTAGTACACAGCTGTGCTGAAGCTAGGTGGGATGAAGAACAAAATTTGAGCAACTAGGTCATACCCGGCATTGACTAGTAAGGAACCTCAGAAAGAGAAGAGGGCTCGGGCAAAGATGGTGATAGTGATTCTAGTGATGACTTTCTGGATGTGTCATAGTCAGCCCATCCACCGCCTTGTACCTTGTAATGTGACTCAATCCTAGGGGATGAGTGGTGCTGTTTCCGGTGGAGACTCTGAGAGAGTCATCGCCCCAGTAAATCCAAGTCAGAACCTTATGGGAGAAAATGTAGGTATTTGTGCCTCTGTTAAACTCCACTGTTTTTAATACCTCAGAATGCAATAACTCTTCCAGTTACGATTGGTCCTGCAGTTCCCTTATACTTACATAAACCTGAGTCGTCTGAAACCACAACACATGCCTTGATGGTTCCTACAGGAATAAAATATGTCAACTATTGTTCCTGTTACCCCTTAATGGGGAGGAGCAGTAAGAACTCCTTTGGTCCCAAATATCCATACCATATGTCACTCTTGTATCATCAACAATGAATAAAACAGAACTTACCGCTGTACAGGAACCAGCTCAGAGGTAACAACGTTCTCACGTGTCCATTTGGAGTAAAACTTACTGTATTTCAAGCACTAGTTCCCAAGAAGGAATAATGTTCAATACTTCTGGAGTCCAAAATGGTGTCACCAGAGTTGGATGATTTTTTTAGGTTTATCAATGGGTACCCAAGAGAAGAAGAGGTTTAGGAATACACCCGAGGTGAAAGTTAGACATTGAGCTTCCAGTCTCTGGAAAGGGAAACTGCAGTGGATGTGGTCAAATTAAAATTAGAACTGGATGAGATATCAAGAAATCTTGATATGTCCTGCTTATATATCTAGCAAGTAAATTAACTCATATACATGTGCAAAGATGTTACTAGGCATGCAGAACAAGCTTATGATAAGCTATCTAAGTTAGCTCGAGTGTATAATGTAGATCTGAGTTCGACTAAATCCTTACAGAAAACTTATTGCATATATTTTGATGAAAACACAAAACTAGTATGAGGACGTCAGGGATTTAAATGCAAATTAGGGAATTCATTGTTAGCATCTGGAAAGGTACTGAGTTGGACAAGTGCAAAGGCAGGTGGGCCAAGACAAAACCAGAAGAAAACTAAAGGGGAGCCACCTCTGTCTTTAATAGATGGAGAAGGGGCTATAAATTTCCCACTGAGAGAGGTGCCTGGTGAAGGTTATGTTCATGTACCTTGGAGTAGGAGTGAGCTTGCTTTGTTTATGAAAAATTTCCCTAAATTGAGAGCTAAACCAGTGAAGTGGCATACCCAGATTGATCAATTTGTGAAGATTTAGCAGGTATAGTGGATATATTTGAATACCCTTTGTGTATGTTGTGGTACAGAGTGATTTGTGAGCATAGTGTAAAGTGAGTGGACAGTGGCCAGAGAAGAAGCCACATAGGAATCCAAAATCTCATGCCCCATCACCTGTAGTGAGGAAAAAGTATCAACAGGTGATTTCCTTTTTAGACGGGAAGGTGCCAGCGAAGGACATTGATAGGGTTAAGATTGACAGAAAAACCTTGATGATTAATGCAAGGGTAATCAAATGTTACTGGTGTGGCGCTCCTGGCCACATTGCGTCGAGCACTAAATGCATGGCTAGCAATGTGATCCGTCGGGCTTGTGGCAAGAGGGGTCATCTAACTATGGTTTGCAGGGCTAGAATCCAGACTAACCAGTTGTAAGAGGTAGATAATACCTGTGAAAATATTCAAAAAATAATATTGGATGTGGAGGAGTTGGGAGCAACTGGGGTGTCTAGAAATTATGTGATTCCAAAAGGAGATGACATTGTCAGAGATAGTACTGACAATTTGGAAAATCCCCTTTGTATTGTGAATTTGGACGAGTGTGAGGTCAAGATGTTTGTTGACTTGTTTAGCCTGTACACCATAGTGTTCAGCGATACATATTGTAAAAATTGGAAGGTGGTGGTTCTTGTGTGGGGCAAACCTGATATCAAGGCTGTGGAAAGACTATAGAGATATTGGGATTGAAGTGGATGGTAATAAGCTTTAATGGAAAGTAGCTCTTTGGTCGAGTATATATGACAAAGCAAAGTTCTGATCTCCTGGGCTGGCGGCACCAAAATGATCTCAATATGAGTCTTAATCCAAATGCCGTGAAGCCAATCGTGACCGTAGAAGTACATGATGTTGGAAATAATAGTGTGGAGGTTTTGGAGAATTACAGTAAGGCAATAATGCAAAAATGCTCTGAAGTCTTTACTGATCAGGTGGGGAGGCTTAAAGGTTTTTCTCACTGAATCCTCTAAAAAATAATGCTGTTCCAGTTGTACATAAGGTGAGGATTGCTCCTCATTTTATGAGGGAACCTTTACGGGAGGAACTTGAAAAGTTGTTAGAGCAGGGCATAATCGAGCCCATCGAGGCTTCAGAATGGTTGGCACCCATTGTGGTAGCACCCAAGGAGGGAGGAAAAATGTGTCTTTGTGTGGATTTGTATGACCTAAACAAGAATATATGGGTGGATAGGCAACCACTCCCTAATATTTCTGAAATGCTGACTGCAATGGGTGGTGGTGAGGTTTTTAGTGTTATTGATATGTCTGCAGCTTACCATCAGAGTGCTCTGCATGAAGAATCCAGACATCTCACTTCATTTGTAAGGCCGCTGGGGGCTTTTATTGCAGGATGCAGTTTAGTCTGCCTCAGTGGTGTTTCAGAGGATCATGCAGCACATTTGTATCTAACAATAAAGAGAGAAAAATGCCAATTGAGGAAGGAAAGGGTCACATATTTAGGACATGAGATATCTAAGAAAGAGATCAGACTGAGGAAGAGCATTGTTTCAGCCATAGAACGGGCTCCTACTCCGCTTAGCAAGGAACAATTGAAGTCCTTCTTACTCAAAATTTGTGGCTAGGTTCACTGAGATTGTAGAACCTTTAAGACTACTAATGAAGAAAGGTGCAATATTTGAGTGGAATGAGCAATGTGATAATGCTTTTAACAAAGTTAAGTATGGTATTCTTAATGCTCCTACTCTGGGTCATTTTGGTATTTCGGCTAAGACGTACATTACATCAGATGTTAGCAATGTATGGATTGGTGCCGTCCTAACTCAAGTGAAGGATGGACAGGATAGGATCATTGGATTTGCTTCTAGATGGCTCCAAGGTGTGGAAGTTTCTCATTCGGTTACTGAAAGAGAGGCCTTAGCATGTTGCTCAGGAATAAAACACATTAAATACTTTGTTTGGGGTCTGCCTTTCAAGGTTTGCACTAATCACAAGCTTCTTATCCATTTGTTTAAGGGGGTAAGCGGTTTGGAAGGAAATGCACCACCCAGGATTTCCAGGTGGATGATGTCTGTCTTGGAGTATAATTTTGTAGTGGAGTATGTTAAAGGTTTAAGAAATGTGGTTGCTGATTATTTGTCAAGATTGGCGATGGATGAGTAATACCTAGAGTTAGATGGAGGGATCGGAGTAGGAAGCAGTGGAAGAGAAGAAATGGCTCTTGAGGAGAGGGAACAGGAGGTGGCTTCATTGGAGGATGGAGTATTACAACAGGTAATCAAGTGTGTATTGGAAGGGTGGTGGAAGGATGAAGAAGAAGACATCTAGTTCAGGGTATATTGCCATGTTGAGGGTGAATTGAGTGTTTGATGGTAAATTGCTGAGGAGGAATCAATTCGTGCCACCTGAAAAACTCAGGAAAAAGATAATCAACATTGTGCATGAGAGACATCCGAGTCAGAACATGACCAAGAGGCGTATCACCCAGTCGTTTTGGTGGCCAGGAATGGACGAGGAGATTCAAGGAGTAATGAAAGAATGCTATGTATGCGCAAATAGTGACAACACTAAGTTTGTGAGACAACCCCCTATACGTTGCATGGCTCTACCCAAAAGGCCATGGGAAAGAGTTGCAATTGATTTCTTAGGTCCAATATTTAAACTTGGGTCACAAAGTAAATACAGAATGGTTTTCGTAGACTACCATTCCAAGTGGTTTGTTATTGATTCTACTGATTCTATTGACACAGAGAAAGTCATAGGATTTTTAGAGAGAGTGTTCATGAATGAAAGCATTCCCAAAACCCTGGTGTCTGACAATGGTGTGCAGCTAGTATCCAGAAGAATGAAGGAGTTCTTGTGTAGGATGGGGGTTAAGCATGAAAGAGTGGCTTTGTTTAGACCCCAAGCCAACGGGCTAGCTGAGAGAGTCAATCGTCTGATTACAGAGAATATTCAACTTTCCTTATCAAATGGTTTGCCTTGATGTGAAGAGTTGAAAAAATTGATTTGGTCTTATAGGGTGACTTCCCATTCCGTGACTGGGGTGTCACAAATTATCTCTATCAAAGGGAGGGAGCCTGGTCTGAAGGAACTTCCGAGTTGGTTGAGAAACAAAGATTTGGGTGTAGGTGGACCGTGCTGCTCTGGAGGGTGGCGTTGCTGAGAAACAACGTATAGCCAGAGAATACTATAACACCAAAAAGGATGTTAAGATGCCAGACATTAAAACGTAGTGAATGGGTGGTAGTCAGAAGAGGTAGTTTCATCACAAAGGGTGAGAGTACATTTTCTAAGCCAAAACAAGTGAGATATGTGAAGAAAAATATCCTCATTTTAGCTGGTGGCTCTGCGTGGAGCATGGGAAGTGTGTGCAAGTTTTAATGTCCTCAACCAGTTTGGAATAATGGATGCAATGAGTGAGGTCTGAGCCTGTCGTCTCATTGCAATGGAGGTGTTGTAATTATTTTTTGTTTCTGTACATTATATGTGTTAGGTCACAACTGTTAATTGCATATATTATATTATATTCATTCTCCTGTGTCTAATGCTGGTTATATTTCCCTTCTGTAATTGTAGTCATTTGTTTGTGCATGTTCAGGGGAGATGTGTAGAGTTTATGGAACCTCTTTGAGTTTATGGAACTTAGAACTTATGCACCTAGGCTGGAATGTTTTCTCTTGGATAAAGAAATGGGAGTAGGAGCTGCATGGCTGGAGGAGTAAGCTGGAGGTATTACATTTGGAATAAACAACTATTTTTCATACCAACTACTGCTTGGATCTCTACCTTTACCCAACCAGGAGAATTGATAGCCTCACACTAGCTAGGTTGTTGCTGAAGGAACTAATCTCCAGGTTCGATTTTCATACTTCGCTGGAGTCAGACAGAGGAACTCAGTTCAGTAATGAGGTCCTGAAAATGTTGTATGCAGCTTTACAAGTAGAGCAAGGACTACATTACAGTTATCGGTCTGAGGCTCCAGGTATTGTGTAACAAGTGAAAGTCACATTGAAATCCAGGTTGGCTAAGGTGTGTGTGCCAAAGTCTCTGAAGTTGCCTTATGCTTTGCCCCTTATGTTAATAAGTATTTGCAGCATTACTGATCAGAGGACAGGACTGTCCCCACATAAAATCATCATGGGTCGAGCGATGAGGCTGCCAACAGTGCATGCAAACGCACTTGTGAACATTACAAATGACATGATTGTTGATTATTTCAAGGGACTATCTGATGTGGTGCATTCTGTCTATCACCATGTAAGAGCTGCTACAACCAACCCCACCGAATTAGAAGCAGTGCTATGAGCTCAGCCATGGTGACTAGATCACGTTGAAGAAAAACATTGGGAAAACGTGTCTGGAACCTCGACGGAAGGGTCCTTTTCAGGTGATCCTTTTGACAAACTTAGCCCGACTGCAGGCCTCAATTGAAATGCATTTTGTCTTGCCAGCATATTCTTTTGTTTCTTAGCTGTTGTAGTATCATGATTCTCTTTAGTTAGAGGAAAGCTTATTGTTTGTATTATATTGCTGATAGTAAGGCACTGATGGAAGAACTTGACAGTAAACTACGAGAATTAATGGCCGAAAGAAGCCTTCTGTGTTTTCTGTACCAGGACAGAGAGAGGTTCATGGTTGAGAATTACAGTCCAAGTTTCGAAGCGATGGGAAACTGAAGGGATGTTGCAGATGCTCTCTCGAGTAACAATTTGGTTGGTTCTTGGTGGTGTGAAAGGAGGTAAGAATGTGTTTGAATCTCCTGTTACTTTTAATTGGTGTTCTCACAGTTAGAGAAAGATAATTCCCGACAGGGAGGGGGAGACCTCTCTCCTTGTCTTATTCTTGCAGGTGTGAAGCTTTAGACTAAACAGGTATCTCCTTTTTCAATACTTCCATGAAACTCTATATTATGCTGGCATCTTCTATGCTTCCAAAATAGACACCCAAGGGGATTTCCCTGTAACAATATCCATGTTTATAAAAGAGAAGGGAATTTTCCTTTTGGTAACGCCTGTTTGCTTTGGTCTGTTCCTTTATTGACGTAGATGCCACTGTATCTCATTTTATATGCTCAATCTAGTGATATATTTTGCCTTACCTGCTGTGTTGCTGTACCTCTTGAACTTATTTTTTGTTTGCTTATATACTGGATTGATTAGTAGTCTAAAATAAATCCATTGAACAATATTTGGCGATTCTTGGTTCTTATTGTAGAATCACATTGCCTTCACAAGCTAGATAAGTATTGTCTTCTCCCTTATAGGGCTTCAAGTCAACCAACAAAGGTGCAAATGAATGAGGAAAAATCTTTAAGGACTTTACTAGGAGATTGCGGCATAAGTACCAGCGCACTGTCACATTCAAAGAGGCTAAACTTTTCTGTGGAAAGGACTTCTCAGCATCCTTGCCAGTAGGCTGTCAATGCATTCTCTTCCCTTTTCCTGCCCACTCACACCTATAATCTTGTGTCTTTTAGGCCCCTTTGAGTGTACAGATGCAAATTTGTGAGAAAAGGTGTGACTCCTTCAATGGTGAGAAGAAAGTGATGTGGGAATGAGTACAGTTACATCGTTGTCAGTATTCTGACTATGTGTGGATGTAAATATTCATGTGTAGCCAATGATGTGTGAATAACTGACGCTCAGTTTAAGCATGCAAAGCCGTTGGCCGAGAAATAAGTGATACTCCATTGCAGTGTATAAGGCCAGTGATGTGGGGGTGAGGGGAACCTCTAAAGTGTGTTATGTAGGAATCAGTCAAGCTCTGTTGAAATGTATGAGGCTGACATGGGGAACGTTTGAGCCTCAAACTGTATGGGAATGAGACATACTCAATTTAGTTGTCATGTGGTCATTGACGTTGGATGAGATGATGTAGTAGGTAATTAAACAACAAGGGGTGGTGATGGACAGAGTCTCTGAATTAAGCAGAATACTCTCACCCAGTCAAGAGATCAGGGCTAGATCCAACACCGTTTTTTAGCTCACTGCACCATCCCAGCTCAGAACCTGGCTATATGCAAATTAGTCTGTTCCTGTCCCAGTGCATGATGGGAACAGGACAAACCAAACTACCAAGCCAATTCTTTCACTGGGAAGGAAACAAGCTTCCGGGGACCGGTTTCTGGCATTACAGCCGTCTTCGGCCCGGCTTGCTTGAATCCTGATGGTGCAATGAGCAAGGGACTCACATCTGAGTATACCCTTCCACGCTTATGGTGGACAAAATAATTAAACAACAAGGGGTGGTGATGGACAGAGTCTCTGAATTAAGCAGAATACTCTCACCCAGTCAAGAGATCAGGGCTAGATCCAACACCGTTTTTTAGCTCACTGCACCATCCCAGCTCAGAACCTGACTATATGCAAATTAGTCTGTTCCAGTCCCAGTGCATGATGGGTACAGGACAAACCAAACTACCAAGCCAATTCTTTCACTGGGAAGGAAACAAGCTTCCGGGGACCGGTTTCTGGCATTTCAGCGTCTTCGGCCCGGCTTGCTTGAATCCTGATGGTGCAATGAGCAAGGGACTCACATCTGAGTATACCCTTCCACGCTTATGGTGGACAAAATAATTAAACAACAAGGGGTGGTGATGGACAGAGTCTCTGAATTAAGCAGAATACTCTCACCCAGTCAAGAGATCAGGGCTAGATCCAACACCGTTTTTTAGCTCACTGCACCATCCCAGCTCAGAACCTGGCTATATGCAAATTAGTCTGTTCCAAGGTGAGTCGAGAAGTTGGCAAGATGAGAACCAACCCTGTCAGCACTTTAGGCAATTATACTTCATCGGTTTTCGTTGACACCCCTTGACCTCACCAATTTGATCGAACCAATCTGTCTAATTGGTCAATTTCGATAGGATGAGATGATGTAGTAGGTAAAGCATACAAATCCAGGAGATTAAGCAATCCATTATGTTGCATTTTCCATAAAACCACAGATTTTTATTCATCAAATTGGTTATAACATCAAAGAGGTAGGCGAGTCCATGCTCTTATCCTTTGTCAGTGCTTTACCAAGCTTGTACTCTAGGAAGAAAAAAATGTATTGCAAGTCCGGTCAAGTAAGCTGCAAGCGTGAAAGGAATTATTGAGTGTTAGAAACTTTACGAAAAGTTGTCATAGGCTTCAGACTATTCAGCTAATAGTTCATGCTAGGGAAGAAAAGAAGTTTAAGGCCTGTATGCACGCGCTGAGTTAATTCTAAAATATGAATTTCACTTTGTTGAATACAGTGCATTAGTTCTTAAATTAGGCAGGTTCATGACTTGCGATTACATCATGTAGGTATAAGGTACCCATATGCCATTTTTTTATAAGACCTCATTATTATTTCACATATTAGTTTAGCAAATCTCTCCTAACATTGGAAATGTAAATATCACTTATTATTTTGACAGTATATCTAAATTAAACCTTTACGAAGCACAACATGGTATGGCAATTGTTTTTCTCACCAATATCAGTGCTCACATTACACATTCTAATGTTTTAATTTTTTTAACCATTTTTGTATTACCATTTGATATAAAGGACATTTAAACATACGTATATAGCATGTCCCCGATGTGTCTGCCCGTTTTGTGCAACGATCGCATGGTACATATCAGTGCACCCTAATGTTTGTACATAGATGGGGCATGGTTAACGTATATGGTCGATATTACACACATACACATTCTAATGTTACTGTCCATTTTCTAAACACCTAATCCAACTCTATCCATACACATATAAGGAAATTCATGTGATTGTCTGTTATTTGTTCATGTATGCATAAAGTAAACATATACCAATAGCTTTATTTACTTTTCATTTAGTTTCATCTATGAATAGGTGTCATTACAAATCTACGTCTAACATTCTGCATGCTTTTACGATGCATTATCTAAATTAACCTCCATTTTGTGCATGTTCTCAAAACATGATAACTCGACACCCATTTGTCATATCCGTAAATTATTGTCATAAATCACGATGACATCCAGACTTTATAATATATGAAGTCAGTAATTTCAGAATGAGTGCAACTTTAGTGGCACCTATGAGGACAGTGATTAGGAATGGGTGAGGCCCCAAGCAAGTGTATGCAGACAATAAAATATCACTTATTGAGACTTTACCAACACTTCTGAGGGCAGTGATTGCCACTGGGTGAGACTCCATTGCCACTTGCATGAGAACAATAAGATAGCGCCTAGTAAGGCGTTATTGGCACTTATGAGGGCAGTGATCGGGAATGGAACAGACTCCCCTGAATGGTTTGAAACTAGTAATGCAGGGGTGGGGAGACTCATTCCATTGTATGGCTCCGGTTAGGTTTCCGGAGAGAGACCGGATGTGCATGCTACCAGTGCCATGTAAGGGCGGGAACCGCCACAGATCCTTGCTGTACAATGAGGGAGTCTACGTCTCAGTGTATAAAAAAACAGAGATTTAAAATATGACTAAAGGAGGAGTGGGGCAAAATCCTTTATCCCACGTGGCTCTCGCCCGAGGGCTAACTTTCGTAACTCTATGTTCAACATTGGGCAGATACAGCCTGTAACTGGCCGCGCTGTTCTTCTGCGAGGAGGCTGTGCTATTCCCAGTTCAGCCTCTCTCAGAGTTTCATGGCAGGGGCAAAGAAAAATAACTCCCTAGTCTTTAGAGAAGCTTTTCCTTAGTTTGTTATTGAAGCAATTATCTAGCATAACACGAGGACAGCGCCAGAGGAGAGCTAATGGGAACCGAATGTGCCAAACAAGAGGCCGGACTTGGAATCTTTATTGAAAGATGACGGGAAAGCAATTAGTGGCGGACGCAATGTAAAGATTTTCCACCTGGCCCTGGGCAGCACTTCAAACGGGATCTATTTATAAGGCTCGCAGCCTCACTGTCTGCGGACCCCCTGCGTCCGACTGTCTGTGCGAAAGCCCATCCCTGCGCCTTGTGCTCTTAGAGAGCATCTCTCTCAGCGAGAGGCTCGTCTGCAGCCGCTGACGTGTTTAAGTGCCTAGAAGTCCTGTACCTCAGAGTGTGCACTCCACAGAATGCTCACTAGTTAACTGCCTCGAAGTCAGACTTTAACCGCTTTGGTTCAAGCCTGTCACACAAGGCCTTCTAGCCAGTGCTTCAAATGGAAAACAGAAGGGTAGGGACCTTTGCCAGAGTACCTGTTTGCTTCTGAGAAGTGCTGGTGTGCTCCATTTTTAAAGTGCTGCACCTCCGCTGAGAGGTGCAGGTACTATCCCTCTCAAAATAAAGAAGTGCAGGAACTTCGGGGCATATTACCAAGCAATAGCGATAATTATCGCTATTGCTTGGTTAGAGACAAATATTTACCGCAGCGCTGCGGCGATTTGTACCGCAAATAAACCTTGGTATTACCAAGGTTTAACGCAAATGCGGTAAAAATCGCCGCAAAGCATGAATATCGCTGAAAAGTCAGCGATATTCATGCATTAGCGAGCTAATGCTCTTAGCCATGTTATCCACCTCCCATTGGATAACATGGCTAAGAACTGCTCAGGGCAGGTGTTAGCTTTTGGAGATATTCCCGCTTAGCGCGAATATCTCCAAAAGTTGGTAATAGGAGATAGCGATGTTAGCAACTGTTTTCAGTCTCTAACATCTTGGCACGCCCACTTTGCATCTCATTAGTGATAAATATCACTGACATGCAAAGTGGGGCCCAAGATGGTCGCTATCTCCTACTAGCTGTCGCTAACTGGTGTTAGCGGCAGCTAGGTAATAGGGAGATAATTTTATCTCCGCTTTCTTGGCTTTTAAATCCAAAAAAGCGGAGATAAACCCCCTTGATAATATGCCCCTTCGTTTCTGACAGTACCAGCCCATTTAAAGTACTGATTCCAGTCGTACTCTACAGCAGATCTCTCAATGCTGCTCCATTGTTTATTGCTGCCGGTGCAAGCCGGGAACGCTTTCAAGGCGCTAAAGAAGCAACTGCTTCAGCTAACATGTTCAATGCCAGCCAAGAATACCAACACAGGGGCTCAAGCCAAATTCATGAGCTTGCAACCATGAGGGAGATTTACTAAGATGTTACTCCATGTTTGCTACACAAAAGTGACGCAAATTGGTGTAAAATCTTTTTATCCAATTTATTTTCCAGCGCTAAAGTTTAGCGCTCGAAATAATGTGAAAGTAATGCAGTACTTAGTGCCAAGGGGGGCATACCATGGGTGGAGAATGGGCATTCCCACTCAACCACCCAGGGTTTCTGACGCTAAACCGTATTTACTAAATAGATAGGGTTTAGCATCAGAAAACTGCTCCCTTTTGAAGTAGGCGCATCAAAGAAGAAATGCTTTCATTTCTCCTTACTTTTCAGACTTTGCTTGTGTGCTGCACTTTACTGCACTCATACAAAAAGGAAAAAAGGGTTAAAGTCAGTCTATGCAGAGCTTTTTGTACTGGAAGGGTGTGTCAGTGGCGCATAGCAGCTGACTTCAGCACCAGCACTAGGAAAGGGGTAGGAGAGTGCCATATTTCTGTAAATATGGTGCTCTCCCCCCTCTCCTTTTCACTCAGTGCAGCTTATGTGGCTGTTGCTCTGCGCTGCATGAATAAGTAGTAATTCATGCCCCATGAGTGATATCAATGGGTTGAGGCCTAACTGCACAAACTCTGCGCTGTACCAAAGGACTCTAGCAACGGCTTAGAGAGGCAGCGCCACCAAATAATCCAGTATCATTTTACTTTCTTAACTAATGAGAGTTTAAATGTGGTGACAGGAAAGAAGATCAAAGATTAAGCCAGTCATTGGCAAAAATGTTAACACCCTCACCACCCTGCAATCACCCACATTGCTCAGGCCAGTGAAGGTATCCCCTTCGTTGAGCCACATCCAGAACATAACAGCCCTGCTAACGTGATGTGTTACAGTGTATTTATATGCCTTTGAAGCATTGGTGTGGCTCAAAGGCATTGTATGTGTTCCGTGTTCCTTTAACCCCTACCCTGCTGATGACGGAACCGCTCCGTCATCAGCAGCGGTGGCGCTGTTCTGATGATGGAGCGGTTCTGTCATGGCCAGCCTGTTTTTAGTCTGTATCAGAAGTACTTAACATAGCACTATCTGACATGCAAATAATGCAGATTCTTTGTACAGTTTAACATGCACAGATTAAATACCAGCAGTAAGAAATTGGATTATTAATTGGGGTTGGGCACTACCCACCTAATGGAATAATCACAACCCTTGTCAGGGAAAACACTCAACGTCACTAAACAAACCTGAGCTCAACACCCTGGTAGCTATGGAACCGATGACACTGGCCTAACATAGGGCAATGTGTAAAGTGTTTATTCAATACCAAAACAGTAATAAAGTCAAAATGCAAAACAATACAAATCTCGAACCAAATCAGAAAACTATAATATAATTTAATTAAATGACACTAAAATGAAAAAAATCAAATAAGGGGAACTGGAGATAATATAAGTTTTAATTAGGAGTAGTGCCAAGAAGCATAAAGTGCCAATGATAGTCAATTCTCGTGGTAGACCAGGACCTGGGTGCAATGTGATGCTGGCCGCAATGTAGCACAGATGAGATACACCAATCAGGATAGTCCTGGTCAAAGATTTTACCTTCTGTCTTAGTGGCTAATGCAAGCAGACGGAGTAAATATAGTCAACATGGCGAACTTCTATAATCCCCACCTGGCAAGGATATGCCTGCCCTATTTAGAGAGGTCCACTGCCCCTACAGGCATCTCTTGAATTTCCAGGACCTGCCATTGCGGTGGTCCTGGAAATTTATTGTAAGTTTGACAAATGGCTCCATCAACATGGCAGAGTCGTACCTCAAGCTTGCAACGTTTATTTAGATTTTCACAAAGAAAATGCCAAAGCAGGATTTGATTTTCTGTTCGAAAAAAAAAGATGTCCTCCTCGCCATGGGTGCATTCTCCCATGGCATGGGGGTCATTAAAGCATTTTCACTGCTCCTTACCGCACATGTTGTATTGCGGTGACAAGCAGTGAAAACTAGCCAGGTGTCCCCCCAATCTAATTGTGTTGGGTGGACACATGTCCAAACCTACAATGGCCTGACAGAGTAAGGGCAGTCTGAGGTGTGCAGATGGTGGCAACAGAGTAGTCTCTGCCGTCTGTACACTGAAGGTCTTCCTGACTCTAAATTGGCGGGTGGACCGTCAGGTGGGCAGAATGGGTGTTCTGTCACCATTGCGAAGTAGTAGCCTTTCGGCCAACATTTTAATCAAGCTTTAAGTCCTTTAAGTGGAGAAGTGTGGCTCAGGGGTTAGAGGCGTGGAGAAGTGTGGCTCAGGGGTTAGAGGCGGCAGACCCGGAAGCTGAGATCGGCCCTGGACCAGGGTTCAATTCCCCGCCTCGGCGGGTCTTGGGCTAAAAATTCCTCGGACTCGATAATTCTCGCTCCGGTGCCTTCTCGACTCACTGGTTCACACTCTGCGACTCTGGGCAATAGCTTGCTTAATCTCCACAACGGCCCCTCGCGGCGGGATGCCTGGCTTTCACCTTGTGGATACCCTGCCGGGGTTATCTCACAGGGGAATACCAGGACGGGTTCCCTAAGCAAGCGCCGGGAAACCCACTGCGGGTAGCTGTGCGCTATATAAGCTCAAAGACATACATAAGTACCAATCCACCACAGGAATATACTTCTGAAGCCCCTGCATCTCTGGGGAGACATGAAGAATCTCACAGGGTGTCAGGCAGAAGCCAACACCCGAGTCCATTCCAGGTCCAGTTGGCACTAGTCAACTGTAGAAGGAAAGGCCTCTTGTTGCTTGTTGTATCCCTGTAGCTTGAACAAATGGTCAGTCTTATGAGCCTTGAAGTTCTCGTTTTTTCTCCTGAGTACAAGAGGGAGTAGGTCTAGTCCTTCTGGGCACCTCTCAGGTCACAGACAGCAGGTCCAGTCCTCTTCTGTTCTTCCTCAGGTGCAGTAGTTTTCAGAAGTGGATGCCTGGACGTGCTATATTTATACTTGAAATGAGCTAGTGGGTGGGAATGACTGCTGGACATACCCTAACCAATAAGGTAATAGTTCCCGGGGCTAATCCTACCCACCTTTGGCATTTTCAAGATATTGAAAGTCTTCAGCCATGCTAAACTTCGGCTCCAAAGGGTTGGAGGTTGTGTGTGGGTAATCCTAGCGTCCTCCCAGAGACGCATCTAACATGAAAATCCAGTTTGAAGTAGCCACCGTACTGCCCAATGAACAAAGAGAAATAAGCCTGGTAGAACAAAACAGGGTTTACCGGCAACCAGACAGTGGATACGCAAGAATTGTTTTGGCATCATGTGCTCGTTTTTTCAAGTGCACCCGCGTTATATGTAAAAACCACAGGCCGAAGTCTGGTGGGATAAAGTAGGCAAGAATTATCTCATTATCCTGTTCTCTACCTTTCAAATGTGCCCCAAAATGTTATATGTAATCCCAGCAGACCTGTCAAGAAGACTTTGACACTCAAACAGAAATTGACGCTGCAATGTCAAAAGGAATGGCCACAATCCCACCCTGAATATTCTGGAAGGTTCAGAGGCATACGTGCTGGAAGTAGAGTGCAGGTGTGCTGCAACACCCCCAAAATCACCATGATGGAGTTTGGTGAATGAGCAATATAAAGATGCCTTAAAATGTAGCATTTATCTTATCATATTTTCTGTACATTCAAAGATAGAGGTCAAATGTCAGGATATGTTTTCTAACAAATTGTTGCCTATTCTTTTAACAATGAGATCTGTGTTTACTTATCTTTCTCTGACTGCAAAATGAGAGTAATTTGTTAAGTGAACTATGCAGCAATCTTGCTGGTATGAAGGGAAAGGCGGTAAGTTGGATTTTTTATAACACACAACAAAATGTATATACTTATACTTGAAATTTAAAAATACTTCAAAATGTGCCAGAAGTTGAGAAACCACAAATTAAGTGTTTTGTGTAATTCTGATGTAAAAAAAGATTTTAAAAGATCAAAACAAATCAAGACGCTTTACTTGGTGATGCGCCATTGACAAATATTTGTTGAAATCTGATTTCCAAAGATTATGGCTAGTGCAGCATATAGTTTTATCCATAAAACTGCATGTCTGTGCAGAATTAGTAATCTTTACAATATGCTGACTGTAAATGACAGTGCACTACCATACCATCCTTTAGTAATATATTTGCAACAGCGTGCTCCAAAATGCACCACTAGCTACATATTGCACCCTTACTGCTCCCCTGGGAAATGGATGTGGTTCATTTGCTATTGTGTTCTTCGTGTGCCACTTGGAATGTTCAAAATCGCTATGAGCCAGCAATAAAACATTGATGACAGCACCCCACTCTGAAAATAGCTCCAGCACCATTGTTCAGGAGTCATCTCTGCCTAGTCACAACAGCTGATTGTTTGCTCCTAAGAGGCATTCCACAACGTTATCAAACATATTCAAATGCTGATTTGTGGCTGCAAGAAGTTTGAGAGCCAGTGCAAATTATCCTCTATAAACCTCAGACAGGGAACCTGTAACTTTCTAAAATACACTTTTCCCTAATATTTATTAAAAAGCTGATTTCACTGTTGAATTGGATTTTCAATAGCCAGTAAAACAGGTTTTTAATTATGTTTTCTAGCTACTCCCATATCTGAGATAAAGTATTAGGATCTGTAATCTATAATATGTTTTTTTACATGGGACATTTAGTCCAATCACAGTTAAAAATTGCTTTTTAGTGCTAGCCACTGTAAAGACATGTTAACATTAATTGTGTACATGTACTAATTTTAAATACCATATTCTATATTCCCTGACTTGTGGACTACAAGACCTACATAGGGGTGACATTAATATTTAAAAGGGAGATACTGAGATGTTAAAAGGGTTTATTTTGACGAGTCCAAATGCCATAATTAAACTGCCACAATCTGGCTACAGTGGTGGGCCAGAAGCCATGTTTTACACTGTCACTGTAGTGGATGACAACAGGTGCTGCAATGCACTAGTGACATATAACTAGCAGGCCCTAGATACATTTTGTACCATATACTAAGGACTTATAGGTAAGTAAAATATACCAATTAAGAATTTGCCAATTTAACCATGATTAAGTGGGGAGCACAGACACTTTACATCTGGTTAGCAGGGTGGAATTCCACAGAGGTCTAACACCAGTAAAAGTACAGGATCCAGCACAAGTAAAACAATAAGCAAACTTATTCTGCACTTGGCATTACATTGTTATTAAACTAAAGAACCCCCTGAGTCCTTTCCAACAACTCAACATCTTAGCTAAACCAATCTGCACTGAAGTTAAAACACTAGTTCACAGCTGGTATTCCTGCAAGGAGGCTCAAGGGACAACACAAGCAATCTGCCTCTTTGCTAAAGCCTTAAAGAGATACATTTACAAGCAATCTTTCACAAACAAGAGATCATCCACATGTGATCCACCAGCCTCTGACGTAGCTGAGATCATACTACTTAGATAAACTTAGATTACTGCTGAGCTAAATTAAATCCTCTACCAGTGAACCCTCTGGATCAATCCCATTGAATCAACAAGATCTCTAACAAGACATTCATTATGACAGATATAATGTTTTAATCAAAATGTCGACTACTTTTATTGTATTACATGTTGTATTATTACATGAGGAGGCTTAGGCCAGTACCAACATTAGTAACAATGCTAATAGAATTGACTATGATATTGGAAAAGATAAGAAAAACTACTTGAATGGCTATGTGAAGTCTGCACAAATGTATTCAGCAAAACAAGCAAACTGAAATATCACTATGAAAAGTGGCAGCATCTTCCTTCTGTCAGCTCTGAACTGCTTCCCGATTTGCATGACTGTTATAGGTTGCCTTAAAACATGTTTCAAGCCATGTCACAGAACCTGAAACTCAGATCGCAGGTGCACATTTTTCTGGAGAGCACAAAAAGGACCTTTTAAAACATATGAGACACTGACCTAGTCATTTATGAATCCTCGCTTAGCAGTGTCAATCATGAGGGTGAGGCTACATATATCACAGGCGAGAAGGCACTACGTGCTAGACACAAAATGGGCAAACAATCAATCTTCCATCAGCTGTTACAGTGATGTCAAATAAACTATTGTATGTGATGTCATTGGGATACACATGTCTTAACTGAATTTTTGTACGTGATGCATATGGATCAATGATCACATTAAAGTATAGCTAATGAAGGTATTTTATTAGACAAGGGATGCACGGAGGACATCCTACAATAGAAATAAGTGTATTGATTCTTATAACATTGTATGATGTGGGTGTATGAGGTGGGTTTCTTGTATCATTGATATATTATTATGTGCACTATTATAGGAGTGGATTGCTCATGAGTTGGGATTTTTGTGTACTGTGTATTACTTCACAGATCCCTCTAAGTAGAAATAGGGTTATTGAGTGACATGGGGTGCACTGGTTGTGACTTGCTATCATAGATAGATAACTAATAGCTTTAATATTAGGGTAGGGTATGAAGTGATTTGAGTGTAGGGTTAGGATTGTTGGTATTGTTACAAATGTATATATTCTTTGTGCTTTAAAAAAATATATATATATCGCACGTATAACTGCTATATTTGACCTATTTGACATAAATCGCTGCCGGACAGTCTGTGTTGTCGTCATTCTGGCTGTGTAATATAGAACTGTACGATTATAGAATTACGTTGTGGCCTGCCTCTGGGTTGTCAGCTTAGAGCAGTGTTAACTGTGTGATCACAAATAAAGGTTTTTGAAACTTAAAAAAAAAAGTAGAAATAGGGTGGTGAAGCTCCACATACTCCCCTGCCACCTAGATGAGAAAGAAGGTAGTCTAGCATGTAATGGTAGGATATGAGGTATTGTCTGATGTATGACAGTGGGTGAGTGTAGGGTCAGATATATAGTGACCCAAATAGCCAAACCAGTTCTGATGCCTCCTTCAGGATTTTGTTAGAGCAGGAGCTGTGTTCTCTCCCTATCCAAAGACACAGTGCTCTCCATGACATGCTTCCTTAATTGTGGAAGTACATGTGTGCAGAAGGTATTCCCACTGGAAAATTCTAGGGGGATCCCTTTCGGGAGGATGATGCCCATCCAGAATCTTCAGAGCTGGTCTTGTGTCACACCATATATTTGTATCCTGAGGCTTCAACACATGTAGGACAGAGAGAACAGATAACAGCTCACTACCCTGCATTATTATTCATGCTCTGCTCCTCATTCTACCTTATCACCTGTCCCATGTAGTTTTCCTAGGCTGGAGATCTTTTTGTTCTCCATTTTACTGTGGGTGAT
Organism: Lissotriton vulgaris; assembly: GCF_964263255.1. Taxonomy (NCBI): domain Eukaryota; kingdom Metazoa; phylum Chordata; class Amphibia; order Caudata; family Salamandridae; genus Lissotriton; species Lissotriton vulgaris. Next base: position 293,642,580 of record NC_141699.1, read on the forward strand.
ATAATGCAGGTCTTCTTTCTTTCTTAGGTGATAACTAAATAATTGGGCTGTCAAATCTCTTGAACCAAGCTCATGCATCTGGTTTGAAGAGAACTTAGATATATTTCAGAATTGCAATGCCTATGGTGAAGAAGCTTTCAATACACTTGGTGCTTAGCACCTCCAAAGTTGCACCCCATGCCTAGGGGAGTTCGCCCAGATATTGGGTTTAGTCCCAGTGGATAGCGCAGTGGTAAGACAGATAGGAGGTAGGTTTATCATGAGTGTGGTCTTGGAGTGGATTGATTCTCGACTACAACAACATGGCTGTTTATGTTAAATGTTATACTATTAAGTCAATTGGGGCTGGTTTCCTCCCACCACAGCTGCCACCTCCAAAATTCAAGAAAGATGCAGGTTGGGAACAAGCAAGATAGAGAATCCAGCAATCCAAAAAGTAAAAGTTTGAACAGAAGGCACCATCCAAAAGAGCACTCGAGCTTGGGGTTAAGGCAAGCATTATTTGTTGTGCTAATGCTGGTCATATGTTGATGATGTTAGTTTCACCAGGTCTGCTTGTGCTTGTGTCCCCTTTGACATCAATGTGCCTAAAGGCTAGGGAAATTTAGTACTGAGGCAATTTGCTTCATATCTTTAACCTAGCTGATATCGGTGAGAACCATCCAATGATTCCCAGCCATGGCACCCTGTAGTTGAATCCCATGAATCCCAGAGTATCAATAACCAGTCTCACATGATACCCACAGATAGATGAGGGGCGACTACTGCACCAAACAATCCCACAGGAGAGTAACATGTTAGAATCTGACAGCGCTGCAATGGAAGTCAAACTTTTCTAGTTCCGCTCAAAAGATCTATCCCCAAGCAAGTTGCAAGGCATGGGCTAAGTCATATTGAAAGGAATGATGGTGATCTATATTATCTGGACCATATGTATAAAGAATTGCCCAAAATTATTCTCCAATTGAAATCAGAGGGCGATATTTGCTATAATTTCAGAGTAATGCAGACATGGAAAGGAATGGTCCAGAGTACCCAGTGAGCCAAATGCTCTCGAAGACTCACAGCACCATGGATAATTTGGAAGATGTCCTTTGTACAGTAATGCTTTGAAAATGAGATTCCATTGGGGAGTGCAGGGGTTCGGAAATCATGCTTACTGTGATGCCTGATGTGTGGAAAAGTGAGGGAGAGTTTTTCATACAGGTGTTGTTGCTGCTGCAACCAATTGGGAGGAGAAATACATCAGAGACCTACTGATTTATCCCATTAGGGTTTTTGGAGCTTTGTTGTCTCTGACCATTTCCCAGCTTAATTGCTGTGCTAAGGGAAATAAAATACACAAATTCTACTGTGTTACTGACAGCTGTTGTGATGATTTTATGATCTATGGATAGAGGCTCATCATGGTTAGGGTAGTGGTAACCAGACAGAAAAGTAATTCAGTGTCTGGATTCCTGAGAGTTGCAAAGTGGATTTTCTGATGCCTTTAATTACCCAGGCGTATCATATCTAAAGCTTATGATTAGTTGACATCAAAGAGCGCAACTGTCCAATATTCAGTTTGTAAATATGGCAGTCATAATGCTGTTGTGCCTCTGCTGTTGAGGGAATCTTGCACCTTACACTTAGTGGTAGGGTGTACATTTGGCAATTTGAGGCTGTTCTCAATGTTTCTTAGCATATGGTAGAGGTTACAAGTGCCTGCCTCTCTAACATCAGAGAGGGCGTAATAGGTTGTAAGAGGTAGAAAACCATGCTGTTAATTATTTAGTATGAACAACTATTTTCAAATCTCACTATACGGGCTTTGGCTGCCACCATTGGATGCCTGTCCGACTTCCTAATGTTAGTCATGAATGTTCATTTTGCAGTTGATTTTCTCTAACACAAAGAGTTACCTCATATTCTGCAGCTTCAGATATAGGAAACCACAATATTCAATCTCCAGATATGCAACTAGCTATGAACAATTGAGTTGTGATAGAAGCCATTTGCGCTGGATCACCACTTTCTACTGTGGGCCAAACCGGCCTTTTCAGCACATACTTCCAGTACAAACATTTCGGAATTACTCAAAGCCAGTAAGATGGAGAGACTTGTCTTGCAAGTGATGGCATCACTTTCATGCGGTAGGTACCTATTAGAGACCCAAGGGATTTCCGTGACCAAGTGGGACCCATTGAAGAATCTCCATATGGAGGAGCATTGTTTCTGCTATGAGTGTGAACCCACAACTTTGACACCCTTTCACTTTACGTCATGTTTCCTTTGTCCAGTTAGTTGCAAACTATCCTGTTAGTCAAGAAGCTGCCAGGTTCTTGTGAAGGTTGGCTCTGTTTTCCTTCCATAAAGTGCTTGAATATCGGTGGGACAAGGCAGGTCCTGAGTCCAATAGTGGAACACTGCCTGCATGATCCTGCTAAGAAGGAATGAGGTGGCCATGTGCTTGTACACACTCTGGAGTTTTTGCCAGGTCAATCATGCCATCAAGGTAATTTAGAATACTGGCTGGAGGGCTGCAGTACTCATGGTGTACTGTGTGGTTGCAAAACGGTCAATCTTTCAATCAAATTAGTGATGTTTTTGAAGCTCGCAGTCTCTGAGGACTAAGGCAAACTAGAGATATCATGATTTATAGGGAAAATGTGTATTACAGGCAGGTCCCAGATTGAAAAAAAGTGCATATTTGAGGAAGAATGTTACCAGCAGTAGCTCAGGGGACAGCATCATATACATAGGACTGTCCCTTCAATGGTGACTTAGCGCATTGAAAGCATACATCCTTCTAGCCTAGATTATATTTGTGCATTAGAGTTCCACATGCTCTCTTTCAGGGTGTTGTTGAAATATTTTTACATTGATTACCATCAACCATGTACTAGGGAATTGGCTGACCTCACTTCTCCAGAGGAACAAAGGGACATTTGGTGTTTACTCTTCAAGAAGCAGCCTAAGGCTTTGTTGGCAAACAGTGAGCTGGTATCCTGGTAGAGTGTCATATGCTTTTGGCATATAATTGTAAGATAAAATAAAATACAAAACAAGCATCAAAAATTACAAGCCATCCCTTGAGTGATTCCTTGATAGTGTGGCAATTCCTCCTTATGATAATAGAGAAAGCAGCAGTCACTCCTCTTACACCTGGGCTTCTGAGCCATTGACTCCCTTTTCCTCCTTCTCCGATTCAGGCCCCCCTCTTCTCGTAACCTGTCTGATATGAGAGAAAGCAGCTGTCACTACCTCCATTCCACCAGGGTTTCTGTTTGCTGTCTCCCTATTCCCAAAGCTAATTTTGGCCAGAACTGGGTGGGTCTAATCAAGGTCTTCATCTATCCTTATTTCAATAAGTTACATTCCTTATGGGAGTATCTTTGGGGGGGTTTGTCTCTCCTGCCTGCTATTTACTGTTTGACCCTTTTCCTTTCATCAAGTCTGCCACCCTGCATAAGCAGGACCCCTTTTTTGGCATCTTGGCAGATTAGCATCCCCTGTGGAGACTGGAGAACACTCAGTAAGTGTTTTAGCTTCCACTTTCGCTGACCCATGTTAGGGAACCTTCTTTTCTAGTCCACATCCCTGTGATGGCTCCCATCCCAACCAAATGAGGTCACCGCCCCAACTATTGGATTCAAATGCATCCATAACATCTCCCTGCCAACTATAAAGTATGTGGTGCTCTCAAACTTTTATAGTGTGGATCTGTCTATCCTACAACTGGATTTTTTCAGCTGGAAATTTCCTATCGCCACATATGTCATGTGCAAATTCCCTCTTTCCATCTTCTGTTTTAAGAATGTGTATTCATCCTGAGCTGTGATGGGGCGAATGTTGCACCCTACCTGGCTTAAGCTCCGCAAGGTATTAACATTTTACTTGTATACCTTTCTGCTCTGTGACACACCACTATCAAACCTGAATTATATAAGTTGTTCTATAGATATGCTCAGTCAATGTGTATACACATTTTACATTTGCATATTTTCTATCCTTTACTGTTTTGAAAGCACACCTGCAAACCCCCTCCAGGCCCACAATTCATAAGATCTGATATCATGTTCTCATGAGGCCCCTCTGAACGCCTCTCGAACACCCAACGCCTACTGATGCATAGACCAGATGGGTATGGTGATAACCCAACATAAGGGTGGCCTTGGGACAATACAATGGTGTGTGAACATGCGTAATGGATACATCTTTTATGAGGTTCCTCATTTCCTCCAAAACAAACTGAATCCTGTTGTCTGTGATGAAAGTGGCTGGAATACCTTAATTGGAAAACACCTCCATCAAGAGGTTTGTGAGGATCTTAGTTGTGACCATGTTAACAATCTTGGAGGTAATAAAGTGGGAATAGTAATCAATGAGAATGGCTACGTATTTATACTGTATGCCTTGTCTCTGGATGGGTCCTGCAATATCCAAACCCAACTTATTCTGTGAGACAGTGGGTACCTTAACCGTAATAAGGGAAGTCCTTCTTTGACTCTTGGTTTTTTCACTTAAACTGTATGCATGGCAATCTTTGACCTTTTCCTCCACCAAATGATCCATGTAGGGAAACCAATTATCCACACCTAGGGGGTCGATTCCGATTCGGGAAAAACCGCTCCGAATAGTCGTTTGGAGCATTTTTCCCATACGAATCGTACCCTGCAACGTCCCCTGTACGTACGACGAAGTACGATTCGTACCAGGAGCTGGACTCCATACGAATCGTACAGAGACCGTACGAATCAAATCCCCATACGAATCTCCCTCGCAACCCGCTGTACGCGACATCTGTATGGTTCGCAACTGCTTTTTCCGACCCGGCAAGTATGATTCGTGTCGGGTACGCACCGTGCGACCCTTTTTCTACGGGAGCTGAAAACAGCATTAAAAGCAGAGTTCACCCCAAAACAGGTACAGAACGGTCCCCCCAGGTACAGTGTGTACACCCCATGATCGCAGGGGTATGGTGCGCACCCCTGTGATCAGGGGGTGTACACACCGTACCCCCGTGTACGCTCCGTACCCCAAGTTCACTGGGTGTACGGTGCGTACACCCTGCAATCGCGGGGTACGGTGCGTACACCCCAAGATCGCAGGGGTATGCACCGTACCCCTGCTATCATGGGGTGTACGCACCGTACTGTGTGTAGGTGATTGTGTGCTTTTCCGTACGAATCGCCCTTATCCCCCGGTCCGGATCGTACTCGTCGGGTCGTACGGCATGTGTACGAGTCGTACGTTCACTGTTTCAGCCTTGCAATATGTACGGATCGCAACGATTCGGACGGATTGACGGAATACGGATCGTACTATGCGACTCGGACGGACGGGTATGAATCGTACGGCGATGGCTCCGGATGAAAATCGTACGGACGTTTTTTTTCTAGGATCGGAATCGGCCCCTTTAGTCTGGATTTGGTGAAATTCCTCCCCAAATGTTCCTCATGGGCTAAATTGACAATTTGTTCTCATAACCCAAAAGGTGGTACAATCTTTCCTGATCTTAAGATGATGTTCCCTTCCAGAGATAATTCTTCTCTTACATTCCAAAAAGGTTCTAACTCTTCGGATAATTCTTTACACCTGGGGGGTGCATCCACCCACAATGGACTCTCTAACTGCTTTAAGAATGAGGTCCCTAGCCATCTGTGCTTCCCACTCACTTTTTAGAATAGCAGGAACTCCAACTTCCATTATGGTATCTTCATTGTCTCTGGACTCTTCCAATCTTTCCACCGGTGATCTTGACAGGAAATCTGTAGCACAGTTTTTGAAACCAGGAAAATATTCAACTTTGAAATAGAAACCCTGGAGTTCGAACACCCATTCAGCTATCCAGGGAGTTGTTTTTTCCATTTCTTTCTAAGACAACAAGGGTCGTAAAGGTTTGTGATCTGTCCTTAATGAAATTGGTAAACCCCACAAATACATTTTTTAATGATTGATGGCCAATGCCTCTTTCTCCACTGTCAAATAATTGACTTCAGAGTCTACCAGGGTCCTTGAAGAAAATGCAACAATTTTCTCTTGATTATCTACTTTCTGTGAAAGGGTAGCTCCTAAAGACCTTTTACTTGCGTCTGTTGTCAATATAGTTTCTCTATCAACATGGAAGTTCCCTATATGTGGTGCACTTATAATAGGTTTCTTTCTCTCTTTAAAATGTTGCATCATGCCCACCCTTCCACAGGAAGGGTGCAACTTTTTTCAATAAGTCCCTAAGAGGTTAAACCAATACTCAAAAATTCTTATGTATTTGGCCATGTACTCTACCAAACCGAAAAACGATTTGTTCTCTTCCTTGGAATTAGGTGTGACTGTGGGAGCCTTGCGCACTGACTCGACCAGATCCATTTTAGGTTTGATATCCTCTACTGATATAGTGTGACCCAAGTAATCTACTGATGTGACACCTAATTTGCATTTACTTTCTCTTGTGGTAAAACCTGCATTTTTTAGCTTGGACAAAACATCTCTCACTCTACAATTGTGTTCATCTTCACTAGAGCCACACATTAAAATATAATCCTTAAAACACATAGTTTTATCACAGTCTTTTAGTATGTGTTGCATGGTCCTCTGGAAGGCCGCAAAGGCCGAGGCTCACCCAAAAGGCATTCTCAAGAACTTGAAATTACCGAAAGGAGTTGTGAAAGCTGTTAACATTTGTGACTCATGATGGAGAATGACCTGGTGATAGGCCGAGGATAAGTCAAGTATACTAAAATAACTGCCATTTTGTATTGTGCGCAACATTTCATGTATCCTTGGGAGAGGATGCCTGTCCACCCAAATATTTGCATTGATATCCCTCAAATCCACATGTAGCTGAATGTTCGTTGCTCCATCTTTTGCAGTGATAACAATGGGTGCCAACCATTCAGATCTTTCTACTTCTTCTATGACCCCTTGACTCATGAGTTTCTTCAGTTCTAGCTTTAAAGGCTACCTCATCAATAGTGGAATGGATCTAGTTTTGTGCACCACTGGAATGGCACCTTTCTTGTGTGTGATCTTGTGCATGTAATTATTTATTTTCTAGTTAGTTGGAAAATGCTTTTGGGAATTTGCTACACAAATTCCTTTCCATTATGGGTTATTCTATAAGCAACACCTGTTCCACATTGTTGGGGTCTTAAGTAATCCCCAACTCTTTCTGGTGTTTCCAGCCCAGTAAATTTGACCCTTGTTGTGTCACATAAACCTTCCCTACTGTGTTCCTGTTCTTGAATGTTATACGCATTCTCACCATTTCCTCTAGAGGAATAGGGTCCTTATTGTAAGCAATAATATACAATGAGACCCAATCCAAATGGCGAGTAAATCTATCAGTGACATATGGGGGGTCCAATACATCCCACTCCCCACTACTCTCTTATCCACATTATAATGAGATAATGCACTGTGCTCTGCCCTGTTTAAAATATCTGTTCTCCAAGACAACCCAACAGAGCAAAGCTCTCAGAGTGACCCCAATCTTGGTTGTTCACAACAGTCCACACTACACATTGGACCTTATTCTAAATAGAGGAAAAATGTGCGAGAAGCAAGTGACCCCTCACGGAAACACCACCAAGCGGGGTAACTGGTATGCAATTTCCAGACAGGCCCCTGTCTCATCATCGGTGGTCACTCGCTCCTCGGGAAAATAAAGGTGATAGAAAAGAAGACGTGTCCAAAACAAACAACATATAAAAGTGCTACAGTGAAGTGCAGAAAATTCTGCTAGTGGCAAACACACACAAACATAATGATAGAGTGCCTAAAACCACACACAACACACCAATCCCTTATCCACTTTTATTCGTAGGGTGGTGATTGCGTGCTCTTAAGTATTAAAAAGGCTGGTAGCTAGTCATGCATACCATTACCTACAGTGCCGACATGTTTCACTGCTGTATAGCGTAGAGCAGTTTCATCAGGGCTGCACTCAAGTGCTGCCACTTCACTCTTTTTTTGGACACTCAGTTCTGTAACGTGCCAGGAGCAGCAAAGCTTTGCATACCAGCCACTCCGGTATCAAACTGGGACCCTAGATACTCCAAGCGTGAGTGTGCCCCTTGATTTGTTATAAAACTATTATATCGTGAGGATCTAGGAAGGCACCTTCCCAGATCGTCACGATATATCACCTTTATTTTCCCGAGGAGCGAGTGACCACCGATGATGAGACAGGGGCCTGTCTGGAAATTGCATACCAGTTACCCCGCTTGGTGGTGTTTCCGTGAGGGGTCACTTGCTTCTCGCACATTTTTCCTCTATTTAGAATAAGGTCCAATGTGTAGTGTGGACTGTTGTGAACAACCAAGATTGGGGTCACTCTGAGAGCTTTGCTCTGTTGGGTTGTCTTGGAGAACAGATATTTTAAACAGGGCAGAGCACAGTGCATTATCTCATTATAATGTGGATAAGAGAGTAGTGGGGAGTGGGATGTATTGGACCCCCCATATGTCACTGATAGATTTACTCGCCATTTGGATTGGGTCTCATTGTATATTATTGACTGTGAGTGGAGGGCGACCCTTTCCATATTCCCTCTAAGCTCCATTGTTTTTTGAGTCCTTATTGTAAGCCCCATGTTGTCAGGTACCTCCAATTCACATCCCTCACTGAAAAAATACTCATCAAGCATTTTCTTATCAAGGAGTTGGCCTAATGGTTAGGGCGGTGGACCTTGAATCTGGGGAACTGAGTTCGAGTCTCAGCAATGACGCTGAACATCCTGTGATTCTGGGTAAATCACTTAATCTCCCCATGCCTAACAAAAATGAATGAGTCCTCATGTAATGCAACGGGTGCTATGTAAAGCACTCTGATACCCGATTCGGGTCAAATTTGCGCCAAATAAAACTCTGTAAAAAAAAAAATCAAGGTATAGGGTGAGCATGAATCAGCATAAGCCTGTACAGATACTCGATCTAGCCAAATATCACATGTTGGGCATTGTGCTTTCTCTTCACCCACTCCCGGTTCTACTTGAAATATATATTCTTTTGTTTCCTCCACTTTGCCCTCAGAATCAGAAACCATATGTACTTTGTCCCCTTGACCTCTGCAAACCTTAGCAAAGTGATCCCTTTTGTTACATTCCTGCAAATGTCACCCCTCGCTGGGCCTTTAAAACTGTTTGCCAAATGGTTCTTTTTACCACAACTGTTGCAATGTACATTTTCATGCTTGGGTTTATGTGGCTCCTTAATCTTTTCATTAATTTTACACACAGCTTCCTCTTTAGCAAGCACCTACACTTCCTCTCTCTCTTTAAAAGTTACACTACTTTATCTCATCTACTTAATACATATAGATGTATGCTCTATTCTTTTCACTATACTAATCGCTTCAGAAAGGTCTGGGTTCCAAGTCGATAGCTCCTCTTGTATCTTCTGGTCATTTGTACATCTGACTAATTGATCCCTTATTTAAGAGTCTGTAAGCACTCTAAAAGAACAAGTTGCAGACATACCTCTTAGAACTGCTACATAGGTGGACACTCTTTCCCCCTTTCTTTGGACAATCTTAAAAAATGTGTGACGTTCTAGCACCATGTTAATCTTTTCTTTGAAGTGTGCTTCAAATTTCCTTAAAGTATTTTCATATAAATCTTCCCAGTAACGTCTTCCTCACTGCCTGCATTAGGTCACCTTCCTGTAATGCCTTCATATATTTTCTTCCCTTGAAGCCCTAAATTATGTAGAAGAATGTGTTGTTTCCTTACCGAAGAGAAAGTGCCCCCTCCTATTGCTATTACCATCTCTGCCAGGGTATGTCTGGTCCTCCTAACTTATTCAAAAATGGTGGGGGGTCTGATTCATGCTGGCTGCAGCCATTTTTAGGTTTCTCTGAGCCTGCTACCTGTATAACTCCTATTACAAGAAACTTAAATGCACCTGTATATGACTGTTCATAAAAATAAGTATAAGTAGCAACTTTGTATGAAAATTGGCTATGGGTTGTCCCTAAAAAAATATTAAAAAAATTAAAAAATAAAACTGCAAACTGCAATTTCTCAGAGTTCTACTACATTTTCAACATTTCCCTTAATATGTCACAGAACAGTCTTCTTTCGACCTCTATGCTATTTTCGGCTATCGCTCCTGAAGAAGTTCCTGGTGCCGCCTCTTCAACACGTAAACGCATGAACTGGTGGCCGGAGATCCTTCCTCTTCAGCATTATTCGATGCACCCTTCTGCCGGATGACGGTAAGAACAAATGAGCTGATCTTGATTGTAGGCTCCTGTCAATGGAGTTTGTATTTTGATGCTGACCAGAGTGGAACTTGCGGAAAAATCTCCTCTGGAAAGTACAGGTGTGAAAATAATGAGGATCCAAAAGCTGCAGGATCTTTCGGCAGGTTGCTATGTACGCAGGGCACCTTGCTGCGAGGATTTATTTCAGTATAATAAATTTTTCGCCCAAATTAGCTTTTAGTCAGCTACAGTTACTGTAGAATAGGGACCTGTGTGGGTACACGAGCAGAAATAGTTTAGTTAATGGCCACATTAACAGGTCCTGCTGCTTGTCTAAATCCGCGCTTGCCCCTTAATTCACACTTGCTGGAAAATGCATCTTAAAGCACCTCACATGCTCACCAAACCAGGATGGAAAGTAATCCCTTTAAGTATGCTGGTTAACGGACTCCAACACCAGCTCACCGCTAAGCGAACACCTCTGGCAAGAAGAATTTTAACAGGGTGAAGTGAAGATGTTATGCTGTCCCTTACAAAGCATCCCACGATCGTCGACAAATGAAGTAAGGAAGATGCGAAAAGTATGTTAAAAGCTTTATTCAGAGGTAAGCAATAAACATCTTGAGCTCACCAGCAACAGTACCGCCACCTCAAGGATCAACATTCTAAATTAACTCTCTCTCAAAGTTCTAAGGGAGATACCACTGCAGCTAAGGAGGAATGGGTGAGGGAAGAACAGGAGCTATAGACATAGATTATAACAACCATGTAATGTATTTGACCCCTACTGTAATCATGTTGAGGATCTTATGGTTTATATTGAGTATGAATGAGAAGCCCACCTGTGGACTGTCCTCAGTCTACAGGGCTAGGCAGAACTTTAAAAATGAACCCTTGCTGGTTATGTGGACAGTGATATCACATGTATGAAAGTTCCAGGGACAGCCAAAGTAATAACCAGCAAATCATGGCTGCTGTAACCAGCTGCTTCCACATCGCTCAAGTGAATAACTGGTGCCAATGTACACAGGCATGATGTAATGGTGCCTTCAGGAGGAGTCTGGAGTGGAGAAGATCAGAGGCAGGTGTTGGGAGACTGTCAGGAGCCTTCGTATGCATTTAGTTTGGTATGTACACATACATTAGGAAGTAGCTACACACTTTCTGAAAGTTTAAGGTGTTGAAATCGAGAAGGTGGATTAGTGGCACTGAGTTTAATACACTATGGCAGCAGATGTTTTTGTGTTGAACTGGGGGGAGGTTTGATCCTCATTGTTGACTCTACCTTAGTGTTTACCAAATTGAGTGTGAGCTGATTTTTGGTGGGTAGAAAAAGTCCAGGCAATAAATAAAGATGTCTTTAAATGATATACTTATCTTATCATATTTCCTGTGCTTCAAAGACCGGGGTCAAACGTCAGGATATGTCTTCTGACAAATTGCTACTTATGTTTTTTAACATGGGGATGTTTACTAACATCTCTCACTTTGCAGTCAGAGAAGGAAAAATAAAGTGAACTATTTGACAATCTTGCTGGGGTACAGCGAGTGTGAAAGGAAAGGCAGTAGAATGTCATTTATTTATAACGCACAACAGAAAAGCATAAATGAAGCACATTCATTTTTGTAATTCTGACGTGTGATGGAAACAAAGATTTTAATAGGATCAAAACACTTTACTTGGTGATGCATAAATGAAAAATATTCACTGAAACCTGGTTTCCACACATTATCATTCGCGTGCAACGTAGTTTTATCAGTAAAACTGATTACGTCTGTGCAAATTTAGTGGTCATTTCAATGGAAAATAAGATGCCTATAAATAACAGTGCACTGCCAAACAATGCTTTAGTTACATTAAAAAATTGCCCGCAGTATGTCCATTAACGCTAGGAGGTTCTCAAAGTTTGTCGTTTGCATTCATGAACATTTCGTTTAGCCTCTTGGAAACACCAAACCTTCTTACTCGTGTCAACTTCACACGAAAACTATTGAATTGCCTTGACACTGTGTACAATACCTACACATACATTGTGCAAATGAACTTTTTATTTCCGTACATATGGTGACAAAGCTATCTGTAACACATACACAATGGCAACCTGATTGCAATCTCATCCCAGGGCTAGGATGCCTTTTGATGTAAATAAATATCTGTTTCCTGGTGCTGGTAGAGGAGTAGTTCTGCTGTCACCAAGAGGTCTCTACAAGGTAATGCTTTTGCCCAGCAGCTGACTGATATCTCTTTCAGGGGTGTCCAGCTTGTGACCAAGATGAGATCCTACATTTTTTCCCTGCAGGAAATTGTGTTGGATCCTCCAACATGGGGATTCTTGGCAGAACATAAACATACACACTAGACTCGTAGCTTAGGGTACGCATTGTAGGAGTACATCAGATTCTTATACTGTTTCATATGCGTGTGTATATAAGTTGCTCAGCAAGATGGTCATACCTTTTATTTTATACACTGTCATGATATTTGTAATAAATTTCATTTGCTTCTTATAGAAAATAAAACGACAAATATGAACATTGCCGGCGCCATCTTGCTTAGTGAGGGCCTTTACGTGCGCGTAAGCACAACCATTTTATACATCGCAGCCATTTCATACTCTGCTGGTCATCTGTGAATCACCCCGACCTCGCTATCATCCCCCGCGCTCTGACCAAGCCTGAACACGTGTACCAGGGTCGTAAAACCTTGTCAGCATGACAATGCCCCGGAGTCACTTCCCCGCACCTGGCCACTCAATCCAGTCCCAGGCACTGTGGACATAGTTTATTACCCGCACACGGCAGGGCTTGTTTCACCAACATAGGGGACGGATCTAATCAAAGACACGAACCCTTAGATCTGACCGATCCCACATAATTTTAGATCCTGTCAGAATGTCAAGCTGCAAGATAGCGATCATCTGTTAGATCTGGGTGGAGGGACGATTGCTGCTCGGTTTGTGTGGGAACTAGCTTGAGGTGGGGATTCCAAGGATATTTGACTATGCAATAAACTGATGCCAGGAATGTTTGACCATGTAATAAACTGACGAAAAAGCATATAAAAGGCCATGCCACAGAGATGCAGTTAGAGCACCTCCTGACGATAGCCCCGTGTCTGATGTGATGCACTCTCCTCTAGAGAAATAAACCTGTTCTTCGCCTTCCAGTTTCCAGCGCCTGCCTCGGTATTTTGATCACTAAATCTTAAGGTGAATTAGAGGTGGTTTGCACCAAGCGGCATCGAAAGTCTTGTGAGTCATGCTGCTTTTCATCAATTGACGCACCAACGTCTGGCCCATCAGCGACATGTGGGTCCTGTGAGAGAGGTCCTAACGACGGAGTGAACATCTAAACGATTGGAGTGCACCTGCCTGAAAGAGACCCTCGTCTGGCTGCCGATCAACTGAACTTCACCGGTTCCGAACAGACCTCTCTCGAGTGACCTGCGGTCCTGACTGGGACCTTACAGGAACGCAGCATTTTTTGGAGTGAGAGGACAAATGGGCGCTGGAAGGGGGCGACGATGAAACTGTTATAACGGTCCGGGTAAGGTCATGATATACAACAAAACTGATTGTCTGATTGTATTGAAATTGTTTGCTCGAAAACGAGTATTCCGCTCTTTGAAGTTATTGGTAGTAATTGAGATATTCCCTGCTTGCAAACAACATAGAATAGGAATATTCCCTCTTTGCAGGCAGTGAAGGACAGGTAGTGCGGACCTTTGTCCACGACCTATTGAGATATTTATATTGACCGCTTGTACGTCATGCCTGTCTTCTCAAAATTGTTTGATTATTTTCGACCGGACTGTTTGTTAGAGGTCAGTCATCCAGCACCGCCGGAAGGCACCCCTAACAAGGATATGTATTTTAAATATGGAGTAGCCATCGTTGCTTATAGCAAACTATGGCACAAATACACTAGAAAGGACCGGGTAAATCAGTGGCCACTGACAGGATCTTTTGATCTCGCTAAAATAGAAATCTTAGAAATAGCCCTCCACAAAAAGAAAGCTTCGCCTGCCATGCTTGACAACTTTGGTCTGTGGCAGAGAGAAGCAACCCAACGAAAGAGAAATGGCGAAGCCATACTAGATAAAGAGATGCGAAAAGCAGCTCACCAAGCTTGTAAAAAGTCAGAGGAATATATAAAAGAAACAGAGACTGATAGAAATGAACAAGAATCGAAAATATCAGGCCAGTGTCCTGTTAGAACGCGTTCAACTCTTTACCCCGAGTTACCGGCTAAACAGAGAATAAATGTTGACCTCTTGTTGGGTTACCCGATCATCTACATGCCACCTCCTTATGCCCCTACTCATCCCTTAGCACAGCACCAAGAACAGCAAGGTACCAACGGAGACGCCACAACCGTTTCCGCTCCAGTCGAGCCACTTGCACCAATTGCCTCATCAACAAACGCATTAGTAGAAATAGGATCGATAGAAAAAGGGTTGCCCAGGGTTCCACGATTGAGTACACACGAGCGGGCAATCATTAACAAGATAGTCAAAACCCTCGTGAAGAGAAGAGAAACTGAAGAGTATGTGACTGACATATGCAATTCGTATGTCGAGAGCCGCAAACGAATCTTCATTGTGCGCTTCTGCTACTACACACTTACTGCCTATGAAGAGAAATATCAAGATTTGGACCCGGGAGGCTAATGGCTCTTTATAGAAAAGTCAACATAGGAGACGAAAACAACAATGATGTAGCAGAACTCTTTTTGTCCACGTTAGAAGTATTCCGCCACCTTGTAGAACAAGGGCGGATAGATACAGGCAGAGCATCGAAGCCAGTAACACCCCAATAGAGAATCTGGATAACATGATGCCGATAAAGGAAGCCGCTCCGTATTGGGTCCCCCCTGGGGGACAAGGGACTAATGATGACATAAACAATCAGAACGCTAAAGGAAGGGTGGTCTACAATTGGGTGTATCAGCCATGGGACAGACAGGACATCCTGACGTTCATAAATCTCAATGATTTGCGAAAGAATCCCACCACCTTTTACACAGAATTAGGTACTGCTCTAGGGTCCACAATAATGACACTTGCCGACATTGACTTGTTCTTCGGGTTATGTTTGTCAGCCGATGTGTGGAAGCAGATTAGGAAGATTGGGGCATATTACCAACAACTAGCGATAATTATCGCTATGTTGGTTTAGCGGCGATATTTTTATTGCCGAGCTGCGGCGATTTTTATCGCTTAGGAACCTTGCTATTGTCAAGGTTTATCTCCTAAGCGATAAGAATTGGCCAAATGCATGAATATCGCTGAAAAGTCAGCGATATTCATGCATTACAGAGCTAATACTCTTAGCCATGTTATCCACCTACCATTGGATAACATGGCTAAGAACTGCTCAGGGGCAAGTGTTACCTTTTGTAGATATTCACGCTTAGCGCAAATATCTCCAAAAGTTGGTAATAGCAGATAACGATGTTAGCGACTGTTTCCAGTCTCTAACATCTTGGCACGCCCACTTTGCATGTCATTAGTGATAAATATCACTGACATGCAAAGCGGGGCCCAAGATGGTCGCTATCTCCTACTAGCTGTCGCTAACTGGTGTTAGCGACAGCTAGGTTATAGGGAGATAAAATTATCTCCGCTTTCTTGGCTTTTAAAGCCAAAAAAGCGGAGATAAACCCCCTGATAATATGCCCCATAGACCAGACAGAATTGCTCGGTCATACCTGGGAACAACTCAGCACATTAGATAAACAGCGGAATCCTGGCCTGATAAAATAGTGCAGAAGGTAAAAACAATGATACTGGAGAAAAAGATAGATGGTCCATAGTAACAGCGTGCCGCCAGAAACCACAAGAGTATTTCTCGAGATTCAAAACAGTGTTCTCAGATTACAGTGGACAGGACATGTCCACTTCGACCGGACACCACTTATTCGTGCAAAATTACGTCAAAGGACTGCTGCCTATGGAGGATGTCATGTCACTGGAACACCACAAAAAGATTCCTTGGCTGGACTACCTGAGGAGGTCATTTTATCTGTTAGGAAGATTGGAACTTTTTGAATCACCTAAAAGCATAACAAACAAGGACGTAGTTTCGATCAAAAGGCAATTTTTGTCCCTGGCAAGATCTAACCGAGAGGAAATAGAACTGCAGAAGCCCTCGGTTAGGACTCATTATATAACAAAATGTTCCCCCACTATGGAACCTTATCTTACAATAGTCACAAGGCCATTCCATTGGTTCCTCCTGACTAAATTTAGATTAAACCTGATCCCTTACCCACTGGGAAATTATCCATCTTGGGCCAAGCCAGAGTCAGCCCCCCGGTGCTCTTGCGACAACCTTTCAATACAGGATATCACGCACTTTGCTCTGTTTTGTACACTGTTCTCAGTGCCCAGAAAGAAATATTTGCTCCCAATTTTAAGGGAAGCGGGCTTCAGACAAGTTAAACCGGCACTCCTATACTTACAATCGATGAGTACTATTCGTATAATCTTTTGTATGGGACGTTTTTTGGCCGCAGCAGCGCGCATTAAAGCTAAACATGTACCTATCGAGAGCATATAATGACTTCCTTTTACCGTAGACCAAATTGCTTATTTGCACTGCACCTGCCGTTGCGGATATTTTTTAGATTTTTAAATATGTAAACTGTTTTTATAAGGTTGTATTGTAAAGCCTTGGCCATGCATTTTAATCTCTTTTTAACATGATTGTACTTGATGTATTTGTAAATGTATCCATGAATTTTTGTATGAAATGTCTTTTTATGATTTTTATCAAAATCGAATAAAAGTACTTTGACTGACTGACTGCTGCCGGAGGTATCACAGAAATTACAAACTAGCGAAAGTAGCTGGGCAGCCTCTAAGCCAGTGGCTATTCTCCAAATGGCCCAGTATTATGAACATCAGAAAAACGAGAATGACAGAGCCACAGAAAAGAAAAAGAAGGACTTGAAGGAAAGAGTAATGGTAGCCCAACTCCAAGGGGTGAATACAGGCGGGAACAATATAAAGGAGGATACCAACAGAATGTCCCTAGAGTACAGCCTCCTAGAAATGACTCGTTGACACCATATGTACGACACCAGGACTTAGGACAGGATCAATGCGCATTTTGCAAGGAATACGGACACTGGAAATCCCATGCCCTGCCTTATCAGGAGCTGGTAGGGGCACAGGGATAAGGGAAATAACAAATTAACAGAGAGGAAGAGGACGTGGGAGAGGCTACGCAAGTGAATCTAGCGAAGGAAGGCCAGGAAGAGTGAATGCATTTGACCGCCCTAGACAGAACCAGTGTCAACAGACAGATTACGACAACATGTATGACTTTGCATAGGACAGCCAGGGGCAAGGGAGGGATCCAGTCGAGCTCTATGTTGACCAACGAGGACCTTATGTTACCGCAAAGGTCCTGGGCACAGAGTCGCCATTTTTGTTAGACACAGGAGCAACACGTAGTGCGCTATCCAAAAAACTGATTCCAAGGGGACCCTTGTCTGGCTCACATATAACCTCAATAGGATTTGGCCGTATGCCCTCCACCAATCCTTTGTCCAGAACTATCCCCTTCAAACTTGAAAATAATGTTATAGACACAAAGTTCCTTCTCTCCTCCAACACTCCAGACGCCATTATGGGTCTCGATCTACTGAAGCATTTCCGTGCGACTATCAGATGTTCGCCAGACGGAGTACGAGTCATCTTATATGACAATCACCAACACCCGAGAGAAAATCAATCCCAACACATGTATCCCATTTCTGAGACAGACACATCCCTACTAGACACTTTACCCTCGCATCTGTGGGCTAGGGCTGATTCAGACGTAGGACGAAAGATGATTGACCCAGTACACGTGACAATACGACAAGACGCAACCTTACCGAAAATACCCCAGTACAAGATATCGTCAGAGGGCGAGAAAGCCTTGACTGAGATCATACAGTCACTAGTAGAGGCAGGAGTGGTAAAAGAGGTAGTGAGCAATGTTTGTAATAGTCCTATTGTACAGATCATAAAGAGACAGGGAGAGGGAGATGGAAAAGCCTACCGCTTCATCATCGACCTGCGGGAGATAAACAAAATAGTAGTACCACAGTACCCAGTAGTTTCTGACATCACCACCATCCTGACCCTAATTCCGTCAACTGCTACCACTTTCACCGTTATCGATCTCAAGAATGCCTTCTTCTCCATACCCATTCACCAAGACATTTGCTATCTTTTCGGATTCCCTCTAAGATCCCGCTCATATAGATTTTGTCGAGCACCCCAGGTACACCGAGAGCCCGAGCATCTATAGCCAGGCGCTCAAAAGACAGTTAGATGCTGTTCAATTACCAGACGGGGTGTTGTTGATACAGTATGTAGACGATATCCTTCTAGCAGCAGACACCACTCCACTAGCCGTCACAGCCACCATCCAACTCCTACACTTCCTTGCAGAAAATGGCCACAAAGTTTCTCGAAGGAAATTGCAGTTCTGCAAACCACAGGTAACATATGTAGGTCACCTCTTATTGAAAGAAGGGAGGAAAATCACACCGACAGGGTCCAGGCAATTCTAGACACTCCTGTTCCCAAGAATCAGAAGCAGGTCCGCTCTCTGATAGGTCTCACCTCATTCTGCCGACAGTGGTTACCGAACTTTAGCCTCATTGTCAAACCCCTTCTCTCCCTCCTAGCCAAAGACACCCTCTCACCTTTCCCTTGGACACCCGAATGCCAGTCAGCATTCAAAGAATTGCGAGATGCCCTTTGTTCGGCACCTGTTCTAGGAACCCCGGACTACTCCAAACAATTCTTCCTCTACACGCATGAAAGGGAGGGGTGTGCATTGTCCGTCTTAGCACAATCAATTGGTCACAAACATCGCCCTTGTGCATATTTCTCTGCCACCCTCGACCCAGTAGCTAGAGCGTTGCTAGCGTGTTTGCGCGCTGTGGCAGCTGCAGCAGTATCCATACGCCAGAGCGAAGGAATAGTGCTCTCCAATCCAATCACTGTGTTAGTACCCCATGAAGTGGACACGCTACTGAACCAGACCAAAACCCAACACTTGACTAGTGCACGACTGACAGGTTATGAGTTGACCCTGCTAGCACCACACATCACCCTGAAGCAATGCACCACTCTCAATACAGCCACATTGTTACCTCTACCCGAAACTGACCCTGGTGTGACTCCCCTGCATGACTCTGTGACACTCAATTACGAACAAACAAAGAGGAGAGTGGATCTCAGAGACACTGCCTTTTCAGAACCAGATGGGAAATTATGAGTAGACGGTTCGTGCATCAAACTCCCCGATGGCACCACCTCAGCTGCATATGCTGTCACCACAGCCCGAACCATCCTAGAGACAGCCCGCATTGCCCAACGATCCGCCCAAGCAGCAGAGCTCATTGCCCTCACACGAGCATGTATTTTAGCATCTGGTACGACAGTAAACATGTACACTGATAGCCAGTACGCCTTCGGGGTGTTTCACCATTTTGGGCTCCTGTGGAGAGACAGAGGGTTCCTGACTTCACACGGCACACCCATCCAACATGTATATCTAGTCTCCGCATTGACAGAAGCTGTCCTCCTCCCCAAGCAGCTAGCAGTGGGTAAATGCCAGGCACATAAGAAAGTGACCGATCTCATTGGACAGGAAAACGTATTAGCCGACATTACTGCCCGAACAACAGCCCAGGACAGAACCACGACACGAATGTACGTGACCAGGTCACAAGCAGAACAATATACTGACGCTAGAACAACTGTAAGGGACATACAAACGACAGGTACACAGGACGAACTGACTGACTGGGCTCGGGTGGGACTGAAAGACGAGGAAGGCTGCTGGAGGACAAAAGACGGAAACAAATGGCTGCTACCTAATGCCTATCTGACCATGGCACATTTACCAGCACACATAGGATCTGACCCCATGAACGAACTGATCACCAGAGTATTGCATAACAGCAAGATAGCAGAATCAGTAAAACGCCTAGTACAGCAATGCATAGTATTCCTGCAACACAACCCGGGGAAATGGACCGTAGTACCACGGGGAGGGTTTTGAGTCCCTGATCACCCCTTCAAAGTCCTCCAGATGGATTACATCCAGCTAGAGAGGTGCCATGGTCTAAAATACGTGCTAGTGATTGTGTGCGCCTTTAGCAAATGGGTGGAGGCCTACCCCACCCGTTACAACACCGCCTTAGCTACTGCGAAGGTATTGCTGAAATAGTTCTTTCCCTGATATGGCCTTTGTAGAATTTTATGGAGCGACAATGGCCCCCACTTCGTAGCAGAAGTTATACAAAACATACTGAAAGGGTTGGGGGTAAAGCAAAAGTTCCATACCGTTTTCCACCGCCAATCAGTCGGCCTGGTAGAGAGACACAACGCCACGCTAAAACTGAAGCTAGCAAAAATAGTTGCCACGACTGGGCTGAAATGGGCCAACGCCCTCCCACTGGCATTGCTGTCAATGCACTCCACCCCAACCAAACACCGACTGACCCATTACGAAGTAGTCTTCGGCAGGCCTATGAACATTTGGGCGGCACCAAAGCCAACCTCCGTTAATGATGTCCTGGACATACTAATGTAAGACTATTTGTACAAATTAACGAACAAACTAACACTTATCCACCAACAGGTGCAGCAAGCCATACCAAACGTGTCCAGTGGCCCAGGTCACGATATCAAGGCTGGGGACTTTGTGCTGACGCAAAATTTTCAGAGGTCGAAGAGTCTGGAACCCAGGTGGATGGGCCCCTGGCAAGTCTTGATCACCACCCGAACTGCCCTGCGAGTGGAAGGAAAAAGAAACTGGCTTCATGCGCACCACTGTAAGAAGATATCTCAGACACTGATGGCCCCCGAAGAAGTGAACAGCCAAGAAGAGCTCCTGACAAAAGACCGACCAGCCCTGAGCTGCTACCCACTGACAGAGACACTTGAACTGGCAGAGTTTCCCGACCCCACGGTACCATCCAAGAAAGGGTACAATTTGAGATCGACTAAAGGAGAGTGCTCCGACAAGCAGGCCACTAACTGAGTCAAAAGTCTCAGAACGGTAGCTAACACTACAAATGCTACCAGGAGAAACGCTAGACGAAAGTATGTGGTCCTGCCAGACGTCGATCCTCTTGAAGGTGATGGAAGAACCCGGACGACCGAAGAACCACCCCGACGACTCCAAACTTGCCAAATTGCACAGTACAAACACAATAACCCTTGTGGCAGCATCTCTCACCTGCCTCTTGCTGATGGTCACAGTCTGGATCGTTGAAGAGAGTGCTCCCACTTACAGGACAATGTCATGCAACCCACCACCAAGAAAGAACACTATCTGGTGTCACTGTCACCACGCCTCCGAGAACGATGCAAAGAATTTTGGAATAATTATTTCGTACAATTATTGCACCAGCACAATCTTGCCGCAAATGTCACGAACTGTTGGATCTGTGGGTTGCTACCTCATGCCACTGAACATTCCATTCCTTTCATCCTTTTACCCTTTTCTGTTAATGGATCTTGCCTCGCCTGGTAAATGATCCTGCAAGAGAGCTACAAAGACAATGCCACATCCGATGGGACAATCAAACAATTTTACGAGTTCTGGCTGAAGAAAACGGGAAGAACATCCGCTCCCTTCTGCCCTCTGACTTCGAATGCAACCTTTCCAATGAACATTCCCGCCAAAGAACTAGTTGAAATGCAAGTGTAGAACAACCCAGCCAGACCTACCTTTTCCTATCTAAAGAAACGAACTGTCGCAACTCTGACAGTGGCCCTATCTGTGGTGAACGTCTCAGGCCTTGTCTGCATCGAAGGCCATGGGACTAAGATCGTCGGTCACAGCACTTGCCAAATAACGAAGACTCTGAACACTGCAGACCCCCCTTCATTTGTTGCTTCACCCAACATGTACTTCATCTGTGGTACCAAAGCCTACACCTGGCTCCCAAAAGGCTGGGGAGGCATTTGCTACATCGCTTTTGTTCTGCCTCCAACCTACACAGCACCTGCAGACCATCACAGAGAAATGCGTTCCAAAGACACAGAACAAGCAGACTCCGCCACATCACAGTTCCTCGACGCGGCAAAAAGACTCGGCCCGCTATGGGGTCCGATGGCAAACAGCCGAGCCATCCGACACCTAACTCAAGCAGTTGAAACAGCCTTGAACGTCACTGCTGGCATCCTCACCAACAACACAGCTGAGCTTCAGGCTGTCCGCCTGGTGGCTTTACAGAACCGCATTGTTCTAGATGTGGTACTAGCGGATTGTGGAGGAGCATGCCGCATCATCGGAGCCAGTTGCTGTACTTATGTCCCTGACAACTCACCCTCTGTTTTCAAGGCAATTGAACACCTCCACAGGCTGGCGTCAGAAATCCATCAGGAGTCAGAAACTAGGACACTTGGAAGCTGGTTTTGGGGCATTTTGAAAGAATGGGCCTGGAAAATAATGATGATCCTCTTGGTTCCAATATTAATAATATGTGGTTGTTGTTTTGGGTTACATTGTATACTACTTTTGTGTTCTATTTGCCTGAACTCCTTGCACCCTAAGACTATGGACACTGAGCTCACGAAGATTAGAGTAATAAATGATAGAGAGATACAGGACATTATGGACATTGAGATAGACTAGCAAGCTGGCTGGACTATGTTCAAAGGGAGGACTGTAGAAAATAAAACGACAAATATGAACATTGCTGGCGCCATCTTGCTTAGTGAGGGCCTTTACGTCCGCGTGAGCAGCAACCATTTTAGACATTGCGGCCATTTAATACTCTGCTGGTCACCTGTGAATCACCCCGACCTTGCTATCATCCCCCGTGCTCTGACCAAGCCTGAACACATGTACCAGGGTGGTAAAACCTTGTCAGCATGACAATGGCCCGGAGTCACTTCCCTGCACCTGGCCACTCAATCCGGTCCCAGGCACTAACCAACCCCTGTGGACATAGTTTATTACCCGCACACGGCAGGGCTGTTTCACCAACAAAGGGGCCTGATCAAAGACACAAACCCTTAGATCTGACCTATCCCACATACCTTTAGATCCTGTTGGAATGTCCAGCTGCAAGATAGCGATCATCTGTTAGATCTGGGTGGAGGGACGATTGCTGCTGGGTTTGTGTGGGAACTAGCTTGAGGCGGGGATTCCAAGGATGTTTGACTATTCAATAAACTGATGCCAGAAATGTTTGACTATGTAATAAACTGACGAAAAAGCATATTAAAGGCCATGCCACAGAGATGCAGTTAGAGCACCTCCTGACGATAGCCCCGGTGTCTGATGTGATGTACTCGCCTCTAGAGAAATAAACCTGTTCTTCGCTTTCCAGTTCCCAGCGCCTGCCTCGTTATTTTGATCACTAAATCTTAAGGTGAATTAGAGGTGGTTTGCACCAAGCGGCATCGAAAGTCTTGGGAGTTGCGCTGCTTTTCATCATTCTGTCTACTGATCATTGCAATGCATGTATTCTATACAAGAATCACGTTGGTTCAAAAAATATTGAAAACGTCCTTTGTGTATTCTGTGGACATTCTCTGAGTGAAAGAGAGCACAAGTGTCTGAGCAAGAGGGCTCTAGATCTGTCACCACGATTCCTGAGGGATCAGTCTTGTCATGTTTAGTGGTTGTCAGAAACTTTTGCTCTCTGTCTGGTTTAGGGGGGCTTATTGTGGCACTAAGAGCTAGCTGGTCTATGGGACAACATATACTGAGTGGGTGCACTGAAACAGGTTGGCACCATCTCAACATTCATGCCATCCACAAAAACGCAGTTCCTACTGATTAGCGGGAACTACACAACAGCACCTACTGCTAATCACCTTAGTGCTATAATGCACTTCTGAAATCCCTGCGGTGCAGGATGCGTAGTCTAGGGCACACAAGGGACTACAAATCCCAGATGATCACAGGTGCGAGAAGAGACCCTGTTACAGCCATACTTGCTGCTAATCACCAGAATACTTTAAAGCGCTTCTAACATCCCCATGATGCGGGACATGTAGTCTATGCAAACCAGAGACTACGAGCCCCAGACAACCATGGGTGCGAGAGGAGGCCCTGTTACAGCTGCCCCTGCTGCTAATATGATAAACACTGTAACGCTATACATCTCTTCTAACTTCCCCACGGTGTGGGACATGGAGCCTGGGCACATGAAGGACTACAAGCCCCAGACTACCACAAGTCTGAGAGGAGGCCCTGTTAGAGCAGCACCCACTGCTAATCTGGTAATCTATCATCCCCATCGTTTGAGACGGGCATTGGTCACTCACAGGCGAAACCTGGGCCAAGGGTGGGCATGTCTTGCGCCCGTCATCACCAGGAGAGTGCAGGTCAGCCACCCCGCTTTGCCCTGTGTTTTACCTTCGCCTGTGTAGACTGTGAGACAGGACTATCTTTCAGCACCAATACATTCTCTCACCAAGGTACTGTGCTAAATCTTGCTTCTACTACTATGTTAACTTTTTACCTGTACAATTTTATCTGCTTTAAGAACTGCTTCAAACAAGGTAGGTGATAAACAGTGGGGCAGTGCTTTTCCGAACACCGGTGGGCCAAGAAGGAGGCTCTTTCACTTATCAGCTCTTGTTACTGCATGAACTGTCCAAACCTGAAGTTTTACCCTGGTGTAAGCCAGCTGGGAGACTAACTGGTACCTGCTGAGAAATGCAGTGCCACATTATTTATGCATTTTATGAACATTGTAGGCAGGCAGAGGGGCATGTTGGACTTAGCGGTGTGGGACCTTCTTGACTGATGCAAACTTTTGCCTTACCTCACCAAAAGTGTAGATTGTGTGGTATGCTTCCTCCGCCATCGCTATTGACTTAAGGTTTTAGCTGAGGCATCTTGAGTAAGTCTTGGCCCTAATGGAAACTTAGTTCTTTTTATAAGGTATCCCTCTAGCTCATTGTATTGCTAAAATGCAATAAGTGGTGCCAAATTTGTCCACATCAAGGCTTAACCAGTGCAGGGGTGCTTTAGGTAGTTTGCTTGAACGTTGATATATTGCATTTCTTTTTTTGTTTTTTTAATGTTGTTTATTGATTGAAATCACAATAGTAAATTACATGACTGAACAACACATTGCATATTCTCAACAAGATATTACGGTTAAAGCATTAATCAAGAGTGGTTTATTACATATCTCCTATCAGTCTCTCTTGCCTTTGGATTTTCATTTCAGTTGTGGGTGACACACACAGTTCTCCCCTGTATGTATATAAATCAAGCACCCTTGAAACAACCCCGTTGACCCCCTCCACCTCCTCTCCCCTCCCTGCCCGTGGATTCAAAACTACCCACCCCCAAACTTGGCAGAGTGCTTCTCCCCCCGCCCCAAAATTCTGGAACTACTCGGGGTAGAGTGATACCCCCTCCCGTTCATTCACATCACAATAACTGGAAACCTTGCCATCCACATTGATTTATTGAAGTCCCTTCTGATCATAAAACTGAAAACTAAACATATTATGTCATAACTTTTAGAAACAGCCTACCGGTCAGTATCATAAAATTGGGTATAACTCCTCTCTCACCCCGGTCCCCCTACTTGCACTTTTCACCACTTGTGGGCTTGTCAGGCTTATCGTCTCTGTTCATCAGTCCTGCTCCTCGAGCCGACTGTTCTTTTCTACTGGGGCGTCACGATCTTCCTCCACTTGGCCTTCTCGATGCTGGCCTGGTTTGCCCAATCGGTCTCTCATCCTATCCCCCACTGTGTGCCAGCCGTCCATCCACTCCCAGACCGCCTTCGGGGAGTCAAAAAAACAGGGCTTGTCGTCTGATTCGACTCTCAACCTAGCAAGAAAGAGCATCGCATACTTGATCTCCCTGTCCCTTAATTCCTTTTTAACTGCTTGATAACTGCACCGTTGAGCCTGAACTTTGGCAGTGTAGTCAGGAAAAAAGGCCACTTCATAGTTGTCAATCTTCAGGGGGGATTGGAGCGTGCCATCTGTAAGATGATGTCTCTATCCCTGTAGTTGAAGACTCGCACAATGATGGGCCTTGGGGGGCCCCCGGTTTCGGCCTACCCCCCGGTATCCTGCGAGCTCTTTCAATAGAAAAATAGCTGGATAGAGTCTTGGGTTTGAGATGTTTTGTGATAAGTTCTTCAACATATAGGTCCGCAGCTGGCCCCTCTGCTTTTTACGGAATCCCCAAAAGGCGGATGTTGTTGCGATGGGCCCGGCCTTCGTAGTCGTGGAGTTGCTGCGACATCCTCTCCAGCTTCTTCTGCATCTCAAGCATTTGGGATTGCAATTCAGATGTGTCCGTCTACAGGGCGCTTGTGACTATTTTGAGTTCCTTCGCATCCATCTTGCGGAAGTCCGCTCTGATAAGTGAGACCTCTACATTAACTGCGTCTACTGATGTGCGCACCCCGTTGATGGCCGCCATGACGTCGTGTAAGGTGGGATCCTGATCCTACATGGGTGCCACTGCACCATCATCCTTATCCAATTTCAGGGAGTCACCCTTTTCTGGGGGTTGCTTCTGAGGCCCTTACCTCCTGTCGCCATATCAGAGTGCAGTCAATCTCTGCCCTAGGAGTGGGCTGTCACGGGGGCAATACAATGTGTACTCCTTCCAATGCCGTCCCTTCAGTCCACTCTTGACTGACACTGTCAGCTATGGGAGTCGCCCAGTGGCGCGAACAGGGTGGATGGACGCGAGTCTTGGATCCTGTCCCCTCCTCTCAATCCTCTCGGTAGCTCCAGATTTGGAACGCTGAACCACTGCTGCCACGCAGTCAATTGTCCGAGGGGTGGCACATGTTTTCCCCAAAATTGTTAGAGGTCTCCTCTCTGCCCGGGGACCACACTATGTACTATTAGAGTCTCTTCAGGGATCTCTCATTCGAGGGCATGAACCTGCCTCCAGGTTGTAAGGCTAGTGATTCAGCTCGCAGATGTCAGGGTCCCAAGCAACAGTGTTTCAATGGGCGTAGGGAGCCGGCCGGCAAGCTCCTCACTTGATATGGCAGTCTCAGTCTCCTTCCTCCCCTGTGAGGATAAGCAGACAACAGCCAGCAGACAACAGCCCCCCGCTGTGGGCTACAGGCTTCACCACTTCTCGGAGCACTGCTTACTTGGTTCTCTGGCTAAAGAACGGTGATGGATTAAAGCCAGATCTGTTGACTGGGTGTGAATGTTTGATTGGTTCAGATGCTCCGTCCATCACCACCCCCTTTTGTACCACTTTGTTCACCATAAGTTGGCAGGGTATGCTCAGACGTGAGTTCCTTGCTCACTTTGCCACAGGATTCAAGCAAGTCGGGCTGAAGACAGCTGAAATGCCAGAAACCGGTCCTCGGAAGCTTGTTTCCAGTCCAGGGAAGGCATGGCTTGGCAGTTCGGGCTGGACTGTTCCCATGAGGCACAGGGTCAGAGTGATTTGCATATGGCCATGTCTGAACTGGGGTGGCAGAGTGGGCTAAAGAACGGTGATGGATTAAACCCAGATCTGTTGACTGGGTGTGAGTGTTTGATTGGTTCAGATGCTCCGTCCATCACCACCCCCTTTTGTACCACTTTGTTCGCCATAATTTGGCAGGGTATGCTCAGACGTGAGTTCCTTGCTCACTTTGCCACTGGATTCAAGCAAGCCGGGCTGAAGACGGATGAAATGCCAGAAACCGGTCCTCGGAAGCTTGTTTCTGGTCCAGGGAAGGCATGGCTTGGCAGTTCGGGCTGGACTGTTTCCATGAGGCTCAGGGTCAGACTGATTTGCATATGGCCATGTTCTATCGGGGTGGCAGAGTGGGCTAAAGGGTGTGAGTGTTTGATTGGTTCAGATGCTCCATCCATCACCACTCCCTTTTTTACCTCTCTGGCTATAGAGCAGCTCTGCTGGCTAGTTCGTAGGCTCTAGAGCAGCTCTGCTGACCTGGTTCTCTGGCTCTTCAACAGCTCTAAACCTTTAGTTTTCAGCCAAGTTGTTTTTTCTGATTTTGCTTTGAAGTGGCTATGGACCAACCTGTCTCTTAAGTTTTTCGCTCTTCGGTATGTTATTATTGGATGGGGCCCCATTTTTTCTCCAATAGTTGTGTCCAACTGCAATATTTTCCAATTTTTCTTTATGATGTTTACAATTTCTCTGGATTCTTTACTAAAATCCATGATCAGTCTGATGGGCTCATCCTTAATCTCCGTCTCATTCTTTTTTACAGTTAGGCACTCTTGTCTTGTTTTTTGATTTGCTTTTTTTAACATTTGTTTACAATGTTTTTACTGTACTTCCTTTGTCTGAAGCGTTTGATTGTTGCCACTTCAAAGCAAAATCAGAAAAAACAACTTGGCTGAAAACTAAAGGTTTCATAAAATGCCACAAATGCCACAATTGCAAAGTGTGTGAAATAGCAAAACCAACTGCAGAGCTAACAATGGCTAACAACAAAATCTGGCAGATCTGGAATCGCATCACATGTAAAAGCCAATGCACGGTATATGTCATTGAATGCCCTTGCTCGCTAAAATACGTAGGCAGTACTATCTGTGAGCTAAAGAAACGCATATTGGAACACGTACGTGCAACTAAAAACAAAGATTGAAACAACAGGATCGCCAAACACATGGAAACACACCATAATGCAAATTGGAAAACACTGAAATTCTATGGGATTGAGACCATACCGAACAATGAAAGAGGAGGTAATCGGGAAAGAAAACTGCGCCAAAGGGAATTCCGGCATATCCTTAACCTCAGGAACATGACGCCATACGGATTGAATCAGTCAGAGGAACTTTATATACATTTGTAATTTCATTTGAGCCTCCCACAAATTAGCGATACACAAAGAGGTAAAAGAGGCCGACAGGAAAGATGCAAGACACAAACTGCGACATTGAAATGATACAATGAAATTGGCCCACTAGAGGGCATTATCAAAGGTCCAATTCAAATATGATGCAAGGTGTTCGTTTGGGGAAGTAATGGTCTAATATGACAAAAGTGTCATAGAGGGTGGACAACCCCCAACAAAAAGACTCACGAACTCAGAACGGACATATTAATTTGTGTTATTTTTCTAAATTGATTTGGACACTGATGTATATAATCTTCACAGTATCATAGATAAGAGATCAGAATCTCTGTGTAAATAACTTGACGCCTGTTAGCTCTATTGTGGTCGTTATGTAAATTGTAAATAATGAATTTTAGAACACACAGACTACAACTCCCAGAAATCCACTGATGTTAGTCCGGTTTGTGTTGACAGGAAATTAAGTCACACGTAAAGTTTAAAAACAAAAAAAATTTGATAATTGTCAGCCGTGATCAAGGTGTGAAGCAACACCGGAATGCGTGGGCTGGAAATTCTGTGTTTTTTTGGCTTAATGTAAAGGAAAAGAATAAATTAATACCGTGATTTGATACTGTTGGTGTGCGGCCCTTATTTCCTGGTCGGAGGTGTTGTGGAGATTGATGGCGGTTTGGTTCAACCGCGAGGGCAACACACATTTCGAGTAGCGCCAGAGGCCTGGGCAAAAGAACCAAATGTGTGGAATATATATATATATATATATATATATACATACATATATATGTATATTAATTTACAGGGCTGCCATTACCGAAGTAAAGGATGATGATGCCATGTCTTGCTGCAATATGCATTCATAATAGTCAGCTGCTGGACGCGTTTCACCTGTCCTGCAGGCTTGTTGACCAACAGTTTGCAGTAAAGTTTTCCTCCGTTTTTGAAAGCTCCAATTAACGTTTCACATGTGCAAAACTACTATTGCAGTGTATTGAAAGACAGACTGGTAGTTCTCATTACGAAAATGCAATATTATGATAACTTAAACATTTTATCCCGCGTAATGCACAGACATTGAATGGCTATTAAATATCCGTTTGCCAAACAGCGTATTCATACATGATTTTTCAAATTAAAACTCAAGATGAGTCGTCAAACTTAAGTTCAGATTGAAAATGAAGTTGTGATCGTGGTCAAGTGCCCTAAGTATCGCAACATTGCTACCTGATAATAGATCTGTAAAAGAGCTATTTATATATTCACATTGTTATGCAGAATTGCCGATAAAATATTGTAAACAGCTCTATTATCAGCTTCATTGTATATATTTGCAATTAAAATCATTCTGGTCAAGCGTATTCCTAGAGGATTAAGGATTTTGGTGGCCCCCACATATGAAGACCCTAATCTTAATATGCTCCAAGAGTGGGCAGATAATAACCAGGAATCATCAGAAAGAATTTTGTTAATTCTGGTTAAATACGCTGAAATCGCCAGGCAAAAAATTATTGAAGAAATTGAGCAAATTACAGGTATCCTGGACCAGAAAGCTGATCAAGAGTTGATAATCAAATTCAAGTCTGAGATGCGAGATAGACTACGCAAATTAGAGGAATCTATCAAAGAAAGAAAAGCGCAAAAATTTATGTGCGACAAAATTGATTATGAGCGTGGCCGATTTAATACATTTGCCCAAAAATGTGATACTTTACGCTGACAAAAAATGAATGCAGGAGGGAGACAACCAGTAAACATACACTCCAAATTGAGTAGTTCCCTAGCTCAGAGCCTCCTGTCCTACATACAGGACACGGGGGACTTTCTCAAACGGGTTTATGATCTACCCTGGGAGAGTGATTTTTTACTGGCCACCATTGATGTTAAAACCCTCTACAGCAGCATCAAACATGATGATGGCTTGAATGCTGTCAAGTACTATTTGGGAAACAGACCTGTCAAATTCTGGTCACATACACAGATGCTAATTGAGATGACGTCAATTTGTCTTAAGAACAACTATTTTCTTTTTAACAGCAAATTATTTCATCAGGTATGTGGCACGGCAATGGGCACCTGCTTCGCCCCCAGCTTTGCTAATTTGCATATGGGCTAGTGGGAGGAGCAGGAGGTCCAGAAGTTGTACCCAGATGAATGGTAGAATAATGTGATGCATTGGAACAGGTTCATCGATGATTTATTTGTCGTTTCGGAAAGGCACTGAGAAATCTCTGGTTGAATTTGTTAAAAGGCTACAAAAAAAATTATCTCAATTTCACCAGTGCAATCAACACACCCAATGTCAATTTTTTAGATCCGTCAATATATATATATATAGGATGGCAAACTTGAAACAGCATTATTTCGAAAACCCACTGTTGGCAACACTCTGTTGCACGCCAGGAGTTTTCATCCCCAGAACTTGATTAAAAGCATCCCCTATGGGGAATGTTTAAGAACAATACACAACTGTAGTGATCAGGAAAGCTGTAGCAATGAATTACAGGTATTAGTATCGCATTTTAAATCATGAGGGTACCCAGATGAGTGTATAAGATCAGCCATATTTAAAGCCAAGAAAAGAACGAGGGAAGATATTCTCTTTAATAAGAGCAATGCCAAAAAGTAAAAAAAGAATATTACCAGAAATGAGTGCAGGACAGCAACAACCTATAATACGCAGCACAGGAAAGTAAGGAACATCCTGTCTAAACATTGGCATCTGATACGCAGTGATCTGACCTAGGGCAAAAGTGTCCAAAAAAGCTGCAAATAACTTTCAGACGAGCCATGAGTTTTAAGCAAATGCTGGTCAGCAGTGTGTTGAAAACCCCTCATACAAAGGCAGCTGCCACAATGTGGCTAGTAAAGAGAGAAGGGTTTGTGAAATGCACTAGGTGCAAAGCATGTGTACATGGAACCAACACCACTATGTACACATCATGTTTTTCCAACAGGCAATTCAAAATCATAGGCCACTATACATGCAAAACGGATTTTGCTGTGTACGTGCTTCATTGCCCTTGTGGCCTGAGGTACGTGGGAAGCACTATCCTACTTGTACATAAACGTGTGTTACAACATTTAAGGGCCATCAAAAAAGGCGACGAAACCTATCCGGTGGCACGCCATTTCGAACCCCACCACCAAAAGAGTTGACATATTTTGTAATAGATGCAGTTAAACCAAATGTGAGAGGTGGCAACCAGGGGAAATATTTGAGAAGATTAGAATCTTCATATATAATCAAATTAAACTGTATAACCCGAGCCGGTTTAAATATGGAGGAAGATCTGCATACTCACTTGTGAACACTTACATGAACTTGCTCCTCTCTCCCTTTCTGAATGTTTTTAAACCATTACACGTATTTAAGATTTTGTTTATTTAGAAATTTTAACACACTTTAGTTGAGCATTACAGCAAATTGTTCATGATTGCAATATTCTTTGCATTGACTGTTGGCCCACTTGGGCGTTAGTCAGAATGATTTTAATTGCAAATTTATACAATGAAGCTGATAATAGAGCTGTTTACAATATTTTATCGGCAACACTGCATAACGATGTTGTAGTATTCTATATTGTATTTTCCTCTGCTTGTTGCAAGGCTGAATGATTAGAACTCTGTGCTTTAATATTTCTATGGAGTAGCTCTGCATTGTACTGGAGATTCCAATTAATGACAGTTGCTCCAAGATGTAACTTGGAGTTGTTGCTCTGCTTGGCAGTATAGCTAATCTACAATAAATCTTCAAAACTTGCCTGATATCAGCCTCCTCTATGACATATTTTTGGCGACGGGTGCTAGACTGCCCACACAGACCCACGAAGCAGCTCTGAATTTTCAATTCTCTGAAACGACAAGTGGCAGCCGGACCTCATACATCT
This sequence comes from Lissotriton vulgaris, assembly GCF_964263255.1. Lineage (NCBI taxonomy): Eukaryota > Metazoa > Chordata > Amphibia > Caudata > Salamandridae > Lissotriton > Lissotriton vulgaris. The sequence continues at coordinate 293,675,441 of NC_141699.1, forward strand.
CCACATATTTCCAGTGTCACTAGCGTATGTAGCATCCAGCGGATCTGTCATGAACTTGTGGAAACATCGAGCGAATTTTCAGCAGAAGAAGGTTCACATGAACAAGATGACGCAAATCTGTCCGGAGGTGTTTCAGTGTCTTTAATCCTTTCAACTTCACCTCCAACCTCCGGTAAGCTGCGGTTGCCTGTACATGTGAGCGGATGCCTTTGCTATGTGTTTTGAGGCGTTTGGGAGCAGAGTTCAATAAAATATGGAGTCAATAGCGCTGGAACGCATAATTTGAGCATGCGTTCCAGCAACTGACAACAAGACGTGCCACAACGTATGCGTGATGGAGCACGCGGGTACGTCACGTTTCATTGTTGAGCTGCGGAAGAGCAATTGACAGCCTACATCACAGTACCTTCCTTCAGCAGAGTTGTACATTCTTCGGCGTCACAAAGCTGATTGTGTATGAATGTTCTTTTCTGCGCAGCATGTCTCTAGTAAACAAAAGATACAAGGAGCAATAAGGATCAAGAGGAATTCACTTTTATTTGAGTTTAAAAAGGAAATAAATATATGACTACATGAAATGAAAAGTCAAATTTTTTTTATCGCAGGTAAATGGATGAGGAGTCCATTTTATCATAAACATTTCATTTTTCACTACATTTTTTTTTCTTTCATTTTTGTTTTTATTTTTGTTTGAGAGTGTAAGTCAAAAATACATTTGACAAGTCTAGTAAACCATTTGTACTTTTTCAAGTGTAGTAAACCGTTTCCATTGTTCCATCTCCATCCTTAAATACTTCTTCATGACAATGCAAGCAGTTTCTGCACCTACACCATTTCTGGAATCACCGGGAGATCCGCCAGTTAAATGGAGGAAATGGTTTGATGGTTTTGAGATCTACCTTGTCGCAATTGGTGCTATGACATTCCGTGCTGAGCGGAAGAAATATATCTTATTCCACTCGTTGGGTTATGAAGGTAGAGAAATCTTGAAACAGCTTCCTAACCCTGCACAAGTTGAAGGTGATCCTCTTGATGAATATCAAGAAACAATTAAGAAGTTACAGACAAGGTTCGATGTACAACCTAGTCTAGTAGTCCTTCGTCACAAGTTCTTCTTGCGTGCACAAAACACAAGCGAAGATGTTGATAATTATATTACAGCATTAAGAAGTCTTGCGTCAGACTGTCAATTTGAGAATTTTACTGATCAACTTGTTCGGGATCAGTTTATATCTAAGTGCACATATAAAGCTATCAAACAAAAACTCTTAACAATGGGAAATCCAACCTTAGAAGAAACAATTAGGATAGAGAAAAGCATTGAAACGTCACAAATCTCAGAAAAAGAGTTGGAAGAAAAGAAAAGTGAAGCGGTTACTGCTGTGAAGGTGAAAGAAACTAAAGTGTCTCACAACAAAGTCATTGCTAGTCAACAGTTAGCTGAAAAGCAAAATTCTCTTTTTTCAAGGACTAACATCTGTTTAGGTGTGGTTATAAGCCACATGGTCCGAACAGCAAATGTCCAGCAAGGTTTGTGACATGCAAAATTTGTAACAAAGTGGGTCATTTTGCGAAGGTGTGTCAAACAAGTAAAAATAGGTTTAATCAAAAACATTTTCCTGTAAAATGTGTGGTTGATGAAGACACGTTGCGAGATGATGAAGAGTCTGTCACTAAAGATCTCAGGAACATGGTTGTCGTTGTTCAAGATGATAGGGTTATTAATGGTGATCCCGATTTATGTGTCGATCCTTATGTTAATATCTATGTAGGAGATTGTGTGCTCAATCTTTTAGTTGATTCTGGAGCACGCATTTCAATGATCACTCTTGAACTCTATCATACTACATGGCCGAATACAGCTCTTCTTCCCCCAGACCGGAAAGCTGTCTCTTATGAGGGACGTGAGATAAATCTTTCGGGGTACATAGAAGAAATCATGGAATTTAAAGGAAGGAAAGTTTTGGGGAAAATTTATGTGGCGCATAAGGGGTTGAACATCTTAGGCTGGTTTCACCAGGGGTTATTTGGAATGGTACTCAGACCTGGCACTAAAAACCAAGTACTTGCAATCAGGGACAGTCCAGACATAGAAAACTTAATCAATGACTATCCGCATGTGTTCTCGGGGGAATTGGGGAAAATTGCAAATTACTAACACAAGATCTTAGTGAAGGATGGGGCTCGTCCTGTAAAACATAAACTTAGGAATGTCCCTTTCAGTATTAGACAAGACTTTGAAAGAGAACTTGATATGTTATGCACAAAAGGTATTATTGAGCCTGTAGAGTCGTCCCTGTGGTTGTCCCCATTAGTAGTGGCGAGAAAACAAAATGGAGAACTGAGAGTCTGTGTGGACCTTCGTTGTCTTAACAAAGAAATATGGATTGACTCCCATCCCCTTCCAAACATAAATAAGTTACTGGCAAATTTGAAAGATGCTAAAGTTTTTACTAAGTTGGACTTAGCATCTGCCTACCACCAAGTAGAATTAGCACCAGAGTCCCGACCTTTTACTGCATTTGTTTTTCCATTTGGAACTTTTAAGTATGTTCGTATGCCGTTTGGGCTCGACTCAGCGACATCTGTGTTCAAGCGACTTATGTCTAATATGTTGAAAGGAATTGAAGGTCTTTCTGTTTTTCAGGATGATGTTCTCATTTTTGCTCCTGATAAGTGTTCACATGATGTCATTTTGAAAGAAGTGTTGTCAAGATTTTAAACAAGTGGCGTGGTTTTGCGCAGGGATAAATGTGTCTTTGGAACAAGTGAAGTTGATTATTTGGGGCATTTTGTGAACCAAAAAGGTATCCTTCCTAAGAACAGCCTGGTTGAGTCCATCGTAAAAGCAGAAGCTCCTTCTGACAAAATCAGTCTTAAATCTTTTCTTGGGTTATGTGAGTTTTACTCGAGGTTTATCCAAAATTTTGCAAGTAGACTAAGACCGCTGTCACGTATGCTGATGAAAGGTGTTGATTTTAAGTGGAGTAGTGAGTGTCAAGGTGTGTTTGACTGGGTGAAGGAACAACTCAGTTCTCCTACGATTTTAAAGCATTTTGACTCGTCTCTCATGTGCACCCTTACTGTTGATGCAAGCAATGTTGGACTGGGCGCAGTTCTCTCTCAGGAAAAAGATGGAGTGTTCAATACCATTGGGTTTGCTTCTAGAGTCCTGTCGCAAGCTGAGGCAAAGTACTCAGTAATTGAGAAAGAATTATTAGCTTGTTGGTGGGCTATCATGAAGTTTAGAAATTTTCTTTGGGGAATGAAATTTTGCCTCAAAGTGGATCATAAACCATTAATTTTCATCCACAGTGGGAAGAATGTGAGAAGTTTTACACCCAGAACTGCACGGTTGTCATCAAAATTATTGCAGTTTGATTTGTCTGTTGAATATATTCTAGGGAGCAAGAATGGGTGTGTTGATTTCTTATCCCGTTCTTCAGATTTTGTTGAAGAAAAGACTAACGTAGACGAGGAAGATAAAGAAGAGTTTCTTGTAGCTGCTGTAGATCTTCCTCAGTTGTGTGCCATTTCTGAGAATGAATGGTGTGAGGCTCTCCGTGATGATGTGTCTTTAGGGCACGTTATGAAATTTATCAAAGAAGGTTGGCCTGGAGAAAGGAGTCTGAATTTTGAGTTTAAAACTTATCTGCAAGTGGCAGATGAACTCACCATTGAAAGTGGTTTGGTGTTGAGAGGTGACAGGCTAGTGCCTCCTGTTGCTTTAAGAGCAAGATTAATAAGGTGTGCGCATGAGGGACATTTAGGTGCTACTTTTACAAAGAAAAGAGTGCATAAAGAAACCTACACATGTGAAGAAGGGTTCTTCTAAATTCAGTTTACCAGTTGAAGTTAGTGATGTTAAAGGAAACTCCATCAAACTCGCCAATGGGCATTGGTGGAATAAGAGTCGTTTAGTGAAAAGTTGTCAGTCTGATAACTCACTCAATAGAAATACTCGTGAATGTGATGAAGATTGTATGGGACAACTCGTCTTGAGGCGTTGTACTCGTGAGGTAAAGATTCCTCACAGATATAGATTTTAAAGTTCTTGTTCTTCTTGTTTGGTAAATGATATTGATTGACAAGTTTTAATTATTGAATGTATTCTTGTTAAATAGTTATTATTTTTCTTCATTTTTCCTCATTCTTTTCTCAGTCTTTTTCTCTTTATCCTTTATCTTTCTTTTCTATCCTTCTTTTCTTTTCTGTTATTTTTATTATCTTTTGTCTTTTATTTTCTAAAGGGAAAACCTATGTAGTATACTATATTGTATTTGCCTCTGCTTGTTGCAAGGCTGAATGATTAGAACTCTGTGCTTTAATAATTCTATGGAGTAGCTCTGCATTGTACTGGGGATTCCAATTAATGACAGTTGCTCCTAGATGTAACTTGGAGTTGTTGCTCTGCTTGGCAGTCTAGCTAATCTACAATAAATCTTCAAAACTTACCTGATGTCTGCCTCCACTATGACAGATGTGAACATATGAATTGCTCTTTTGCAGATCTATTATTAGGTAGCAATGTTGCGATACTTAGGGCACTTGCCCACAATCACAACTTCATTTTCAATCTGAACTTAAGTTTGACGATTTCATCTTGAGTTTTAATTTGAAAAATCATGTATGAATAAGCAGTTTGGAAAACAGATATTTCATAGCAATTCAATTTCTGCTGCATTACGCGGGTTAAAATGTTTAATTTATCATGATATTACATTTTTGTAATGAGAACTACCAGTCTGTCTTTCAATACAATGCAATGGTAGTTTTACACATGTGGCACGTTAATTGGGGCTTTTAAAAATGGTGGAAAACGTTACTGAAAACTGTTGGTGAACAAGCCTGCAGGACAGGCGAACGGCGTCCAGCAGCTGACTATTAAAAACGCATATTGCAGTAAGACATGGCGTCATCATCCTTTACTTCAGTAATGGCATCCCTGTAAATGCATTACGGATTGAGCTTGGATGATCCGGTCTGATGACGCGCCCTTTGTTCTTGAGCAGCAGCGGTTGTGACCAAGCAAGAGTGTTTGATATATATATATATATATATATATATATATATATACACACACACACACACAGATATCTAAATTATAGATAAAATAAGTACACATAGTACACATGTCTACATTTGTAATTAACAAATTCACATTATATATAGATATATATATATATAAATATATATATATACACATTTGTTATATATATATATATATATATATATATATATATATATATATCCGTTCCAACTCCTACTCTCAGCCAAAGTGCAGAGTCCTCAACGTAGGTACAGACCACAAACACTGCGACAAGTTAGTTCAAGGGTGGTTTATTGCTCTTTAGTCCCCAGCATGACGCGTTTCGGCTGCAACACGGCAGCCTTGATCACATGACTGAAAAGAACCAATAAGTGTGCTTATATACTGTGAGAGTTCCCAATCAAACTTAAATGCAACATAAACATAGAAAAAATACTTTTAGAACGGAGCAGTTATTTACAATTCTCATCGCCAATGTACAAAATTCACGAACAAAAGGCAAGATTATGACATGAAAAATATCTATCAATGTAAACACTTAACTAGGCAAATTTAATATATTTACAGACTATTTACAAATAAATATATTATATTATAATTACATCTATGGAAATAAAGTGCATTGCCCATCATGTTCATGATTCTCTCCAAATCACGTATTTAAGTATTTCATAGTTGCAACAAGTCTCACATATAGGGAACGTGCAAAAAATGCTATTATAAAGTGCATGTTTTGGTGATAATGTGCAAAATAGTGCTAGTTAAAATCGAGTGCTCTACTCTACTTTTTGTTAGGGAGTGCATTGGTGGTGGCACGCTAATTTAATCTCTATTTATGAAGAGTTGCATGCCACCCACTTACAGAAGTAAATGTGTGTCATAGTTACAGTGACATCAAAAAACTTTTTATAGACAACGTGGAACATAAGGCTCAACGGAGACATCATGGCATAGTGCCCAAATATTACATAGGAAAAGCCACACACGTGGGGGTATGGAGTCCAGCAGATATTTCCAGGTGATCTTTTGGCATAGTGCCCTTTTCATTAGTTCAACGGGCAACTTAATCCCCACGGATGCTAGATAGTGAAAGAAGTAACAGGATGGCTAATATGCCATACTATACTGCTACCTCTAGAGGAAACAATAAAGATCCTCCCCTGTATTTAAACCGTTAGGGATTCTAGTATCGAGTAAAACGATATATTTACTCTCAAGTTGCCTTAGCGCTTTCTCCCTATTTCCCCCTCTGATATTCTTCGGCACCGCATCAATGATGAAATATTTCAATTCATTTAAGTTCTTATTGTGGACCAACTCGAAATGCCGGGCTACCGGATAGTTACCATCCGAATTGACCACCGCCCGTAGGTGTTGTAGGATGCGGTTAAAAGCCTGCAGTTTAGTGCTCCCAACGTACCTGAGCCCGCAGGTACACTGGAGCACATATACTGCAAAGTCCGTGCGGCAGGTGAAATGATCCCTGATCTTAATGGGAGTAGGGTCAAAAGCAGAGCAATACTCACTGGTGTTTACACCAAATTTGCAGGCCCTGCAAGATATACATTTAAAGAAACCGCATTTGTTGGAGATACGATAAGGTTTAATAACTACCTCCGGACTGGATCTAACCAACATATCCCTCATAGAGGGAGCTCTTCTGAACACAACACCTGGTTCAGCTGGTAAGAGGGGTGCCAAGGTGATATCGGTCTTAAGAAGGGGCCAGTGCTTTTTCAGTATTCCTCTCACTTTATTGTGATCATCATTAAAGGTGGTTATGAGGCTAATGTTATTAGATGGAGTGTCAACCTCACTCTCAACTGGACTAGGAGTAGCCCCCCCGGTGATGGATGCTAGATACTCATCCCTGTCCAGTTGGTTGGCTCTATCTTTTGCTTCTAATAAGAGAGCCACCTCATATCCTCGGGCACTGAATCTTTTCAGTGCCTCATTCTGGCATCTTTCCAAATCTGACGGGGTGCTGCAGATTCTCCTCATCCTAAGCAACTCCCCATAAGGGATGCTTCTGATCAAGTGGTTAGGATGGGAGCTACTCGCGTGCAGTATGGCGTTGCCCGCTGTAGCTTTTCTATGCAAGCGAGTATTGATTCTCCCATTCTCAATATAAATCTCTACATCAAGAAATTGGATGACTTGTGTACTGATTTGTGAGGTAAAACCCAGATTCAGGTCGTTAACATTAATCAGATTGACGAATTCATTAGCTGTTTCCAACGACCCTCTCCAAATTACACAAATGTCGTCAATGAAACGCCAAAAATGTACCAAGGAGTTGGGGAAATGGTCGGCGAGTACTTTTGTGAGGACATGCTCCTCCCACCACCCCACATGTAAACATGCGTAGGTGGGAGAGAAGCATGCCCCCATAGCCACCCCTCTCAACTGCTGGTATACCTCACGATTGTACAAAAAGTAATTATTGTTTAAACATAATTCTAGCATGCTCATTAACATATTGCTATGTTCACTGTAAGATATACTCCTTTTGTTTAAATAATACCTTACTGCATTTAAACCATCATTGTGAGAGATGCTGGTGTATAATGAATTCACATTATATATAGATATATATATATATAAATATATATATATACACATTTGTTATATATATATATATATATATATATATATATATATATATATATATATATATATATATATATATATATATATATATATATATGTGTATATATCTATATAAATATATATAAAATCAAAAAGGTTACCCCATGTGAGGAGGCCACCGCAGAGGATAATCTTCTGCTAACGAGGGCTCCACTGAATGCACTCTATCGCCATCCATCAAAGTAAGTACGTGGCTCAACATGTTATATATATATATCAAATCAACCCGCTCACCCTCACACCCCCTCTCACCCTCACACCCCCTCTCACCCTCACATCCCCTCACACCCTCACACCCCTCACCCTCACACCCCCTCACCTTCACCCCCTCACCCTCACACCCCCTCACCCTCACACTCCCTCACTCCCTCACCCTCACACCCCCTCACCCTCACAACCATACACCTTCACCCTCACAACCCCACACCCTCACGCACCCTCACTAACCCTCACCTCCACACACCCTCACTCTCACACCCCCTCACCCTCACACCCCAACACCCCTCACACACACCCTCACCCTCACACGCCCTCAATCTCACCACCCTTACTCTCACTCCCCCTCACCGTCACACCCCCACACCCTCACACCCCTTCATACCCCCTCACCCTCACACCCCCTCACCCTCACAACCCCTCACCCTCACACCCACACACAACCTCACACCCCCTCACCCTAACACCCCCTCACCCTCACACACTCTCACACACCCTTACCCTCACACACCCTCACACACCCTCTCACCCTCACACACCCTCACACCCTCACTCTCACACACCCTCACCCTCACCCTCACACCCCCTCACCCTCCCACCCTCACCCTCACACCCTCACCCTCACACCCCCTCACCCTCACAACCCTCTCACCCTCACACACCCTCACCCTCACACCGCCTCACCCTCACACACCGTCACACACCCTCACCAGCATACCATAACAAAACATAGCATAGCATAACAGAACACACAGCATAGCCTAGCATAACAAAAAAAGCATAGGATAGCAAAACAAAACATAGCATAACAAAACAAAATATAGCATAGCAAAACACCTCAAAGCATAACATAGCTTAACAAAACACAACAAAACATAGCATAGCATAACAAAACATAGCATAACAAAACAAAGCATAGCATAACATAACAAAGCATAGCAAAACAAAACATAGCATAGTATAACAAAACATAGCATAGCATACCAAAACACAACAAAACATAGCAGAACAAAACATAGCATAAGATAACAGAACATAGCATAACATTACAAAACAAAGCATAGCATAACAAAACATAGCAAAACACAACAAAACATAGCATAGCATAACCTGGCTAATGTCATCAGGTACTTCCCAACCCAGGCTCTCAACTTCGCATTCAATGACCAGCACAAAAGCACCACCCATCCCTCGGAGGAACTTTGGACCAAACAAAACAAAACATAGCATACATAACAAAACATAGCAAAGCAAAACATAGCATAGCATAACAAAACATAGCATAGCATAACAAAACACAACATAGCATAGCATAACAAAATAAAGCTTAGCATAGCATAGCATAACAAAACATAGCATAACAAAGCATAGCATAGCATACAAAACATAGCATAACAAACATAGCATAGCAAAACAAAGCATAGCATAATAAAACACAACAAAACATAGCATAGCATAACAAAACATAGCATAGCATAACAAAGCATAGCATAGCAAAACACAACAAAACATAGCATAGCATAACAAAACACAACAAAACATAGCATAGCATAACAAAACAAAGCATAGGATAGCAAAACAAAACATAGCATAGCATAACATAACATAGCAGAATGTAACAAAACATAGCATAACAAAACACAACAACACATAGCATAACAAAATATACCAAAACACAACAAAACATAGCAAAGCTTAACAAAACACAACAAAACATAGCATAGCAAAACAAAACATATAATAGCATAGCAAAACATAGCATAGCATACCAAACACAACCAAACATAGCATAGCATAGCATAATAAAACATAGCACAGCAAAACAAAGCATAGCATAATAAAACACAACAAAACATAGCATAGCATAACAAAACATAGCATAACATAACAAAACACAGCATAGCATAGCATAACAAAACAAAACATAGGATAGCAAAACAAAACAGGGCATAGCATACAGCATCACTCAGAAAAACCACAGCATCACTCAGGGGCATCACAACATCATTACGCACTACCACAGCATCACTGAACGCCACAGCATCATTTGTTCGCAATCACAACATCACTCAGCGCCACCACGGCATCAATCTGTGCAACCATTTAACAACAACTGGTTCAAATATGTTCTCTCAATGTTTCAAGCTTTATTACAAATGTAACAAAAAGATGTTAATATTTCACTTCTGTTCTTGGATTTTCGTCACTTTAAAATACACTGAACATAATCTTCACAAAAGTGTTCACAGCCTCAAATTACAAAGCAGAGAACAGGGGTCAACCACTTTATAGAGGGGCTGAGGGCAAGATGGCCGCGGATCAGCCGTATGAGTGAGTCGCTAAGAACTCCCTCTCCCTTTGAAAGAGGAGAAAAGAAGAAAAATTACTATAACCAACGAAGATAATGCAGAGTGTTAGCTGGATAAAGATAAGGAATCTACTTTTACAGACATTGTTGTTACTGCAGCGGAAGATATATATGTATAGAGTCATCCAGGCCCGAGGCTCTACACGCAAGGTATTGAGAAACACAGGCTTGCCAGAAGCAACCAAGTCAGGATGCCTCCACACGGCGTGAAACAGAAAGAGACAAACGAGATTGGGAAGCTCACAGATGCACATACGGCGACCAGGAGGAAAGCAGCAGTAAAAAACACAGATACCGCTACAGATTCGGCCTCCAAAAAAAGAGAGTTAAAGAGGAAGGAGAAGGAGAGAGACGCGGAGACAAGAGCTGAGCATAGGGCGGAAAGAAAAGTAGCAGCAGCTGCGGTAAAAAGAGCCTTGAAAGTGGCGGCTTCAATGCAGAAAGAGGCAACCCCTAAGGCTCAGAGAAGCACCCTAAGGCAGCCGACGTTGGTAGAGGCATTCGCAGGGTCTCCGGGAAGCAGCGGACGATCCACTACTCAAGGCTGTAATGCAAGAGGCATGAATCAGATCAAACTGGCGGCAGACTTACCGGCACCAGCACCAGCATCTCCATCACAACAAGCGGCACACCCAGTGCAGGAGCAACGGTGCATCCACCAGGAAGACCGAGCAGGATGAATCTGGATGAGCCGACAGCAGATGTGGTAGAGCTATGTGAGGCAGTCGAAAAGAGCCAGGAGAACCGTGAGCAGCAAGCTGACGCAAATGCAGAAGCACCAGTGTTCCCAGAGGGCATTCAGGGCAAGCACAGCGAGGTAAGCCGCACTGCAAAGGAGGTTGACGGCATTGGCATGTCACTGCAGGACACTGCTGTAGCGAGAGAAAGGGGAAGTTCGCTTAATCTGCTTATAGCAGGGATAAATGGCTCAGTAGGAGGCATAGCATATGAAACGGTTGGCTCTGAGGTTGGCTCTGAGATCAGACAGGATGGGGCCTCGCAATCCCATATACCCGAGGGCTTACCTCATGATGCTACGGTCTCTTTGGATACTGTTCTGAGAGATGATGGGGCATTGGGGGAAGAACCAACCCCAGTCGTAAGCAGTGAAGAACGGAGGGAATCAACTAGAGAGGGGTATTCTGCTGAAGGAGGCACCCCAAAGAGTAATCAGGAGGGTGGAGGCACTCAGGAACCTGTGGAGGGCCCTGAGACCTCAGAAACGCAGCCCCTGCTAGGAGGAAAAATACCGGGCTCACCGAATGAAGAATGGTTCTTCTCTGTAAACGATGAGACGGACATATCCTCCGGGAGTGAGGACACAGATTCGGTTTCGGATGATTCAGATGAGAGCTCTGTTATAAGCTGCGCTTCAGATCCTGATCAGGCACAGTCACAGTCACAGTCTACCTCTGAGGCTATATCTCAGCGGCCTGCCTTAACTCAGAAAAAGAAATCACAGAGAAGACCCCAGAGCCGTAAGCAGCAAAGCCCGGTCAGCCCGACGCAATTAGGGATGGCTAAAAATCTGGTTTGGGATTACTCAGCCACATCTAACCTATATCAGGAGGAAGGGGGCGTACGAGGCCAGCAGACTGGCCACACTAGCGGACAAAATCAAGCCCAAGCTCCTACAATGGATCTACTCTATGCAACCCTGAAACAAATGCAGGGGGAGGCTAGGTCAGAATCCAAAAGATCGAAGCAAGTTAGTAAAAAAATTGAGGGTTCTCTCAGCAAAATGAATAAGTTATATGCTGAAATGGCTGGTCGGGTGACAGAGGTTGAAGAGAGAACGGGAAAACACGAAGACGAGGTGACTCGATGGCAAGAGTTTAGAGCGGCGCAGTAGAAAACAAACGAAGATCTACAATGGAAACTCGAGGATTTCGAGAACAGGCAGAGACGCAACAACATTAGACTATTGGGTATTCCAGAGGGAGCGGAGGAGCAGGACCCCAGAGCATTCGTGGTCACTCTCTTGAAAGATGCATTTCCTGAGATTATTAGCTGGGACTGGGAGGTCGAGGTCCAGCGGGCACACAGGTTTCTACTGACCCAAAAGAAATCATATGGGGCTTCCCGTAACAAGAAACCGAGAGCTTTGCTGGTATTTGTGGGGAACTACTTGGCTAGACAGGAAATTATGGACAAAGCCAAGCCACAGGACAATCACTCCTTCAAAGGAATATCCTTTTTCGCACGGCCCGACTTCTGCCATGTTACGGTAGAAAGGAGGTGGGGGTTAAGGCAACTGATTGATCCCTTTCAGAAGATAGGATGCGAGGCCTACCTTTTGTTCCCAGCCAGACTGAAAGTAATAATGGACGGTCATACCAGAATGTTTTTCTCCGAAATCAAGGCGCAGGGCTTCTTGACTGAGCTAAATGAAAAGAGAAGACGGGGAGATACTAGGCTAGTTGTTGTTAAATGAGGAAATGAGTAACTCTGTATATCCAACTAACTAACGTGGGATTAAATGAATGTGGTGTCACTTGATATATAGTTAGAGACAAGAGATAACTTATCTATTACTGTTAGTCCCGAGGTTAGATTTAATTGGGTACCTTGCACGTGTATTGTTGGTTTTATTCTTTTGTTAAAAATCTGGTTTAGGTAATTAGGTATTAAGGGAGAGAGGGGGGTGCGGCACTCTAGGGGCTAGGAAACAGTCACACTTAGGTCAGGATTGACCTATTTGCCTGTGTAGGGGGAAGGCTGTAGGGGGGGGAGCACAGGACAGCTTAAAAGGATAAGGACATTTCAAGGCAGAGGGACCAAACAAGATGGTCAGAGGATGCAATCAAGGGAAACTAGGGGAACACTGGTGATAAAGAAGCTAATCTTGTACAGAGCGAGCAGTGTGAATTGTCAAAAATCAGGGGCAATGACTAATGGTATTCACTGTAGGGGCAGTAATGAATGGGACAGAGAATTCGCTTGGGACCAAGTGTTAGAAAATAATAAGGACTTAGGATGAGTTCAAACGTCAAGTTGTTAACGATGAATGTCTGCGGGTTGAACGACAGGTTAAAAAGGCAAAGGGTAGCCCTACTATTGAAAAATACGCATGCAGATTTTATATGTCTACAGGAGACCCAATAGAGGGTAACAAACCTCAATGACTTTAGGAATATAGACATGGACTCAGATTAGCATAAGATTAGGTCAAATTGTCTATGTAAGGGCAAAAGGAGGGTGTGTAGTTCTGAAAATTCTGGACTCGTGCAACAAACTTTGTCGTAGCATGAAGATTTTTATATCAAAATACCGATAATAGCTAGTACACCATGTACAAGCATTTGCGTCATATTCGAAGGACGATTTCACCTCTAAATCGTCATTTTCGTCCTGAACCCTGGGCTTCCATTTTACGCTTGGCAGCCATTTTGTGAGTTGCCCTTCACATAGGCTTGTAACCACAGCTGAATTCAATACCAAAGGACACATACACCTTAATTGACTTTTCTGTGACCTGGGCAAGCTGGAACCATTGCCCCAAGCCAAACCTGTTTGGTCAGTTCCTCTCCCAGTGGCCGAATGAGATAGCATCAAAGCACAACAGGCCATACACTGTTCCCATCGCACACACACCCCCGCCCAAATATTGCTCACACCTGTCCCTGCTCTTTTCTACTCTTTTGCTTTATGATGAGGAGGAGACCGGTTTTATTGAGGGTACACCGATATCTGATGAAAATGTTGGGCCTTGCCGGGTAATTGATCACAAACTGGACACACTAAATGTGTACTTGTCATCATGACTCTGCTTTTTCTTTTGTAATGAAAATATGTGAATAGCTCACTGTAAATCCAAGAATGTTTGCACTGTAAATCTAAGAAGGCTTGCCTGAAGCTTAAAAATCTGTATAAAAGAAGAAGCCAGGCTTTGTAAATTTGAAATTTGAGCAGTCTCCTGAGAACATACATGCTGTTGTACTTCTAGGACGCTTGTTACTTGGTTGCAGCCAATAAAACTCGATCCTTGACATCACCTAGAAGACTCTGTGTTTCTGTGGTCCAGAACAGGAAGAACTCAAGAGGTCTCTGGGTGTTCCCCCTGGCACCACCGGGTTCCTAAAAACCCGGCACCTCAGTTGACGCCCAAAGTGGGGCGGTATCAGCGGTACTGGTCCAAGCCAGATGTTCGTGAGGAGCTTCGTGTGAAAATTCCGGAGGACGGCAAGCCACTTTAGCGACCCCTGTATGTCGACGTGGTTCCGAAGGTCTTTGCTGCGAGGTTCCCCGCGTCCCGACGGCTACGAAGGACTGCTGCCCTGACTATCGCCCTGATTTGGACCCATTGATGTTTGGTAGAGCGAAACGTTAGACGAGAAACTTGCAAGCGCCAAAGCCGAAGGACTCGTGTATTCACGAGAAATATCGTATTCGATAATCCTTTGAAGTTTGAAGCTAGACTAGTGAGCGAAGATGCCTGATCTTAGCAGACTTGGAAACTTGTTTTGTCTTGGTTGTAGTAGGGACTCCCGACTGGAGGAATCGTGTCCGGTTCCTCCGATTGGAACTCCAACCTATGAATTGTATGTGAAACATGGAGTAGGCCCCATCACATACAATGAAGTGTGGATCAAATACACCGCAAAGATGGTGTTTTAAAATGGCCCCAATATGGTAGCTTTGATACAGAAATCCTGGATAACCTCGAAGTTAAACTTTTTAAGAAGAAAGCCCGGCCGGCAATGTTTGACTCTTTCAGCCTGTGGCGTAAGGAGGCCAAACAAAAGGAAATTAAATTAGAGAAGAAAAATAAGAGAGAAAGGGGTATCTCGATAATGCAAGCTGCTAGGCAGTATAAAGACAATGAAGAAGAACAGATGAGTGAGCAGTTGCACAGGCAACGTAAAATGGTAATAGATAAATGCTACCCAGTTTTGCCGCCTCTTCAGCAAGAAGCAGCAAAAGAGCTTGGAAAAGATCCCCTAATGTCGCATTTGTTAAGTTCACCACCCCCCTATGCGCAAAATGCTACAGCACCTCCACAACCTTTAGTTGCATAACCCATGGTTGTTATACCTCCTGTTCCTCCACAGAACCCACCAGCTATTCTTCAGCTGGCTCCTATTCCTCCGGTGCAGCCTTCCCAAGGGTCACCGGCCTTTACACCTGCTCTTCCTATAATTCCTGCAACTTTACCTACTGTATCGACTACCACTGCTGGTACTCCTCCTGACACTGCCTCTGCATCTGCCTCATCTCACCCTGCCTTCCCACTTGTCTTTTCATCGACTTCTCCGTCTGTCCGCCAGAGAGTGGCAAGCACTGTTTCTTGTCTTCTATATCCTTTGTTTGGAGCGGCAAGTCCGGCTCCTGCCTCCGGGCATACACAGTTGCGCAGCCATCTGCCTGATTCTAGGGAGAAAGAAGTATTGGATCGTTTGGCACATAGAATGTGTTATGGATGTTTTCTATCAGTGGGGAGCATCAAAGCAGAGGTACGTTTTCGAGAAAATGTGTGTTTTTCTATGCGAAGACTTAGAAGAGAATGATTTGGACTCTAGTACGCCCGAGTTGAGCCATGTACGGTTCGAATTTTCAAAAGGCACAATTGTGGGTTCAGATGTTAGGAAAGCCGTTGCGACGTTGTTATCCCTTAGAACTGAAGGTGTTTCCAAGTCGTTGTTTGATTATGATTCTTCTACCAAGAGGAAAGGAAGACAGTATCCCATGAGAGAGGTTCCCCCAGTATGGAGGAAGGGAGACGCAGCAGCTAACCCACCTATTCAGCCTCATTTTCAGTGTGTGTGGGTACATGTCCCATGGAAACGAGCTGAAGTATTAGCCCTTAAGCAGACATTGCCCGATCCCCGCAAAAATCCGGCAGGATATTACAAGGAATTGTCGTAGACTGCAGGTTCATGCATTATGAATTTGGCCGATGTAGATATGTTGTTTGGAAATGTTGTTCCACAGCCTTTATGGGGAAAGATTCGTCATACAGATCATGATCAAGAGCTAGGCAACACATGGGCAAATATTACTGCTGCTGATACTAGACAAGTTGGTGGTGCTAAACCTGAGCCTTTAGTAGCATAGCTTCCTGGTAGAATTATTACGTATATGAAGACTTTGATGCCCGAATTGCGAGTAAATTGGGATAAGTTGTCTGCATGTAAGCAGAAGAAAGATGAAACGGTGTCTGATTTCTTCACCAGGTTTGAAGAAACGTTTGTCGACCACAGTGGTCAAGATATGAGCACAGAAGGTGGTCAGCGACTGTTCGTCGATAAATTTGTACACAATCTACTTCCAGAGTTGTGTAAAAAGTTGAAGGATTCAGAGAGTTCATGGGCAGTTTCCTCTTCAGCACAGATATTGGTTACTGCGCAATATTATGAAAATAGAGACAAAGATGAGAAATATAGAGTAGAAAAGAAAACTAAAGAGTTGAAAACGAAGGTCCTGTTACAGCAAGCATACCCGCCACGTGGTGGTAGTGGCCAGAATAATGGCCGTCAGAATAACTATCAGAATAATTATCAGCAACCTCAACAGTTTCAAAAGCCAAGAGTAGAGTATACTCAGCCACGTGTTCCTGTAGGTCCCAATCAGTGTTCGTATTGCAAGGAAGAGGGTCATTTTAAGTATAGTTGCCCTATCTTGTTACAGCGCGCAAATGGTGTGTCAAACACAAGAGGTAGAGGTGTTCAGCAAACGCCTAGAGGTAGAGGGCGTGGAAACGTCCCTCAGAATACACGCTCCTTTCCACCTCAAAATTCCATGAATAGGTTTAATCAGCAGAATAACACATCTAGTAGGACAGCTCAATACTACGCTGATGATTACTATGCAGGAGATGAGCATATGGAAGGTAATGATTGCTAGGACAGCCATGGACAAAGAGAGGGAGTTGTTTCAGTTCCAGTAGATCAGAGTGGACCATACGTTGAGGTGATTACATCAGGTGTGTCAGAACCTTTTCTGTTGGATACTGGTGCTACAAAGAGTTCTATGATGTACTCAAAACTCCCTGGCGCACCTTTGTCTGGCGAAATGAATGTTTCTGTAGGTTTTTCTGGCGCCCCGGTTAGGAACCCGATTTCATGTCCTATGCCTCTGTCTGTTGGTTCTTGTGAATTCGAAGCACCCCTTATTCTGACAACAGGTTGTGGTGAAAACCTGTTGGGATTGGACCTGTTAAAAAGATTGTATGCAACTTTGTATTGTTCTCCTTCAGGAGTACAACTTACACTAGGTAAGAAAGTGGTTTCTCCAATGTATTTGTCGAGGGATAAAATTCCGACAGAATTACTGTCTCTACCTGATATTCTTTGGGCTACTGGTCCTAACGATGTGGGTCTCTTGGAAATACCACCATATGTTGTGACATTGAAAGCTAATGTTAGGATGCCACGAATTCCCCAATACAAAATTTCTAGTGAAGGAGAAAAAGCGTTGTTAGCGATCATTTATGATCTGATTGAAAAAGATGTGATTGAAGAGACCAGAGGCAACGTTTGCAATAGTCCTGTTCTGCCTGTTTTGAAACGAACTGACCCGTCTCAGCCACCTGTGTACAGATTTCTGATTGACCTTAGAGAGGTGAATAAAATAGTAGTGCCACAATTTCCAGTTGTTCCTGACATTACTGCCCTGCTGACTACGATACCATCCTCTGCTACCTGGTTTTCGGTGATTGACTTGAAGAATGCTTTCTTCAGCATCCCGATTGCTGAGGAAAGCAGGGATATTTTTGGCGTCAGTTTAGGAGGACGAAGTTTCCGCTTTAAACGCGCTCCCCAGGGCTGTGGAAGTCCATCAATATATAGTCAAGCTCAAAAAACACAGCTTGATACGATTGTTTTACCTGAAGGCGCTACACTCATTCAGTATGTTGACGACTTGCTTATTGCTGCAGATTCTGAGGAAATATGTAAAGAAGCCACGTTGTCGTTGTTGCGTCATTTGTGTGATCTGCATCACAAAGTGTCCCTGTCTAAACTACAATATTGTCGACAAGAAGTGACCTACTTAGGTCATCTCTTATCGAAGGAGGGAAGGAAACTGACCCCAGAAAGAATCCAGGCAATAGCAAAATTAAGTGTGCCAAAAACACAGAGAGAAGTGTGTGCTTTCCTGGGTATTACATTGTACTGTAGACAGTGGATTCCAAATTTTTCTTTACTGGCCAAACCATTGGTGGCATTAACATGTAAAGGTACACCCAATCCTGTGCCTTGGTCTGAAGAGTGTCAGAAAAGTTTCTCTGAATTGCGCACAGCATTATGTTCGGCTCCTGTGTTGGGTACCCCCAACTACAGTAGGCCCTTTACATTGTATGTCCATGAGCAGGAAGGTTGTGCATTATCAGTGTTGACACAATTGTTTGGAGACAAGCAGCGTCCATGTGCATATTTTTCGTCGACTTTGGATCCGGTAGCTAGGGCGTTGCCGAGTTGTCTGAGAGCCACAGCCGCAGCAGCTGTTTCTATCCGACAGTCTGCTGGTTTAGTGATGAATAACACACTAGTGGTAATGGTTCCACATGCAGTGGACACGTTATTGAACAGAACCAAGACACAGCATTTAACTAGTGCTCGATTGTCTGGTTACGAACTAACTTTGTTAGCAAGCCATGTGCACATCAAGAGATGCAGCACATTAAACCCAGCCACGTTGTTGCCTATTGCCACGAATTCCCCAATACAAAATTTCTAGTGAAGGAGAAAAAGCGTTGTTAGCGATCATTTATGATCTGATTGAAAAAGATGTGATTGAAGAGACCAGAGGCAACGTTTGCAATAGTCCTGTTCTGCCTGTTTTGAAACGAACTGACCCGTCTCAGCCACCTGTGTACAGATTTCTGATTGACCTTAGAGAGGTGAATAAAATAGTAGTGCCACAATTTCCAGTTGTTCCTGACATTACTGCCCTGCTGACTACGATACCATCCTCTGCTACCAGGTTTTCGGTGATTGACTTGAAGAATGCTTTCTTCAGCATCCCGATTGCTGAGGAAAGCAGGGATATTTTTGGCGTCAGTTTAGGAGGACGAAGTTTCCGCTTTAAACGCGCTCCCCAGGGCTGTGGAAGTCCATCAATATATAGTCAAGCTCAAAAAACACAGCTTGATACGATTGTTTTACCTGAAGGCGCTACACTCATTCAGTATGTTGACGACTTGCTTATTGCTGCAGATTCTGAGGAAATATGTAAAGAAGCCACGTTGTCGTTGTTGCGTCATTTGTGTGATCTGCATCACAAAGTGTCCCTGTCTAAACTACAATATTGTTGACAAGAAGTGACCTACTTAGGTCATCTCTTATCGAAGGAGGGAAGGAAACTGACCCCAGAAAGAATCCAGGCAATAGCAAAATTAAGTGTGCCAAAAACACAGAGAGAAGTGTGTGCTTTCCTGGGTATTACATTGTACTGTAGACAGTGGATTCCAAATTTTTCTTTACTGGCCAAACCATTGGTGGCATTAACATGTAAAGGTACACCCAATCCTGTGCCTTGGTCTGAAGAGTGTCAGAAAAGTTTCTCTGAATTGCGCACAGCATTATGTTCGGCTCCTGTGTTGGGTACCCCCAACTACAGTAGGCCCTTTACATTGTATGTCCATGAGCAGGAAGGTTGTGCATTATCAGTGTTGACACAATTGTTTGGAGACAAGCAGCGTCCATGTGCATATTTTTCGTCGACTTTGGATCCGGTAGCTAGGGCGTTGCCGAGTTGTCTGAGAGCCACAGCCGCAGCAGCTGTTTCTATCCGACAGTCTGCTGGTTTAGTGATGAATAACACACTAGTGGTAATGGTTCCACATGCAGTGGACACGTTATTGAACAGAACCAAGACACAGCATTTAACTAGTGCTCGATTGTCTGGTTACGAACTAACTTTGTTAGCAAGCCATGTGCACATCAAGAGATGCAGCACATTAAACCCAGCCACGTTGTTGCCTATTCCAGGTGAGACAGAGAGTGCTGAAGAACAGCACAATTGTTTTCTTAGAACAGAAGAAGAAACAAAAGGGAGAATAGACCTCCAAGATACTCCTCTTTCTGAATGTGATGGTACATTATGGGTGGATGGTTCATGCTTCAAGCTTCCGAATGGTGACACGACTTTAGCATATGCTGTCACCACTTTGCATACAGTAGTTGAAACTGCACGTATTCCACATAACTCCGTTCAAGCAGCAGAATTGATTGCACTTACAAGAGCGTGTGTGTTGGCAAAAGGAATGAAAGTGAATGTGTACAGTGACAGTCAGTATGCGTTTGGTGTGGCCCATAGTTTTGGACGATTGTGGCGTGAACGTGGGTTCCTGACTTCGCATGGAGCAAAGATCCAGCATGGTCAGTTGGTGAATGAGCTTCTTGAATCACTGACTTTGCCTCTACAAGTTGCGATTGTAAAATGTAGTGCCCACAAGAAAGTGACTGATGATGTTGGTCGTGGGAATGCATTTACTGATGAAGTTGCGAAAGAAACCGCCAGGAATGTAATGAGCCGAATGTATGTTGCAGGCCCTGCGAGATGGGTTGGTGATGTTGGAATGTGTGAGGACACGATAGAGAGTGTGAAATCGATACAATCTGAGACTACAGAGAAAGAGATGAGCATGTGGAGAGAAAGTACGGGCAGAATGGATGCAAATGGCTGTTGGGTCGAATTGTCAGAGCATCAGAAATGGTTGCTGCCCGATGCGTACGTGCTTGCAGTGGTTACAATGGCTCATGGAATGGCTCATATCAGCGTGAAAGGGATTTGCAAGTTGTTAGCTCCAGTGTGGCAAAATGCTGGAATCCCTAAGTGTGCAGAGAAAGTGGTTAAAAATTGCATGGTATGTCTGAAACACAATCCTGGTAAGGGAACCCCAACTCCAGCTGGTCATTTTGCACCTCCTACGTATCCGTTTGAGGTTTTGCAGCTAGATTTCATACACATGGAGAGGTGCAACAACCTAAAATACGTACTCGTTGTTGTCTGTGCCTTCTCCAGATGGGTAGAAGCATATCCCCTGAAGGACAACACTGCCTTGTCCACAGCGAAAGCCCTTGTGAAAGAGTTTTTCCCTAGATTTGGAATGCCTAGAATGGTCTGGAGTGATAATGGGAGTGAATTTGTGGGACGAGTGATGAAAGAAGTGTGTGAAGGGCTAGGCATCAGACAAAAGTTCCACGCTGCAAATCATCCCCAATCAGCTGGATTAGTAGAATGCTATAATGGCACCCTAAAGTTAAAACTAGCCAAGATCCAAGCAAGCACGATTCTTAAATGGCCTGATGCTCTGCCTTTAGCACTCCTATCCACCAGAATGACAGTGCATTCCAGAGTAAAACTTAGTCCCTATGAAATTGTTTTCGGCCGTCCGGCCAACATATGGGGGGGTGCCCAGACCCTCAAAGTTTAGTGAAATAGAGCACCCTGTTTTGCTGGACTATTTGTATGATTTGACGGCTAAATTGCGTGTTTTACACCAACAGGTCCATGACTCTCTGCCTCCGGTCTCTGAAGCTCCAGGCCATCAAATCGATCCTGGATCCTGAGTATTGGTGAAAAACTTCCAGCGAACAAAGAACGAACAGCCCAGATCGACCGGCCCACACCTCGTCCTTCTTTCCACAAGATCATCCGTTCATGTGGAGGGAAAGAAAAACTGGATCCACGGGATCCATTGTAAATGGATCCCCCTGCCTCTGCCCTATGACCGATGGGTCCAGGAGGGTGTCGCCGACTCAGAGACTGAATCTATGCCAAGATTCATCCCTTTCAGTGATGCTCGTGTGAAAGGAACAATTACAGAACAAGAGAGTGACAATATTTTGCAACCAACCGTACCATCATCAGCCCAATTGGACACTACAGAACCTGAAGCCTTGTTTCAAGACCATACAATACCGGGAAAACAACAGTATAATCTGAGGCCGAGAAATACGAACTAATAAAATTGGACTAATACATTTTTTTCCCCAATAAAATCTTTTCCCCCTAAGTACTATTTCTGAAAGTGCAGCTCTCCCACCTGAGAAACTTGCTCATTTTTTTTTTTCGAACCGCCATCCGGATTCCGCTGGTAGGGCCGCGGTTGTCACAGTCTTTAGAGTGCAGCTGGAGACGATTAGGTCGACAGTTCTGGTTGGTCTAAGGGAGTTACCCTGGACTGAACAGAAGCACTCCTTAGCAGAATCAATCTCCCACCGCGGGCAGCAACTTAGAGAGGATGGAGTTTTTCAAAATGGAGAGACCTGCCAAAGCTGTGAATTTTAAAACAAGAATATGTGGATTGATGACAAAGAAACATTTTTATTATTATGCATTTTTCTGTTATTAAGTGCAATGATGTTTTTAATAGGATATGTACTGTTTTCTTTACAAGTGACCTTTGCACCGACTACATCGCCCATACCTCCTCCTACTGTCTCTGCACATTCTTTTCAACCCCTTCCTGAACATGAGTCAGCTAGGAGTTTAGAGTTCATTAATAACTCCTTCATTCAGCTCTTGCACCAACACCAACTAGTAATGAACACAACTAACTGCTGGGTGTGTGGTCTTATGCCTCACACAACGGATAAAGGCATCCCTTACCTTGTCCTGCCATTCAGTCACAATGGCTCTGTGTGGGCATACAGGACAATGTTCATTTATGCACACGAAGTCAACCCCCTACGTTCTGTAACAGACAATCCGAAGAATAGTGCTCTAGTTAAGGGTATAGTGGATATGATTAAGGAAGATATTTCCTATGAGACTATCCCTAGAGATGAGACACTAGTATACATAGGATGGAACGTGACCGGATATGGAGCTACTCTGAATGAGAAACAGCAAGCTAAGAGATCATCCCCGATTTGGATTGTACCCCACCAGGGTCATCTGTGTCTGCAAGGTACTGGCAAGAATCCCAGAGCTCAGTTAGGGAAGAATGTCTGTACTGAAACGTATGTTTTAGCATCTCAGACTTCCCCTCCGTTTTTAGCAGCTAAAGGTACCTATTTCATCTGCCATGATAGAGCCTATACATGGTTGCCCCCTGACTTTTCGGGCACATGTTTAGTTTCGTTCCTGTTGCCTCCCACCTACACGGCCGCAGCAGATTACCATCGGACAAGGACAGTTAAGGGTGTTGTGAGTAAAGACGACACCGCGGAACAGGAGTTTGGAGATTTCGCAAAAGGTTTTCTGCCGTTTTGGGGGCCCATGGTTAACAGCAGAAACATAAGGCAATTAGCAAGGGTGGTTGAATCCATCGTAATTAAAACTGCTGGTGCCCTTAGTAACTTGACTGCTGAGCTCCAATCGGATCGTCTTATGACCCTTCAGAACAGGGTCGCATTAGATGTCATACTTGCAGACCGAGGTGGGGTATGTAAACTGATCCAATCGAGTTGCTGTGTATTCATTCCAGATAACGCATAAAATTTCAGAATCTATTCATATGGATAAAGGGGATTGGTCTTTTATGGGATGGTTCTGGGAGCTGATATCCGGCTGGGGATGGAAAATTCTGACGGTCATCGGGATGATCTTAGCCATTCTCTTCCTGTTCTGTCTGTGCATACAGTGCGCTCCTGCTATATGTGGCCTCTGTGCTACATCATGTGTAAGGAAGCCTGTGTCAAAAGACGAACTAAGTACCAGAATGATGTTGCAGCAACATCTCAATGACTTTAGGAATATAGACCTGGACTCAGATTAGCATAAGATTAGGTTAAATTGCCTATGTAAGGGCAAAAGGAGGGTTTGTAGTTCTGAAAATTCTGGACTCGTGCAACCAACTTTGTCGTAGCATGATGATTTTATATCAAAATACCGATAATAGCTAGTAGACCATGTACAAGCATTTGCGTCATATTCGAGTGACGATTTCACCTCTAAATCGTCATTTTCGTCCTGAACCCTTGGCTTCCATTTTACGCTTGGCAGCCATTTTGTGAGTTGCCCTTCACATAGGCTTGTAACCACAGCTGAATTCAATACCAAAGGACACATACACCTTAATTGACTTTTCTGTGACCTGGGCAAGCTGGAACCATTGCCCCAAGCCAAACCTGTTTGGTCAGTTCCTCTCCCAGTGGCCGAATGAGATAGCATCAAAGCACAACAGGCCATAAACTGTTCCCATTGCACACACACCCCGCCCAAATCTTGCTCACACCTGTCCCTGCTCTTTTCTACTCTTTTGCTTTATGATGAGGAGGAGCCCGGTTTTATTGAGGGTACACCGATATCTGATGAAAATGTTGGGCCTTGCCGGGTAATTGATCACGAACTGGACACACTAAATGTGTACTTGTCATCATGACTCTGCTTTTTCTTTTGTAATGAAAATATGTGAATAGCTCACTGTAAATCCAAGAATGTTTGCACTGTAAATCTAAGAATGCTTGCCTGAAGCTTAAAAATCTGTATAAAAGAAGAAGCCAGGCTTTGTAAATTTGAGCTGTCTCCTGAGAACATACATGCTGTTGTACTTCTAGGACGCTTGTTACTTGGTTGCAGCCAATAAATTCGATCTTTGACTTCACCTAGAAGACTCGTGTTTCTTTGGTCTGAATCAGGAAAGTACTCAAGGTCTTTGGGTGTTGCCCTGACACCGCTGGGTTACCGGATCAGTACCGGTTCTGAAAAACCCAGTACCTCAGATGACCCGGAAATATTTGAGTTCCTGGATATAGAACTGGCCACTTGGGCACCAAGAGTGATTCTTGCAGGAGATTTTAACATTAATGGGGCTTCAGGGCTGGGGTTGAACGTTAGGGGGCAATATCAAGGAAGGAAAAAGAGGGTGCTAGAGCAATCCTATGTATGGCCAGTAACAATGCCCTGACGGATGTCTGGGGGGAGCTCAAGACGGATGAGGATGGTTTTACGTATTACTCAGCCCCTCACAGGAAGTGTGTTCGTTTGGATTATTTTTTTACCTCAAGGTCACTTCTAAACACCCTCACCGTTGTAAGGTTACCCCGCATTCTGTCAGACCACAATCCCCTACTGTTGACAATCATGGGTAGTGGACTTAGAAGGCAGGCTAAGTCATGGACATTCGAAAGGCAACTATTGACGGATGCAGAATACGTCACACATATGCACACATGGATAAAGGGATTTTGGGATATTAATAGGGGGAGCACTAATACAGGGAATGATTGGGACACTTTTAAAGCTGGGGTTCATGGCGAAACATTGAGCTTTAGCCTAGCTAAACAGAAAAAGGAGAAAGTCAAGACCGATCAGTTAAATAGGGACCTGTTAGATGCAGAGCAGAGACTGGAGCAGGCTATTGCAGAGGGTCATGAGGTTGAACAATGTTTACTCGAGGCCATGGTGGCTAAAGCAGACGTAGAGGAGAGCATAGCAACAAAATCGGCTAAAGTATATAACGCAAAGAGAGAGAAGTCTTATGAATTTAGCGAAAGGGTAGAGCGGACGCTGGCAGTACGTACGACACAGAGGGTAGCCAAAGGTGAAATTAAAGAGATAAAAGACAGGGGGGCAACATGGTCTTGGATAGTAGCGGTATTCTGGAGGTCTTTAGGGAGTTCTACTGTAAACTCTACGAGGAGGAGCAAGACAGGGATGCGGACAAAATACAGGGGTACCTGCAAGACTTACCAAGTAAGGTTCTACAGGATACAGATAGAGATTCTCTTGAGGCTTTCTTAGAAACAGAAGAAATCAAGGAGGCTATGCTGGGCTTGCCATCAGTCAAGGCTGCTGGGCCGGACTTGATTCCTGGGGAATTTTATAAAGTGTTTTTTGCATCAATTATTTTAGACCTAGTCAGAACACTCAGAGAAGCACAGGCAGGGCAGTACATACCAGTTAGTTGGGCAGGGGCAGATATTATAATAATCCTTAAAAAAAGGGAAACCCCTGGCAGAGCCTGGATCATATCGCCCAATTACACTGATAAACGCAGATTAAAAAAAATTCTCTAAAGTATTAGCGGCCAGATTTGCTAGGGTAATAGGGCAGCTTGTGAGTGTTAATCAACATGGCTTTATTCCAGAAGGAGGTACCACACTTCACGCTAGGAAGATGATCACCTTATTTGATCTACAAGGTGTGGAGAGGAAACCAATGGCAGCTATGCTGTTGGACGCCGAAAATGCCTTTGATCGCGTTTCGTTGGACTTCCTGTGGGCAGTATTAAGGAAAGGGGGAATTAGAGCAGGCTTTATAAAGTCGATACAAGCGCTGTATAAAGGACCAACTGCTTGTGTAAGGGTGAACGCAGGCCGCACTACTCCCTTTAAAATTATGCGGGGTACACGGCAGGGATGCCTGTGTTCACCCCTACTCTTTGCAATGTACATAGACCCACTGATCATGAAATTGGAGCTAAACAACCGAATTAGACCGTTGGATACTAAAATGGGGCCGATCAAGGTACTAGCGTATGCAGACGACATCGCGACCATCACGCCCTCACCAGCAGAGGCTATCAGTGTAATAGAGCAGGAGGCGGAGCCGTTTGGGCGGGTGGCAGGGTATACACTGAATAAAACAAAGACACTAATTATAAAGAACATATATGCAGCATACACGGATTCACAGGTGGTGGGTGAGGGGGTTTATTTAGGAGTGACTGTTACAGCTGAATGGGGCAAATTAGTGGAATTAAATATTTCCTCAATTATTAAAAAAGTAAAGAAGGATTTGGATAGGGTGCACAATCTGCACATGTCAATAGTAGGTAGGGTAAATGTTATCAAAATGAATATTTTGCCAACATTTTTATATTTATTTAGAACAATCCCTTTGTTTTTCAGTCCATTATGTTTAGTAGAAAAGAACACGCAATCAACCGATTTATTTGGTCGCAGGGCAAAACAAGAAGGGCAATAAGATTTATGCTCCGTGTTACCTGGCAAAATCTTTTAAACTTGACGCTTTTAAATGTGATACAGAAACATCGTATTTTTCCTGCTGTACCTTACCTGCTGCTATCTCGGTCGGCGCCTCGTTCCACCGCGGCAAGTGCCGTTTGTTGTGGAGGGCGTTCACGACCTTGGCACGCCCCCTGAGGGTGTCTCCATCGCCAGAGGCGGGGTTGGTGCCTACTTAGGGACCTCAGCATTTTCCCGCGCAGCGGACGCGCTGATTACTCGGCGCTGGGGTGCTGCCGGTGTAGGGTGCTCTGTGTTACCTGGCAAAATCTTTTAAACTTGACGCTTTTAAATGTGATACAGAAACATCGTATTTTTCCTGCTGTACCTTACCTGCTGCTATCTCGGTCGGCGCCTCGTTCCACCGCGGCAAGTGCCGTTTGTTGTGGAGGGCGTTCACGACCTTGGCACGCCCCCTGAGGGTGTCTCCATCGCCAGAGGCGGGGTTGGTGCCTACTTAGGGACCTCAGCATTTTCCCGCGCGGCGGGTAGCCGGCGGGTCGCCGAAGGCTCGCCAAAGGCGAGCCCGTCTGCGCCCGTCTGTGCCCGTCCGTGCCGGTCCGTTGCCAGTGGCCAGGACCCCTGGTTGCCAGCTGATAGCATGGTCCGGTTTGCCCGTGAGGAGTTATTTGCTCTCCGTTGTCAAACGGCGTGTGCGCCACACTCACTGCATCCTGGCTCATTTGACCTGCGGTGCAATCACTGCAGTTTTAAGGCTACGGAGGCAGGCCCATTTCCAACGGCCCCCGCTGACAAAACTAATAATATCGCGAGCTTACTGATATTAAGCCTTAACTGCAGGTCCCTTGTCAAACATCATGAGGACATTTATGAGCTTCTTACGGATCACTCCCCGGACCTGCTAGTCCTAACAGAGACATGGCTGACGAATGACACACTGGCCATCACTGCATTAGCCCTCCCTTCTAACTATCTCATTCTAACTCAGAATAGATTTAAGGGCAGGGGAGGGGGATTGGCGGTGATATTTAAAGACATCTATTCTTGCACTCTCTCCCCTACAGAGATAGCCAACTGTGAGAGCGCACTTTTTAAGTTGAAGGTCTCAGATACCTTCACTTTCACGGGCGTGCTGATTTATCGGCCTCCCGGGCTAGCGAGTACATTTCAGGAATCATTGGTTTCTAATGTCTCTGCCTTCATTTTACAGTCAGCTAACTTCAGTGTCCTGGGGGACCTCAATTTACATCTGGAGTCTAGTCTCTCCCCAGCAATACTGAAGTTTCTAGGGGATATGGAAGCGTGCCAATTACGTCAGCTGGTGGTAGGACCCTCCCATCTAGCAGGCCACTTACTGGACCCGGTGTTTTCGAACATTCAGGAAATTTCAGTTTCCACTCCTAGTCCTCTTAGCTGGACGGACCATTTTTTGGTACAGATCGCTGTTAGGATTCCAGCTGGCCCTGGGGGAAATCCTCCTCCTCCTTTTCTGAGACGTGCATGGCACAAACTTGATGGGGCACTATTCGAGGCTAGATTAACTAAGTCCCGACCTGCCTGGCCTATTAATCTGGATGAGGCGGATTTAGCCTATAGAGAATGGATCAATGAGTCTCTAGATCATTTCATACCCAGGAAAATGTCAAGACCTAAACGTAAGCAGTCCCAGTTATGGTACTGTGAGGCGCTTGTACTAAAAAAAAAGGAGTGTAAGGTACTTGAACGTATCTGGAGAAGATCATATGATTTGGTAGCCAAGTCCAATTTCAGAATTGCTACAAAAGCCTACCACAAGTTGATAAAAAAGACCAAGGCTAGTTATTATACTGATCTGATCAATGCCAGCACAAATCGCACAAAAACTATCTTTTCGTTAGTGAAGGAGCTTACTACATCCCCCGTGGGGACTAATAGCACCATAGTATCTGACTCACATTGCGAAGAGCTGGCTCACTTCTTTATTAATAAAGTACAAGGGATTTATAATACATTTAACTCTGGAGAACCATCTATGACCTACAGACCACCTACTACGGACTCATTGAGCCCTCCCTATTCTCTCCTAACACTCCCACTCATCTCTCAGACAGATATGTAACCCCTAACTTCAAGAATCAAGTCGGGGTCCCCGGAAGATCCTGTCAAACCCGAGATGTTTAGACTGTTTCCGGAATCTATCTTGGCAGAAGGACAAAAACTGATTAATAAATCTCTGCAATCAGCTACCATCCCGAAATCGTGGAAACATGCCAAAGTGGTCCCCTTGTTAAAAAAACCCACCCTGGACCCCTCTAAGCCAGAAAGTTTCCGGCCTATCTCGCTGCTTCCTTACTTGGCCAAAGTAATGGAGGCACACGTCAATTCTACTCTGACGGATTTTCTGGAGACTAATGGGATCTTGGAGGAGTCTCAGAACGGATTCCGTGCCAAACATAGCACGGAGTCAGCCTTACTGGCCGTCACAGAACATCTAAGGGTGGCACAAGACAGGGGTGACACCTCAGCTGTGGTGCTGCTAGATTTGAGTGCGGCGTTCGACACCGTCTCCCATGGGATCCTAGTCAAGAGGCTATGGGAGATAGGTGTCAGAGAGGATGCTCTGGACTGGTTTGTGTCATTTCTATCTGACCGTTCCTTCCAGGTTCATGCCCCCCCATACTCATCCGGCAGTTTTCCATTGGGCTGTGGTGTTCCTCAGGGCTCTGCCCTCAGCCCCACGCTGTTTAATGTGTATGTCCGCCCCCTGGCCACTTTGGCCAGGGAACGTAACATCGAACTAATATCCTATGCGGACGATACACAGCTGATCTTCACCTTTTCTAATAACATCGTTGGTGATCAAGCCAAATTCCAAGAGGATATCGTGGCCATTTCCAGCTGGCTTACGGAGAACTGTCTTCAGTTAAATTCATCTAAGACTGAAGTCCTCCTGGTTGGTCCGGACACTCAAAAGTGGGACGAGCGGTGGTGGCCCCCTACATTGGGTTCACCGCCTATGCCCAAGAAGGAAGTTAAGAATCTAGGTGTGATCTTAGATGATGCTCTCACCCTGGATTCCCATGCGAAGAGGATAGCTGGTACTTGCTATGGCCGCCTGCGCTCTCTGAAACCCATTCTTGGCTTCTTTGAATCTTCCACCCGTCAGACAATTGTTCAGGCTATGGTCCTATCCCATCTGGACTATTGCAATGTATTAATGCTTGGGTCCAATCTGACAGTCATCAATAGACTACAGAAAGCTCAGAATGCGGCAGCTCGGACCCTGTTCGGCTTACCAAGACGCTGCCATACCTCTCAGGTTTTGCGCAGGCTCCATTGGCTGCCCGTAAAACAACGCATTCAATTTAAGACCCTGTGTGTTATGCATAGAATGTTACATTGTCGAGGTCCTAAAATCTTGCAAGGAATCTGTTCCTTCTATGTTCCACAGCGTGCACTCCGGTCTGCGGACCTCTTCCTTGCCTGTACCATCAAGATTCGGAGGTGTAGAGCTGGTGGCCGCTCCTTTAGGTTTCGGGCCCCAAAACTCTGGAACTCTATTCCTCTAGGTGTACGTTCCATCACAAACCACCTACAATTTCGAAAACAAGTAAAAACTTGGCTGTTTTCTTCGATTTAGGGTTCCGCGGTGTATCGATATCCTGCCGCATTCCTCCGGCTGTTATGTGATTGGACCTGTCTGCAAGCGCTGGGACGCCTCGTTGCTGGGGTAGCCATGCGCTATATAAGAGATACGTAACATAACATAACATAACATAACATAACATTTATGGCATTGCCAAGAGATAGGGGGGGGTGGTTGTTACCAGACCTGAGACTTTATTATTGGGCAGCAGTGTTACAGCAAATAACAGGTCTTCTTGGCGGGGCAGAGATGGAAAATGAGCTTTACACCGGTTTGACAGAGATATTTGGTCTGATCCTAGGGGAGGAGGCAGAGAATGTGTTCCTAAGACATACGGAACCGAGCTATTTTAAGAGGACAGATTTAAGACATTAGAGGCGGCTTACAGGGTGTGGAAGGCTTTTAAAAAAAGCTTTGGACTGGGAAGATACCATGCGTACACTAGGCTAGGGAACGATCCCACACTACCCCTAGAGATCTTCGCTTATGCCGTATTTAAGGAATGGGGACGGCTAGGAGTGAAAATAATGGGGGATCTGATAGGTCCGTTAGGAGTGTGCCAATTCTCAGAGACACAGCGCGAATTTGAGGTCAGTACAAGGAGTTTTTTTAAGTACCTGCAGACAAGAAGTCTACTAGCCAGCAAGAGAGGGGGCCCTTCAGGATTTGGGGATAACGCAATACTTCAAGCAATAGAAGGGGGATATGGCTGTATGATCAAAAGGTTTTACGCTGAACTTCTAGCACACAGGGGGGATGATTTGGGGAAGTTTGGAGCAAAATGGGTGGACACGCTAGGGAAAACTGAGGGGGTCTTCAAGAAATCATTGCAGTTGGGACAGGAGGTTCTCCGCTCTTCAGCATTACAAGCCCAACATTACAAGACCCTCTATAAGCTATACTACATACCAGCTAGAATTGCGCAGTGGGGAGGCACACAAGGGATAACAAGCCCGAGATGTGATAGCATGGAGGGAGATATAATACATATGTTTGCTGAATGTCCGAACTTGGTTCCCCTGATAAAAGAAATTGAAGGGTTCCTGCATAGATCGCTGAATTGCAAGTTAAGGCTGACACCTGAAGTAATACTAATGGGATTGGGTGGGACCATAGCGAAACCACAGTTTGAGTACTTTCTGTTTGTAGCTATGGCAGTGCTACGTCTATGCATAGCCTCTGTATGGCGGGATAGGCTCCCACCCACTATGCAGCAATGGTTGGCCAGGCTATTGCATATACACAACATGGAAAAGGTGATATAGGCTAGAAAAGGGAAGAAGGGTAGATCTGTAGGTCTACAGATATGGAAGCCGATCGTGGATTGGAAGAACAGGGTTGCGAAAATATAGAACCTCCATAGGATCCCATCCTGCGCGTGTAACCTAGACTAGGAATGTTAACTATGCTGTATCCTTGGGCTCATATATGTAGGATTTTTTTTCTCCCTGTCTTTTCCTTGTTCTTCTTGTTGCCTTGACGGTTGGTTTTGATTATTTTTTAATGGGCGTTTTACACTGTAACTAAAGGTATAGAAATGTCCTAGAAATTGGATTGTACATTTTGGTTTGTCCTGTGCTGGGGAGGGGGGCGGGGGGGGGGGTAAGGGGAATAAATGTTGTAAAAACTTTCGAATAAAAACATTTTTTTTAAAAAGAAATAAATTACAATAACTTTTATGTAAGTATTCATTATTTAAAAAAATTAAAAGCATTGTTATTTGTAATATCAATACATGTAAGTCACATAAATACAACACATATTACATTACAAATGCTATAGGTGTCACATTTGCAAAAGTTAAAAATTATTGGCATTGTAAATGACAAAGCAATTAATTTCGCTATTTTGAATACAAAATGTCATTCACAATACCAATAGCTCAAACTTTCCTAATGCGAGACCTATTGCATTGCAAATGCTTGTATTTTTTAGTTTTATATAGCGCTAACCAGAGCCGGAGATATCAGAGCGCTTTATATGAGCACCATGGGGCATATTACCAAGCAATAGCGATAATTATCGCTATTGCTTGGTTAGCGTGAAAAGATTATCGCTGAGCTGCGGCGATTTTTATCGCAGATAAACCTTGGTATTGCGAAAGGTTTATCGCAAATGCGATAAAAATCGGCCACAATGCATGAATATCGCTGAAAAGTCCGCGATATTCATGCATTAGCGAGCTAATGCTCTTAGCCATGTTATCCACCTCCCATTGGATAACATGGCTAAGAACTGCTCAGGGCAGGTGTTAGTTTTTGGAGATATTCGCGCTTAGCGCGAATATCTCCAAAAGTTGGTAATAGGAGATAGCGATGTTAGCGACTGTTTCCAGTCGCTAACATCTTGGCACGCCCACTTTGCATGTCATTAGTGATAAATATCACTGACATGCAAAGTGGGGCCCAAGATGGTCGCTATCTCCTACTAGCTGTCGCTAACTGGTGTTAGCGACAGCTAGGTAATAGGGAGATCATTTTATCTCCGCTTTCTTGGCTTTTAAAGCCAAAAAAGCGGAGATAAACCCCCTTGATAATATGCCCCCAGTTTTGTTACATACGGACACACATTCATTTTTGTTAGGCACGGGGAGATTAAGTGATTTGCGTCGAATCACAGGACGCTGAGAGTCCCTGCTGAGTCTCAAACCAGGTTCCCGAGGTCGACCGCCCTAGCCGTTTGGCTACATTCTCTCGCGTGATGTGAGCCGCTTATATTCTATACATTTGTGTTGTTTCCCTGCTCCTGCTATAGGAGTTTTCCATAAATGGGCATGACGTGGAATGATGGCGTAATTTTGGCCATATAACATTTGTAACGTGTAAAGCTGGAAATCACATGAGTTTTTTTTGCCCTGGTCTACTTGTAAATGGGTTAGAAGGAACAATGGAAAAATTGTACACACTGGGCATCCGAGTGACATTAACTACTCACTCGTTGTTCTTCCTGCCTATGATGTCACTACAAACCTCTTGCCGGAAAGCCCCTTGTCCCCATATGAGCCTCCACCGTGCAGGTTCACATGGCCCATTGACTAGCCGCAGACACTGCACTTTACCTCTATGGTGCCAGGATTGTCACGTTCCATTATGCTGTCGTGTTTACCTGTCACAACAAGCTTTCTTAGGCCTGCAGGGTTCACCTAGTCTTAAACCCCACACACCATCAGTGTCGTTCAGGAGCAGAGGCCTGTCGGTGGACAGGCGCAGGGCTCGCATTCCACGCTGCCTGCGCAGGTGATGAATGAAGGGGCCTTGAAGACGGGCGGAATTCCTGGGCCTCGTTTGACCTCCGTCTCTTGATGCGGACGGAACATGTTTGTTTGACATAACCTGGCAAGTATGCCATTAAAGCTAGACGGGAGAGGGCGGGGCAGAGGGGAAGGAATGGCAGTTATGAGAGGTTGGGAAATGCTGCTGGGATTAATCTCCTCTTTAGAACCTGCAGAAGGTAAAATGATGGTGCCCCCTGCAGAGTGTGACGAGGTGCGCCCTCGTCTCCCCTATCTCACGGCTTTCTCCCCCTCCTCTGGAAAAAAATCTCCCCTCCCATGCATGCAATTTAGTTTATTCCTAAACTGCAAGAATTTCCTCATTTCAAGGCTCTGTTTCTTCATATGCTCAGGCAGCATGCTCATGAATCTTTTCACTGCTGAAATTCAACATTCTGATCATGATACCTCTCCGACAACATGACTCAAACCCGAGCCCTTAACTCACGTGTTATTCCAGCCCTTGCTCCCCGCTGCAGCGGAATCAATGGGTTTCAATTGTGATCTGCACAGATCAAGCAATGTTTATGAAACTTGATCTGCAGGAATCCGCACACTCCAGTCCTGCTTTTTATGCAGCCTTAACCCGAACCTTCAGCATTCTCTGCTATTATACTGCTGGAATGACGGAATCTGCCTTCACCCTCAGCCTTTGGAACAATAGGTTTCAATGCTTAACTTTCAGGAAACATGGTAGTGATGAATTCAGCCCTCGTCCACCCAAACCACTCAGGCAGTCTTTGGTGACATCATTCCTGCAATATTGAGACTCCTTTTCCACCTGGGCAGTTTGTTACAGTTGTTATCTGCAACATTTGCAATTATATTTTTACAACTACAACCACCAGTTTTGACACAGAGGGCTCAAACCTCTGGTACCGGTAGGGACATACTCGTTGATGCTAGCAGCTTGCCCCATTCTATTACCAGTATTCCTATATTGACTTGTGAGCAGTTGGACCAATTGGCTGTTCTTCTCCTGATTGGTACCAAGTACCCCCAGATCTCTAACTATAGGAACTCTAGAATCCCATATAGGACCTCAAGATCTGTGCCAGCAAGATGATTGTAATCTGAAGGCCATAATCTGTAGGTTGTGAGTTCAAATTCTGTCAAGCCTGACATTGCCTTCCATCCTTCCGAGCTCAGTAAATTGAGAACCTTTAAGGCCCTGTCTATGATTTGCTTCATTATCAGATGCAGTAAATCTGCACCCGGTAATTACAAATCA
This sequence comes from Lissotriton vulgaris, assembly GCF_964263255.1. Lineage (NCBI taxonomy): Eukaryota > Metazoa > Chordata > Amphibia > Caudata > Salamandridae > Lissotriton > Lissotriton vulgaris. Next base: position 293,710,671 of record NC_141699.1, read on the forward strand.
TCATTTTAATCCCAGACCATGGAGACCAGAATTACTGAGAGTGGCTCTGCACCCAGAACATGCAAATGTTCTGCAACCAATAATTCCAGGTGCAGTAATTTGCAGGTGGAATACCGTACATTTGCAAAATTAGACAGGTTTGAATCGCATAACTAACAGGAAATCTATCATTTCTGTTAGTCAGGAAGTTTAGTGTTAAAAATTATTCAATATTATTCAGCTAATGTTTGTCAGCCTGAGGTTGGTGAAGTGGAAGAGTCATGTAAGGAAAATCAACATTTCCATTTTGTAGAAAAACAATATTGGTCTGAATGAATTAAGTCAAGGACATATCCGGTCAACATTTACACTACTCTTGTATCATCTCATACCACAACCCTCTATTTAAACTTAGATTTGAAAAAAGTAAGATGTTGGCAATCTTCACGTGTGGCTTTACATTCTATGGCCTTGTCCATACATATGTTGTTTGATGGAACATTGAAGTGTAGCAGCAAGTTTATTTAAATATCCTCTCCACCCACTATTACAATGTTGTGACTGCAGGCTGATGGATAAAGCTAACTAATATTTATCTACACTGTATGTGATCAGAAAGTCAAATTTCTTTATGGGTTGCGATGTGTATGACTGTGCATGATATGCTATAAATATGTAAATTGTTCATATATGTAAACTTAGTTATTTAAGTTTGTTTAGACTTGTATAGCCCACAATTCCCTGCCTATTCAACGTCCAGATATTACTTGAGCCACATGGGTGAAGCTTTGTGTGGCGTCATATTTTTCCCTACTAACATGCAAGCAAAAACAAGACAATATGTATCTCACTTGGGACCACATTCATTAAGGATACACAACTCTAAAACAGTGTGCCAAACTGTAATATAAATGATATTCATTCACAGGTGACCTGTCAGAAGATGCATAAGAATGAGAAGCAATGCTCCACTGCGCATGCATCAGCAACAACAGTTGCACCAAGCAGAAGAAAGTCATCTCCACAGGCTACTCCAATAAGCATTGCATTAACATATCCATCTGCAACTACATTTGGAACCACATCTGACACATTGACTGTAAATGTTGCTATCATATTCCCTGCTTTGCATACAGCTATTCTAATCAGCTCTACTACCAGTCCCTACACCATTGATGCAAGTGTACCCACCACATCCACTTCCCTCCCCAACAACTCCTGCCTCAGCCACCACACTACAGTGTGCCATGGGCACTTAGTTCATTCACAATGGCAACAAGCATGAATAGAAGCACCATGCCATCCGAAGTGAAACATGAATAATTTTTGGGAAGGCTCATCAGAACAAGAAGTATGAAATGCATATGGTGATGAGTTGAATATTACCTCTCAGACTAGAACTAGCGAGGAGAGAAGCTTCCTCTGCAGAACTTTCTACTGACATAATCCAGCTGCTGGCAAACATTATGCGAAGAATGGGTGACATGGGGGCTTCAGACACTGCAGTTTTGTGCCATTCCACTGTGGTACTGAAAATCCGGACCCTGCTGTTCCACCGGTATCAAGGACCAACACTCGTATCACAAAATATCGTCGTACCATGACGAATTTGGTATCTACGGACCGGTAATGATTAGGACATTATCCCTATGCATTTGCGTCATGATTGAGTGATGCTAACACCCTTAAATCGTGATTTCCGTTCCAAACCCTCAGACTCCATTTTGTAAACGGCATCCATCTTATGACTTGCCCTCATATAGTCAATTGATTAAAGCCGAGTTTGATCTGAAAGGACACGTCCACCGTAGCTGACTTCCCCATGACCTGGCCGAGCTGACTCCACTGCCTCCAGCCAAACCTGTTTGGACAGCTCCTCGCCCAGTGGCCGAGTAAGATATCATCAAGGCACAACATGCCATAAACCATTCACTACATACAGACCATGTTTTCCATACACATACACCTGTCCATGATTCTTGTTTATGACCAGTTTTACGACAGGAGGGTGCCCGACCTTATTGGTGTTTCATCGATATCTGATGGGAATTCTGGGCCTGGCTGGGTAATCCATCACGATCTGGACATCTAAAATATGTGCTGACCAGCATGACTTCGCTCTTTGTATTATTGTAGAAATATGTGTATAACCATATCATAAACTCAAGAATTCTTGACCGCAGCTGTTATTTATGTATATAATGAGAAGGCTGGTTCTGTAAAAACGAACAGTCTCCTGAGAACTTACGGCCCATGCTGTCGTACTTCTAGGACACATGTTACTTGGTTGCAGCCAATAAAACTCGATCTCTGACTTCAACTAGAAGACTCTGTTTTTCTGTAGTCCAGAACAGGGAGAACCCAGAGGCCTTCGGGTGTGGTCCCCTGGCACCACCGGGTCTCTAAAAACCCGGCACCTCAGTTGGCGCCCAACTCGAGGCGATATCAAGCGGTGACGGTCCAAGCCAGATGTTCGTGAGGAGCTTCGTGTGAAAATTCCGGAGGAAGGCCAGCCACTTCAGCGACCCCTGCATGTCGACGTGGTTCCGAAGGTCTTTGCTGCGAGGTTCCCCGCGTCCCGACGGCTACGAAGGACTGCTGCCCTGACTATTGCCCTGTTTTGGACCCAGTGATCCTTGGTAGAGCGAAACAATAGACGAGTCTTCTAGTGACGTCACCGATCTTCAATATTCAGTTAAGTATAAGTGGAGCGTCTCCCAGTCCTTAGTTTTGTTCTTAGTTTTGGTATCCCAGAGATACGGTTTGTATTGGTTCTTGCAAGCACCAAAACCGAGGGGTTCGTGTATTCACGACAATATCATAATTAGATAATCCCTTGAAGTTTGAAGCTAGACTAGTGAGCGAAGATGCCTGGTCTTAGCAGACTTGGAAACTTGTTTTGTCTTGGTTGTAGTAAGGACTCCCGATTAGAGGATTCGTGTCCGGTTCCTCCGATTGGAATTCCAACATATGAGTTATATATAAAGCACGGAGTAGGTCCTATCACGTATAATGAAGTGTGGATAAAATACACCCGCAAGGATGGTGTTTTAAAATGGCCCCGATATGGTAGTTTTGACTCAGAAGTATTAGACAACCTCGAGGTCAAATTGTTCAAGAGGAAAGCCCGGCCGGCGATGTTTGACTCTTTTCGCTTATGGCGCAAAGAAGCCAAAAAGAAAGAAATAAAATTAGCAAAGAAAAACAAAAGAGGTATGTCAATGGTGCAAGCCGCCGTTGCATACAGGGATAATGAGGAAGAGCAAGAAAGTGAACGACCGCTTAGGAGCAAGAAACTAGCAGTAGATAAATGCTACCCAATGTTACCACATGAGGGACAAGGCTCAAAGGGAACATCAGAGAAAGATCCGTTAATGTCCCACTTATTAAGCTCACCACCCCCATATGCGTTAGACGCTACTGCACCCCCAAAGCGCTTTGTTATACCACGCCCCAGTGCACGAAATGCAGCTCTTGCACAAGCACCAGCCCCTCTTCAGCTGGTTCCTACTTCTCCGGCGCAGCCTTCTCAAGGGCCGCCGCCTTTGCTACATACTCCATCTGCTTCTACAACTTTGCCCACTGCTCCAACTATTCACTATGATACTACGTCTGCTACTGCCTCAACTTCCTCTGCTGTTGCTTCGACTTCCTCTTTACATCAGCCTGTCTTTTCTGGCGCATCTGCCTCGCCGCAAGCTTCTCCTTCTGTCAGACAGAGGTTGGCAAGTACTGTCACTGGTCTATTCTCACCCTTCTTTGGGTCGCCTAAAACAACCCCTAAAACAGGACGTAGACAGTTGCGTAGTCAACTGCCCGATTATGAGGAAAGAGAAGTGCTAAATGAGTTAGCACGCAAATGGGCTACTGACACTGCTAAATATGATGTTCAGTCCGTTATGGAAGTTTTCCGTCAGTGGGATGCGCCCACTCAAAGATACGTATTTGAAGAGATGTGTGTATATCTTTGTGAAGATTTGGAAACAAACGATCCCAAGAGCAAAATGCAGGAATTATTCTGCATGCGTTTTAAATTCTATGAAGGTATGATTGTAGGTGGCGATGTTGCAAAAGCAATAGATTTATTGTTATCCTATAGGAGTAATGGAAATGTCTCTAGATCATTGTATGAAGATGATGTGTCTGGTAGGAAAAAGGCGCGACAGTACCCCATGAGAGAGTTTCCTCCAGTATGGAGGGAAGGTGATGCGAATGTAAATCCACCAATTCTGCCGCACTTTCAGCGTGTATGGGTACATGTCCCCTGGAAAAGATCTGAAGTTCTAGCACTCAAACAGACACTACCTGATCCACGTAAAAACCCAGCTGGGTATTATAAGGAGTTATCACAGACTGCCAGCTCATGTATCATGAATTTAGCGGATGTAGACATGTTGTTTGGGAATGTTGTTCCGCATCCTTTATGGAGTAAAATTCGTCATGCAGATCATGATCAAGAACTAGGTGACTCATGGGCTAATATTACTGCTACTGATGCTAGACAAGTTGGTGGTTCTAAACCCGAGCCTTTAATAGCAGAACTCCCCGGTAGGATTATCACGTACATGAAAACATTGATGCCTGAATTGCGCGTAAATTGGGACAAGCTGTCTGCATGCAAGCAGAAGAAAGATGAGAATGTGTCTGACTTTTTCACGAGATTTGAGGAGACTTTCACCAATCATAGTGGTCAGGATATGGCTACCGAGGGTGGCCAAAGATTGTTTGTAGACAAATTTGTACATAATCTGCTTCCTGAATTGTGCAATAAATTGAAAGATTCAGAGAGTGCTTGGGCTGTTTCCACGTCAGCGCAGATTTTAGCCACAGCCCAGTACTATGAAAATAGGCGCAAAGACGAGCTAGATAAGGCAGACAAAAAGACTAAAGAGTTAAAAACTAAAGTTCTTCTCCAGCAAGCCTATTATCCTCGCACTCCTAGTCAGCCCAATTATCAGCAACCGCAGCAGTATTCGAGAAACGCGCAAGGAAACAAGTTTTCCCATGAGCGTTCTCCATATGGCCCGAATCAATGTGCATATTGCAAAGAAGAGGGTCATTTCAAAAGTAATTGTCCAGCTCTTGCGCGACGCTTAAACGGTGTTTCCGGTACAAGAGGTAGAGGTGTTCAACAGGCTCCTAGAGATAGGGGCCGTGGAAATTTCCCCCAGAATACCACTCCTTTTCCGCCTCAGAATTCCATGAATAGCTTTGACCAACAGAATAATGCGTCTTCCAGGTCAGCTCAGTACTATGCAGATGACTATTACGCAGAAAACGAGAATGAGGGCAATAATTGCTAGGACAGCCATGGACAAAGAGAGGGAGTTGTTTCAGTTCCAGTAGATCAGAATGGACCTTATGTCGAGGTGACCACATCAGGAGTGTCGGAGCCATTTCTGCTGGATACTGGTGCTACAAAAAGTTCTATTATGCACTCAAAACTTCCTGGCGCACCTTTGTCTGGCGAAATGAATGTTTCAGTAGGTTTTTCTGGCGCACCTGTTAGAAACCCGATCTCCAGTCCCATGCCCCTTTCTGTTGGCCCATGCGAATTAGAAGCACCCCTCATTCTTACAACAGGTTGTGGCGAAAATTTGTTAGGTTTGGATCTGTTAAAAAGATTATATGCAACATTGTACTGCTCCCCTTCGGGAGTACAGCTTACCGTAGGAAGGAAAGTAATTTCTCCAATGTATTTGGCGAAGGAAAATATTCCAACAGAATTGTCATCTCTTCCGGATGAACTTTGGGCGAATGGTTCTAATGATATAGGTCGTTTGGAGATAGCACCGTATGTCATAACATTGAAAGCTAATGTTAGGTTACCACGCATTCCCCAATATAGAATATCAAACGAATGTGAAGAGGCTTTGTTAGCGATCGTTTATGATCTGATCGAGAAAGATGTCATCGAAGAGACATCAGGCAACATTTGTAACAGTCCTGTTTTGCCTGTCTTAAAGCATACCGATCCTTCACAGCCCCCTGTGTACCGATTCGTGATCGATCTAAGGGAAGTGAATAAGATCGTTGTACCACAGTTTCCAGTCGTCCCCGACATTACTGCCTTATTGACAATGGTTCCAGCTTCAGCCAATTGGTTTTCAGTGATTGACCTGAAGAATGCTTTCTTCAGCATCCCGATTGCCGAGGAGAGCAGAGATATCTTTGGCTTCAATTTAGGAGGACGAAGCTTCCGCTTTAAACGCGCTCCTCAGGGCTACTGTGAAAGTCCATCAATATTCAGTCAGGCTCTGAAAACACAACTAGACACGATTGTTCTGCAGGATGGTGCAACTTTAATTCAGTATGTGGACGATCTGCTGATCGCCGCAGACACCGAAGAATTTTGCAAGCAAGCAACATTGTCAGTGTTACATCATTTATGTGACATGAAGCACAAAGTCTCGTTTTCCAAATTACAATTTTGTCGACAAGAAGTAGCTTACTTAGGTCACATCTTATCGAAGGAGGGAAGGAGACTGACCCCAGAAAGAATACAGGCAATTGCAGAATTGAGTGTCCCAAGAACACAAAGAGAAGTGCGTGCCTTCTTGGGCATTACATCGTACTGTAGACAATGGATACCGAACTTCTCACTATTGGCCAAACCTTTGCTGGCATTAATGCGTAAAGACACACCCACTCCTTTGCCTTGGTCTGAAGATTGTCAGACGAGTTTCCATGAGTTGCGTGAGGCGTTGTGTTCGGCTCCTGTGTTGGGCAACCCCGACTACAGCAAGCCTTTTACATTATATGTCCATGAGAAAGAAGGTTGCGCATTATCAGTCTTGACGCAACACTTTGGGGACAAACAACGCCCATGTGCGTATTTCTCTGCGACTCTAGATCCTGTAGCTAAGGCATTACCAAGTTGCTTGAGGGCCACTGCTGCAGCGGCTGTCTGTATTCGACAGTCTGCTGGGTTAGTCATGAATAATACTCTGATCGTTATGGTCCCACATGCAGTAGATATCCTACTAAACAGGACGAAAACACAACATCTAACTAGTGCTCGACTATCCAGCTATGAATTGACACTGTTAGCGAGTCACATTCACATAAAGAGGTGTGATACACTCAACCCTGCTACGTTATTACCCATTCCAGCAGAGACAGATGAGGTCGACAAACATGATTGCTGCTTTAGGACAGAGGAAGAGACAAAAGGGAGAGTAGACTTGCAGGACACTCCCCTCCCTGAATGTAATGATGCGTTATGGGTTGATGGTTCATGTTTCAAGTTGCCAAATGGTGATACGACTGCAGCATATGCCGTGACAACATTACACACGATTGTAGAGACAGCTCGCATCCCCCACAATTCTGCGCAAGCAGCAGAGTTAGTCGTACTCACAAGAGCGTGTGTGTTGGCGAAAGGAAAACAAGTGAATGTGTATACTGATAGCCAATACGCCTTTGGCGTAGCCCACAGCTTTGGAAGATTGTGCTGTGAACGTGGGTTCCTGACATCACACGGTGCGAAAATTCAACACGGCCAGCTAGTACACGACCTTCTCGAGTCACTGACCTTGCCCCTACAGGTTGCGATTGTGAAATGCAGTGCACATAGAAAGATCCAAGATGATGTTGGTCGAGGGAATGCATTTGCCGACGAGGTCGCGAAAGAGACTGCAAGGAACACAATGAGTCGGATGAATGTTGTAGGTCCTGCTAGATGGACCCCTGATGTGGGTATGTGTGAGGACACCATCGAAAGCGTGAAATCTATACAAGCTGATGCTACTGAGAAAGAGGTGAATGAATGGAGAGAAAGCAAGGGTAGATTAGATGCGAATGGTTGTTGGGTCGAACTGTCAGAACATCAGCGATGGATGTTACGTAACGCCTATGTGCTCGCAGTGGTGACGATGGCCCATGGAATGGCGCACATCAGTGTGAAAGGAATCTGTAAGCTGTTGGCCCCAGTATGGCAGAATAGTGGTATCCCAAAATGTGCAGAGAATCTGGTCAGAAACTGTATGGTGTGTTTGAAGCACAATCCCGGTAGGGGAACCCCAACCCCAGCTGGTCATTTTGCACCTCCAACGTATCCGTTCGAGGTCTTGCAGCTCGACTTCATCCACATGGAGAGGTGCAATAACCTGAAATATGTGCTTGTTGTCGTTTGCGCCTTCTCCAGGTGGGTAGAAGCGTACCCCCTTAAGGACAACACTGCATTGTCAACTGCCAAAGCCCTTGTCAAAGAATTCTTCCCTAGATTTGGCATGCCTAGGATTGTCTGGAGTGATAATGGAAGTGAATTCGTGGGACGAGTGATGAAGAGAGTGTGCGAGTGTCTAGGCATCCACCAGAAGTTCCACGCTGCAAATCACCCCCAATCAGCAGGATTAGTAGAGTGCTACAACGGCACGTTAAAACTGAAATTAGCCAAGATCCAAGCCAGCACAGGTCTTAAATGGCCTTTTGCAGTCCTTTCTACCAGAATGATTGTCCATTCTAGATTAGGACTTAGCCCCCATGAAATAGTGTTTGGCCGCCCAGCTAACATTTGGGGCGTGCCAAGGCCCAAAAAGCTCAGTGAGATAGAGCATCCTGTACTGCTTGACTATTTACACGAATTGACAACTAAATTGCGTGTTTTACACCAACAGGTTCACAGTTCCTCTCCGCCAGCCTCTGATGATCCAGGTCACTCCATTGAACCCGGCACCTGGGTTTTGGTGCGGAATTTTCAGCGCACAAACAACGAACAGCCCAGGTGGACCGGACCGTACCTCGTCCTTCTTTCCACAAGATCAGCCGTTCGGGTGGAAGGAAAGAAGAACTGGATCCACGGGACCCACTGTAAACGGGTCCCTCTGCCTCTTCCATATGACCGGTGGGTCCAAGACGGAATCGCTGACTCTGAGACCGAAGCTGTACCTCGCTTTGCACTCTTCAGCGATGCACGATCGAAAGGAACTGGTACAGAAAAGGAGAGTGATCGTATTTTGCAAGGATTTGTGCCTCTGTCGATGCAGTTGGACACTACAGAACCTGAAACATTGTTCGAAGACCACACTGTATCTGGGAAACAACAATATGATCTGAGGTCGAGAAAAAGGGACTAATAAAAGCGAATTTATGCGACTTTTTCCCATGAACTATTTTTGATTTTACAGCTCTCTCGCCCAGGGAACTAGCTCATTTTTGATTTTCGAACCGCCATCCGGTTCTGCTGCTAGGGCCGCGGTTGAAGTCTGAGGAGTGCAGCCAGGGACACCAAGGTCAACGGTTCTGGTCGGTCTGAGGGAATTACCCCGGACTGGACAGAGCGCACATCTTGGCAGAAGCAACCTCCCACCGCAGGCAGCAACCAGAGGATGGAGTTTCCGAGGGTAGAGAGACCTGCTAGACACATGAACTTTAAAACGAAAATATGCACTGTGATGGCCAGGAGAAAATTCCTGATAATATGTATTTTGATGATATGTAGCATAATGATGTTCTTGATTGGTTATACCTTATCCACGTTTCAAATCACCTTTGTAAACAACACTCAGCCCACACCTTCTCCAACTGCTTCTTTACACTCCTTTCACCCTCTTCCTGAACACGAGTCTGCCAGAAGACTAGAGTTTGTAAATAACTCCTTCATCCAGCTCCTACACCAGCACCAGTCTATAATGAACACATCGAATTGTTGGATATGCGGACTCATGCCGCACACAACAGATAAGGGCATTCCATACTTCATTCTGCCATTTAGTTATTATGGTTCTCTGTGGGCTTTCCAGACCATGTTCCTGTTCGCCCTAGAACCATACCCGCCCCGTTCCACAGAGAGCGATTCCAGCAACAAGGCACTGGTGGCAGGAATAAGAAATATGAGTGGGGATGTTGACACGTATCAAACGATTCCTAAGGATGAACTCACTCCCTACAGCCGTTGGAATGTGACTAAATATGGGATCTCTTTGAATAAAGGCCAGAAAACAAAGAAATCCTCCCCAGTCTGGATAGTGCCCCACCGAGGTCACTTGTGTCTGCAAGGTATTGGCAGGGATCCCAAAGCACAGTTGGGGAAGAGCATATGCACGGAAACATATGTGTTTGCTTCCCGAACTTCCCCTCCATTCTTGGCGGCTAAAGGCACCTATTTCGTCTGCCATGACAAAGCCTATACATGGTTGCCCCCTGACTTCTCGGGCACATGCTTCATCTCGTTTCTGCTGCCACCCACCTACACGGCCGGGGCAGATTGCCATCGGACAAGGACAGTTAGGGGTGTCGTGAGTCAAGACGACACTGCGGGTCAAGAGTTTGGAGACTTCGCAAAGGGTTTTCTGCCATTTTGGGGGCCCATGGTGAACAGCAGGAACATTCGACAATTGACGAGGATAGTTGAGTCCGCCGTGACTGAAACGGCCGGTGCCCTTAGCAACTTGACAGCTGAGCTTCAGTCGGATCGATTTATGACCCTTCAGAACAGGGTTGCCCTAGATGTCATACTTGCAGACCGTGGTGGTGTATGTGTTAAAGATTAGACTGCAAAACGTCAACATTATCGGCGCCCTCTTGCCCCCTTTTTCCAAGCCCATTCGTGCGCGTAAGCGGCAGCCATTTTTGAGCACCATGGCCTCCCTGCCCCTCGCTGATAGCCAGCGCGTCTCTCTCTCTCTTAACCTCGCAAGCATTCCCCCACACACTGACAACCCCCGCTCTCTCATGCCTAGGGTCATAAACCCCTCTTCAGCGCAGCTTCACCACTGAATCCCATCCTGTTCCCAGCGCGACACCTCCCCTCATTCCTTTCATGGCCTCAAACCCTTTTGATGCAAACCCCTTTTCCTGTGTCCCCGTTTGTCTTCCCTGTTCCCAGGCCGCCACCTGGCTCTGCGGATACTGTTTATTACCCCGTACAGTAGGAAGCTTCCCCTCCCCATCAAAAGACCCCCGAACCGATCAAAGCCCCCACCCCATGAGATCCGATCAACCCCATGCATTCCGTGAATCGGCGGAATGCCCTGCTGTGCGACAACCATCACCTGTTGTGACCGGGGTGGGGAATCCAACTGTAAATGTGTGTGGGAACGGGCCTGAAGGGGAGATTCCGAGGATGTCCTTTCATACTTCAAAGCATTGCAAGAATGTGTTACATGCAATAAAGTTCGTAAACCTGTGTATAAGAGGCCAGGCCTCAGAGATGCGGGTAGAGCACCTCGTGACGATACTTGCTGTCTGAATTGATGTGTTCTCCTCCGGAGAGAATAAAACCCTCGTTTCCTGCCTTCCAGTCTCCAGCGCCTGCTTCTTCATTGATTAATATTGGTGGGTCATAGAGGCGATACCGCCGGGCAACATAAAAGGGTCTTTGGTTACCGGTTGTCTTTGGAACCCTTTTTAACAATTGGCGCCCAACGTGGGGCCCATCAGCGACTCGTGGATCCAGTGGGAGAGGTCCCGACGACAGAGTGAACGACTGCAACGATCGGAAGGTACCCTGTCCGATAGACCCTCGTCTGACAGCCGATCATCCGAACTTCACTGGTTCCGAACAGACCTCTCTCGAGTGATCTGCGGTCCTGACTGGGAACCATCAGGAGTGCCACGAGAAGTACGAAGAGAAGAGGACGATCGGGCGCTGGATTCGGAAGACGAGAAACTGTCCATGCGGTCCGGGTAAGGTCGTGTAAACACGACGAATTGCGAAAGTAATAGATAATTGAAAGTAATTGATAATTGTTGAAGAAAATACTAGTATTACTCTTTGTTAATTTATTGGAGATTCACTGTCTACAAACGGAGAAACAACAGGCTCTGCCTTTATAAACAGCGAAGGATAGGTACGCACCCGTCGGACCTATCTTTCTCCCCCACTGAACAATTGCCCCTTCCCCCCATTGATTAACTGTTATAAATTGTTTTCTGGAGATTCTCTGTCTGCAAACAGGGAAAAATAGGTCCCCTCTTTACAGATAGTGAAAGGGTAGGTGACGCGAACCTTTGCGAGCCTACTTATTCTCCCCATTGACCATATTGATTTTTTATTTTTGACCTAACGTTGATTGATTGCTCAGAATTGGTTCATGAGGTATTCACTACGTGCAAACAACGTAGAATAGAAATATTCTGTCTAGTCTTTGCGCGCAGTGATAAGATAGGTAGTGCTGACTATTATCCCATTGTGATCCGTCATGCCTGTCTTCTCCCCACTGGTTAGTAGCCTGTTTAACCCGGACCGCTTATTAGAGATGAACCATCCGGCTCCGCTGGAAGGCACCCCTAATAAGGACATGTTCACAAAGCATGGATTAGTCGCTATAGCCTATAGCCAGCTGTGGCATAAATATACGAAAAGGGATCGAGAAAGTCAGTGGCCACTGATAGGATCCTTCGAAGACGATAGAATAATCGCACTAGAAACAGCCCTTGGTAAGAACAAGACGACGTCCACTATGCTTGACAGCTTCGGCATGTGGCGAAAAGAAGCCGAACAACGCAAAAAGAGAACCGAGAGTAGGTTGGGAAAAGAGCTGCGGAAAGCAGCCCACCTAGCGGCCCAGAAACTAGAGAAAGAGATAAAAGAAAGAGAGGATACCAAACAGAAGCTAGAAATAGAAACATCAAGCCAGTGTCTGGTTAGAACTCCCTCCACGCTCTACCCTGAATTACGCTCAAAGCAACGAACCGACGATGATCTGCTGCTAGGTCCTCCGATCATCCACATGCCCCCTCCATATGCCCCTTCCCAACCCTCAGCCCAGCACCCACTATCCCCAGGTACCACCGAGAGTAGCACCACGGCTTCAGCCCCCATGGCCTCCGTGCCGGCTGAACTCCTTGTATTAGATACTACGCAAACGACAACGCCGAGCGACCCGGAAGCCCGAAGGGGTGGTCCTGCTAGAGCATATAGACTAAACAAACATGAACGAGCAGGGGTCGACAAGATAGCAAAGATACTGATAGAGAGGAGGGAGGATGAAGAGTCCGTCATGGATGTGTTTAATTCTTATACTGGGAGTCACAGACGACACTTCACTGTACAGCTGTGTTACCATGTCTTAAATGCATACGAGGACCGATATCAAGAAAAGGGTCCACAGAGCCTAACGACTCTGTACCGGAAGGTTGATATCGGGGATGAGAGTGAGAGTGATGTGACGGACCTCCTTACGCGTACGCTTGAGGTTTTCCGCCACCTCACTGAACAAAAGCCAAAAATCGAATCCACTACCTCCGTAGCAACCAACCCGCAAACTGAACGACCTAACACTATGATGCCGATACGAGAGGCTGCCCCTTACTGGGTTCCTCCACGAGGTGAAGGGACTCACGATGATGCAAACCACAAAGATGCAAAGGGAAGGGTCGTGTACAATTGGGTCTACCAACCATGGGACCGGCAAGAGATTCTGACCTTTCGGAAATCTCTGCCAGACCTACGTAAAAACCCCACTGCCTTCTATACTGAGTTGGGTACGGCCCTAGGATCGACGATTATGACTCTAGCTGACATCGACTTGTTTTTCGGGTTATGTCTACCAGCTGATGTGTGGAAGCAAATCCGGAAAGTCGACCACTCTGAGCTGTTTGGACATAACTGGTCACAACTTGATGGCATAGACAGACAACGAGAACCCGGACAAAAGCCTTTAAAAGCCATTTTAGACCTCCCGGATAAAATCGTGCAGAAATTAAAAACCCTGATCCCAGAAAAGAAAGTGGACTGGTCGATAGTAACGGCTTGTCGCCAGAAACCTCAGGAGGATGTATCGGAATACTTCTCCCGGTTTGAAACGGTGTTCTCCGATTACAGCGGCCAGGACCTGACCACTGCAACCGGACACCATCTGTTTGTCCAGAATTACGTTAAGGGCTTATCACCGGAGGTCTCGCAGAAACTGCAGGCCAGTGAAAGTAGTTGGGCAGCCTCCAAACCTACGGCTATCCTCCAGATGGCCCAATATTATGAACATCAGAAAAACGAAAACGATAGAACAACAGAGAGGAAGAAGAAAGAATTAAAGGAGAGGGTGATGATAGCACAACTGCAAGGGGTGACTCTGGGACGAGACCAATACCGGGGAAACCATCAGATGAACGTCCCTAAAACGGCACCTCCCAAAGACCGTGCTTCAACTCCCCACATTGGACGTACAGACATTAGAGAGGACCAGTGTGCCTTCTGTAAAGGATCGGGCCACTGGAAATCTCAGTGCCCGGTTCTTTTGGAACTCACCAGAAACAGAGATCCTAGAGATTCAGCAAACGAACCAAGAAATAGGGGACCACAGCGAGGGCCCCCAAACAACGCAACCAATGATAGATCCAGTAGACCAAACACATTTGATCGACCCCGACAGAACCAATGCCAGCAATCTGACTACGATGACGTTCATGACTTTGCATAGGACTGCCTAGGGCAAGGGAGGGATCCAGTCGAGCTCCATGTTGACCAGCAAGGCCCTTATGTCACTGCTAAGGTCTTGGGTACAAAGTCACCATTCCTGGTAGACACTGGCGCAACACGTAGTGCATTATCTAAACGACTGATTCCAAGGGCACCCTTGTCTGGCTTACTAATAACATCGACAGGTTTCGATGGGACGCCCTCCACTAACCCTTTGTCCGCCCCAATCCTCTTTGACTTAGAAAACAACACCACTGACACCACGTTTTTACTCTCCTCCAATAGCCCTGACGCAATTATGGGACTCGACTTATTGAAACACTTCCGAGCAACGATTAGATGTTCTCAAGATGGAGTCCGAGTTTTCCTTTACGACAATCCTGTTCTGCTTAGACATTGCCCCCCCAGACACATGTTTTCCATCACCGACGCTGACACTTCCCTACTTGACACTCTGCCTCCGTATCTGTGGGCCAAAACGGATTCGGATGTAGGGCGCATGATGATTGACCCGATTCACATCACTGTTCGACCAGATGCAACACTCCCAAAACTTCCACAATATCGAATATCGCCCGAGGGCGAGAAGGCATTGGTAGAAATCATCCAATCACTGATAGACGCAGGAGTGGTAGAGGAAGTAGTTAGCAACGTTTGCAACAGCCCAATCTTGCCCATCATTAAGAAGCAGGGAGAAGGGGATGAGAAAGCATACCGCTTCATCATTGACCTTCGGGAGATCAACAAAGTGGTGGTACCCCAGTACCCTGTGGTCTCGGACATTACCACCATCCTGACTTTGATTCCCTCCACTGCCACCACCTTCACTGTCATTGACCTCAAAAACGCATTCTTTTCTATCCCCATCCACCCAGACAGCCGATATCTCTTCGGTTTCACCCTAAAAGCCCGCTCATATAGGTTCTGCCGAGCACCCCAGGGCTACACAGAAAGCCCTAGCATCTACAGCCAGGCCCTCAAGAGACAACTGGATCAAGTCCAGTTACCCGATGGAGTGGTATTAGTACAATATGTCGATGACATCCTCTTGGCAGCCGACACCACTCCACTAGCTGTCACCGCCACCATTCAACTCCTGCATTTCCTTGCAGAAAATGGCCACAAGGTCTCCAAGAAGAAGTTGCAATTCTGCCAACCCCAGGTCACTTACCTAGGCCACCTTTTGTCCAAAGACGGAAGGAAACTGACTCCTGACCGGATCCAAACCATTCTCGACACCCCCGTCCCTAAGACCCAGAAACAGGTCCGCTCCCTACTAGGCCTCACCTCCTTCTGCCGACAGTGGTTGCCCAACTTTAGCCTTGTAGTAAAACCACTGCTTTCATTGTTAGCAAAGGACATCCCTCTCCCACTCCCTTGGACCCCTGAGTGTCAGGCTTCTTTTGTGCAACTACGAGATGCCCTCTGCTCGGCCCCTGTGTTGGGTACCCCCGATTACACAAAGCCCTTCTCCCTTTACACCCATGAGAGGGAGGGGTGCGCTTTATCTGTCCTGACCCAGTCCATCGGCCCAAAGCAACGACCATGCGCTTACTTCTCAGCCACTCTTGACCCCGTAGCCAGAGCCCTGCCTGCTTGCCTTCGAGCCGTAGCTGCTGCTGCGATCTCCATCCGACAGAATGAGGGGATCGTGCTCTCGAATTCCCTCACAGTACTGGTACCCCATGCAGTTGACACCCTCCTAAACCAAACCAAAACGCAACACCTGACGAGTGCACGACTGACAGGATACGAACTGACTCTGCTCGCACCCCACATCACACTGAAGAGATGCACCACACTGAACCCAGCAACCCTGCTGCCCTTACCAGAAAACGATCCCAATGTGCACCCTGTACACGACTGTGTGACCCTCACCGACGAACAGACCAGAAGTAGGGTTGACCTCAGAGACACGGCTTTCCCCGACCCCGACGGAGAGCTGTGGGTGGACGGTTCTTGCATCAAGCTCCCCGATGGCACCACTTCAGCTGCCTATGCAGTCACCACGGCTCGAACTGTAGTCGAGACAGCCCGCATAACGCAACGATCTGCCCAGGCAGCGGAACTGATTGCCCTGACACGAGCCTGTATTCTAGCAGCAGGAACCACAGCAAACATTTACACCGATAGCCAGTATGCCTTCGGGGTGGTTCACCATTTTGGGCTCCTTTGGAGGGAGAGGGGATTCTTGACCTCACACGGCACCCCCATTTTACACGGGGACCTAGTCTCCGCCTTGATCGAAGCCGTCCTTCTCCCCAAAAAGCTTGCAGTCATCAAATGCCAGGCACACAAAAAGGTGACAGACATTATTGGACAGGGAAATGCACTAGCCGACCTCACTGCCCGAGCGACAGCCGAAAATAGGACGACAACACGCATGTACGTGACCAGGTCACAAGCAGAAAAATGGACTGACGCTAGGGACACTATCAGAGACATTCAAATGGCTAGCACACAACACGAACTGACTGAATGGACACGGGTGGGACTGAAAGATGACGAAGGCTGCTGGCGGACAAAAGACACAAACAAATGGTTGTTACCTGACTCATACCTGATTCCCATATTGACTATGGCACATTCCCCTGCCCACATAGGATCAGCCCCCATGATTGAACTTGTCTCCAGAGTCTGGCACAATGATAAGATCACAGAGTCCGCCAAACGCCTGGTCCAACAATGTTTGATATGCCTGCAACACAATCCCGGGAAAGGAACTGTAGTACCCCGGGGAGGGTTCGGGGTCCCGAATCACCCATTTGAAGTCCTGCAGATGGACTACATCCAACTAGACAGATGTCAAGGCCTGAAATATGTACTTGTGGTGGTATGCGCATTTAGCAAATGGGTGGAAGCATATCCAACCCGTGACAACACTGCTATGGCCACAGCAAAAGTACTGTTAAAGGAGTTTTTCCCCCGTTACGGCCTTTGTCGAATTTTGTGGAGCGACAATGGCCCCCACTTCGTAGCCGAAGTTATCCAACTCATTTTGAAGGGGTTGGGTGTAAAACAAAAGTTCCACGCAGTCTTCCACCCCCAATCTGCTGGACTAGTGGAACGACATAACGCCACACTGAAACTAAAATTGGCCAAAATAGTAGCTACCACAGGACTGAAATGGCCAGACGCACTCCCCCTGGCGCTGCTTTCATTGCGTTCCACCCCCACCAAACACCACTTGACACCATACGAGGTTGTTTTCGGCCGGCCTATGAATGTCTGGTCTGCACCAAAACCAACCTCCATTCATGACGTCCCGGACGTCCTAATGTCTGATTACTTATGTCAGTTGACTAAAACGCTGTCTGTTATCCATCAACAGGTGCTGCATGCCATCCCTGACACTTCCAGGGGTCCCGGACACACCATTCAGCCTGGGGATTTTGTCCTGATCCGGAACTTCCAGCGTGCCAAGAGTCTGGAACCCCGGTGGACGGGCCCCTGGCAAGTCCTCATCACCACCCGAACAGCACTACGGGTGGAGGGAAAACGCAACTGGCTGCATGCACACCACTGTAAGAAGATCTCCTCGACCCTGACCTCGACTGAAAACATCGACAGCCAAGAAGAGCTCCTGAACAAGGACCGACCGTCACTAACCTGCTATCCTGATACCGACACACTTGAACTTTCAAAATTCTCTGATCCCACAGTGCCATCAAAAGAAGGGTATTTCCTGCGTCGAAAGGAGGGAGTCTCGGCTAAGTAGACCACGGACTGAGTTAAATCTCAGAACGGTGACCTAAACACTACCAAGGGTTACCCGGAGAGAAGCAAAGCAAAGTCTGTGGTTCTGCCCGCTACCGAGCCCCTTGAAGATGATGGAAGCGCCAGATAAGAAGATGATGGAAGCGCCAAATAAGAAGATGATGAAGGAAACAGGAAATACCCACCGCAGAAACCCAAAAGCAGACAGACTCCATAGCCCAAAGACTATTGCGCTCTTCATCACAATCCTCCTCTGCTTTCTCCTCATGACCACACTCTGGATTGTGGAAGAAAATGCACCTGCTCACGAAACATTCCTGACCACTGTCCAACCTACCACCATGAAGGAACATTATCTGATCTCGCTCTCTCCCCAACTCAGAGAGAGGCGAAAGGAATTTTGGAATAACTCCTTCGTACAACTACTTCACCAGCACAACCTTGCCACCAATGCCACCAACTGTTGGATCTGTGGGTTGCTACCCCACGCCACTGGACACTCGATACCATTCATCCCTTCACCTTTCTCAGTTCACGGTTCCTGTCTTGCCTGGCTGATGCTTCTGCAAGAAAGCTTTAAGGACAATGCCACCTCCAGCAAAACGGTAACGCATTTCTACCACGGGGTCTGGCGGAACAGAACAAAGACGCACTTCTGCCCGCAGACCAACAACAACACAATCCACTTGGACATCCCTGCTAAAGAACAAGTTGAAATGCAAGTGTTCAATAATCCAACCAGAACCACCTTCTCCTACCTGCGAAAACGAACGGCTGCCACTCTGACTGTGGCCCTGTCAGTCATCAACGTCACTGGCCACATGTGCATGGAAGGGCTTGGGACTCAGCTGGTAGGCCACAGTGCCTGCCGGTTTTCCAGAACTCTGGACTCCATCGACCCGCCTTCCTTTGTGGCATCTCCAAACACGTATTTCGTCTGCGGCACGAAGGCTTACACCTGGCTCCCCAAAGGCTGGGGGGGCACTTGTTTCATTTCCTTCATCCTTCCTCCGACTTATGTGGCACCAGCAAATCATCACAGACAAAAGCGAGCCAAGGACATCGAACAAGCCGATTCAACGGGAGCGCAATTCATCGATGCTATGAAAGGACTAGTCCCCCTCTGGGGCCCGATGGCAAACAGCCGTGCCATCCGACATCTGACTCAAGCAGTTGAGACAACAATGAACATCACGGCTGGTATCCTTGCTAACAACACCGCTGAACTTCAAGCGGTCCGCTTGGTGGCCCTCCAAAACCGCCTTGTCCTGGATGTGGTTCTTGCGGACCGTGGTGGAGCATGCCGCATCATTGGGTCCAGCTGCTGTACATACATACCGGACAACTCACCCTCAGTGTACAAAGCCATCGAACATCTTCACAGACTCTCTTCAGAAGTACACCAGGAACAAGAAGAATGGTCGCTTGGTGGTTGGTTCTGGAACACCGTTAAGAACTGGGGTTGGAGACTGTTCACCATTATCCTGATTCCTGTAGTTGTGATGTGCGGTCTATGCTTAGGAATTCAATGTCTGCCACCTCTGTGTTCATTATGTGCAAATTGTATTTGCCCTAAGACTGTGGACTTTGAAAACGAACGTATGAGAGCAATATATGATGCCGAGGTTAGGAATTTGATGAAGATTGACATTGAGTAAGCAAGTTGGCTAAGATATGTTGAAAAGGGAGGACTGTTAAAGATTAGACTGCAAAACGTCAACATTATCGGCGCCCTCTTGCCCCCTTTTTCCAAGCCCATTCGTGCGCGTAAGCGGCAGCCATTTTTGAGCACCATGGCCTCCCTGCCCCTCGCTGATAGCCAGCGCGTCTCTCTCTCTCTTAACCTCGCAAGCATTCCCCCACACACTGACAACCCCCGCTCTCTCATGCCTAGGGTCATAAACCCCTCTTCAGCGCAGCTTCACCACTGAATCCCATCCTGTTCCCAGCGCGACACCTCCCCTCATTCCTTTCATGGCCTCAAACCCTTTTGATGCAAACCCCTTTTCCTGTGTCCCCGTTTGTCTTCCCTGTTCCCAGGCCGCCACCTGGCTCTGCGGATACTGTTTATTACCCCGTACAGTAGGAAGCTTCCCCTCCCCATCAAAAGACCCCCGAACCGATCAAAGCCCCCACCCCATGAGATCCGATCAACCCCATGCATTCCGTGAATCGGCGGAATGCCCTGCTGTGCGACAACCATCACCTGTTGTGACCGGGGTGGGGAATCCAACTGTAAATGTGTGTGGGAACGGGCCTGAAGGGGAGATTCCGAGGATGTCCTTTCATACTTCAAAGCATTGCAAGAATGTGTTACATGCAATAAAGTTCGTAAACCTGTGTATAAGAGGCCAGGCCTCAGAGATGCGGGTAGAGCACCTCGTGACGATACTTGCTGTCTGAATTGATGTGTTCTCCTCCGGAGAGAATAAAACCCTCGTTTCCTGCCTTCCAGTCTCCAGCGCCTGCTTCTTCATTGATTAATATTGGTGGGTCATAGAGGCGATACCGCCGGGCAACATAAAAGGGTCTTTGGTTACCGGTTGTCTTTGGAACCCTTTTTAACATATGTAGAGTGATCCAATCTAGTTGCTGCATTTTCATCCCTGACAACGCTCCGACAGTGTACCAGGCCATCTCCAAATTACACAAAATCTCTGATTCCCTTCACGTGGAGAAAGGGGATTGGTCCCTGCTAGGGTGGTTCTGGGAACTGATCTCTCCCTGGGGATGGAAAACCCTGATCTTCATTGGGATGATCTTAGCCGTTCTGTTTATGTTCTGCCTGTTTGTACAGTGCGCTCCTGCAATATGTGGCCTCTGTGCTACTTCATGTGTAAGGAAGCCTGTGTCAAGGGACGAATTGAGCAACAGAATGATGCTACAGCAGCATCTCCATGAGTTCATCAACACAGATTTGGACTCAGATTAGCATGAGTTATTGCCTAATATGAGGGCAAAAGGAGGGTCTGTGGTACTGAAAATCCGGACCCTGCTGTTCCACCGGTATCGAGGTCCAACACTCGTATCACAAAATATCGTCGTACCATGACGAATTTGGTATCTACGGACCGGTAATGATTAGGACATTATCCCTATGCATTTGCGTCATGATTGAGTGATGCTAACACCCTTAAATCGTGATTTCCGTTCCAAACCCTCAGACTCCATTTTGTAAACGGCATCCATCTTATGACTTGCCCTCATATAGTCAATTGATTAAAGCCGAGTTTGATCTGAAAGGACACGTCCACCGTAGCTGACTTCCCCATGACCTGGCCGAGCTGACTCCACTGCCTCCAGCCAAACCTGTTTGGACAGCTCCTCGCCCAGTGGCCGAGTAAGATATCATCAAGGCACAACATGCCATAAACCATTCACTACATACAGACCATGTTTTCCATACACATACACCTGTCCATGATTCTTGTTTATGACCAGTTTTACGACGGGAGGGTGCCCGACCTTATTGGTTTCATCGATATCTGATGGGAATTCTGGGCCTGGCTGGGTAATCCATCACGATCCTGACATCTAAAATATGTGCTGACCAGCATGACTTCTCTCTTTGTATTATTGTAGAAATATGTGTATAACCATATCATAAACTCAAGAATTCTTGCCCGCAGCTGTTATTTATGTATATAAGGAGAAGGCTGGTTCTGTAAAAATGAACAGTCTCCTGAGAACTTACGGCCCGTGCTGTCGTACTTCTAGGACACATGTTACTTGGTTGCAGCCAATAAAACTCGATCTCTGACTTCAACTAGAAGACTCTGTGTTTCTGTAGTCCAGAACAGGGAGAACCCAGAGGTCTTCGGGTGTGGTCCCCTGGCACCACCGGGTCTCTAAAAACCCGGCACCTCACCACTCGTAAACACCACAACTCTCATTGATAAACATGCTTCATTGAAGAATCATGTGTCAATGTAGTGCCACGAGGCAGGTTTTGCACTGTTGCACCGAACACATCATTGCTGAGAATGGTGAGCGGCTCAATGCCAGAGCTACGGTCACAGAATCAGACTGGGCAAACTGCATGGTTTGGGCAGGATTGCCTACACTATGCAAAATCTTTCAGGATAACTTGATGAGGGAGACATGTATCTGTTCTGGGGCATGAATATAATCCTGTTAAGAACATAATGGCAAAGGGTGCTTGCTCTTCCCACCCATGCCACTCCAAGGGACAGCAATCCAAACACCGACCTACATCACCTCTTCTTCTCAAGCTTCACAACAGGAGTCCTCTGAAAGTACAAGACACAAGTAGCCAAGGATGCCCATTCACATAGCCCTTGGACACCAGTTATTAAAACGCCTAATTAAATTATTAGATGCAAGGTTCAGTCTCTATTGGAGTGTGAGGTGCCTACCACCGAGACATAGGTGATGCATTTTTAGGACTCACAGATTACTGTAAGAACATTTTATCCAACAATGGGACCATAGTTGTCCAACTGATAGCGTGACATCTGTAATGGACCGAAGAATGTCAGAAAGCTTTAGGAGAGAGCACTAAGCAAAGCAGCTACATTGAAGCCCCTGTGGGATTCGAGAATGTTTTTATCATTATCTGAACTGTACTAAGTTTGTAGTCCAGATAGATTACAAATCACTCAATTGGTTGATGAAAATGAAGGGTGAAAATCTCAAGTTGCTGAGATGGTCTATATCGCTTCAAAGCGTAGAGTTCTCAGTGGAGAGGAAAGCTGAATGAATAATGAGAATGCAGATGAACATTCGCATCAGTTTTATCTTGCAACTAGACTTTATCAAGGGTTGAGTAAGAATCAGGGTAGTCAGATTTGGGAGACGGATACGTAAAATGGATATGATGTTCTATTGAGGCAATTTTCATTAAAAATATATTTGTGTTTAAATCATTATGTCATTGGTTTTATACATGAATGTTACTTTAATGTTATTGGATCATTTGTTTGACCAGTATAAAGATTAAGATGTGTTGAAATAAATCCTGCAGTACATATTTTGTTTGTAGATTATATTGCCCAGTTCCTTGGGGATATACTGGGTAGCCCTGTCCTAATATATACGTTTAGAGAGTTGGCATTTTCTTGCCTTAGCCATTTGGTAACAGCAGCCTGTCTCTGGCTACATGACTGGATGTAGTTGGCAGTTGGGCTTTGTGTATTCCTCCTAGACTGCAACTCACAATGGATGCTTAGTTGTGACTGAATGGGCCATCACTGGCAGGATGGGCTATGTCCTGTTCCCACACAAAGGGCTGCATACCTCCTCTTGTTAGTCTGGAGCCAGGTAAGGGAAAACAGTGCACCTGTGCACATCAAAGGCATGCATCTAGAAGCTTCTCCCCACTTCAAAAGCACAACTGGGTTGAAAACAAGCAATTGCAGTAGGTCTCACATTTGTGAGAGTTTGAGTTATTGGTATTGTAAAGGACAATTCCTTTTATTTATGTGTTTGTTTTTCAAACATAAATAAAAGGTATTGACATTGCAAATGCTTGCTTGTAAAAGTGCCCCATGCCATGCTTTCACTTTAATGGCAGCATCACCCTTTTCTTTAGACGACCCAGGTCTAAAGAAAGGTGCATGGCCACCATTAAAGTGAAAGCGCAATATGGGGTGCTTTTACAAAAAGGAAATATTTGTTTGTCAAGTTGACAATTTTTTTTTATCATAAAAGCGCCCCATGCCGCACTTTCACTGTAGTGGCGGCCACGCCTCTTTCTTTAGACGAGACTCATCTAAAGAAAGGTGCTTGACCACAATTAAAGTGAAAGTGCGGTATGGGGCGCTTTTACAAAAAAAAAGCATTTGCTAAGCAGCATCGCACGTGCAGAAGTGCTGCTCTGTGCAGGAAGCATTTTTCAAAGATAAAGTGCAGCATCCCTGCTCGGGCACCACGCTGTTGGGAAAATAGGGTGCATTAGGGAGAGCCTGTTGAGCCTGCAACAGCAGCTAGAATAATGCCATTAAAGAAAATAGTGCTCACAGGCTGTAGATAAAACAGACCGTGTAACAACACAAGTAAAAAGTCCAGTCCTCATAGGAAGTTACAATTGCAGACAAGGTGGTACTGAGGTACTACTAAGCCTATTCATGAATAAAAAGCAGCCATTTAGAAAGGACAGTAACAGCAGCTAATTTAAAAGATGGGCAGAAAATGTACAGAGCTTCAAGTCCATACCTGAATACAGCATGCTTTACAGAGCAGTGTGTGCGCTGCCCAGGCTTGACCTAAAAAGGATCTCTGACTCACCACTGCAGTTCACTTCTGGGCCTCTGGTTGCTCTGATAGGGAGAAGGACTGCTGTGTTGCTGCCAGTCTGCTGGACTGCACTCTGCTGGACTCCTGCTTTGCTCTACTGATCTGTTGCTGACTGCCTTCTTGTCTGGGGGAGGAGCATTGGAGCTGCATCACTTGAACCCAGAATGACTCCAAGGGCTAATTGGCCGTCCTCTTGATATGAAACCTCAGGGACATAGCAAGCTTCCAACCATCTTGCACCTGCAGTTGGACTCTGCCATCTGTAAGTTAAGTTTTCCCTGCCAATGGGTGCCACCCCTGTCTTGGACCCTGGGAAGTTGGCCTAAGGTGATTGTCAGTGGAAGTGAACGTTCTTCTCTGCTGATCGCTGCATCCCGGAGCTGATCCGACTCATCGCTGCTGCAGCATGGATTGGGCCCGTCGCAAAGATCTGCATCACTCACCTCAGTTCTGGAAGCTGAGAAATCACCCTGGTGGTGCAGCGTGCTGCGTCCACAGCCCAGGTTCTCAAATCTCTCACTGATGGCAGCCTCGACGATGATGCTGGACTCCACACGGCAGCCTTGCAGCTCCTCGGAACAGATGCATCGGCAACTGTGTGCCTCATCCCTGACACTGAACTTCGCAAAGCAAGCCCCGTTGACGGGATCCTCGACAACAACGCACCTGGATACAGCACCACAGTTTCGCCACATCTGCGACCGATGTGTCACTTAAGTGCGTGGTACATCTTATACTAGGGACCATAAAACACTCCACAACTAGGATTTAAGGTATTCTGTTCAGTGAGTCTAACTGGGTCTCTGTAGCCAGCCCGCTCCATCGCGGTCAGCCTTTACTTGTGACTTTGTCCCAGTCTGACACAACCAGATATCCCCAGTAGCGATTTGTGCTTATTGGTGCTATTTCTTTGTATGAACTTTAAAATTCGATATCTCCATTTCTACTAATTGAATATTTGTCTTTTTGATCTTGTTTTTTTTTTAAACCTCTATTCTTATAAATCTGTTATGGGTACCTTTTGTGGGGTGTTTTCAATGTTTTACTGTTTGAAGTATTGCACAAATACTTTACACATTGCCTCTGAGTTGAACCTGACTACTCTGTGCCAAGCTAACAAGGGGTTGAACACAGGTTAAATTTGGGTTTTGCTTTTGCCATACCCTGACAAGGATTGTGGTTGCTTCTTGACCAGGGTTTACACCCCAGTCAACCGACAACCCAATTTCCTACACATGGTATTTGTCCTGGTGTTTAGGATCCATTTATGATACCCATGGTCTGACCTCATACATCTTGTAAGGTTTGTACTGTGCTCCTAGACAGTGTAAGTGTATTGTTCACATTCCTGTAGCATGAGGGAGGAAGTGTAGATACTGAGGTAAAGGGAGTGGAGACAAGGCTTTAGATGTTTTATGAGACATTTTGTTTTGCAGAGAGCTGTTGATTAGTCTTTCTGAACGATGCTATTTTGTGGATGGTAGGAGAGAGTGAGGGGATTGTAGTCTCTGTTGTGAAAGGTGAGAAAACCTTTAGGTGAAGCCTGCCCTCTTTCCTAAATTACACCTTCAGTTGAATGATGACAGCTAGGTGCAAAAACCTCACTCCTCTTTGTGCCTCTGTTGTCGGTGTCCCATGACTAAGACAAGCCTGATGTGAAAAGCATGACTGTGCACAAACAATGTATGTGAAAAGTAGCCTGCTAAGGGCGCCCGAAGAATAACTATCAATTAATCAATCAATCATTTGTAAAGCGCAATACATACCTGCAAGGGTCTCAAGGTGCTGGGGAGGGGGGTCCGCTACTGATCGAACAGCCAGGTCTTGAGTATCCTCCTGAAGGTCAGCAGGTCTTAGGTCTGTCTTAGTCTCAGTGGGAGGGTGTTCCGTGTCTTGGTGGCGAGGTGGGAGAAGGATCTCCCGCCGGTGGTTGTTCTTCGGATGCGCGGGACGGTGGCGAGTGAGAGGTTGGTGGAGCGTAGCTGGCGATTGGGGATGTGGAAGGAGAGCCGTCTGTTGAGATAGGCTGGGCTGGTCTTGTGGAGTGCTTTGTGTGCGTGGTTGAGGAGCTTGAAGGATATCCTCTTGTTGATGGGGAGCCAGTGCAGGTTTCACAAGTGGGGAGTGATGTGGCCGTGTCGTGGTATGTCAAGGATCAGACGTGCCGAGGCGTTTTGGATGCGTTGTAGTCGTTTGATGAGCTTGGTCGGGGCTCCCGTGTAGAGGGCGTTTCCGTAGTCAAGTCTGCTGTTGACGAGGGCCTGGGTGACTGTCTTTCTTGTATCTGTCGGGATCCATCTGTCGATCTTCCGTAGCATGCGGAGGGTGTTGAAGCAGGAGGAGGAGACATCGTTGACTTGCTTGGTCATTGAGAGCGTTGAGTCGAGCATGATTCCCAGATTGCGTGCATGGTCGGTGGGTGTCGGGGCTGCCCCAGTGCCATCGGCTATAAAGAATCCTCCCAGGCTGAAGGGTTCGAGCTGAGGATGAGGACCTCCATCTTGTCCGAGTTCAGCTTCAGACAGTTGATCTTCATCCAGTTGGCGACAGCCATCATTCCTTCGTGGAGATTGGCTTTGGTGGTGATGGGGTCCTTGGTGAGGGAAAGGATCAGTTAAGTGTCGTCGGCGTAGGAGATTATGTTGAGG
The DNA here is from genome assembly GCF_964263255.1 of Lissotriton vulgaris. Lineage (NCBI taxonomy): Eukaryota > Metazoa > Chordata > Amphibia > Caudata > Salamandridae > Lissotriton > Lissotriton vulgaris. The sequence goes on from NC_141699.1 coordinate 293,737,632, forward strand.
TCGTTCTGTTGGGCGACATGTGCAAGCAGGGCCATGTAAATGTTGAACAGTGTTGGGATGAGGCAGGATCCCTGGAGAACTAACCTCGAATGGCATTACAGTTTGAGACAGTGACTCCACATCTCCAGTCTACCTGTTGTGCATAAAAATGGGATCCAAACTACTCCATTTTTTTCCAGTTCCAAGTTCTCTGTGGCCAAAGACGTGAGTGCTCTACAGAGTGCTGTGCCATCGGTACTGGTGTTTGCTTGACAGTCAGTCTCCAAGAGCTAATGAGCTGAAGTTTGGATCTCTTGCTAGAGCAGCTGTGTACCTGTCCTAACATGCCTGGAAGCCACCTTGCCTACTAAGAGAAGGAAGGTACTTGTAATTCCTGCAGGAAGAGAAATTGTCCAGGGAGGAGTGAAGTCAAGTGCATTCCTGGTGTCTCAGGGGGCCCAGAATAAGCTGACCAATTGAAGACGTAAGGGAGGAGCCTTGTGTCAGAGGGCCTCCTCCGGACTCTCATGTCAGTTTCAGGTGGAAACTGCGATGACTGCCTTTGGCCATGATTGTGCATTGCTGTATGACCTGTGTGGGGCTTCATCTGTCAAATTACTGACTTGTGCCTTTAGGGATACATGTTCTGAATAGCTGAATTGTCTGTTTAAAGCTGCCTTAGCTGAACTGCTTATGCAGTGCTTCATTTGCTTAGGTGCTGATGGCCAGTGGGTGCTTCATGTAGTGAAGTGCTGAATACTCTGTAAGGGGCTCCTCTTACTGTCCAGTCAGCAGATCATGAGGTCCCCTGTGGGACTGCACCTACCACACGGCTGGCAGGGACTGCAACAATTCTGGACTGCTGATCTTCAAGCAATTGGCTGAGTGGGCACAACACGAAACATGGCCCTACACCCTAGGCTGAAGAAGCTTCACTGACCACTGCCAGTGCTCCACTGCTTTCCTGTACGTGAGGGCTTAGCATTGATCACCAAACAACCTTAAAACGAAACGGAGATGACTTACACTGTGAATGGATAAGGCTCCAAGATGTGAGATTGAGTGCACATATGCAAATAGGAGTGCTGAAAACTGGAGAGGGACAGTCCAGAACCAGAGTGGGAAAGGGAGGACAGAAGAGATTGGCATGGGTGCAGGTCCACTGCCAACTATAGCCCCTAAAGACACTGACTTTTTAATGATTATTATATTGTGTGGTATATAATGCAATTGTGATTAAAGATCTTTCTTTCTTGCAAAGCACTGGGTTTGGCATTCATATTATTCAGTGCTGGTTGATTGTAGAGCGCTGAGCGAAGCACCACTACAATACCTCCCTCAAAAGCATGCAACTGCTCGCCCACACTATCATGGGAGTCAAGTATAAAAGGGTTATACTTGGCCCCGTTTGCAGAAACGTAGTCGAATGGGCCACCTGAAGTAAAGAACCCCAACTCCCACAGTTGGGCTCCAATAGACTCTGCCTGCCCTGTGGTCCCAAAATCGAGGAAAAAGAAAAAAGTAATGGAATAGAATGTGATGCAAGTCAATAATTGTTGGTTGAAATTAGTTTAAGCCTTCAACCTATTACCTTTTTGTTTTTAGCAGAGGCTCTAAGGGAGGCAGGGGGAGGGCCCAGATCTCGATACTCTAGCTCACTGATGTAGGCCTCAAAGGACATCTCACTCATGAGGCCTAATTAATCAGATGCTGGATTGTTTTGACTGGGTCAACACCATGGCTGATTTATATAAGGTTTGTTTCCGTCTGTAGAGGCACAGTGAGCAAAATAAATGAACTTCACCAAGACACCAATATAGTTGCAATAGGTAAGATTAATTTAAATATTCCACTATCAATTTACTTTGCTCGGTCAGACACCCTATGTGCGACTGGAATGCCTAGATTTGGGTCCTATTCTTCCAGTTCCACATACATCAAGGTACACCTCACTGATGAGGCCCAACAAGCCAGAAAAAAATATCTATTTTGTTTGTTCTCATTCAACTTCAATGTGCCCTAGGTGATCAGGTTGCACTAATGTTAGTCCCTGTCTGTAGACTCACAGTGAGCAACAGAGCAATAGATTGGAATGTGGCCTGAGTAATAACCAGTGGCTGAGTTTAATTCTAGCACTCCATCAATTACTTGTTTATCTCACTTGCTCTCGTTGATGCAAATGCCTTGTGAGTTCCACACTAAGGGCCAAATTACGAGTCAGGGAGTCCGAGGACTGCCAGATTCGTGGGGGCGCTGCGTTGCATTCCAGCCACTGCTGCACTGGCGCTCTGACTGCTTCATTACAACTATGGTGGTCAGACCTCTGCAGTCGCCACGGAACCGCCATTCTCTGGTGGAGGTGCTGCAGTCTTGAGGCAGTAATATGCTTGGTGGGACTGCCGTAGTCCCCCAAGCATATTACAAGTTTCCTCTCCGACACAGTTTTCATGCTGTTTCCTCCTCCATGAAAACCGTTACACAGAGGAAAAAAAGGGGGCCCTACAGGAATCCCCTGTTGCCTCAGGGTAATAGCGTATATAGGCACAAAGGGGGGCGCTTCCTGCGTGGTATGGACTTTACAGTCCATGCCACACAGGAACTTTTTGGGCGTTCCTATTACAGTGCCCATTTTCAGAGGTACTTTTGAGGGATAGCCAAAAAAGCCCCCCAGACACAAGTAACACTGGTAATCTAGCAAGCGGCCCGACCACGGGTTTGGTGGTGCGGGCCGCTGGCATGGAGGTCTGCTCCTGCACTGCCGAATTCATAATCATGCACCAAAGTACATCAAGCAAGTTGAATGACCAATATTGCTATGGTGCACAAGCCCACATTCAGTGACACGAATACTGGGTAATTCTATGACCTCATGAGTACAACACTTACTTATACTTACACTAACACTAATACTCAGTTATTCTATAGCCTCACGAGTCCACCACTCACTGACATCAACACTCAGTAACAGCCAGCCCCCGGAGCCCCATGCCAATGGCAACCTAATGAACCCTCAATAGTACTATGACATCATGTGTTCAATATATTTGGAGAGCAAACCCTCAGGATTACTGTGGCCTTATGTGTTCCAAACCACTAATAGAAAGATGAACAGTCAATGAATCTATGAGCTTGGTGAAACCCACAGTCACTGGCATCAACATTGAGTAAAACTAGGACTTCATGAGTCCCACATTCAAGCCAACATTCAACCTTACACGTTTCACATACCCAGATATTCAGGCATTGATTCCCGAGTCAACACTGAGACCAGGTAATACATTACTATGACTTAAGTAGTCCCATATTCACACACGTCAATGCTCAATAACACTATGACTTCCCAAGTCCCACACCACTGATAACACGTTGAACTACATTATGACTTTATTAGTCTTTAATTCACCAATGTGAACACCTATTTATACCATGGATTAATAGGTGTCACATCGCTAAGAAAGTAATAAACATTTCGTGTTCTACAATCTCACTTTCCCCACACTCACTGAAGCCAACACTCAAAATAGCTTGGAACCAGCCATGCCGCCGCGGAGAAGACTGTAACGCCGAATACTCAGCATCGCAACAACCCTACACAGACAAGGGCAGGGAAAGAAACAATTGGATTTCCTGAACCTTTTTGAGGCAATAACCGCCAACTATTGGAAACGTGAATAAACACAACACAATGAAAAAGATTGATATATGAATATTTGCAGCAACGACAGGAAAATAGTTGAAAAGGGAACTACTATACTTCACGCTTCCAGGAAAGACCATAGTGCCCTGAAGAAACTTCCTGGTAGGGAGTGAAACGCGTTGGCTGATCTGTTTTTGTACTCTACATGGTGATCTGTATTTTAAGTATGGCTAAAGATAAATAAAGAACTTTTCTACTACCCAAATATAACGCTTTGTTTGGTGCGCCCCCACAAACATCAAAGAAACCAGGTAATACATTACTATGACTTAAGTAGTCCCATATTCACACACGTCAATGCTCAATAACACTATGACTTCCCAAGTCCCACACCACTGATAACACATTGAACTACATTATGACTTCATTAGTCTTTAATTCACCAATGTGAACACCTATTTATACCATGGATTAATAGGTGTCACATCGCTAACAAAGTAATGAACATTCCGTGTTCTACAATCTCACGGTCCCCACACTCACTGAAACCAACACTCAAAATTGCCATATCCTAAGGAGCCTGAGACCACTGGCACTCAGTAGTACAATGTCATATGAGTCCCACACTCGTCAGCACCAAGTTAAAGTCTAACTAATATAAAGGCCTCAGTAGTCACAAAGTCACTTATGGACGATCAGTAATACCCCACTCTAACGGGTCCCACACCCACTGAAAATAACCCTCTGTAATCCCTTGGCTGAGTGAGGACCCACTCACTGCTGCCTAATGGAACTCTCAGTAGTACTCAGTACCCTATGTACTCACCACCGACCACCAACGCACAGTAACTCTAAGGCCCCCCATATTTCACGCCAGCTATCACAAACTTGAACATAAGGCAGTACTTAAGTGTTGTGAGCCTCACAATCATTGACACCAACACTAAGCAATGCTATAATGACCTCATGGGTCCCGCCCTACGGATGCAGAGGAACCTCATGGATTTGCAGCTCTGGTGAAGTGTGCAGAGGTGACAGTCTGTCTGCTGCGGCTGTTTCCTTCCCTCCCATGAACAAAGCCAGCGAAGGACCTGGCGCACTTTCTGAGAAAACTGCTGCCTGTTATGTTTCCGTGCCCTGCTCTTTGTAGTATGGCTTCCAACACAATAACTGTTTTTCTTCGCCTCCCACCCACTGCTTCCCCCTCCTCCAGCTCCCACCTCATCAAACTCATCTGAAGACTAATGGTTTTGACCCCTCCTCAACCCCTATCTGCAGTATCTCACATCTCTGACACTATTTGCTTCCTGTCCTGCTGCAGTGTCTGGGGTCTGGGAGCTGGGGGAGTGGAAGGAGGAGGACAGGCTGGGGCTGCACGAGGTTAAAGTGATTCAATTTCGACTCTGTTCAGCTTATTTTTTATGTCTGCTGATCCTCTCCGCGCTGTGCAGAGCCCGCTGGAGAGCAAAATGGCAGATTGCAGAAAAACTCTTTCTCCAAGGCTAGACTCGTGCAGCCAGAACAATCTGTACTGACCTGCTCTAACATATTAAGAGATGTTTAACAATATTTATATTTAGCATGTAAACTTTTAAAGAACACATGAACACAGAGGCCCAGATTAACCAAGGGCTTCCTTCGCAGTTGTGTCATGCTAGGAGTCGCAAGGTGACGCAAGCCCTTAAGTCAGATGTAGTTTGCCAAGGAGGGCCGCCTTGTGTGGCTCAGCATGGCATAGTAAATCTGGAGTAAAGGGATGTATGACATTACAACGCATGCTTTTACCACGCATGCTTTTACATCGCAACTTTTACAACGCATGTCTTTACAACGCATAGTGTTGAGGGGCGCTGGATAGTGAATAGTTTAATTTACTATTCCAACTCCAGTCCCCGTGGATAGTAGGGAAAGTGTTGGATAGTAAATTAAATCTATTCCCTATCCTAGAGCGCCCCCCAGCGCAATGCGTTGTAATGGTTTGCGTTGTAAAAGTTGCGATGTTAAAGCACTGCGTGGTAAAAGTTGCGTTGTAAAGGATGTTTCCCGGAGTAAAGCAAAGCAGCGCAAGTTTCACCGATCAATGGGTGGAGTGTGGGTGTTCCCACGCATGCAGCCAGCGTTTTTTGGTATATTCCCAGATTTACTAACACTAGCGACCATGAGAAAGCATCAAAAGGTGATATCTTCGCAAGTGAGATCTAACGTGGACAAATATCTTGATTTCTCCTTGTTATTTCCTCTTTGCAAATGTTCTGCAGTATGCATCACAAATAGAAAAACAAAAATGCTTCTAAGGATTCTTTTTGTGCATGAAGGTGTCCCTTCCTGCACAGAAAATCCTGCTCGTAATGCAGGTACCCTTGCACCAGCACAAGAAGGCAACAGAAATGTGCCATATCTTCGTAAATATGGCGCATTTCTGACCTCTCCCTTTGACGCAACGCAGGGCAGCATGTTGCCTTACTGTGCTGTGATGCGTGAAATATTAATAAATCTGCTACAGAGAGATTAAGATTTTCTTTGATCAACAAAGGAACAGCTTCTATCGGTTTCATGGAAACGTCATAAAGCTTTACAAATATTCAATGCAAGAAAATGAGGTGCTCTCATACTAAGTGTTCAATTTAAAATAATAATAATAATACAATTAAAAGTTTTTCCTATTAGCTTGCCACATTGAGATGAGGATTCGGAGCACCAAGGCTGACTAGTCATGATACCACTGATGCCTTTTCCTTCTATCGCCCTACAATTCCTGTCTCTGATCTTTCCATTAAGTAGGCTCTTTTTGCTTTCTCCCTTTGTCACTGTTTTCCTATTTTTCTCTCCCTACTTCTTTGTCTGTTTCTCGCTCTTGCTCCGAGTCAAAGTCTGTTTTTTCCCCATAGTGTTTTTTTACTGAAGTTTCATGTTACCAACAGCTTTTATATGCATGTGCATATAGGATTAAGACATAATTAGACAAACGGAGTGTAAAGAGTCATGGAGGGTAAGTCTTTCCATAACGGAGGAAATATATAACTTATCTTTTAGTGAGTTCAGGAAAAATGCTAAATAGAGGACCCATCACAGTGTCATACTACTGCCAGTGAAGGGATTCAATTGTGTTATAAACATATAACTGACCTAAGGGTGTACTGAATACAGTATAGATATCCTAGGTGAGTTAGGTGCAATTCAACAAGAGTAGGGACAGAGGCAGTATTCTAAGGTAGTCAAAGTCAGATGATGAGAAAGAAGTCCTGGTCTCTCAACATGTCTCACTACCACAAATTAAGCAATCGTGCTTTAAGGGTACTATCCACTTCTCTACTTCGCAGAAGTACTCCAGTGGCATTGCAAGGATGCTATGGTCTCTAATGCATAACAAAATGCCCCCCCCCCTTCACTCACTGTCCCAGTAGTATAAAACAGTTATAATTTAAGTATAGTGAGCTGCTCAAGCCCCAGGTCTCTGATGTCAAAACACCTGCTGCACTAATGTAAGCTACGCCCCTGCACCACTCCTCATTCCAACACGTGCGTGTCAATTGTCTTTGTTCCTTCAAATGTATCATGCTCAGCCAGGGTGATTTTCTAGGTAGGGCGGAAAAGCTTAAGGCACATTCTGCTTGACGCCCAGACAGAACCACTGACTACTGCACTTCCACAGAGTGGCTTCGCAGAATCAGTGACATTCTCAGTTACACAACCAGGAGTATGAATGAGAAAGTGTGAAAGGGCGGGAGTTCCAAGCGGCGTAGCCATGAAAGAGTGAATCAGAGGAGTGGGCAAAGGCACACAGTGCAAATTAAAGTGAACACCCACAAAAGATAATCTAACTGGGTACTGAAAAAAGTGTTTTGAAATGCATTTGCAGATTTTTGGAACTGGATTTATGAATATGGAGGACAACAACATTGGAATACAGAAATATCACCAAAAGAAATTGATCCCATAAACATTGTGATCCTATAAATAAACAAACAAAATGAAAAAATCACTGTCATAAATATCTATAATAGGAAAATATTTAAAACAAAAATAGCATACAAAAGCATAGTGTCACCTTGTTAAATATATAGAGAACTACACAAATCTCAATAAAGAAATTGTCGAAAACCAAAATATTGCCACAATTCAATAAAAAAATTGCTTTAATTAAAATACACTAAATCGCTAATTTGGAATCCTGTAAAAAATGAAACACATTCAAATATTTAATATTTCATATTTAACATATAAACACAAAACAGAATATTTCTAAATATTATAAGAATATATCAAAGTAACATTAAACTATATAAACAAAAAAATAACATTAAACTAACACAATTCTAGAATATTTCACTATACCAGCCAATACAACTATAAAAATAATTATTTATTGAAACAATAAGTTTATGTACATAGGTTTAAAATATAAAAAATCAAATATAAATATAAAATCAAATGTATAAATAGCAGCTCACCTTCTCCCAATAACTATCTCACGGACCATCTCTGTGGTGATGCCACCACACCTGGTAGGAGAAACTGGGAGTAAATCCTAAAATAGGCATCGATGTAGACACATATTCTGCGCACTTGCAGTATTGCATTAAGTGAAGATTTGTTTTTTGGCAGGGAAGCGCAGCACCCCGCGTGTTTCGGCTCATCACCTTGATTATGGGTGTCAGCCAACAGGAACAAATATCCATTTAATGTTCATCAGGTGAGTACATACATAGAAATTAATGAAGGACATGAAAGCGAGTAGAGCACAAGGAACAAATTAGCCTCCATCTTAGACAGGATGTGTACTATTTAAAAAGTTAAAAGAAAGTCATTACTATGTGCAGATCACATGGCGTGGGGCATCCAATGGAGAGCGAATCATGATGATCATGTATCGCTTTATACTGACGAGCTTTTGGTTCACCTACAATGGCCATGTTTGGTCCCAAGATTGATACATACACTGTAAGTCTATAGTATTGCTTCCGTTTTAAAAGTTAATTGCTCCAAATCACTGTATGTGCGAATTGTGAGGTGCCAACAAGACTTCCTAGTTTGTGATGCATTGGGCCAAGTGGATGACTATTTTAAATATTTAAATGCCAATATATTCTAAGATTGAATGGAGTTCAACACAGTAGAGTGGAACTATGTTTGCAGTCTTGGAAAGATTCGGGTTTGGTCCCAAATTCAGAGCGTGGGTCAAACTGCTTTACAAGGCACCTATGGCTAGGGTCAGAGTGAATGGAACAACATCTCGTAGCTTCAAGCTTCATAGAGGAACCCAACAGGGCTGCCCGCCATCCCCTTTGATGTTCCTCCTGGATCTCGAACCACTAGCAACATAGATCCTCTGTGATCCTCTAATCTGGGGTATACCTGCGCTTGGAGGATGGGAAGAAAGAATTTCTCTATATGCTGAAGATGTGTTACTATACATTACTCGACTCCAGAGCTCCATAGATAGAGTAATCCAAATATTTTGAATATTTGGGGAACATTTGGGCTACACAATTAACCGGCCTAACTCAGTAATATACCCCCTATCGGGTGAAACTCCCCGCTTGCCACATAAGTATTTGGCTCTGATGAGCCCGGATGGGTTCAAACCCCTAGGCAAATATGACATGCGGGGCCCACAAGAATTCCTCAGACAAAACCTTGACCCCCAGCTTTAACAACTTAAAGCAGATGTGAAGCACTGGGAATCCTTGCCATTGATGTTAGTAGGCTTAGGAGCCCTCTACAAGATGATGACACTCCCGAGGCTGCTCTATGTAATGCAGAATACACCCTACAAGATTCCACCAGCAGTTTTCATGGGTATTGACCGAGCAGTCCTCAAACTACTGTGGAAAGGGGGCGCTCCAAGAATTGTATTCGCCAAGCTACAAAAAGGGGTGTATGACAGAGGACTGGCAATCCCCGAAGTTCAAAAATAATATTTGGCCTCGCAACAGCTTGTTATCAATGACTGGGCTTTCATGGACCACCAGGATCCATCTTACAGGGTAGACAGAGGGTGCATAAGCCCTGGAGGATGAGAGAGACTAATTTATGTCAAAATGGGCAGAGGCGACTGGCCACAGCATACACAGGTGGTAAAGGGCATATGGCATAAAGCTACCAAGTTTCTGGGTTGGAGGGGGAAACTAATGACCCAGACTGACTGAGGCATTGTCAAAGAAGGGAGTATCACTAATCTAAATTAAAAGAATTACCAACTCCCCATAATTATTGGGCCCTCTCAGACTGGCATGGGAGAATGATCTGGGCAGAACACTAGACGATGAAGATTGGCCCCTGGGAGATTTCCATCAGAGCGCGATTCCGATTGGTCCAAGATCATACTACGCTCAAGCCCTCCTGCACAAAATAGGCAGGGCAAATTCCCCACTATGTAGAAGGGATTGTGGGAGTGAAGGGTCCTTCACACCCTGTGGGATTGCCAGCAGATCCAACATTAATGGGCCCAGATCACATCAATAATGGCGAGGATGACGGAGGTAGAGTTCCTGGTCGAACTCAGATGACTACTCTTGGGAATAAAAGGGGGGCAAGATTGGCCCAGGCCAAAAGAAATCTGTCTGAGAATGGCAGGGGAGGTAGCAAAGCAAAATATTGCGGGAGTATGAGGGCTGCAACCATGCCGGAGGTTGAGGATTGGAAGGCAGTCCTAGATTGGTGCCAGAGGATGGAACAGGTAGTCTACACAGCTAGAGGCAGCCCCAAGAAAAGGGAGAAAGTGTGGGGTGATTGGAGAGCCCACAGGGAGTAGAGCTTATGTGGCATACAGAGGGTTACTCGTAGGGTGGAAGAAAACAAAGTGTACTATGCAAATCGAATTGAATGACAGTAAAAGCGTGTTATCTATAAGTCTGGATTATGTAACAAATTAGGTTGGGTGGCACCAAGGCAAATACATACGGGCTATAACCTCATTATACCACTGCAGAATGATGTGTGAAGCCTACTGTTTTCTCAATAAAAAGATTTAAAAATATATATATATATCTAAAGACCTACAATGAAACTGGGATCTCAGCATTGCCCTCTTGCTGATGCAGATGTGAAAGGAAGTGCTAACTTGGGACAAACTGCCCCTCTTGATCATGGGCTGTTGAGCTCTCTTTGAAATAGTAACCTTGCTGCTGTTTCTATACATGCTTCAACATTTTACGTACACACTACCAGCAACTTACTTCATTGAAATCAATACTATTTTAACAAACTTGTTATTATTGACTGGATTGTTTGGACTGTCTATACACGACTTATAGATTGGACAGGGATCATCTTGGGCTTGGAAGCAATACTATATTGGTCCTCCGTCCCTAGAGGAATATCAGAATCAACCAGGACAACCCAGGTATGCTGGCACAATGCCCTGAATTATGTCAAATGGTTCAAAGAAATCACCAGGGAAACCCCCCTCGGGCAGGGCTCCTGAATTCCACACATTTCAGGCCTCGCCGGATTTGAACCCTGGAAATTAATTGGGATCTTAAATATTGTAGATGTGTGGATAGTGGAACATATAAAATCATAAAATCAACTAGCCACAGACTACATCTTGCACAAATCTCAATTCTTTAAGTATTTGCTGATCTGTCAAGCACTTCAATAACATGACCAGCTAATTTGGGTTATACTGGAATTTAATCGGTCGGAGCCCAAAATTGTGATGAAATCACTTGGGAAGAAAGGAATCCCCTGCATTTATAAATCCCATGTAGTGAGTTACCTAGATTCCCCTTGTACAGCTGAGAGACAGGTGGCAGGCAAATGTAGGTTCCATGGATGATGACGAATGGGTAGAAGTAATGGTGACAAAATGGTAGCTAAATAGAGGATGATACAATGTAAATATTTCCACAGAGCAAATTATGACCCATATAAACTCTGGCACATGGGCAGGTGGAGCGGACACCTTTGCATGTACTGCCATGTAGAGTGGGCTGAATTCTTCCACATGACACAGTCCTGCCCCAATATCGCCGCTTACTGGTCTAGGATTTACACAGGGCTGAGTAAAGTCATAGGGTTCAACTTGAGCCCATGCCCTAAACATGCTTTCCTTGGAATTGAAGTAACAGGTGTGGACTCTACTGAGATCTGTCACTCAGTTGCAAAACAGGACATAGGACAGTATTGGAATGCTACTAATATCCCCAGTGCTGAGGAAGGGACTCATGGAATAGACTTATGTGCAGAGGATGAAAAAACTGTTGATAATGAGGGTCCGTGATTCTGAACCCGTTCAATAACATCGTCGAATCATGACGATTTTGGTATAAGCGGACCGCAAATGATGAGTGCGGCATGTACGAGTGTTTTCGTCATGTTCGATTGATGGATTCACTGTGTATTCATGGATTTCGTTCCGAACCTTCGGGTTCCATTTTGTGTACGGCAGCCATTTTGAACCCGTTTTATAAAGGTATTCGTATCGTGACGATTTTGGTATCAGCGAACCGTAAATGATGAGTGCGGTATGTACGAGTGTTTTCGTCATGTTCGATTGATGGATTCACGGTGTATTCAAGGATTTCGTTTTGAACCTTCGGGTTCCATTTTGTGTACGGCAGGCATTTTGTGTTTGCCCTCACATAGGCCGATGACTACGGCCGATCGAGACTTTTTGGACACGTATACCTTTAGATGACTTCTGTGTGACCTGAGCGAACTGACTCCATTCCCCGAAGCTAACCTAGTTGAGCCAGTTCCTTGTTCGGCAGCTGGTCAAGATAGAGATCAAAGAGCAGGACATCGTTGAGTTTATGGTACATGCACACACCCTTCTATCTTGCTTCTCATCTGTTTCTGTTCCTTCTTTTATGGCATATTTTTGGTTTGGGTTGAGGTCTTTTTATTATGGCTTCGTCCGGCCTGTCCAAGCAAGAATGTTGGGTTTTCCCGCGTAATTGATGGTGGGCTGGACAACTGAAAAGTGGGCTTGTCGTTATGCGATACCTTTTGCAATGTCACTTGTGATTGGATAGTTTGTAAATAATTGTTGTTTGTCAGGAATGTGATTTTTGGCATAAAAGACGATGTCTCGCAATACGAAATTGTGCAGTCTCTAGCGAACCACCCGTGTCGTGCTTCGTAGACTTCTGGTCCTGGTTGCAGCCAATAAATTTGATCTTTGACGTCACCGAGAAGTATCCCGTGTCTCTGTATTCTAAGACAGGTGAACCCGAAGACATTGGGCGTGCCCCTGGCGCCGCTGGGTTCTAACACCCGGTTCTTCAAGTGTAAACTACATTGTGAAAGGTTCTAGAAATTGAGGAGCTTTAATTTACTATTCCCAATCCAATTTATTGAGGAAGGAGTTCGATGTTGAGGCGGTAGATTTACTATTCCCAACCTAATCTAAGCTACATTGGGGTCAGTGCTGGAAGTTAAGGGTGAACATTTATTATTCACACTCTATCTACTTTTGGAAAAGGGTGCGAAGTTGAGAGGGCTAAATTTACTTTTCCCAGTCCAATAAAGCCACAATTAAAAACACTGTAATTTTAACTAATATTGCACCTAAGAAATGATGTAAACAGTATTTATTAATCTTTGAACACATCTAAAAAAAATAATTGATAAACAATCAGAAAGATAATTATATCATTAACATTAGATGATCTAATATGATTTCAATAGTTTTATAAAATTAAAAAAAATTATAAAATAATTTTATAATATTACATTTAAATAAATGTATTTAATAACAAACCTTTCTAATACTTTAATAAAAATCTAGCATAAGCATTACTACTAAACATTATTTGTCTAAACAAAGAAATACATCATAACAAAATAAAAAATAAAAATGATTTACTATTAATTAAAAAAACATAATGACAGTACCAATTTACAAGCTATTTGCATTAAAAATATTTTAATGAACAAACTTAGAATATTTAATATGAGATATTTGCAATCGTTTTCATAAATATGGAGAACATTTACATACTAAGGGCCTATTACGATGTTGGGTCGACGACACAGTTTCGGAAACGGGACGACTACCTCCAGTTGGCGGTCTCGACTGCCTCATCATATTGCAACTGAAAACTGTTTGGTCGCATACTCCCATTCCTCTACGGGAGCTCGTGTTATGGCCGTATACCGGCCGTAACACAAGCTCCCATAGAGGAATGAAGTCTGTGTTCATCCCTGAATTGCGTGGCAGGGACCTCAGGGTGCATGGATAAATAGGTGGGCTCCGTAGGCGCCCCCTCGGCCCCCAACCAAAAGCCACAGAGGCAGCGGGGCCCGGGGCCCCCATACTCGCTCTCCAACAAGCTTTCCATGTCGAAAAGCCCGACATGGAAATCCTGAGGGAGACCGGGTATCGTAATCCCAAGGGCGGAAAGGCCACCCTTTGGGGTTACAGGCCTGCCTCCGACTGCCCGACAGGCTCATTAAGCCCGTCGGAAGCCAGCCAAAATGAATGGGCAGTTTAATTTCAGACCTCAAGCTTGTAATATGGCCATCAATTAGACTGAGATGCGGCCCGGAAAGTCTCCGACCAACGGTCAGTGACTTTCCAGGCCGCATCAGAATCGGCCCCTAAATATTTATTTTAGAGACATATTTCTTTTAGAGACATTAAAAAATACCAAATAACAATTAATTAAAATTAATATCAAAATAAAACGTTAAGAATACTAAGAAAATAACCTCACATTTGGAAATATATTTTTATAAAAAAACATATAGGAAGACTTACAGAATGCAGTACAGGAAAAAGATGTTGGAGGATTTTGGAGACATGAGACAATAGCAGGTTCTAAAGAAATGTATTCTTCTATATCTGCGAAAATATAGGTGTTACAATTTAAGGCACCTAACAAGTCAGGTATCATCGAGCCACTCATAGGTTGAAAGAGTTTTGACCTACCTGAAGCAGGGAAAAGCACCAGACACAGACAAATTCCAGCATACCTCTACAAGAGCATTCCTGAGAACTTGTCTGACTTTATATTAAAACCGCAAATGTAATCCTCAGGACTGGTAAAACACCAAGGTCACAGCAGAGGTAGTCCCCATATTTAAAAAAAGGGAACACCTCAGACCAAGGACATTATTGCCTCATATACAGGGGCATGGCTTAGTAGGTAGGATTCAGAGGGTGTGAATCTTTAATTGCCGAACTAAAAAAGCAGTGGGTTTCAATGTGGAGGGGTGAGAGGACCAAGGTTTGGGCTGGACTGTTTCCATGGGAAACAGGGTCAGTACTGATTTACATCTTTCTAGAGTGGCACAGTGGAAGAAAAATGATGGGTTTGAATGCTATCCTGAGCAATTGCCAGTGGTTAGACTATTTGCAAGCATTCATCCCAGCACCTTTTGGTTGCTTGCTGGCCAGTGGAATGCTTGGAAATCTGAGGCTGACACAGCTACCCAAGCCTACTACTGCCAATGTTTGTGAATTCAAATAGTAGTACAGTTGCGCCCATTGCGCCCATTGAAGGAGTTACTTCTATGGGTGCAGATTTCCTACTTTTTTGGTAAACTTGTCACTATATGCACGTAAAAAAATGAATACGCTAAAACCTCTCAGTGAAATGAGAAGGAGAAAAACTAACAAAGGAGTTGCAGACGTGACATCCCACCTATTTCGTACTTCTCCATAGCAATTCATGACTATGGTCATGTACAACACAACGGCCATGTAGCATTGCCATTTGCTAGCAACCTTATGCCTGCACTCAATTCGCTCCCTCCCTTGAGTCTGCCTGAACTGCTTACCATCTTCAGACAAGTAACATCTGGCTCACCTGCAGACCGGCTGTCTGGATGTGATCAATTTCTCCCTGTCATCAGCTTGTGTGCCCAGTTCTTGGAAGCATGCCAAGGTTATTCCCCTGCTGAAGAAAAAATCCCTGGACACTTCAAGCTGGAAAACCTTCGCCCTATTTCTCTCCCCCTTTTCCTTCAAAGTTTTCGAAGAGACATGTTAATGCTATTCTGACAAAGTTCCTGGATGCTAACCACACCATGGCCATTTCCCAAAATGGCTTCGGGCCAGAGTACAGTACAGAATCTGAGCTTCTCGCAGGCACTGAACAACTTAGTTGTGCCCTCAATGAAGGTCGGTCCGCAGCCCTGATCTTGTTGGATTTGAGCACTTCAATATGTATGGTGTCTCATAAAATCTTACTATGGTGCTTACAAAATTTTGGTCTAAACGTTCTTTCCAGGTAATTTCACCCACCCACAGCTCTCAATTGTATACTGTTCCCCATGGGGTTCCGTAGGGCTCTTTGCAGAGTCCAACCCTGTTCAATATCTACATCCAACCACTGGCACAGGTCCTCAAAACCACAGGGATTGCACTAATTTCTTATGCTGATGATAATCCGCCAGTGCTGTCCTATATATATATATATATATATAGTATATAGTATATATATATATATATATATATATATATATATATATATATATATATATATATATATATATATATATATATATATATATATATTATATACTATATACTATATATATTTATTTATTTGATTGGTCCAACTTTCAAACAGGACTGTTAGGCGTTGCTGAATGGATGAATGCCAATTGGCTCCTCCTGAATGCAAAGAAAACCAAAATCCTCCTACTAGGAAAAGACACCCACTCTTGGGATGGCCTCTTTCGCTTGTGCCTCCTCCCAACTCCAAGTCACCCATAAAAACGTCTAGGAGTTATCATGGACAGCATATTGGCCTTTGAGGCTCAAGCTAAATCAGTAGCAGGCATCTGCTTTGGGCTTTTGAGACGTCTCAAACCCATTTGGGGCCTCTTCGGCTCTAGCACCCAACAAACTATCATCCAGGCAGTAATTCTGTCATGGCTGGACTACTGCAACATCTTGTACTTAGGAACCAATAAATCTGTCATCAGAAGACTCCAGCTTGCCCACAATGCGGCAGCCAGGATGCTCTTTTTCCTCCTGACATTTTCCCTATCCATAGTCTCCTCCTCAAACTGCATTGGCTCCCAGTGGAAAAGTGCATCTACTTTAAAACCTTCAGCCACATGCATCATTGTAGGAATTTGCGATTCCTAAATTGCGAAAAATAAGGAATCGCAATTTAGGAATTGCAAATTCCTGTGCATCAAAAAATTGCAATTTTTTTGCGATTTCCTAATTTTCCTTATTTGCAATTCCTTAATTGCGAATCGCAAATAAGGAAACACTTTACATTGATTCCTATGGGCCTAGAGGCCCATAGGAACCAATGGGAAGGCATTCTCATTTTGCAAATTCGCAATTAAGGAATCGCAAAATGAGAATGCAATTTCATGGGTGCAGGGGGGGGGGGTCCAAAGGACCCCCCCTGCAGCCCTGGAATGTCATGTAAGTACATTTTACTCACACACATGTCCCAAGGGCATGTGTGTGTGTAACATGTAAGTTTCAAAAATGCATTTTTTTGCATTTTTGAAATTTTCGCAAATTACCATGAAGGTTTACTTCATGGTAATTTTTCCCTTAAAAATTGCGAATTCGCAAAATAAAATTAATCATGCATAGCATTTAAGAAATCGCAAAATTTGCGATTTCTTAAATGCTATCGCAATTTGAGAAATCGCAAAAAATTGCGATTTCTTAAATTGCGAAAAATAAATGATGCATCCCAAAAAGTGATTTTGGAATCGCAAACGGACGATTTTTGTGATTCGCACCGTTTGCGATTCCAAAATCGCTTGATGCATGTGCCCCCTTGTGTGTTGCTCATAAGATTCTGTACTCCCAGAAGCCCCCATCTTTTCTAATCTTTTGTCACAGTACCAACCCTCCCATTTTCTTTGCTCAGCTGATCTTAATCTGGCTACTATCCTGCGCTTTTGGAGAGCCAGAGCTGGAGGCCACTCCTATCGTGTCAAGACCCCTGTTCTGTGGAAGTCACTACCTCTCCCTATTAGAAACATTGAGAATCATCTGCACCTCAGTAAATTCCTGAAGACATGGCTCTTTTCCATGTAATACCTGCCCTTTTCTGTTAGACTGCTGCTTACAATTTAGCCATCTGCAAGGTCTTGCACTGGGAAGCCCCACCTTTGGGGCAGCAAAGCGCTTTACAAATCCCTTTAACATAACTTAACATAACATAACATAACCTAATGACCAGGAGTTCCTGCCTGGGGATCCTTTATTTTAAATGTCTTTTCACTGCATGCACTCTTCATCTCTACCACAAGAAGCTTTGATAGTAGAGTTGTCAAATCAGTGCATGTGGGCAGGGCTCCATGTTTCTAGTGCTGTTCTGTTACAAATCATTTTATCATGTGACTGATGGCCCATTGCACTAAGCCAAAGTTGAAACTATAGGATGACGTGCAGGCAAATTAATAGAGCAAGCTAAGTCAAACCCGAGCCATAAGTCTGGCTTTGCTCTAAGAGTCTGTGCACAAGCTGAGCCTTGAAAACGTTTGGCATGTATATTGTGCAACAAATATAATGTAAAACTATGCTACAATCTCATCTCATCTTCTTTAACATGTGGAAGCGCTCCACCCCCAAGTATATCAGTGCAAATGTATACAAATGGAGTATGCAGTTCCTTAAAGTAATGAAATCATATAAAGCAGAAGGTCGGGAGATGGCTGGACAAGCAGATTGGGGGATCTGATTGCTCTGTAGTTAGTGCCCTCACACACCCAGTTGGGTGTCATGCTTCATCATTGGGCAGCTCCTCATTGGGCCCACAATGCAATGCCCAAAGCGCCCATCAAAGGGGCTCTTATGAATTGAGACGCCATGATAAAGTGTGAGTGGGGGTGCAGTGTGTGTAGATTGGTGTGACTGTGCTGTAAAAAGAACTTAGATAGACCATAAGGTTTTAACATGTGAGACCTCCTGTTATATTTAAAAACAAGGGGTGGCTTCATTGGAGACTATGATCCAGTACAGTTCACAGGAAAGTGAAGAAGTTGGTCAACATGTTTCTTGCCATATGAAGTCCCTGCGGATCTGGGCAATTCGTCAGGACCATGGGCTAAATGTCTCAAAGTTTCATTTTGTATTCCCTAAATACCGAATATTAGGTAATCACTATTTAGGGAATGCAAAATAGTACGTAAGAAAATAGTGATTCCTTAATAGCAATTCCTACAGAATTGCAATTGCAATTAGGGAATTGCTATTAGAAAATGCTACATCATTCGCTCCTATGGGCCTACTGGCCGATAGGTGTGAATGATTTTGCATTACCTAATTGGCGATTACCTAATTGATAATTGCAAATTGGAAATGCAAAACCATTGGTGCCTAGGGGCCTAAGGCCCCCCTGTATTATAACATACAAAAAAATGATGCCTAGGGCATGATTAACACAATCTATTTTTAAGGGCACGAGAGAAATAAATGTTCCCCTCCTGTGATAAATGTATCACATCCACGAAATAAATTCTACCTCATTTCCAAACCTCCAAGCCCAAACCCAAAACATAACACAAATTTCTAACTGCTTTTTTATTTTTACGTCAATTAGAAAGATTTAGCAAAAGTTTTTTTTTATTTTCAAACCCATATTTAGATACAAAAACAAACAAACACATATATGTACATCACTTTTTACACACATATATACACAATATATACACATTAATACATTAGCGTTTTTTATCTTTTTCAAATATTCTAGCCCACATTTTTGAAAGAAGGATGCTTTATACATATAAAGCCAAGCATTCCTATAAAGCAAGATCTACCAAAAATTAAGAAGGAGCAAAAACGGTCTATATTGTTTCAACCTCTCTAATTATTATACTCCTTATTGATTTTATTTACACAACGTAAGTTTTTTTTGACTGGTGTCTTCTTGTAAAGTTCGACTCATTTCAGTCCATTGAATACGGGCCTCATCAGGACAAGGGCTAATGGAAATCCGTCGTAGCCTGTGTATTCCAACTGTCTTATCAAAGAATAATTTCCCAGGTGTTGTTTTGGGCAGCAAAATAGTTCTGAGGCTCTTGTTATAGAGATTCCTTGTAAATACCAATGTGCCTCGAGAAATATGTAATTGGCCGCTCTCTCAATTGGAAGCGGGCCACTCTGCACCGATATGGGGTCACGGAAGAAGCATGAGTGCTGCGCCTTTTCTCTGGAGTATCTCTCAGACGCTGGTTTTATACCCCAACGGATGTCCCCGGTAACCGGCTTTTCCTGAGAGGGAATTGTTCCCCTGTACCACCCCAAAAAATATATGTGCATATGGCCGAGATACCCGCCACCCCCTCTCAACACACTCCCCAAGGATGGGAAACCGGAAACAGTTCTGAACTTTTGGAAGACGGGAGGGAGTGACCCTCCCGGCCGTATTTATTAAAATATGAAACAAAATGAAAACATTAAAATAACAGTTTCATATTATGTACAATTTCATTACCACATTGCGATGTTTGGCTAACCTTAACATATTCTCTAATACAAAGGTTCTCCTAGCCGAACTAACATTCTACAAAACATTAACTTGACATTTTGAAATTGTACATCCTAACGTTTAAGGGCCAACGGCAAGGTCGTAACCGGTGTCAAGATCCCTAAACCAGAAATATCCCCCTCACTTGTGAGGGGCGACCGCACAGAGGTGTACCTCAAGTGCAACTACCAATTTCCCTTGACTTGACGGGGGCCCCAATAAACTCGACGCCACTTAAAGGTCGTCCGAGGACTCGTGTGAGGTATCTAGAAGGTAGCGTAGACCCCCTCCCAAACCCCACACAACTTACCACATCTGCCGTCGCAGATATCCTGGCCCCGGGAAATTCCCCAGGAGGGGGCTGTAGCCCCTCCTACCCAGGAAGGGGCCTTGACCGCCTTTCCTTTCCTTTCGGCGTCCCATCCTTAGAAGGGACCGCCTACCCGTTGAGGGGCCAATGGCCACCTCCCTCGAGCGCTCCCATCCGTAATGGGTGACGCCCACTCATAGGGATCTACTAATTAGTGCTCACCGATCATGACCTTACCGCCACAGGCCGGATAGTTGACCGGCTATCCGGACCCCCCACACTCCTACCTAAAGGTCATGTCTTAAAGTCCCCAGCCAAGCTATCAGGTCTCCTATGAGTAACTCGTTCCCCACCCGGGACAAATGAACACCATCACCCAAATACATACTGTGCCCTTTAATACAACCATGCGAAATAGAATGCAGTGTACTTGAACGGAACAATCGACTCACTTTATTATTAATCTTCCTTACTGAATGATTCAGAGCAGAAACTGAAAGAGCCCCCCGCCACACTTTTCACTGGATCAAATGGGACCATGTGATTGTGCACCCTGGAACTCTTCTCGCTAACCAACTTACAGTGGAAAGCATTGCCTCAAGAAGTAGTCGTCTACCAGTGGACACCAAATCGTTGCCTCCAAGATGTACTATGACTATAGCCGGCGGTGACCTCGTCCGCCCTAACAAACCCTCAAAAAATGATTGAAACTGGTCAATACAGAGCCCGCCCTTTCCGTAGAAGGACACACTGTACCCGTATTCCCCAGCCACGTGAATCATGTCACCTGCTTTGAATACGTCCGCGGCCCGCCTCACGTATGAGTGGCCCACGACCCACACCTCCTTTTTCACAGCCGGTGATGTCTGACCGCTGACCCGGTGTTGGGTCGACTGCACAGTCCGCCCCGCCTCGTAGGCTTGCGTAACTGAAAACCAAACAAAAACAAGAAGCGTGAGTACATCATTACAGCTTCACAACATGTGCAACCGCACATACCTTTTATAACAGTTCGAGGACCAACGCCCCACACGTTTAACTTGTTCGACATTCAGACCCCTGGCTGTAGCCTCTGTAGCAGCCCCTATCCGAAAGGAATGGGTCCCAAACTCGCCGGGGTTCAAGCCCGCAGCGGAAATTGACATTGCAAGCACCCGCTGAAACTGAAACCTCGTCAATGGGGTGGTGTCAGCGTGTCTCAACAAGGTCCCCCCCCATGATGCCACCCTTTGCGCTAAATATTCCTCTACGCAACTTACTGGGCACATGGAGGACCCGGGAATCCTTTGTATGATTATGCAATCCCCCATCGCACCCTGGTCGGTCTTGGACCTGACAAATGAGATGGACATTGTCTCCCCTCTGACCTGAACGTGCTCTCGGCACAGTCCCCCCGTCACATCCCGCTTGTTCCTCGCTACTAGTTCGCTTACCCGCATAGCCCCATGGAATGCCAGCGCAAAAGCGGCTCGGAATAACACTGTTTCATACTGGGATGAACACGTTGAAGGGAGTACAGATAATAACAGGGCCAGCCTATCCAGACCTATCGGTCGCCTTTCATCTACTCTGCGACACTCGAGGCGTTGCCACCCACGTAGCGCTTTTTGTACAACAAAAGACGCTGTCGGGTCCTGGATCCCATAAGCCCTCGCCACAAAGGAAATGGCTGCCCGATGCCTCTGGGCCGTAGCCACAGATTTGCCTGCCTGATGTAAAGACAGCAAAAAATTTACCACCCCCTCCTCTTGGCCCCAAAGTTCCCCTCCAGCAGTCCCCAAAAAGGCCAAATAGGAACGGAACGCCCCTTCATATGCCTTCCTTGTCCTGGGTGCTAAACTCTCTCCCACGAGGTTTCGTAGTTCGGGGCACCGAGAGACCAGAGAGCTTCGGGAAAGGGTGCCGCCACCGGGTCCGCTGTGGGCAGAAAACCCCAGAAGGCCTGCATACGAAAACGAGAAAGCGCATCAGCCGCTTGGTTCATCACCCCCGGCACATGTCTCGCCTTAAATAGGACAGTCAATTGCATACACAACAAGACAATTTCTTTGAGCAGCCTCAGGATCCATTTGCATCGTGCCGCCTGGCTATTGATACACTCAACCACGGTCATGTTATCAGACCAGAATACCACAGAGTGATCTCTAAACCCCTCAGGCCAAGTTTTCAGGGCCACCAGAATGGGGAACAGTTCAAGAAAAGCAATGTTACTCGTCAGCCCACCCTCATGCCACCATGATGGCCATTTTTGAGCTGACCATTGTGTGCCAAATATGGCGCCAAAACCAATGCTCCCTGCCGAATCTGTCCACAGGCCCAGCTCCTCAGAGGACACCGCCGGTTTGTTCCAGACAACTCGACCATTGAAATCCGCCAGAAATGCCAACCAAATGCGCATGTCCTGGCGAACCTCGGCCGAGAGCCTCGTGCGATGGTGACCCTCCTTCAGGCCGACCATGGCCTGAGCGATCGAGCGGGAAAAGGGGCGGGCCATCGGTATTACTCTTAGGGCAAAATTCAGCTGTCCCACCAGTTGTTGTAATTGCTGCAACTTACCCTTAGACTGACTAATACACGTCTCCAGGGATGCCCTGAACCTTAGCACTTTTTCTCTTGGTAAACGAAAACAACCCTCATCCGAGTCGAGCTCGATCCCCAGAAACTCGAGGCAAGTCGAAGGACCCACCGTCTTACCGGGTGCCAATGGCACACCAAAATGATTCATTAAGACACAAAATTCATTCAAGGCCTGACCACATTCCGGATCCCCGGCTGCCCCTAGAAACAAAAAGTCATCGAGATAATGCATAACCTGATGAAACCCCGTCTTCCTTGTGAAGACCCATTGCAGGAAACAACTGAACTGCTCAAAATAGGAACAAGATATAGAGCACCCCATTGGCATACATCTATCCATGTAATAGTGTCCCTGAAACATGAAACCAAGAAGACGCTGATCGTCTGGGTGTACCGGGAGCAACCGGAACGCTGACTCGATATCAGATTTCGCCATCAGCGCACCGGGCCCTAGGCGATTCAATATGGCTACGGCCTCATCGAAAGATGCATACCGTACTGAACACACTGCCGGGTCTATCGCATCGTTTACGGAAAGACCACGTGGGGCCGACAAATTATGTATCAGCCGAAACTCACCCGGGTCCTTCTTGGGGACCACCCCTAACGGGGAACAAACAAAGTTAGCAACCGGTGGAACGTTAAACGGACCGGCGACTCGACCTCGAGCCACCTCTTTCCCAATCTTCTCTTGTACCACGGTCGTGTGCTGCAAGACTGATATTTGGTTTTTACATTTCGCTAAACCCTGAAACTCCCCCACTGGGATGCGGAAACCATATGAAAACCCGTTCCGCAACACCCCAGCGGAAGCGTGATCCGGGTATTCGCTGAGCCAAGGAATCATTGCCATGGTATCAATCGGAGTAGGTAAAGGCGCCCCTCGGACTATTTCAGACCTGTTTGGCGCCTCCTCTACCCCCGTTATCACCCGTTTTGGCTCTGCACATGGACTCAGGATGGGACGCTTGCCCACACCCACTACATTCGTGCCTAAATTTGCATGACCCCTGGGGCCTCGTACATTTACCCCTGTTAAAATTCCAACAACTCCCCTTTTTACCTGTGGTGCCGTTCGGCCTGGAGTGGTATTCGTTACTCGCGCCTGGTCGAAAGGGGGTCCCAGAATATTGGCGGGAGGACTCCCCCACACTACTCCCTACCAATGGCAAATTCAACATACCAGTATCCGCCATTTTCGACCATGACACAGAATCGTAACAATCCCAAGTTAAGTTTTTATCATGTTCTTTCGCATTTCTGAAAATATTATCGTAACAGAACCATTGATTGCCCCCATGTGACACAGAATACCCCATGATCCGTGACTGATAAATCGGCAATTCAGACAGCAATTCGGGCCTACGTTCGCCCAGGATGGATGTAAAAATCCCCCACGCCTTGCCCCAATTGCCAATGTTTTCATTTACCTTGAAGGCGGCCATCTTTGCGCGCCAAACACCCGGATGCATGAGCTCCTTTTGGCTCTTAACATATTCCATCTCATAATGATCGGTAAGCAACGAGAAGATGTTTACATACTCATCTGCCCATATCTTCTCCTTAATAGCTAGAGGGACATGTTGACCCAACTTTTCCCTTCGTGACGGGGCAGACTCATCCCTCGCAATCGGCAATGGCCGCTTACCTGAACCGGAAGCTGTATCAGCGGCTGAGCCTATCCCAGGTGGCTTTCCTCCTGCCGCGGCCGGCGTGATAACTGGCGATGCTGCCTTCGCCGCCTCCCTTGTCTCACGCAGTTGCCTCATCAAAACCCGTGCGTCATCAGCCGTGGCGCCCTCGTTATTTTTACCCAACCACGCTGCTAATTGTGCTGCCAGCTCGGGCGGCATATCCTCCCCGGACACAGGGGTGACCACCACGGGAATCGGATTCCCCTGCGCCGGCACCGGAGTTGGCTCTTGGAGTGGGGTACAGGGAACCGGGATGTCCCCTCCAGCTGCTCCCCTTCTGGGCCTCTTGCCTTTTCCTCCCGGAGCTGCTCCAGCCAACGGACGTTTCGGCCCCCCTTCTCCATCTTTCTCCGCCATTCGCTTCTTTAGGTCGGTCACCTCCTTCATAAGAACACGGAGCATCTGGTCGGTAGTCATTTGCTTTCCGACTTTCTTAGGCATTCTCCAACAGAGTATCTGTAAGACAAACAAGAAAGATTACCACACTCAAAATTGGCTCTTCGTTCCGTCTCGAGCTCACGTGCAGCGAGGGGGTGCAGCTTCAGAGCACAGGAACAAGAGGATGCGTTCCTGGCTTGTTGCTCCTTTTATCCGTCTTCAGGGCGGGCGTAAACCCGCCCCTGCCTGCCCCTAGGGCGTGGCCGGCCGCGTCAGTGTCTAGGCCAGCCCACTCTAGGGCGGGAAAAAGCGCGCCCCGGCTACGCCGCTTCGGGCATACCAGCCGAGGCTCGCCTCCCGCCCACAAATTGGCTTCCCGGGGGGCTCGTGGTACTCAGCCATACATTCGGGGGGACCGAATGGTCGCCCCTTTCCACATGTAAAGCACACACATGCGCTACATGGAACTTTGAAAAAGACCTTCTTAATGCATTTTCAAAAATTGCACATGGTTACCATCAACTTTGTTTGTACATGATGATCCTGCCATTGCACCAAAAGATACATTGGCATGAACACAGACCTATCAAGGTGAGGATTACAAAACATCAGAGTGGTGTCCGCTGCAAACAAAATACCACAAAAATGGGCACCCAATTCCTCGGAAATAACCACACACTAGATGATACACGCTGGACCCTTTTAGAAGCACATCATAATATGAGCAAACAAAGCCTCTTTTGGAGGGAACACAAACGGATTTTCCGTTTCGCCACACACAGGACAGGCTTCAACAATGACATTCATTGGTGTGAACTGGATAACTGAGGCACTCTTTATTTTGTACCTCCATGGAAGCATCTCCGAAATAGCAGTGTCTGTGACCGAACACTCTCATATTTCTAACTAGTACCTCATGTACTGTACATACCTTAGAACACTACTATCAACATGGTTTGCCATCAGCTTCCTAAACTTACAAGCCCCATCTCATAACAGGCCTCTCTACCCTGACTGTATCTCCAACCACACCATAGCAGTGAGACACCTCCCATCATATTGCTGCCTATTCCATTCTACTTTGTGGACTTACATATGTGATGTTTGCTAGATAGATGTTCAGAGGCACTTTACCCACGCATGCCGTGTTCATCTTTCCCTATAATAATTCATACCTCCATGCCACTGTTAATTGTGGAACTAAATATCTTATTTTTGCCAGATAGATGGTGGTGCTTTACTCTTGTGCGCCTTTTTCATCTCTCTCTATAATATATTATATCTTGTACCCCCACACCACTGTTATTTCGGCAGTGTTATTCACACATGGTCTGTGTTTTCTTATTAATAGAACATGTGGGTATATCCCCTATGCCCAATACAATATGGCTACTACTGTAGCTAGAATCTGCCTCAGTAGGGGGCAGCACTTGCTCCACGTCTAAACGGAGCTCTGCGGCATATCCCGCCCAACCAGCTTCCTCTGACATCAGCCAGCTGAGTATGGGATGATTCAACACACGCAGGATTTTCTAATCCCGTCAGGGAGCACAGGTACTTTGCAGTAACTACTGATGGGGAACATTACCTATCCACTTTTCCCGCTCCAAAGATGGTGGCACTCTATCTCCATTTGAGCGCTGGTTCACGAACCAGCATCCATCTGCGAGTGATTACCCACACCCACTCTTCATCACAGCACCTGGAAGTGATAATTAACTCCATTCCAGCATATATACCGACTCCTCTACTCCCTCATTACTTTCAAGGTAGCAGGGAGGGGTAGGGTGCAGCTTGCCAAGCATGCGGGACACCTTGGGTACTTTGCAAAGCTTTTGCTGTATAACATTCTTCCCAACAATCCAATGCTGATTGTTACTTCTCTTTCTTAGTTTCACTCCACAGCTAAGCGCGGTCTCTGCCATCACCTGAGGGTTTTTTTAATCTAATCCTAGCTGGCGTTTACAGCAGTTTCTCATCCCTAACTGGCTAACACACTGGTTACCCCCACTCATTTGTTGAGATAACGCAGTTTTTATGTCCGTTTGTTAACGTCATCTGTGTATGACCTGCCTGCTTACTTGCCCTTTTGTTTATTTGTGTATGTATTTACACACTCACCAACAGATGTGATTCTGCCTTGGCATGAATTTCTCTATAAATTGCCTAATGCATTGCCATGTTATAATGGGTTATGATTTACTCTAATACCCCCATGTTTTTAAACTTATTTTCCACTATTTAAATATTTCTTATCTATTGCAGGTCGGATCTTAGGTATTTTAAGGGCTACCTGTTATAGTCAACATATAACATGTACTAATGTTAAGGGAGTTGGCTTGTGGTCTGTCTGGCTCGTGATACTTTTACTCTGCTTCTCCTCTCTGACATTTGCTTGGAATGTTGAGGGGCGGTATGATAGTTGGAAGTGCCTGGGAGCTGGACGTGTCAGCGGGTAGTTGCCCGCAAGGACCTTGGATTTGTCTTGTATAAAGCATCTTTCTTCACATTGAAGTGTGTCAAAGCTTCTATCTCCCTGCAACTTTGGCAACAATCTTGAAAAGGAACCTTTGCTGTCCTTTCTGTGTTGAGTTGACATCACTTACCAATGGGTGGCAGTGATGAGAAGATGGCGCGATTCCTTCAAGTCGGGTTGCTATTGTAAATTGTCTTGCGGGTGGCTGCAGGAGCATTTTGTGGGCTGTGCAGTTTTTGTAAACTAATTTATGTGGTCGCACCCTAGCTTATATGTGCATGTTCCTGGAGAGCATTACTGGATATGCGCATGCGTGGCGGCCATCTTAAGTTGCCTGTCCTTAGTCCCAGTGGGGGTTAGGCATCACAAAACAAGCACAACCAGATAAAAAATGTTAACGTTTTGTTCCACATGGCAGCCATTTTAGGGCAATGAGGAAGAATTAATTCCCTTGAAGGTACTATACGTAATTTTCGATTATGCAGCCTGTTACTGATGTATTTTGTGGTAACAGGCACATCTTTGTTTAAAATTTATTTGCGGTGACAGGCACACCTTATTCAGAATTCATCATGCTCTGATTTTGAATATAGGGTACAGTCTTTGAAAAATACAGTATTGCCTATTCCTGTGTACTTGCCGGTAACGGGTATTCAGTAACTTTTAATGTTGAGCCTGTTACGTCTCCTGCGCAGTTGGTCGTGGATGTATTCAGTGGTGACAGGCACCCTTATAACTCAAAGCTAGTGCAGTTTACTAGGGCCTATTAAAGTGCAACCTTTTGCTGGCAACTGGCACCCACTCATCATGCATCCTTTGCTGGTGATTAGTTGTACAGCTTGTTGCTGGAATACATTGCGGTGAGAAGCACACTTTTGGCATGTAAACTCTACTGCACAACATTACTATTGTAACGCTATTTAGGCCATTTTTACAATCTCCAGGGGAGCCCAACATTACTTGGAAAAATATTTTTGAGCGTTCAATGCATTTCTGTTTGTAATAGATGGATTTATATCCAAGCCTGATAGGAGAAAGGGGCTTCTAGAAAACTGCTTTAGGTTTTGACTCAGTGGTGTCCTAGAAGTGGCACAGTGAAATCTTGGAGATTTCACAGCGTTACTTTTACAAGGCTTTCCTGCGTGGGAACGCCCACCATGAATACATTATACCTGACGCAGGTATAATGTGACACCGAGCTTTCCAATGTGAGGCAGCACCCTAGATGCATCACGTTGTAAATGGGCTGCATTGTTTATGCCGCAGCTGTGTCACAAAAGTGTTGTAACGGCGGCGCAAAAGTGTTGCAAGGGGCTTGTAAATCTACCCTATAGTATTTTAACTTCAGCTGTTACTGGACTGTAGTCTTTTAAGAAGATGTTTGGTGGTTGTGCTTTCTCAGCTGCTTTGACTGTGTGTAACAGCAGGTGTCTCCGCAGTGCAATATATGGGGCTGAACTATGGGGTCAGTGCATAGTAAAATGGTTGTCTATCATAGAAACGTTTTAAACTCCCTAAGACTTCTGTCTCAAGCTACTCACATCCTGTTGTGGCAAGAGATGCTAGCATTTTAAGTATTTCTCATCAAGCCCATCTGGGACTCTATTCTGGAATTAACTCTGGACTAATCCCAATGGAGTAGTATTCAGAGGTACTCAGAGGCCGATTGCGATGTCTTAATGTCGAACCACCTACGATCGACATCGTAATCAGGCCCTTTGAGACATCTCCTTTCCAGAGAGGGCATTGTTTCACTCCCATGGTTTAGTTACATAACAAATCAATTGCGTGACCCTTAATTGAGTGACGTCCCCTGGTCACAGCGTTATGCCCATGAATTGGGTTGTAAAGTTCCACAGAAAGTTCCAAAATGGCTCAAATTTCTTCAAACATCTTTATTTTCGTCATTTCCAAAATTATTTCCTCAAAATGAGTAATCCAGCCTTATGGATAATTACTTTTTCGTCCAATGCATTTCGGCTAAGTAATAGCCTTCATCAGGGACTGGATTCTACAAATTAAATAATCACATGTAAGGATATATCAGGGACTCAATGTCTAATTCACATCTACTTTGATAATAAAGTCTCAAAATGGTACATAGTAATGTGACTTCTAAATGTCACCCCGTGAATCAGAGTGATAACAAAAGTAAAAACATACAGAACTAACTTAGCGAGTGTAGGAAGTTTGAATCAATTACGCTTAGTCTGTGAAAAAGCCGGAACTAGATAGTTCGAAGTATGTAGTACAAACACCCCTCCACCAGATAAATGAAAGATAAAAATGAGCCGTGCACATGAAATGGAAAAAACAGTTCGAATGTGGTTATGAGAGGAGCCCTTCGCATACACTTAATGCCAGAATGTGAAAGGAGAAACGTATACACCCGCTTACCGGTTAGACTGAAAGAAAGCTTCTGCGCGCCATTCGCGGAAGTTGTTTTCCGATCGAGTTAGAAGGCACAGGTTAAATCACCGCCCTGTTTAGTAAGTATAGAAAGCGGACTTAGTCCCTAATCATTCAGTGAAAGCGGCCAAGATCACCGCGCTGTTAGTAAGTATAGAAAGCGGACTTTGTCCCTAATCATTCAGTGAAAGCGGCCAAGACGGTAAATATAGAAAACGGACAGACGTCCGTAGTCATTTAGTGTAAGCGGCCATGATAGATAAGGGTGAAATGTATAAACAAGGGTGAAATGAAGGGTAAAGGATGAAAGAAAAACGGTGATCCTCATGCATAAAAAGCTCTTAGTGACATTGTCAGCACTTAAATCAAATAAAAATGACAAATAAAAACTGTACCACTGTCCTGTTCATGAGCAGTAAAGACAGACTAAATAAACATGTAAAACAAACAGCTCTGGAAAACTAAGTAGGATTAATCAAAATAAGGGGGTTAATAAAGTTTTAGAATCAATTGTGAAGAGAAAAACAATAAACTATAAGCCATAACTAGCACAAGGAGGCAATTATAAGAAAACATGCACAGTACATTTTAGTTAAACGTATCATGATAAAGCTCATAGATAACAGCTGAATTCAGTCCGGTCATTCATTCCAGTAGGTTTGAGAGTTTCCAATTTAAAAATCCAAAAGTTTTCCCTTTGCAGCAAGTTCTTATGGTTGTCAACACCTTCACGTTTTTTTACAATTTCTAGGATGGTAAACCTAAGCTGGCTAATGTTGTGTGAAGCTTCACAGAAATGCGTTGCAACAGTAGAGTTGGTATATTTGTTGCGAATGTTCGACTTAAGTTCGTATGTCTTACTTTCATCTTTCTCTCAGTCTTTCCCACATATCCTTGCCCACAGGGGCATTTCAATAGATATATAACATTCATAGAATCACAGGTTGCTGACACACGTAATTTGATCTTATATCCTTTGCTTGGATGGGTGATGGTATTCCCTCTAATGATATTGTTGCAGTGACTGCAGTTGTGACAAGGCAATGTACCATGAAAAACTTCATTGATGCTTTCTGTCCTGGATTTAATCATGTTACCTAAGTTTGTTGCCCTTTGATATGCAAAAAGAGGCATTTCTTTGAAGACATTGTTGAATTCTGCTTCTTGGGATAGTATCGCCCAATGCTTTTTAATGATGTTCTTAAATGCTTTACTCTTGGTTGAGTATTTCGACACAACAACGATTCTTGTGTTCTCTTTTTTTGGGGCTTGAATCAGTAAGTCTTTCCTTTCTCTTTGTGCACATCTCGACTTAGCATCATCTAGTACTTTTTGGGGGTATCCTCTACTTTTGAATCTTTCCTTCATCTCGTTGATTCTAGTCTCTGATATCTCCGGGGATGATACAATCCTTTTTACTCGCAACATTTGCGAGTATGGCAAATGAGTTTTTAATGGATTATTGTGAAAGCTGTTATGATGCAATAGATCATTGCGATCTGTCGATTTCCGATAGATGTCTGTTTCAAAATGTAAATGTAAATGTAAATGTGGCGTATTTGTATAGCGCGAACAGTGACCCGGAGGCATCCCGGCGCTTGTACTCCTACCACAAGGGAACCCCTCCTGGCTTTTCCTTGTAGGGTGTCCACTCCTGGGCATCCCATGGTGAAACCAGGCATCCCTTGTGTATCAGGGGGCCTTTGTGGAGACTAAGCAAGCTATTGCCCAGAGTTGCAGCGTGGGACCCATGCTTAGAATCGGCACTGAGGCGAGAATATCCGGTCAGAGGAATTTAAGCCCGAAACCCACCGAGGCGGGAATCGAACCCTTGTCCCTGGACAGCGATCTGCATCAAGATCTGCCGCTCTAAGCATTGAGCCACACTTCTCCACGACCCTTTCCTGCGTATTTCCACATCCAGTAATGTGATCTTGGTGGCATTGATCTCCGAAGTAAATTGAATGCGTTCATCACGTGTGTTGAGTTCACTGATAGCATTTCTTAGTTCAGGTTCTGAGCCAGTCCATATAATGAACATATCGTCTATGTATCTCAATATCATTTTCGTATTAGACTTCCAAGGTTCCTGATTAAGGATATGTTTGGTTTCAAAATGTTCCATGTATAAATTCGCGTAGACGGGGCTGCCGAATTTCCCATGGCAGTCCCAGTCAGCTGCAAATAAAACTTTTCCTTCCATGTGAAATAGCTATGGAAAAGTGTGAAGTGTAGTAGTTCCATAAGGAACACTTTAAAGTCCAATTCCATCTCTGTGTTGAGCAAAGTATGCTCTATTGCTTCAATTCCATCTTGGTGGGAGATGGACGTGTATAAAGATTTAACATCCATGCTACATGACGTAACTTGTTTGTTTTCTTCCAATTGGACCATTCCTAGTCTTTCCAAAAAATGGGTCGTGTCCTTTACAAATGTCTTCATCCTCATCACATTTGCCTGCAAGTGTCTATCCAATAGTTAACCCACGGGTTGATGTATACTCCCAACTGTTGATACAATGCGTCGAAAAGGAGGGTGAACCAAGTCTTTGTGTATCTTCGGCAACATGTATATTGTCGGACTCCTGGGGTAGTTTGTGATCAAAAATCTTTTAGTTTTTTCATTTATTGTCCCATCATCGAAAGCTTTATTGATAATGTCCTTCAAAATCTTCGCAAATTGATCAGTAGGATTATGATCCAAAAGCAAATATACTTGTTTGTCCCCTAGATGTTTTTCCACTTCTTGTTCATAGTAAGAAACATTCATGACAACTATGGCTCCTCCCTTGTCAGCCTTCTGACAGATGATTTGTGGGTTATTTGCAATTTTGCGGAGTGCGTCAATCTGTTTTTGTGTTAGATTGTGCTGTCTTGATTTTCTCTTAAAGCTCAATTTTGATAACTCTGCTTTGACCAAGTTCTCAAATGTGTCCAATGTTTTATGTGACACGGGTGCCTCATAAGTGCTATGTGGTGTCAATCCCAGCAGTTGGTCTTCTTTAGCATCACTTCTTTCTGTTATAACGTTATCAAAAAAATGTCTGAGACGTAGTTTCCTCATGAGTTTATAGAGGTTGACCTCCAGCTCCAATCTGTTTGTTTCAGTGGTAGGGACAAAGGACATTCCTTTTTGCAATGTTTCAATAGTTATGTGATCTAGTTTGGTGTTGGAAATGTTAATGACTAAGTTGTTTGAGTCGTGGTTTTCTTGGGTTTGTCCTTCTTCTTCTCCGCCGCTACACTCCTGGTAATTGGTGGTTCCTTTTCTTTTCCCTTTGCCCCTCCTGGGTCTTCTTTTTCTTGCCGGCCCTCCTCTAAAAAAGGCTCATCTCTATTTGTCTGTGTCAAATTTTGAGCGGATCCCGAACTCTCAGGAATTGTTCGCCACTTGTTTGTTGTTGTTGTTGCTGTCGGGGTCTCCCACTTGTTTTGGGTCTTGAAGATTGGTCACTGCCAGTTGATGACGTGTCAGTACTCTGTGTATATGGCTTGTTCTGTCTACGGTGGGCGTACACCTCTGCCCAGGTGTACACCTCCCCGAGCTTGTAATCCACAGTGTCTCATCGTAGCTTCCTGATTTTTCTATCATTCACCTCCTGGGTGTGTTTTGTCAATTGGACATTTATGTCCTCCAAGATCTTTGCCCATTCTTCAGGGGGTGTGCTTTTAGTGAGTTCTTCAGTTACTGTTTCTATTTCTTTCTGTAACTCTTCCAAGATAGCAGATAATTCCTCAATGATGAGAAGAATGAGGTCCAAAGAACACTTGTTTAGGATAGCGAACCACTTTTCTTTGAACTTTAATGAATTTTTACACAGTGAGGGCTTGAGGGCAATCCTTAAGCCCCGAGGAATTCGAAGTGCTCTATGATATTTTACCAATGTACTCGCATGGAGTCTTCGGTTAATTGCCCGTTTTGAAAGATAGATTAATTGTCTAATATTCTGCTCTTTATTTCTGTGTGACGTAGTCTCTGATACATCCTCATGGATTAAAGAATAAATGCAAGTCGCTTCCTCAGCTGAGAAAGCAAATGTTTCTGCTCTTTGATCAGTAATGTTAAGAATATCTTCGTATTGCATCTCTGTCGTAGGTGCCAAGCGTGTGGATCAGGAAAAGATAGTGACAAAATTAATTTCGTCACGCTTGCACTCTTAGATCCCCTTGTTTAAATAAGGGGATCTAAGAGTGCAAGCGTGACGAAATTAATTTAGTTACATAACAGACATATCCTACAAGTTAGGTCTTGAGATCTGGCTCTCCCCAGACACGCTATGCATTAGAGCTTTGCATGTTACCAAGAAGGGGTATAGAGCAGGGGTCTCCAACATTTTTTGTAATAAGAGCTACTTAAGATCAATGAAAATTATCCCGAGCTGCTGATAGTATTATTGTTATAACAGTGACCACATCAGGCAAGATCACATTAGTAGACGCACTATTCAAGATTACTAGCCATGATCACCTCAGCGCATCAGGCAGGGTAGCCAGCAGTAGTATAACAATCATTTGCAATGCAATAGGTCTCGCATTTGCGAGAGTTTGAGCTATTGGCATTGTAAATGACAATGCCTTTTATTTATGTGTTTAGAAAAGCTGCAAGTGGTGTACAAACACATATTTTGTACTTATAGTCCTTGCTTACGAGAATCAAGGCGGGGAGTAAATGAGACGTAGTTACTGCCAGCATTGCTTCTGGTAAGCAACGAGTGTAAGTACAAAGTGTGTGTTCATGCACCGCTTGCAGGTTTTTAAAATACATAAATAAAAAGCATTAGTATATTCAATGCCAATAGCTCAAACGCTCGCCACTGCAAGACCTATTGCATTGCAAATGCTTGTTTTTATTGCTGACAGGAGGTAACACAGTGGGCAAGTGGGGAAAAGAAAAAAGCGCTGGTTCTTCCAGCAATGGCGGAATCACAGCTATTCTTCTTTTTTTTTAAAATATGGTAGGGGGGTAGCCAGCAACAAGGTATTTGTAGCTCATGTAAAGGGGCAGTACCAGCCCTTGTTAGCAAGACTGCAGCACTTTCTGCAGGGCAGCACCAGCACTTCTCTGCATGAGTGGTGCAGTTTCATCAACCCAGAATTGTCACTTTGTGGCTTTGCGGCACTTTCAACAGGACAACAGCAGCATTTGTTTTTTGCATGAGTAGCACTCTTCACAGAGCAGCGCCAGCACCTTTCGGCGAAGCAGTCACTTCTCTTTTCAAGGGCCACTGGGTCCTGCTCAGAGTTTCCCGGTTCCTAAAGAGTCATGAAAAAAGCCAGAGTCCTTGAGTCAAAATGCTTTCTTGGTCCAAAGCGACATCAGGCAGTCGCTGGATTTTGCACTATTCGTTCCCATTCCAACAACCAAAACACAGTTTTTCGCAATTTTTGCGAGGTGCCTAATTCCAGAGGAAAATATATATATATTTTTGACGTGAAGTGTTTGCTTTCTGTTGAAGCAGTGTAATATCGTCAAATGTCTTTCTTTAGTGTTTAAATAAAAAATAAGGTTGTGTTGCAAAAACAAAGTCTGAAATGGAAAGTTAGGTAAACACTGTGTGCAGTTTTTCGGGGTGCGGTATGATCCGGCTCCCCGGTGATGGACCCCTCCGTTGGCATACAGGCTGGCATGATCTCACGGCGAGGGCTGAGGAAAGGTAGTGTGTGCAAGAAACGCACTGCTCCATCTGCCTGAACTTTCCAGCCTCCGGCAGAAAGCACAGCAGCGTCCTGGATCCTGGAGTCGCCTCTGCGCCTTGCTCCTAACATTCACCACCTCCCTTAAACTTAACTCTCCTCCTGGGGACTCTTCCGGCTTCGGGTCCTCATTTGAGCTGAGACAACCTACTTCGGCTGCAAACTTACGAAGCTCGCCTCCCAGCTGTGTGGTTACGGAAGACACCAAACAACAACACCAGGAGGATGACACAACACAAATAGCGCCAAACTCCGGGGTGCGCAGGGGACGCGACTTGGCAGTCAGGTCCTTATAAAGAGCCATGTGGCTCAGAGCACAATGGTGGCGGGAGAGAACTGCAGACATGAGCTGTGTGTCCGCCCCTGCTGGCAGTAAGAGCACTCACACACTCACCACACACACACTGTTAGAGCCCTGCTAGCACAGCAGCATGCTCGTACAGTGGGCGTTGTAGTGCTCAGACTGTCTGCACAAACACAAGGACAGATGAGAAAAGTGATGGGGAAAAGGGCTGCAGTCAGGGAAAACAAATATTTGCAATGTAATAAATGCGAGACCTATGCAGCTATTGTCCCGGCTGCTTCAAAAGTGAAAGTGAGCATGGCGCGTTAAATGCAGGCAGAGTACGTCATGCCTACCGCAACTCAATAAAGAAAATAGTGCTTACAGACAAAAAAAAAGACGTACCCTGTAATATCCGAAGTAAAAGGTCCAGTCGCCATGGGAGGGTACACATGGAGACAAGCTGATATGAAGGAGGGACTAACAAGCCTGTTTACAAATCAGACACCAGCATTTATAAATGACACTGACACAAGCCAATGGCAAATATGGCCAGAGAGTGGGCAGAGCTTCCATTACATGCTCCACTAATACAAGTCTCCCCTAGAGCAGCGCATGCGTGCTGACTCTAGGCTCGACCTAAAAAAGGCTTTCCCATTTCGGAATTTCTTGACATAGATAATACAAAATAGCTATAGTATGAACCACCCTGTTGGCACCAAGGTAATAGTATTACTGAGCTTTAATCATATTTTGGAAATCCATTTTCCTCCAAACAGCAGCTTATGAGTTCTGAAAATACAGTCTTCTTTGTCTTGAATACGAAATTTTCAAATTTGGTATACATATATTAGCCAAGCAAAAACATTTAATTTAGTAGGCTAAGCTGGACACAGGAGAGCTACTTACAGATAGCTGGAGAGCTACCAGTAGCTCATGAGTTACTTGTTACAGAAGCCTGGTATAGAGAGTGGATAGTCTTTAAATCTGGAATCTCTTGCATTGATGTCTAGAGGTAACACCTACCTCATTTAAAAAAAGACTAGGGGCTTCAAACCTTATTTGGAGACTAAGGCCCTCATTACGATGCTGGTCGGACCGACATCCGTGACCTCATCGGTGCTGGTCGGACTACCGCGGCCTCATCGGAGGCAGTTGGACTGATTGCTGAATTACGATGCATGCTGAATGCAGTCTGACCAACCGCTGGAAGACCGCCAACTCCAACAGCCTTTCACCGACCGCTGAGATGGTGGTCGGAGAAAAGCAGTAGCCAAAGAGCTGTACCAGGAGTTCTGTTATAGGAAACAGGGTTATACCCACTAGAGTCAAAGGGACCTGGGTAGCTATCAGTACAAAAGGAAGGGGTCCCAGACAAGGAACAAATGATTCAAACTTTATCTTGATATACAATTAATTCAAAGAGCAAAGCTATTGAATGCAAAAAAGTTTAATTCAGATTTGCATGTATTTCCTTTCATTGGTTAGAACACATAATACATTTTTTATAAATGACAAATTTTATATATGTGTGCCCACATTCACAACGGGGAGGGGGTGAAGTGAAGGAAGTGTCAAAGGATAGGATAGGGTAAAGGGGTAGTCTGATTCATTCAGTGACAGGTATTATTCTCAATTTAGAAACTGAGTACATGTGGTTCCTTTAGCCAAAGGCACAACATAAGGCTCATAAAGCGTCCAAAAAACAACTGATGCAAACAGCCAAACTCCGCTTCAGCCGCTAAGGTCTTGCTTGGGGTAGGAGTTGGTAGTAGTTGTGTAGTCTACGTTTCGACCCAGATTATAAGTAGGAAAGTGGTCCTTACAGAGCGGGTCTTCTTCAGGACAAAGAAGTTGTGGGTGGGCAACATCCTATCGCGGAGGGCGAGAGGGGCAGGGTCACCAGGGGCTGGAATCTCTCGGGCCAGATTATAGGTTTTCAACTCTGAACTCGGGAGGTTCTCGAGGCGTCTCGCCGGTAGGATAAATTGTTTTTTAATGTTTTATTTCTGCCGCCTCTATTACTCAATTCAGTTGTAGACAGGGTGGATCCTATGTATACAGCACGCTTTCAAGTGCTTCAGTAATTCGTACTATCAAGTTGAAGGTGATGAATATAAATTGTGCCTCTGAAATACGGAGGGTTCTCAAGGCATCTACCCGGTAGGAATTCTTTAATTTTATTTCTTATAGTTTGTGCCTCCAATGTTCAAGTTATCTGGAGGAAGAATGGATCCTATGCAATCGGCACATCCTCCTTTGAAATGTTTCGATTAAACCGGAATCTATCCCGTAAGTCGATGTGCTCCAATCTCTGCCACAAACATGGGGCCTTGTTCACTTCAACTTGATAGTACGAATTACTGAAGCACTTGAAAGTGTGCTGTATACATAGGATCCACCCTGTCTACAACTGAATTGAGTAATAGAGGCGGCAGAAATAAAACATTAAATAACAATTTATCCTACCGGCGAGACGCCTCGAGAACCTCCCGAGTTCAGAGTTGAAAACCTATAATCTGGCCCGGGAGATTCCAGCCCCTGGTGACCCTGCCCCTCCGCGATAGGAGGTTGCCCACCCACAACTTCTTTGTCCTGAAGAAGACCCGCTCTGTAAGGACCACTTTCCTACTTATAATCTGGGTCGAAACGTAGACTACACAACTACTACCAACTCCTACCCCAAGCAAGACCTTAGCGGCTGAAGCGGAGTTTGGCTGTTTGCATCAGTTGTTTTTTGGACTCTTTATGAGCCTTATGTTGTGGCCTTTGGCTAAAGGAACCATATGTACTCAGTTTCTAAATTGAGAATGATACCTGTCACTGAATGAATCAGACTACCCCTTTACCCTATCCTATCCTTTGACACTTCCTTCACTTCACCCCCTCCCCGTTGTGAATGTGGGCACACATATATAAAATTTGTCATTTATAAAAAATGTATTATGTGTTCTAACCAATGAAAGGAAATACATGCAAATCTGAATTAAACTTTTTTGCATTCAATAGCTTTGCTCTTTGAATTAATTGTATATCAAGATAAAGTTTGAATCATTTGTTCCATGTCTGGGACCCCTTCCTTTTGTACCAGGAGTTCTGACCGTCATCTGGATTATGATGTGCATTTCTGATGAGCCAACCATGGCGGTCGGACCGGCTGCCTCAACTCATCGGAAACAAAGGATTTGAGGTGCATATTTACCCAATTCAACCTCTCCCCAACAGTCTCCAGCATGGATTCCTTTTTTCCAGGCCCCTCTACACTGCAGCAGCTGAACCCCGAAGACTATGACCCTGTGGGTGCCAGAATGCAGGTAAGTCTATAGGTGGTATTTATCCCCATTGACTGGACTGTACAAAGATCGTTACACTCCAGCAATGGGGTACATACAGCACAAGGCGTAGCCCCACATATAGCAAGCATGTGTGTACATATCAAATGTTTTCTGTGAGTTTGTATGCACTTGCAGTGACATATTCGGGGATATGTGCAGCGCCATCGATGAGACTGCATCATAATACGGTGGTGGTAAATTTCACGGCCTCAGCGTTCTGAAACAGATTGTGGCCATGGCATTCAGATAGTAGGTCTGACCAACATTGTAATGAGGCCCTGTGTATCACCCTGTATACATTCACAGTATTCTGGGAGTAGTATCAATTGGTGGCAAGACCAGGAACTGCAGCAGGTCTCTTTCCCGGTCCGAAATTTGTTTCCGTCAGAATAATGTGATCAACATTTGTTTTTACCTATTAATATTCTGTCCTTTCTATGAAAAACACAAGTTGTTCATCCCATTGTGTAGAGTCTTAAGTGCAACAAAGGGAAAAAAATAACCAAATCCATAGCAGGGTCATGTTACTACAGCCTCCGGCTGCTACGCAAAACTCTCCTCTATTTACCATTAGAACATCGCAGAACCGTAGTTCAGGCTTTGGTCATGAGCAAACTTGACTATGGGAATGCATTGTTGGCTGAAGTAGGAGACACACCATTAGCCAAACTGCAGGTGATTCAAAATACTGCAGCCAGGATGGTTTTGAACCGCCCCCCAGGATCTCCATCTCTTCCCCTGCTCAGAGAACTTCAGTGGCTGTCAGTGAAAAAGAGCCCTCAAAGGGGAAGGCCCCCGTTACCTACAAGAGAGGCTACATAAGCATACATCTGAATATAACCTAAGATCAAACTCCCAGGCCCTCCTGAGGGTCCCACCTATCCGCCTGAGCCGTACAGGAGGCAGAGCCTTCTCATACGTTGCCCGTAAACTTTGGAACTCGCTACCTGAGGCGCTGCGGAAATCAACATCTCTCCAGACCTTCCGGAAACAACTGAAAACCTTCCTGTTCTAACGTAACAGTGCTTTGGAGAAATTACTCTCCTGACCCGCTAGATGTCTTCCCCCAGGTTAAGCGCCGAGAGGCCCCCTGGTGATTCATGCACTATACAAGAAACCAATAACATAACATAACATAACAAAAGATGAGCTGTGATAGTCTAATGAATGTTCTGACTGCTTTGATGCTGTAGAGGGAAAATCCAGACACTGTAAACATGTGAGAATGTGAGAAACATGTGCCCAGGTGAAGCAATATTTTACATAAGATCTGTATTGAACTGCACCTATATTTCTATATGTTTTTAATTTAATTTTGTACCATAGATTGATGTCATATTGGGTGGTTTTCTTGGTTTTTGATCCGATTAATTCAATAAATTACAAGTATTCATCGACTTTATTCCTATCTTTGACTCTATAGAGCATGGGTACTCACAAACTTTCTCTCTGGGGCCAGATTTACAGTGTGGTTTGTGTCCGAGGGCCACACTGGTGGGGGCAGGGTCAGTGGGAGCTGGAAAAAAACTGTGACCATGAGGTTGAACACAGGTCCCTGCAGCGGACTCCTTCATCCACTGAGCCACCAGACCCGGCATACACACACCTCTCTCTCTTTCTCTCTCTCTTTCTCTTTCTCTCTTTCTTTCTCTCTCTATCTCTCTCTCTCGCTCTGTCTCCCTCCCTCTCTCTGTCTCTCTCTCCCTCCCTCTCTTTACCTCGGTCTCCCTCTCTCTGTCTCCCTCTCTCTCTCCCTCTCTCCCTCTCTCCCTCTGTCTCCCTCCCTGTCTCTCCCTATCTCTGTCTCCCTCTCTCTGATTCCCTCTCTCTATCTCCCTCTCTCTGTCTCCCTCTCTCTGACTCCCTCGCTCTGTCTCCCTCTCTCTCCCTGTCTCTCCCTCTGTCTCCCTCCCTCTCTCTCCCTCTGACCTCCGCTGTCTCCCTCCCTCTCTCTCTCTGTCTCCCTCTCTCTGTCTCCCTCTCTCTGTCTCCCTCCGTCTCTCTCCCTGTCTCTCCCTCTGTCTCTCTCCCTGTCTCTCCCTCTGTCTCCCTCTGTCTCTCCCTGTCTCTCTGTCTCTCCCCCTATCTCTCCCTCTGTCCCTCCCTCTGTCTCCCTCCCTCTGTCTCCTTCCCTCTGTCTCCCTCCCTCTGTCTCCCTCCCTCTGTCTCCCTCTCTCTGTCTCCCTCTCTCTGTCTCCCTCTGTCTGTCTCCCTCCCTCTGTCTCCCGCTCTCTGTCTCCCTCTGTCTGTCTCCCTCTGTCTCCCTCTGTCTCCCTCTCTCTCCCTGTCTCTCCCCCTATCTCCCTGACTCTCCCTGTATCTCCCTCTGTCTTCCTCTGTCTCCCTCCCTCTCTCTCCCTGCCTCTCCCTCTCTCTCCCTGTCTCTCTCTGTCTCCCTCTCTTTGTCTCCCTCTCTCTCCCTTCCTTCTTCTCCATCTCTCTGTATTTCTCTCCGTCTCCCTCTCTCTCCCTATCTCTCCATTTCTGTCTCTCTCCCTCTCTCTGTCTCCCTCTCTCTGTATTCCTCTCTCTGTCTCCCTCTCGCTCCCTCTCTCTCTCTGTCTCCCTTTGTCTCCCTCTCATTCCCTCTGTCTCCCTCTGTCTCTCTCCCTCTTTCTCCCTCTCTCTCCCTCTCTCTCTCCATCTCTCCCTATCTCTCCCTGTCTCCCTCTGTCTCACTCACTCTGACTGTATCACTCCCTCTCTCTCTCTGTCTCCCTCTCTCTCCTGCCCTCTCCCTCACTCTGTCTCCCTCACTCTGTCTCCCTCTCTCCCTCTCCCTCACTCCGTCTCACTCTCTCCCTCTCCCTCTGTCTGTCTCCCTCCCCCTCTCTCTCTGTCTGTCACCCTCTGTATGTCACCCTCTGTCTTTCACTCTCTGTCTGCCTCATCCCTCTGTCTCCCTCTCCCTTTCTCTGTCTCCCTCCCTTTCCCTCCCTTGCTTTCCCTCCCTCCATTTCTCTGTCTTCCTCCCTTTCCCTCACTCTCCCTCCCTCCCTTTCTCTTCCTCCCTTTCTCTCCCTCCCTCCTTCCCCCTCCCTCCCTTTCCCTCGCTCCCTCTGTATCCCTACCTTTCCCTCCCTCTTCCTACCTTTTCCTCCCTCCCTCTCCCTCCCTCCCTCCCTTTCTCTCCATTTCTCTCCCTCCCTTTCCCTCCCTCCCTCTCCCTCTGTCTCCCTCCCTTTCCCTCCCTCCCTTTACCTCCCTCTGACATCCTCTGTCATCTCACCCTGCCTATGTGTGCCCGGGCTGAGACAGCTTCCCCGGCACACACAGCCTCACCCGAGCACTTCACAGGTCTTTAAAGACCATTTGCATGTTAATGAGGCTTTGTTATATTTCACCTCTTCGCCCTTGGAGCTCCACTCTATCACTGGTCACCCGCCCCCCACAGAGCAGCAGAGTCTCTCAGAGTCGCGCTGCTGCAACCGCAGTGTTTGCAGACACTCTTAATTTTTTTTTTTTTTTTAAACACAGGTACGATGTCTGAAAGGTCTGAGGGCCGCCAAGGAAGGCTTGACGGCCCGCTGGTGGCCCGCGGGCCGTACTATGAGTACCCGTGCTATAGAGCAACTTACTGCCTTTTGGCTAAGTTTGCAGTACACAAATGCCACATAAATACATATGTAGACCTGCCAACTCACACAGTAACACAGTGTGTCACATGATTTTGATTCGCTTCACATGGTCACCCAGTGAGCAGCCAAAAACACACAGTGGCAACCTGAAAACAACTATAGGCAGTAAGAAACCAATGTCCATTAAATGTGTGAAACCACCCCAGGACGTTGGTGGCAGCCTTGATAACCATTTGTTGGTATTTTTTTGGGGGTGGAGCGGTTGGAGGCTTGGTGAAGAGCAGAGAGCCTCGTAATTAGCTCTCAGCACCAGGCCCGCCCCTTCAAGGTCTCACCCCCTCCTCACACTATGAAAATATTTTGTAATCTAGCAAGTAAGGATATGGCAAATGCCATTTTAGCTCTTCCATCACATTCTAGCCCACGACGCCATTATATGACATCATGATAATAAAAAACACATTTGTGGACACAGGACTTTGTAGATCCAAGTACCCCAGTGCATCCTCTGCAGACCTTTCCTGATCAGTCAGACTCGCAGCTTTTTATTCTGTATGAATTTCTCTTTTTGATACCTTATTGCTGAGCATTTCTTCCATATTTGTCTTTTTAAAAAAATATCACAAATGATCATGCTGCCCCTAGTTCTCTACCAATGCCGATGGATCTGGCTTGGATCTTGCTTCTGTCAGGCTTAGAGATCCTTTATTGCATGGTGTCCTTCCAGTCTATATTTCAACATTTTATGTTTTTTAATTCTTTTTATCTACCTGGCTTTGGTTGCATATTACACACCACAAAGTTCGGGGCTCAAACCATACACAACTTTAAATGCATTACCTTGAATTTCATCACTTAAAACTTCCAACACTTGACATTGTTGTGACATTTACTTATACACTGCCGGAAACTCTAGTGACATTATGTCACTACTCTCTCTACACTTACCCTCACGCTAAGCTAAGAATATTGTATGTGACACTGTTGATGTTATGTTATGTTAAATATCCTTAATTAGCACCCCATCCCTGGAGTGTCATGGTGTGTTTCGGGCAAAACATGCAACTAATCCTAATCAGACCTTTTGAGCTATAAAGTGGGCTTTTAAAGATTTTCTTAATCTTCTCTGATGATTGTTTTTTTCTAGGAAAGTTAGCAGGAGACCGCCCACAACCCTGAAGGAACTTCAGTATAATTTGAATTTCCAAAATATTGGGATTCAGCATATCAGACCATTGCAGGATCCGGGGGTGTGACTTGGCTTGATTCACAAACACATTTTTGCTACAAATCAACTGGACGAGTCACAGAATTTTGTGGGTTCACCAGAGATGTCTGATGGTTGTTATTTTCTTGAAAATTTAGCAGGACACCGTCTACAACCCAAAAGGATCTTCACTATGATTTGAATTTCCCAAATTGCGGGACTCTGCATATAAGATCATTACAATATCGGGGTTGCAACTTGGCTTCGTTCACAAACATATTTTTGCTAAAAATGAACTTCTTGAGTCATATGATTTTGTGGGTTCAACAAATAACTTTGACCTCAAAATGTTTGATAGGTTCTGTGCAGTTGCCATTACGTCTTGTGGTATTGAAGTCATGTTTTGGAACTAGAAGTCAGATATCATGGTTTACTTATTGCAGATGATTATTTGACATGTTTTAGTAGGTTTGGTTATTTTGGGTAGAGAAATACAGCACAGTAACAGAGATACCTATATGATTAATCCAGAAGATAGTTGGCTGAACTTTCTGAATCAGGGACCTGCTTTAGAATATGGGATCGCACAGGTGTCATGCAGTCTGAGCTTATGTAATAACTGGGAATTTAAATGCTACCTGCCTAGAGAATGAAAGTGTGCCTTTTGGGAACAAGCATTGACAACGTCAACAGGTCTAACTTCAATGTGGTAAAATCATTCAAACAGCATTTGGTGCTGAGCCTATTGACTTTGCACTGTCACAGTATAGCCAGACTACTGGATGAGAGACTGTTAGCTCTTAAGGGCCTGAGGGGAAGGGATTGCCATTCTTTTCAGTGGTGTAACTGGTGCTTGGTGATGCTAGCAAACACACAACCGGTTGTGCACATTATCATAGGGCACTCTCATTAAGCAAAGCAG
Organism: Lissotriton vulgaris; assembly: GCF_964263255.1. Lineage (NCBI taxonomy): Eukaryota > Metazoa > Chordata > Amphibia > Caudata > Salamandridae > Lissotriton > Lissotriton vulgaris. The sequence goes on from NC_141699.1 coordinate 293,782,513, forward strand.
GCCGTTGAGGCTCACAAGCGGAGGAAGAGAAATGCACTTGGAAATTATTATGACAGCGTGGCTTTAGTTGTACGACTCATTCATTAATAAATATGTGCACATAATTAACTTCAGCCATACTCTCATGCTGGATAGGCAAAACATCCTAAATACTGACAGCACCCTCACACACCTTACAGACAAGCTGCCACATTCTGACAGAAGAACTCCCACCCCCGCAAAGAATACAAGTCACACACTACCAGAAGCATTCTTACAGCCCTAACATATTAGCAGCTATGCTAAACTGACAGCCCTCCCACCACCATCTGAGTAGCATTTACACTTTACCAGAAAACCTCTCACACCACAGACTAAAGGACTTAATGCAGGCCTGGTAGGTCTCCCTACCATCAGACAATAGTTGGAGCCCAAAAAAGAGTCACTAATTGACAAATAAAATAGATCTCCATTGTATTTTCATGGATAAGCCAAGCCTATTGGCATAGCCAATGCTCTTGAAACGATTAAGATTAATGTTTATTCCATTCCTAGTAATTAGCAACGTTTTCTACTAGTACCTTGGGCTTCCTTCCCCATGTTAAAAGAAAAAAGCATGCAATCATAAACAATGAAAAGTGTAAGTTTAATGTTTTAAGAGTAAGCAATGGTCAATGGGACCACTGCCTACTCTTAAAAATATGTTTTTTCAACATTCACAAATGGGAGGAGGTTCCTTAGGTACCATTCCCAGTTTGGAAATGGCTTACCACCTTCTTTGAGGAGATAGTAAAAGATTAAGGTTTTACGACTGGAAACTTTGATACATTCATACATAGCATACCAATCTGATTCAGTATTTAGAAGGGACGCCTTTTGGTCACAAACCTAACTGCGATTCAATAACATGTTACCAAATCATAATTTGGTTTTGTACATATGAAAGGTATTTTTGTGGTTGCAAGTGGCCCAGTTCTTCAAATGGGACCCTTTGTGACCACACATCTGGCCATAGTCTCAAAGGCACCTATATAATTGGATTTTAGTTGTGTGCCACTGTATTGTATCTAAGGTTGTCAGCACCAGCTACACTTCCTAGTTCAGTCCGCTTCTTTTCGTTTGCTTCTCACTCCTGGCACAGTGGCTGGGCTTCTTCTCTCAAGGCAGTCTCTTCCTGCACATTCAGGTGTACCTTCTCCACACTTAGAGCCTGAATATAAGTTTGCCGGTCCGTGGGCCACCAAACCAATGATGGTGTGGCAGTCAGGCCACCACCGCACTGGAGGTCTGACCACTCTATTACAACTTTGGCAGTCGGACCGGCATTTGATCGCCGCAACCGCCAGGGAACCGTGTTCCATGGTGGTTGCGTGGCAGTCTGGGGCTCACAATATACTGGTGGTGCCACTCCGACACTGCCATGCATATTATGAGTTTCATGACCACCAGCTGTCTCATGGAGGCTCTTACTCCATGACCGGCTGGCGGTCATGAAACAAAGGGGGCCCTACAGGCCCCCCTTGCCCATGCATGTTGGTGCAGGCAGGGGGCACATGTTGTGCCCCCCTGTGTGCATGCAACCCCAGCTCCAGCATGGCATGGACTTTACAGTCCATGCCATGCTGAAACATGATGTGGCAGCGTCACGTGGTGCAGCATTAAGGCTCACATTTGAGCCTTTGTACTTCACTGCCGCAGGACTGCCATGTCACCCGCCAGACCGCAATTCCACTAGAATCTGACAGGTGGGTGGCGGCCCTGTTTGGCAGTGTGGGAGAGGGCAGTGGCGTGGCGGCCCGCTCCCACACTGCCAAACTCATAGCCGGGCCCTTAGTAGGCAAGGACATAGGCAGACTCACAGCTCCCTAACGCAATGCACAGACTTCAGCTGAAGTCCCCTCACCTTTGGGAGACTAGCTATCAAAAGATAACAACCCTGCATCACACCAGTCATTTAAGTACCTTGCAGAGCCATTGGTCAGTGACAAACGTGCAGCTAGAACAAAGTGCAATAGTTAGGGTTCCACTTTTGTACACGCGTTCCAGACAGATAATGCTGATTCTCTGTCAAATGTCCAGGAACCAGTTTGGAGTGGTTCCTTTTCACAGTTCTTTTTCCTTCTGCAGAGAAGACACGTTGGTTGTCAAAGATGTTGGCTCTGTCACCAGGCAGTGATGAAGCTCGCTACAATTGCAGCACTCAAAACATAAGAAGTATGAAGACTCTGAACCTGGTTGTCACCACAGTTCTGAAGTAGCACTGACCCTACCTAGAAGATTCCCCCTCCTTAACAACTAGGATGACCATCTAACTCTATGCCACCTCCAACACTATTTCCAGTCGTAGGCTTTTAACCTACAAATCATTGGTATCGGGGGTGTTAGTCTAATTAGCTCAATGGAAAGAAACCAAAACCACAACACCCAGAATACTTACAGTTGTCATATGAAAGTCCAGGAAAGAAAACAGTTCCTTAATCTTATGGATTCAGGTGTCCACCCTATCAATAAGAGAATCTGAAGACTGAACCCCTCTCCCCCACTATCAGGAGTGGTCAGAAAAAGGTAATCATTAGAATCCTGCTAACAGGTGACAACTGAATAACTAATGGAGTTCTGTCGCCATCATCTCACCCTTCATTGTCTCAGGCTATGCCTTCTAGCTCAGGAAGAAAAACTGGGGTTAAGCCAACCGGCTACCTGGACAGAAGTGCACACTAAATGAAGGATATGCATATATTAAACACAAATTCACAATGAAATATTTTAACATTTCTCACATGATTTTTAATGCAAATCTGAATGATTTCAATCAAGAAAGTCTTGCGTTATTACAAATGATTACATTCACTTCTGTAGGTATCAACCTAGTTTAAAACCTAACAACTGAATTTTCAAGTCATTTAAACAAACATAACTCAAACAAAAGCCCAATGCATTTCAGGACTATCGGCCCTTCATCTTGATTGAAATTATTCAGATGTGCATTAAAAATCATGTGAGAAATGTTAAATTATTTTATTGTGAATTTGTGCTTAGTATATGTATTTCCTTCATCTAGTGACCACCTCTGGACAGGTAGCAGGTTGGCTGCTGGCCTCAGTTTTTCTTGTAATCACAGTGTGAGGTAAACACTAAGGGACATATTATCAAGCCCAATTTCTCCGCTTTAGTGGGCATTTTTGGCCAAAAAGTAGCGATTTAAATATAGCTCTATTATCAAGGACACGCTAACGCGTGTTACCTTGAGATAGCATCCATCTTTTCTCCACTTTGCATGACAGCAATATTTATTGCTAATGGCATGCAAGTGGGCGTTCCCCACTAAAATGACATGAATGCTGTCGCTAACACAACTTCCCTCTATTATCACTCCGGCCCCGCGTAGCGATAACACAAGTCGCGCTAACTTCGAATATCGCTGGTTACTAACGCCTGTTTAAAACCTGACTTACCCATCTTGTCAATGGGAGGTGGATTGTCGGGCTGAGTCTGCACTTGCCTATTAGCAAGCTTTGCAAAAGCAGATTTCCAGCTAACTCTAAAGTTTTTTCAGTGAATTTCATAGGATTTTTAAATGCTAATTCCTAACTATAACTGGTCTGAGACCTATGGTTTTTTCAGTGAATTTCATAGGTTTTTTAAATGCTAATTCCTAACTATATATAAGGCCCCAAACCTATGGGTTTTTTTCAGTGAATTTCAAAGTTTTTTAAATAGCAAATGTCTATAGCTATGAAATGTAATATTTTAGAAAATGAATCCTATATTATATTTCTATTTAAAACAATGTTTTAAATGTAAATTGCTTTTGTTTTTTTTTTTGCCCTGGAGCGCTCCCGGTGCGCGCCCAGGTGAGCGCCCCGGTGAGCGCCCCGGAAAGCGCAGTCTTTTGAAGCGCCCCGGTGCGCGAACCGGGAAGCGTCCCGTTAGCGCCAATGTCGCGAACGAAAACATGATCATGACGTATCGAGTAGCCGCGTCCGCGTGATACGCACGCCGTAAGTGCACCCGGAAGCACTTGAGCGAATACGATCACGCAACGTAAGCATCTGACGCGCTTACGCAACGCTGCGTAGCGTAAGCGCGTCGGGTCATGTGACCTGAAAATAACACTTTTTATTGGTTCATAACAGTTTTGGTTTCATAATGATGAAACCCCTGGTCTTGTGACCTGAAAATAACACTTTTCATTGGTTCAGAACAGTTTTCTTTTCCAAATGATGAAGGACCCCACCTTTTTTCCTCATTCTAACTTTCTGCTTTGAGAAAGGTAGACCTGCAGTTATTTCAGTAGAAAATGGCTACATTAGCTGCAGCTGCTGGATCTTCTGGACCACCACCTCCACCACCACCACCACCACAAGGACCACCACAACTTCACAGTGGTGGAGATCAAGAAGAGGAGGAGGATGAAGAGGAGGAGGAGAGGAGATTCGTCCGAGAGGACAATATTACCTACAAACCTAAAGGGCACATCATCTGGCAATTTTTTTCAATCCCCAACGACAAAAAAAAAGTAAATGCGCCTAAGGCAACCTGCTTAATATGTCATCAGGAGCTGTCAAGGGGGAATCCCAACAAAAAATACTCCTTCGGCAACCACACGATGATCAGACATATGCTACGAAAGCATCCAAATAACTATGCAATGGCAGAGGTCAGGGAACTGGCCAGAAGCACTGTCAAATCTTCTGCCAGCACCTCCCAAACTAATGTTTCCACCTCATCAGGACCGGAAGTTAGGGAGATGTGCTCCACTATACAAACAAACTTTTCCAATTTTAAAATGGTTTGTATTTTTTGTGGACAAACAATATGCTATGGAGAGCAATGCATCACACTTATTAACCGTGCTTGGGATAACCACAAGTGCCCAAGGAAACATTAATATTTTTCGCTTTTTTTTTTGCTCCTGTTGAGCCCTTTAGAATGCCCTGTTTTTTGTTTCTCCCCTTTAAAAATACAAAATAAAAATGTTCAGAAAAGTCAAAAAAAGTAAAAAATGTTCAAAAAACAATAAAAAAATATAAAACAACAAAAAGAAAAAAAACAGTTCTTTTTAGAACTACCTCCAGTTTATAAAAAAATGATAAATTTTTTGAAAACTCTATCATTCTTTTTTTCCCATGGTACGCTCCCCGGTCCGCTCCTCGGTGCGCGTACCGGGCGCTCCCCCCGCGCAAATCGAAAAAAAATAAAAAAAATATTTGCCCCACGGGGCCCTTTTATGACCCCCACATCAAACCTATGGGGTCAGGGGGGATCTACTCTGCCCCCTTATGGTCATTTCCCCCTTTGTTTTTCCCACCTCTTGTGTATCGATTCTACCGAGACACAAGATGGCGGCCGCTCTGGACTGTTTCGAATGTTTACAGACACCCGAGAGCCAATCAGCTTTCCGTGCGCACCTCGCGTGGCGCGCCCAGAGCGCTCCCCGGTGCGTGTACCGGGGCGCTGCCATAGATATATATATTTTTTTAACCTAAATTACTCAAAAACCACTGGAGCACATATCTTGAGAAATAGCAAAGGCACATCGGGCTACCAGACCCTACAATTTTGCCAAGTTTGGTGGAAATCCATTCAGCCGTTCAGGCTAAAAGTGAGTTCGACCGCCCTATGGAAATTAACATGGGGAAAACATGTTTTGGGACCCCCCTTTTATCTCGGCCCCCGCTTGATGAATCCCCCCGAAACTTCCAGGGAAGAACCGGAGCTCCGTGAGGCAAATTTGAGGAAATTATCAGGCAGATTCGTCAAGTTATTCACAATAGAATTTTGAGAATTTGCATTGAAAAAAATCCTAACTATAACTACCTACTGGCTATATTTTTATTTTTTATTTTATTTTGCGTGCCATAACAAATAGGGATAAGCGCTACCCCGTGGCACGCCACTTTGAAACTCACCACAATAGCAATAGGGATCTATTGTCGTACTTCCTCATTGATCAACTGGATAGGAAGGAATGTGGGGGCGACAGAGTAAGATCTTTGCGGGCATTGAAATCCAGGTACATCATTGGCCTCCAAAGCAAGCAACCGAGAGGTTTAAACAATGATGAAGAATTATGGGTACACCTGGAATGAGAAAGGGGAGAATGTGAAGATGTATACTGTCAGGTCACTATTGTTCTACACTTCTTGTTAATTAGAATGTAGAATATAAACTGTTCAGCTGAGCAGGAGTACTTGCCCATACAGGGCACAATCGCATAGCAGGGATCTGTGCGAACAACACCTATGCCCATACAGGGCAAGACTACTTATTCGCATATTTATACATAAACATTTAAGGGATAAAGGAATTAAAGATATATTTGGACATTGATGAATGTAACATCTAATGTTTCAATTCCAAGAACACCTATACAATGTAAAATGTGAAAATAATGTGCATTATATAACTTTTGATGCTCCCAATTTTAATTAGTTTTGAATAGGAGAGGGCAGCTTTTAATAACGTGCACATGAAAATAACAATGGGGAAGGATTTGAGTATGATGTGAATGTATTCTTCCTTCCAGGTGTACCCTTGAGGTAAAATTATATATATGCGATGAAATGAAATGACACAATAACATTCTGGATATTTCTATGTTTTTAAATTGCACGAGCACTTTATACACACCGTTTTTACCCGCCATGTAAAGTCTGAAAAATAATGCTTAATACGATGTTACATATTGTAAGATGACCGCCGATTAGGCAAGATGTAGTCCTCTTTCTATGATGTGGAGGAGGTGGGGATAAAATGGTGCTTCTCACTGTAATCGGGTTGACACTGACGAAGCCCTAGTGGTGAAACACGTTTGTCGAGGGGGCAGGGGGTCTGCCAATAAATTATTTTCTGGACAATAGACTTCTGAGTGTCATCTATCTTTCGTTTGAAATAGCGAATTGTGGCGATTATATATATATATATATATATATATATATATATATATATATATATATATATATATATATATATATATATATATTTATAGGGCACACATCGCAGGCTGAGCTGCGCTATCCTTACTCTTCAGTGGTAATTTTTAAACATACAATTTATTACTTTATTTTGCGGCGAACTTTCATTGTTTTATTCTCTTTCTTTGCACATTAAAAACTATTCTGCGCACTTCCTACCGGACTCCTGTGAAAGCACTCAGCTCCCTGCAGTCTACCCGGTCCAACGCCAGTCATTAGCGGACTGTTTGATGTGGAGGGAGACTCCAGGGCTAGCCATTCGTTTGAGAGTACCTCATTTCCTGCTAGGACCAGTCACAGCGGCCATCTTTAGCAGGTCGACGGTCTAGTGCTCAGATACCAATCAGGCCGGGCACCACAAATTCAGCAGATGCCGCAAACACGATCAGACTAATACTGGGCACACATCGCAGGCTGAGCTGCGCTATCCTTACTCTTCAGTGGTAATTTTTAAACATTCAATTTAATACTTTATTTTGCGGCAAACTTTCATTGTTTTATCCTCTTTTTTTGTGCCTTAAAAACTATTCTGCTGACTTCCTACCGGACTCCTGTGAAAGCACTCGGCTCCCTGCAGTCCCCCCGGTCCACCGCCAATCATTGGAGGACTGTTTGATGTGGAGGGAGACTCCAGGGCTAGCCGTTCATTTGAGAGTGCTTCACTTCCTTCTAGGACCAGTCACAGCGGCCATCTTTAGCAGGTCGGGGGTCTAGTGCTCCGATACCAATCAGGCCGGGCACTACAAATTCAGTAGATGCTGAGAACGTGCAGCGGGTGCGCCACCGGCGCGCCAAAGGCAAGCCCGTCTGCGCCCGTCCGCGCCTGGACCGGGCCAATCCCCCTGGTCGTTTAAATACGACCCATAGTCGAATATTACTATCCTATTCCAGCGCACAGCTATTTGACATAAACAATACTAATAATAATCAACACTGCCCTCCTTTCAAAGAGGACGCGCTATTCAATGCACAACTCTCCACCTGTCCTAACTGTAGGCTGTACATAGAATCCACCAAAGCCTCTTCATTTCTTAGAACACATACGCCCCTAACTAAACCAGACACTATCTATTTTGCACTTATAAATGTTTGCTCTCTACCCAAGAACAAGCTTGTAATATATGAATTCCTTATTAATCACAATTTGGATTTTTTATTCCTAACTGAGACCTGGGGTGATTCATCCTCTGGTCCCGATTTCTGCGCTGCCACCCCCGAAGGCTATTGTCTATATAGGCAGGACAGGATGTTAAAGAAAGCTGGGGGTTTATCAATTATCTACGGGGACAAATTTGTAATTAAACCCGACACCCCGAACCTTTCACTTTCTCCGTCACGCTTTCAAGCACCCAATCTTTTAAAGGAACCTTACTATACCGACCATCAGGTTCTCGATCAGACTTCCTCGCGGAACTTCAAACCTTATTAGAATCAATAGCAGCTAGGAATCTTCAATTTCCACTTAGAATGTCCCAGCGACAAGCAAGCCTCCTCTCTGATCACTGATCTGTTATCATTAGGCTTACAACAGTTGGTCACCCAACCCACTCACAGGGCAGGCCATACACTGGATGGTCTCTTTACTAATAATGGTAATATCTCTCTAATTTCAGTTACCCCTTTGATCTGGACAGACCACTCAGCAATAACCTGTACTATTCAGATTAAGAAAACCAACTCCAGAGGCAACGATTGTCAAACATCTAGACAAATCCGGGCATGGAATGAAGTTGATGCCCAACTCTTGCAAGAATCTCTGTCCTCTTTCCATTACATTTCTTCAGAAGACCCCGAGACAGCCTCCAATAACTACTCCGTCTGGCTACACGACATCTTTTCCTCATCAGTACCATCCAAAAAGATCTCTACTAATTGAAGGGTTTGTTCCGCACCCTGGTTCACAGAGGAACTTAGACTCGAGAGACAACATTGCAGGAATTTAGAGAGACACTGGCGTAAAGATTATAACAACAATTCCAAAACATTATACAAAGAGGCAATGATAAAATATAAACATCTGATTGTCCTGCACAAGAGTAAATACTACTGTACTCAAATAGAATCGGCCCAAAATTCCTCGAAGGAACTATTTCAAGTAGCAACTAAACTTTCCACACCCCCAACAGGCACCTCTTTCCAAGCTTCTCAAGACTCATGCAATTCACTGGCTAATTTCTTTAAAGAATAAGGGCACTCACATTTACTCTGATTTCACCATTCAGCCCAATTTAGACTTGCCAACACTTAAAAACTCCTTTAATGCTTCCTCTACCTCCGTACTTTCAGAAAGTACTCAGGTTTCCCCTGAGCAGGTATAGGAGCTTGTTCTCTCAATTAAATCTGGTTCCCCCTTAGACCCTTCTTCACCTTCGATCCTTAAGCTAATTCATGATCCTATTTCCATTACTCTCTGTGACATTTTTAGGTCTCGCCTCTCAATGCGCATGCACATTCAGCAGAGCGAGACTATAGCGACTTAAACAGACTTTACCCAACTGGCGATTTGGTGCTGTGCCCGTGCGCTTTTAGGTCAATGCGCAAGCGCATTGACCTAAAATGCGTGTGCACAGCACCAAATCGCCAGCCATCTGTTCGCCAGCAGCTCTTCCCGCTCCGCCCCACAAGGTTCCCCCAGCGTGCGCTCTGCCTGAGCAGCACTCCTCCCACACCTTTGAAGTGAAGCTTAGCCTACTTCAAAGGCCCCTGCTGCTTCACACCCTCATCGCCGCTCTCCCCGCTCTGCCCCCTGCTGCGGCCGTGTCGCATTTCTCCTCCCCCCTCACCACAGCAATGCCCTCCGTCCTTGTTCTATCTTCATGCCCCCTCCCCCTTTCTGTCTTACTCTGAGTCATTCTGATGATGACAAATAAGCCACAGTCCAGAAAAAGAGTGGCAGTGGCCCCCACAAGCACAAATTGAGCTCAGTCTGTAGCTTCATTATCTCCTGCTTTCTCGAGACGGCACTGTTCGAGGGAACCCACATGCTCAGTCAGAAGAGATGCAGCTGCCGTGCAATCTCCTTTCGAGTGCTGCTTAGCAGGGCCGGACTGGGAACCAGAACCGGCCCTGGCAAAGTGCTCGGGTGGCCCCACCACCCCCCTCCGGGAGGAGGAGGGGGAGGGGGGCGCGACCACGCTCTGTGCCAGGGCCGGTTTTCAGCTGCTTTTGTTACAGGGCCGTTTTTGCAGCAAAAACGGCCCTGTAACAAAAACGGCCCCCAGGGGCCAAACACGGCCCCCAATCATGCGGCCCACCGGGGGATTGCCCGGTGCCCGCAACGGCCAGTCCGGGCCTGCTGCTTAGTCATAACTTTGCAAGACGGCTCTTCACATATTCGTGTATTCTTATTTCTTAAGTGGAGTCTATAAAAGAATATGCATCTCCTGCAGAAAGGAAGTGCCCGCAGCAGTACTGCTGAAAGTGCCAGACAACTGAAAAGAGCCCATGTCTAGTTTTATGAGGTTCATAGTCTTTTTTTTCTAAGTATTTGTCTCGTGGCATTGTAACCATGTTGAGGGTGGTTTCACTTGCTATTAAGCAAGCTTCAGATAACAGGCGACACACTGGTGCGTGCCTCAATTCACTGCGGGTATAATCGTACCTGACAATATATATGTCACAAGAGCCATGTGTATGTATGACACAAATCACAGCTGCTGTATGTGTGTGCATGGTACTCCTGAAGAACAGATGTGCTTGCTTGGCTACACATTACATGCTGACCAGGCTCAAGGAAGTTGTCTTTTCAGTTATGTAGTGCGACCTCTGCACACGAAAGAACTTGTTGTGCTTTCTAGGAATCTAAGGAAGTGGCTTTTGCCGTGCCTTGGACTGCAAGGGCGATTTACTAAAATATGGATCTGATTCTTATGCCATTATATGGATATTATTGAATATAGCCATACAAGGGCATAAAGTAGCAATAGTGATTCAGGTTCCTAGATAAAAACACAATAGAGTTGGAGTGAGAGCTGAAAGTATTGACGTACACCAGACTCGTCTGTGGTTGTGTAATGGATGAATAATCAAGCAGAGCCTCTCGGTTATTATTGAGGGCACGTTTAGCCAATTTCTTGATTAGGGCAGTCAGGTAATGCCTATCTAATAAATTACTCTTCAGCATTGAGGCATGTTCCCTGTATTTTCCGTACAAGAGCAATTCCGCCTCAACCTTAAAAACTGGCCAGAGATTTGGGGTGGTGGCTCTCATACTGGAGCACGGCATTCCAGGCCATAGAATTTTGGTAGAGTTCAGTCTCAATGGTACCCCCTGATGGATAGATGGATAGATCCAAGAAAGCCAGTTTTTTTTTCTGGTTGTTGAGGAAGCATTTGAAAAAATGTAGAACCTGCGTTCTAATGAAAGTTGACCTAAGAGAATTAGTATTACCCCGTTGCATGTTGAAATTGTGGTGTGCCTTTTCACATGTGAGAGCACACATGATTTAAGATCTCTGAAAATTACAATTTTTCCTCTTATAATCCGTGCTTGTTTTTTTTTGGGATCCAACTGCCGGTGCTTCTGAATGCAAGGGTCGCCGAATACTAACGTTGCATGTTTTTTATGACACTTTACGTATTTACCTTCCTATCACCATGCACTCTTTGCCTCTTTACCTCACTCAAGTTGATTCTTTTTACTTTCTATTTGATCTTTGTTACTGTTTTCCTACCATTCTCTTCTCCCTTCTTTCTCCCATTGCTACCTTTCTCTCTCTTGCTCTGGGTCCAAGTCTGATAATACAAAGCTTGTTCCCTGTTGTTCTCATCTTCATCTCCCCCATGGTTACTCCTTTCCCAGGTCTATCTCCATTGCTCTGCCTTCCACCTCTCATGCCTCTCTCCCAAACTCATCTTCTCCCTTTCTATACTCAACTCTCTCCCTTTCTATAATCTCAGACTCCCTCTCCTGGTTCTCTCTCTTGCTTCGCTCTTGGGCTCCCTGTCCGTACTTCTCGCCCCTGATACACTCTGTCTCCCTCTCCATGCTTCTGTCCCCTGCTGCACTCTCAGGCTCCCTCTCCGTGCATCTCACCCTTGCTTCACTCTTGGGCTCCCTCTCCGTGCTTCTCTTCCTTGCTGCACTCTCTGCTCCCTCTCTGTGCTTCTCTCCCCTGCTGCACTCTCGTGCTCTCTAGAGATGTGGCCTAACGACCAGAGCTGCCATCTAAGTCACGTAAATACAAAACATGTTGCATTCCAAATGCTATAGGTGTCACATTCGCGAAAGTTATAACTATTGGCATTGTAAATGACAAAGCTATACATTTAGCTATTTTAAAAGCCAACACATAAATAAAATATTTGTCATTTAAAAGACCAATAGCTCCAACTTTTTTAATGCGAGACCTATTGCATTTCCAATGCTTGTTAATTCTATGAACAACTGATGAACTTCCTGCTGGAGTTGAAAAGGATCACCACTGTTAGTGGGGACGAAGCCCAGCCCCCGGTTAAGAACAGCAGTCTCATCAGGGGTGAGCAGACTTTGGCTCCGATTGTCTACGAGGCCGGTACCCTGATCGTTCCTGGTTGCCCACTGTATACATGCATACCCAAGGACCAAACCTTAACAACTATAGAACATCTTTTGACTATGCACCCACCGGACACCATTAAACCGGTTTGTTTTATAATAAGGTGTTCATGAAAGAAAACTACTTTTGATTTGAGGCCCAGCTCTACCTACAGGTGTCTGGTGCCTCTATGGGAAGCACCTTTGCCCCCCGCTTGGCAAACCTTTTCATGCATGTCTTCGAAGAGGGTGTCGCCCTTGCTAACAACAATTCATACCTCCCCCACATTGTACTGTGGAAGAAGTATATCGACGATATCCTTGTGATATGGCGAGGAGATGACGTCACTATCAACGCCTTCCACGAGTGGCTCAACACCCGCAATGACCATTTGCTGTTCACGTGTGAATACAGCAAGGTAAAACTGGCTTTCTTGGATCTATCCATCTATCCATCAGGGGGTACCATTGAGACTGAACTCTACCAAAATTCTATGGCCTGGAATGCCGTGCTCCAGTATGAGAGCCACCACCCCAAATCTCTGGCCAGTTTTTAAGGTTGAGGCGGAATTGCTCTTGTACGGAAAATACAGGGAACATGCCTCAATGCTGAAGAGTAATTTATTAGATAGGCATTACCTGACTGCCCTAATCAAGAAATTGGCTAAACGTGCCCTCAATAATAACCGAGAGGCTCTGCTTGATTATTCATCCATTACACAACCACAGACGAGTCTGGTGTACGTCAATACTTTCAGCTCTCACTCCAACTCTATTGTGTTTTTATCTAGGAACCTGAATCACTATTGCTACTTTATGCCCTTGTATGGCTATATTCAATAATATCCATATAATGGCATAAGAATCAGATCCATATTTTAGTAAATCGCCCTTGCAGTCCAAGGCACGGCAAAAGCCACTTCCTTAGATTCCTAGAAAGCACAACAAGTTCTTTCGACACACCAAACCTCTAGCAACCTGGGAAATCCCCACTTGCTTTGTTTTGATTTGTAATAGAACTCCTGCAAGCACTGTAAGAACGGCCAGTTCTTAGTGACATCTTTATTGATGTCTTATGTCCAAACCTTACGTCAAACTCGGCACCTTTCAGGTATAAATATACCAACGTTGCCTTAAGCAAACACACGGTGGTGGTTTTGGAGCAGAGCAGCTATCTACTTGCCGAGAGCCCAGCTGATGCAAAAAGCCCACGGACACTGCCCCTCCTCTTTGATGCGCTGAGAAAGACGCTGTCTTTTCTCCTGCCGAGAAAAACCAGCCCTGGCGTTTCCAGCCTACCCTTGCGGGTGACTGGGATATCGAGTCCTGAAAGAGAGATACCAGACCTCCTACATTCTATTCCCAAGGTACAGTGCTGACTAAACCCTTAGAGAGAATTCTTGAATCAGATTCTTGGCAAAACCAACTTAATTCAAACTGCTACTTACTTACTCCTTCCCACGTATTAGGCTTAGGTCAGGTACACCGGGGTAGGCATATTTTAGAAGCACCAGTTGAGCACGTTAGCCAATGTATATATTTATGTATATATTCTATCCATTTTAAAGTGTCTTATGGCTAAGAAACCATACCAATGCTTTTACAGTATTATTTCATAATACTCCTTTTACTGTACGTACTTTACTTTATATTAAGTATTGCAATTGTGGCAATTCATTTCTCTTACATGAGAAGGAAGACTGCTCAATAAATAATACCTTTTATTGAAAACGCCCGTCTCTCCCTTCTCTGCACTCTGGTGAAACTAAGAATGCACATTTGACTGAGTGAAATAGCTGTCCATTGTTTTCACATGACTCTAGAGATTTACTATTATTCTGAGGGAGCAAAGTTGTCATGTTATATGGTTGTCGGAAGCTGAATCCCTTCTTGTCTGAGCCAGGGAAGCTGATCTCTACCTATTTATTCAAGAAAGTTTCCAGTGACCTCTGAGCTAGCTGGCACAAACCTAAATTAAGTTTAACATAGTCAGTAGAGACCTAGATGACCTCAGTCCTACGTCTACACTGCTGTTTATGTTATTCCAATGCGCAGAGCCTATTGGGAAAATAGGAACTACACTACATGGCGCCCAACGTTTGGTAAGGCGATAAAACTAACGCAAGACGTTAGAGTGACTCAGTCGTGCTTTTTCACACAGACCCTCTTTCCGTAAATACTCCAATAGACGTCTGGCGTGGGTGAAAGGTTAAAATCCGCCGGAACTTAGTAGGAAGAGATTCCTATGTAAAGTTTTTGGTTTAGTCAACGTTGAAGGATACAGTGTTCCAAAATATTGTGCACCTAATTTTTTGTCTCCTTGAAAGTAATTCTGCAACAAGAAAAAAACCTTTCTGCCAGTAAAAATGGTGGATAGTGATGACGATAGGGAGGCAGCGAGAATAGCAACTTAACGCCTAGAGGATGACACGAGTCTCCTACAGTATGACCCGAATACTATACTCATTCCGGTCAACATAAGAAGAGCTATAACTCTAAAACTTATAGAAAACCGACTGACATCACGAGGTGGTACAGTCATATTCGTGATAGAGGCACACAAATATCGGCCGGCAGAGGTAATCTATTCATGGATAACCTTTCCAGCAGCAAACGCTACAACACACGATTTCCACTATTACAAAATAGAGGAACCTCCGGATGAATACACTCCTTTCGAGGATGTTGAAATCCCACTAAATTACCAAGAGCACCTGCTCTGGTTTAAAGGCGCCCTAAAACATACTGATCACATAACCAGGCTCGGTCCACTAGGTAGACCAGGAGCAACGTGGCCGGTTCTAGCCAGCTACACACCTCATCCAGACATCGAAAAAATGTCAGACAGGGAACTTTTAGTCCAGCTAAAAGTTCTAATTAAAATTCATAGACAATTAGTCCAATATGTAATGCGGACTGCAACAGTCCTACCAGCTATTTACATTCCACAGCTGATCCCTCATCAGGGAAACACAAATAAAATTACACCACAGAACATACAATCATGTCTTGGTAAAACATCCACAAAAAGGGAAAAAATTCCATTCTGGCTAGCACAAAAGATAACTCAAATAGAGGCAGTATTCCCGAATACTACCCCTAGTGATAAACACAGAATTCTGACTATGTGCCTTCCAATGGTGGTCGCACCACATGTGGAGGATTGTGCTACTTGGGGCATAGTCTTTGCTTCCATTTACACAAAAACACATGGTGTTCCGTCTCTGGCGGTAATACCAGATGTACTAAGACAAATTCAAAATGAATACGGTCCAGAACCTGCTTTAACTCTTGGTATTAAATTACTGAAAGACTTCAAGCAGGTGTCGGCTATATTATTAGCCAACATAAAAGGAGAAGCAGCATCTCTGGCAATCCGCCAAAAATTGAAAGAAACAGATATAGCAGACCAACCAATTGAACTTGCCAGAATCATAGAAAAATCCTATGAAGAACAAGGTAGAGATAGTTTGGCTGGGAAACCGGTAAAACCCCAACTACTTGAAAATCCGGAAAAGATATTTATTAAAAATAATCTAAACACTCCAAAAAAGAGCTGGGATGGAAATAAACAATCCACTCCCAAAGAAAAAAGATTCCAGTCCAGAGGAAGGTCTCCTCGGCGGAGGGAAAGAACTCCGAACCGAGAACACAAGTCTCCCCAAAGGGAGCCCTCTGAAAAAAGATACAACCTTAGAAATAGGGATAATTTGAAAAAGCCTGATAGATATCAAGATATTGATACACGTCCCTCTCGATCTTTTCAGACTTCCTCGCAGAAATCGGAAAGAAGAGGACGGTCAGAACACAGGGAAGTGCACGTCAAGTCCAAAGACAAGGAACCTGCTCAAAGTAAAAAATTACAATTTCCAAGAAAGAAGGTAGCAAGTATTAAACTAATCAAACATGCCGAGGATACTGAGGACACAACTGAAAAACGGAGAGTGGGCACAGACAATGCTAGACAGCGCAGCAGAAGTGACAATAGCTTGCAAGATCCTGATAAATCATCTGGAAACAGTGGACACAAATGAATACATTCAGGTGGAAACTGCAGATACCAGAGTTAGCGAACCTCATAAAATATACAAAATAACATTGCGTATAGAGGGAGATAAGACTAGGAAGGTAAGGGGTCTGTTTTGGGATAACCTCTCAAAAGGCTATGACATCCTATTAGCTGAGAAAGACTGGCCACCAGAGTTTGTCAGGGAGTGCCCTCATGGCGAAGAAATGATTATGCTTGCCTTCTCAAATCATATTCCAATACATAGAAAATACATATATGCAAGAAAATGGGCAGTAGCCCAAGCACCTGCATTATATAAGAATCATCTAGGATGGGATGAGGACTCTCCTCCTCACAAAATCCAGTTAAAATATCAACAACTGCACAAAGGCAGTACCCAATTAAGCAAGAAGCTAAAAAACAGGTCAGGGAGATCTTAGATCAACTTGAATACCAAGGGGTGATTGAAACATGCACCTCTCAAATGAACAATCCTTTGTTTCTTGTCTCCAAACCAGACGATTCATATTGTCTAGTCTTGGACTACAGACACCTTAACTCATGTTGCAAGACATTTGCGGTACAAAATTCGCACAGTGCAGCACTAATGAATAACATAGTTCACAAAAAATACAAAACAAAATTAGACATTTCTAATGGATTCTTTTGTCAAAACATTGCACCCGAAAGCAGGTATTTAACCACTTTTTCAATAATGGGGTCATAGAAAAAAATTCTGTCGACTCCCACAGGGATTCAAGAATAGCCCAGGATTATTCTCAGCAAGAGTAACAGAGTTACTACAAATATATGATGATGAGGCATTATCTTATGTCGATGACATCTATCTCACAGATGATGACCTGGATACTCACTTGAAAAGAGTGAACACCATAATACTTGGGTTGACAGCAGAGGGTTACAAATCCAACTTTGAAAAGTCACAAATTGACCATCTAACTGTCCTGTTTTTAGGATATGAATTATCAAGTGAAGGCAAAAGCCTAGCAGACAACTTCTTAGAGAAGTGCGCTGTACTCCAAGCTACAAAAACGCTGAAGAACTTACAATCGATACTAGGCTTCCTGAATTTCGGAAGAACTTACATTCTAAATTATGCAGAGAGGGTTAAACCTATCTACAAATTAATAAAACCTGATTTTAAACCAATCAATTGGACTCCGAAACACACAGAAATTTTGAAATCATTGTAAACAGACATGTTAGCTAAAACAAAATTAGAAACTCGCGACAATACACGCAACCTTGTAATCCGAGTCATCCCAGGAAGATGCGGATTCACGTACCTGACCTCTAATGAGGGAGAAACGGTACCAATAGCTCACAAATCTCATTTGTACACACAAGCTGAAAAAACATTCAGTCTTACAGAAAATACTGTAAAAGCAGTTCAGACTGCTGTAGCAAAAGAAAGAGCCCAAGCCCAAGGCAAAAGAATAACTGTTTTTACAGCAGAATCAGCCTTTGAGGCGTTATCCACCCCAGTTAATCTAAAAACGGCGGCACAAGATCCAAAATGGAAACAGTGGGGAAATTCTCTTGCTGCAGAAGACGTGACATACTTTTTTGACCCGAACATGAAAAAACTGAATGATTTGAAATATGAAGAAGAATATCCTCTGCCAATCGAAATTCTGCCTCTCAAACAGTACTCTTGTATAATCTATACGGACAGATTTGTACAACATTACAATGTGGATAATAAATCCTACAATGCAGCATGTGCGATTATTGAAGGTCGCTGGCGCTGTGGTAAATTCAGACCAAAAATAACAAAAACTGAATCACTGAGAAATTGTTTGGCTCAGCGAGCTGAAATCAGATCTTTAAAGATGGCGCTTGAAAATGCGGATCGTGAATTCTCGACACTAATAGTGTGCGATTCGCATTTCTGCGTCAAATCTTACAATAATGACTTGCAGAATTGGGTTCAAAACGATTACAAAGATGACACAGGTGCCACAATAAAGCATAAGAAGCTTTGGAAACAAGTAGTTCTTTTACAGAAAGAACTACAGAAGACTCACATGATACACACACTGAGTCATCAACGTGATGGCGTTCACGTTGCAGGGAATTCAATGGGTAATACAGCCACAGCGGCAGCAACTCAACCAGCTTCCGTAGCCACTAAAAAGCATTCAGAAAAATACATAGACGGGGAAACCATGCTGGCGGTAAAAACATCTTCAAAAGGCGACTGTGCAGCACTACCCGTTAACTATCCACTCAATTATACATACGTAATTGACGCAAACTCCGTTCCTTTTGCTCGAATCCCTGGAGTGGGGGATAGAGTAATTCCAAACACGAACAGGAGAGTCTTATTAATAGCAGACGCACACATGGGTGAAGGTCCGAGGCACATACAGATCAAGGAATCTCTGACAGAATTACAATCAGAATACTGGTGGCCGGGGATGATCCTGCAACATTATAAATTTGCAAAGAACTGTCCAAACTGCAACAGAGATCGCAGTAACGAGCCAACCGGAGTATTGCCATGGCCATTTCTGTAGTTAGCATAAGGCTATCTATACATAAAATCTAGCGTCCCATTAATTTCTTTTAAGACTAGATTCACTTAAAAATACAGACCCCAGCGCTCGGCTGACGCCAGAACTGTTATAAAAGATTTGCGAGTCTTTATCGGCACATACGCAATTGGCATGCTACATTCTGATCAGGGTCCTGCTTTTAGCTCTCGAGCTTATAAGGAGGCCATGACCAGCATGGGCATTGCGTTGCGGTACTCTTGTCCCTTCCATCCTGAGGGAAATGGGATTGTGGAAAGAAAAAACCGAGACATAAAGCAATCTATAACGGCAAAGTTATTAGGTTCGGGTGATGGGTGGGTCTAACATTTAACAAGTGTCCAACGTAGTCTTAACAATCTGCCAAGAAATTCTCTAAAAGGTTTCAGCCCGTACGAACTATTGTTCGGAACTAGAATGTATATTCAGGATTTAGATAGTCAAACTTAAGTGGTAGAAGAAAAGAAAAAATGCTTTGACATCAAAGATCGTTTGGCTGTTTTACAGGACTTAAATGAAACAAGAAAAGCCCTGAGCAACATAAAGTTGAAACAACAGCCAACAACCACTGAAGATACACCACCTGTCCCAGCAAGACCTGTCTGGATTCCAAAGATTGGGGATCTGGTCAGAGAGAAGATCGCGGTGAAGAAGGAATTTGGGCCTTCTTACAGAAAAACAGTACCTGTCTTAGCAGTCAGCGGAACAAGATCAGTTGTACTACCGCCCCTTGCTGGTAAAAAGGAGAACCGAGTTGTATAAATTGACCTGGTACAACCACAATCATGTGGCCAATAATAAGTAGTAGGCCCAGTGGACTCCCAAGAATGAGCAGAATACCAAAATGTGCTACAATCCAAGAGGTTGAAACTGAGAGACTAATCACATTTGATAAACCTGCAGGGAATAAAAAAGGACTATGCAACAATGCCATGGAACTTGTGCCTCTTGAAACCCAAATTGAAACAGTTCGTCAAGAAACGCCAGTCTACAACGATGTAGCCTCAGTCTATGCTAATGAAAGAAAAATGGAAAAAGCAATTCCAACAATTGACAGAACTGCATCTGGCTACTTCATCAATTTCGATAACTTTTCTGAAGATCCAAGCGAACCTGAAGAAACGCCAGCAACAAAAAGTTTTAAAGACAAAGCAAAATAACTCTGTCATCAACTCAAAGAAACCTATCTGATTTCTCCATGGATTGAATTTTAGATTGTGTTAGGTGTACTTTTCCTCCTGCTTTGGCTCATCATGGTACTTTGTTTGGGAAAATTCATTGAGGGAAAATACAGTACAATGGACACAGCAAGCCAGAACATCAACTTGGTCCTAAAGCCACACAAGTCATCTCACATCGCAAAAAGAGAACTATCATCAGTGAATGTCACAGCCATTCCAATACCCGGTGGGGTAGTTTGGGACTAAACGGATTACGAAATCTATGGCCCGGTCGAACTCTTGAAATATCCACACCAGTTCAAGGTTTCATTAAGTGACTTTGTAAAACCAAGTACATTCTCTGATGATTGGGACTTTGAAAGCATAAATAATATGATGTCAGATTTAGTAATGTCAGCAAAATTGACAGAACATGATTATTTACAGGGTTCATGGAACTATGAACAAAAGTACTGCTATAACCACTATGCATATCACTATTTGCATAAATCTGCACAACCTAGAAATGTTTTTAAGTATAATCAATGGGAGCATTGTGCAACTCTACCTAAAAGCAGTTCGAAAACATTTTTTGAGAAATTCCCATACTTCTCAGGGTTTAACACAAGTGATGCAGAAACATTTTATTATAAACTGTTAGATAAAACAGGGATAAAAACTATGTTGACAAATACTAAATTGATTTATTCTGAAACATTTTATGAAAAAATGATTACATTTGGTTTTGATTTCTGGAAAAACAACATTGAAACAAAAACCATCTGGGGTACAAAACAATGGCAGGTCCAAGGTTTAGAAGCATTACTTCGCGCCTGCATGATCCCCGAACAAATAATGTTCTTGAATGACACCATTCAACAGACTACTTGTCTTGGCCTAGCTAAGATTAAAGACCTAAACAAACTGTCTATTCCAAAGCCAATACCTGATAATACGACCACAGATATTGAGATAGACGTATCCCAAATTTTACAACAAAACAGAACACATCCTGATTGGAAAAAGTGGTTAATCTGGCCAACAGACACATATAACTGTCAAGATAGATTCCTGAACAAAATACAGGGGTTCAAAATGACCAGACCAGACCCTAGATACTCCCAGAGACAACATCCAGGGATAGTAACAACATACAGTGTAGGGAAACGATGCCTTGAATGGCTACAGACATCCACACTGGCAGAAATTAAGCAACACTTAACTTTACTTAAAGACGGTGCTGACTTGCGCAATTTCATAATGGGACCAGGCAAACAGTGTCAAAAATGTTTCATAGTGGCCAGTATATACGCTGCGTACAACGAAGCTTGGAAAGTAACTCAAATTGAGACAGCAGAGAAAATACGAGAAATTGATCGTATTCATTTGGAAAAATCGCTTTCTGTTGTGGACAATGGGTTAATGACTCTGTCCTCCAGAATATATTCACTGGACAGTATTGTATCATCTGCTATTGATATAATAGATCCGGACTTGCTAATTTTACAACATGGTCAGTCCCAGTTACGTTCTATTGAACAGCTCGGCTGGACGTTGCAAAACCTGCGTTCAGGCTACATGCCATGGCGTCTGATAAACATAACGTCATTATTCTCTATCTTTAACCTTAGTGATAAACAAATCAGTTTGGCAAAAAAGGAGCAGGCTATACGATTCTGAGCATTGAAAAACTTGAGAGATTACCTCTGACAATGTCAGAAAGACCTGTCATTGAATGGATAATACACAGAATAATCACAATTCCGATAACAACTTTTCAATTTAAAAATTGCCAAGAGTATATACCAGCAGGCCAGTATGAAAGGTTGGGTAAAGGGTACATGAAGTCATCATGGAAATTACCTTATACACACACATGTTATAGTGACAAGAACCAGAATGTATTTCTTAGTGGTAATAATTGTAAAAGATCACTAAGCGGTATACTTCTGTGCCAAGGTATTAATTTGCATGGGGCCTGTGAGGGGACTTCAAATAACCTTTCATGCCACCAGCACGGCACACCTGCAACACAGATAGAGCCATTCTTTAGACAACTTTCTAATGGGAGTTATGTTCTAATAACGGACCACAGCTGTTGTGGCATGGTGCCAGGGAAAGCATATCTCGTAAGCGTTAGTTCCATGGTCACTTGCTGTATGCAAGTATTGTATCCAAACGGCCCTCCTGATACAGAGGCGACGATTTGGCTTTTTTTTAATATCTCTTCTATACGAATTGATACTTTAAGCAGAATGAAGTCTGTTCTTTTACAGACAACCATGCCTTTAACGTCATCAAAAGAAACGTATGATCTTCAAGTCAAGTCAAGTTAAAATTTGTATAGCGCACTACTCAGCCAGAGGGTCTCAAGGCGCTTGAGGGAGGGGGGGGTACGTTATTTATCAAATATCCAAGTTTTGAGTTGTTTTCTGAAGGATAGGTGGTTCTGTGTAAGGCGGAGGTGGGTGGGGAGAGAATTCCACGTTTTGGCCGCTAAGTAGGAGAAAGATCTTCCTCCCATGGTGGATCTTTGGATGCGTGGAATCGCGGCGAGGGCTTGATTGGACAATCGTAGTTGGCGGGTGGGGGTGTAGAAGGTCAGGCGCGTGTTGAGGTATTTGGGTCCTAGGTCGTAGAGGGCTTTGTGTGCGTGGATGAGGAGACGGAACGTTATTCTCTTATCGATGGGGAGCCAGTGGAGGTCTCTCAGGTGACCGGATATGTGATTGTGGCGGGGTATGTGTAGGATGAGTCGGGCGGAGGCGTTCTGAATGCGTTGAAGTTTTTTCTGTAATTTGGCTGTGGTTCCGGCGTACAGGGTGTTTCCGTAGTCTAGTCGGCTTGTGACAAGTGCATGGGTGACAGTCTTTCTTGTTTCCGTAGGGATCCAGTGGAAGATCTTTTTAGCAAACGTAGGATATTAAAGCATGATGATGAGACGACATTGACTTGTCTGGTCATCGAGAGGGAGGAGTCTAGAATGAATCCTAGGGTGCGAGCATGGTCCGTTGGTGTGGGTGCAGTGCCCAGGGCCGGTGGCCACCATGAGTCATCCCAGGAAGAGGGGGATGATCCTAGGATGAGGACTTCCATCTTGTCTGAATTTAGTTTTAAACGGCTGTTCTTCATCCACTCGGCTACGTCTTTCATCCCTTTGTGTAGGTTGGTTTTGGCGGTGTTTAGGTCTTTGGTGAGGGAGAGGATCAGTTGTGTGTCGTCAGCGTAGGAGATGATGTTGAGGTTGTGTTGACGTGCGATGGCTGCGAGGGGGCTCATGTAGACGTTGAAGAGGGTGGGGCTGAGCGAGGATCCTTGAGGTACGCCGCAGATGACTTCAGTGGCCTCTGATCTAAAGGGGGGGAGGCGGACTCTCTGGGTTCTTCCGGTGAGGAACGAGATGATCCAGTCCAATGCTTTTCCTTGTATCCTGATGTTGCTAAGGGGTTGTATGAGGGTGCTGTGACAGACCATGTCGAACGCTGTGGAGAGGTCCAGTAGGATGAGGGCAACTGTTTCTCCGTTGTCAAGAAGTGTTTGAATGTGATCTGTGGCTGCGATGAGGGCGATCTCGGTGCTGTGTTTGGCTCGGAAGCCGGACTGTGATGGGTCGAGGGAGCCGTTGGACTTGAGGAAGGCGGCAAGCTGATTGTTGATGGTCTTCTCTATTACCTTGGCAGGGAAAGGGAGGAGCGAGATGGGGCGGTAATTCTTAAGTTCATTCGGGTCTGCTGTGGGTTTCTTCAGTAAAGCACTGAGTTCGGCATGTTTCCAGCTTTCTGGGAAGATGAATGTGTTGAGGGAGCAGTTGATGATATCCCGGAGATGGGGTGCGTTGATTGAGTCGGCTTTGTTGAAGATGTGGTGAGGGCATGGGTCGGTTGGTGATCCAGAGTGAATGGAGTTCATCAAGCGGATGGTGTCTTTGGTGCTGATTGGGTCCCAGGCGTCAAGGGTGGGGGTGGTGGGCTTCAGTTCGGAGGTGGTGAGGGGGGTGGACTGGTCGCCAAAGCTGTTATGTATGTCAGCGATTTTGCTGTGGAAGAACGAGGCTAGAGAGTCGCAGAGGTCTTGAGAGGGGGTGATGTCATTGGTGCCGGCGCTGGGGTTGGTAAACTCTTTGACGATGTTGAAGAGTTCCCTGCTGTTGTGGGCGTTGTTGTCGAGTCGATCCTTGAATGCTGATTTCTTGGTGGATCGGATTAGCTGATGGTGTTTGCGGATGCCATTCTTGAGGGCGGTCATGTTGTTTGTGGTTGGATTTTTTCGCCAGGCTTTCTCGAGGGTGCGGCAGGTCTTTTTGGATTTCTTAAGTTCGTCATTGAACCAGGGGGCTTTTTTGATACCTGGCTTATTGTGATTGTTTTTCAAGGGTGCTAATTCATTAGCGCAATGTGTGATCTATTGTGTGAGGTTGATGGCTGCTTCATTTGGGTCCAGTGATTTGGCGGGGGGGTTTTGAAAAAGCGATGTGCTGAGCTGGTCGGTGGTAATTTTGTTCCAGTTTCTGCGTGGGATTTGTGTGGGTGGTGGTGGGTCGTGGTTTTTCTGTAATTGAAGTGGACGCAGCAGTGGTCCGTCCAATGGAGTTCTGTGGCGTGATTGAAGAAGATGTGCTTGCTGGAGGAGAAGATTAGGTCGAGCGTGTGACCGGCGTAGTGGGTGGGGGTGTTTACCAGTTGTTTGAGTCCGAGATTAGCGAGGTTGTCCAGAAGGGTGGTGGTGTTTCTGTCGTTGTTCTTTTCCAGGTGGAAGTTGAGGTCCCCTAGTAGAATGTAGTCCTCGGAGGGGTGGGCGTGTGGGCTGATGAAGTCTGTGATGTCTTGGCTGAATTGTGTACGGGGTTCTGGTGGTCTGTAGATGAGGGTGACTCTGAGTGTGGTCTTAGGGTCGGTGTGAATCTGGAAGTGAAGGAGTTCGGCAGTTGTGAGGTTGTCATCGGAACTGGTTGTGATGCGGATGGTGTTCTTATGGACGATGGCTATGCCTCCTCCTGTTTGGTTGATGCGGTCTTTTCGAATGATCTTGTAACCGTTCGGGATGGCTATGGCGATGTTGGGTGCAGATGAGGTGTTCATCCAAGTTTCTGTAAGAAAGGTGATGTCCGGCGTATTGGTGTCTAGTAGGCTCCATAATTCAGTGGCGTGTTTGTGGACTGATCGGGTGTTAAGCAGGATGCATTTCAGGTGGTGTCAGAGCTCTGTTTGGCGTTTGTGGATTTAGTGTGGGTCCTGATACAGTCGAACTTGCAGGAGTGGCAGATGAAGGGTCCATGGGTGTGTCCTGGGGCGGCTTGGTAGCAGTGTGGGAGACGGCCGGAGTTGAGAGCAGAGAGGGATGCGGTGTTGTACGTTATGCGGTGGGAGTGGACTTTGCGGGGCCAGGGGGTCTGGCGCTGGGCGCGCGAGGACAACAGCAGAGATACATACACTTTTATCAACTAATTGCCCTGTGCATTTCGTAGAAATGCTAAGCCAAATTCTAAATATGTCAGATACGAGTGGCATCGCACATGTATTTAAGACAATTTTTTCGGGACTGTTAACACCCTTCGAAGCAGTCCTGGGCATCTTTCCCAATTTTGTCCATTCTGTCTTTGGCGGCCTACCACTACTTTCGGGACTTGTAGCAGGAATTTTATTTTTGACTCTTCTGCTCCGCTATGGCAAGCCAAACCGCAGACAAGACTCCAGCAACAATGGAAGAAACGATCCTAGCTCTACGCTATCGGGACCGCATAACTAAAGTCCATGGATTAGCCCGGCTAAGAGATCTGAATATGACCTGGTTTCTTTCATTCAGACCTATATGGCAGAACTGCATCTTACCTGTGCTTCGATGTATGCTATGCGGAGAAGAATGCGTGTTGGACACCTGTCCTATACTACAATCAGCAGTACTAATGGATATCGATACTTTGCTAAGTCCTGTAACGGCTCATGCATCGTGTTGTCCCCAGCGGTTACCAATCCTGATGACGGCATTCGTTGAAACTTCACAACTACGATTAGGTGGTGGCAGTGAAGTACGAGATGAAAGCAACATCACCAAGGTACGACCTTCTGTGAGCATTGCTGATCCTGACATCGATGATAGCAATCATTCTCACGACTGCCCCGTTACAGCATTTTTAACCATGGTCGAACTTTCATCTGAAGCTGTAGACTGTTTTTTTGCACATCTGTCTGAAGTAATGTTCTCCCCTGAACAGAAAAAATAACATTTTAGGCAAACCGGCACACATTTTAGGCAAACCGGCACACAGCGTTCCCCTGAACTCTGAATTCGGCCTTCGGCTTTGATAAACAAAAGCTACTGAAAACATTTGGAACTATTTTCTCCCCTGAAAACGAAATAATTTTTTTCAAAATTCCAAAATATTTACCCTTTTTTTCTGGCACATGTACTCTGCTTAAAGTAGAACTATTCTTAAAGAACAGAGCTTCTATTTTTAGTAATCCTAGAGACAAAATATTACCTCAGCCTCTAGCACACTTACAAGCAATTGCATTCATATGTGATGAAATAGTCTCGACCTTCTTTTCTGTATTAAGAGACATTTCATGTGTAATTTTCGCAAATCGTTCAGCTAAATATATATGCATCCTTTTTTTTACTGAATGATTACACTGCTTGATAAACGTACAGTACCAATAATCTTTCGTGTATTTTGCATACACCATTTCAAATGCAAACATGTATTTTGGGGTGGGTTGGAATACACATGCACCTTTACATGTTTACTATTGCTTAGTTTTAGTAATGATGGACATCAGATCGTGGAGTGGGTATTGTGTTTTTATCTACTAACCTGAATCAATATTGCTATTTTATGCCCTTGTACGGCTATAATCAATAATATCCATATAATGGCATATGAATCAGATCCCTATTTTAGTAAATCGCCCTTGCAGTCCAAGGCACGGCAAAAGCCACTTCCTTAGATTCCTAGAAAGCACAATGAGTTCTTTCGACACACCAAACCTCTAGCAACCTTGGAAATCCCCACTTGCTTTGTTTTGATTTGTAATAGAACTCCTGCGAGTACTGTAAGAACGGCAAGTTCTTAGTGACATCTTCATTGACATCTTATGTCCAAACCTTACGTCAAACTTGGCACCTTTCAGGTATAAATATACCAACGTTGCCTTAAGCAAACACACGGTGGTGGATTTGGAGCAGAGCAGCTATCTACTTGCCGAGAGCCCAGCTGATGCGAAAAGCCCACGGACGCTGCCCCTCCTCTTTGACGCACTGAGAAAGACGCTGTATTTTCTCCTGCCGAGAAAATCCAGCTCCGGCGTTTCCAGCCTACCCTTGCGGGTGACTGGGATATCGAGTCCTGAAAGAGAGATACCAGACCTCCTACATTCTATTCCCAAGGTACAGTGCTGACTAAACCCTTAGAGAGAATTCTTGAATCAGATTGTTGGCAAAACCAACTTAACTCAAACTGCTACTTACTTACTCCTTCCCACGTATTAGGCTTAGGTCAGGTACACCGGGGTAGGCGTATTTTAGAAGCACCAGTTGAGCATGTTAGCCAATGTATATATGTATGTATATATTTTATCCATTTTAAAGTGTCTTATGGCTAAGGAACCATACCAATGCTTTTACAGTATTATTTCATAATACTCCTTTTACTCTACGTACTTTACTTTATATTAAGTATTGCAATTGTGGCAATTCATTTCTCTTGCATGAGAAGGAAGACTGCTCAATAAATAATACCTTTTATTGAAAACGCCCGTCTCTGCCTTCTTTGCACTCTGGTGAAACTAAGAATGCACATTTGACTGAGTGAAATAGCTGTCTATTGTTTTCACACGACTCTAGAGATTTACTCTTATTCTGAGGGAGCAAAGTTGTCATGTTATATGGTTGTCGGAAGCTGAATCCCTTCTTGTCTGAGCCAGGGAAGCTGATCTCTTCCTATTCATTCAAGAAAGTTTCCAGTGACCTCTGAGCTAGCAGGCGCAAGCCTAAATTAAGTTTAACGTAGTCAGTAGAGACCTAGATGACCTCAGTCCTACGTCTACACTGCTGTTTATGTTATTCCAATGCGCAGAGCCTATTGGGAAAATAGGAACTACACTACAACACTGTGAAGAAAACCCTCCTGAGCAATTGGAACATCCTGAATAAAGGACAACTATCCATTGACAAACCTCTATTCGCCTTCAGAAGAGGCCGCAGCCTGAGAGACAGTTTAGTCCACACGAGACCCCAAATATATTCACACCCAGACCGAATACCCTCTGGCACCTTCCAAGGGACCATGGCCACTTTCCATGTGGTTCTTGCACAACCTGCCCTCAGAACAAGGTCACTAAAACTGTTGATATTGGGACATCCAGACCGTGGGTTAGACAACACCATACTAATGATTATAGTGAGCACGTCATCTATCTGATTACCTGCCCATGTGGTCTCAGATATGTTGGGATGACTACTAGAAAGAAGCGCACACGTATATTTAAACACAAGAGCCCCATTAGGTGTGCCAAACAAATGACCAAACTCACAAAACACTTCTTTGACATGTGCCACCAGGTTGATACTTTACACTGGATAGTCCAAGACAAACCAAATCTCAGTACAACGACACCAGGCCTCATTACGAGACTTCTCAGACTGGAGAAGAGTGTTCAGATTGGGCACTTCTAGTGTGGGACTGAATGATGGCATCCCTTAGACTGACCATTTATTGCATCCCTTGGATGCATTGCGCTGAGCATGGCATCACCTATTGCCACCCACGTATCTCTTACCATTCAACATGAATATTCTGGCTTGATTTCCCTTCCCCACTGTGTGCCTGAGGAACTAATCGAGCCTGCATCACTTCTAGCCACACACTGCATGGCTTATACTAATTAGTATTCTATCACCCACGGGTTGATATCCCCCTTCCTTATTTGTGCTCCATCTTTGGGTCCCTTTTGGGGTTCTATCATTGGAGTGTCTCACAGCCGGTTCACTTACCTCTACAACAGGCCTTACTGGCTTCCCCGTGTTTAGTCATGTTCACGCCCCTTTTTAACCTCTTTCTAACCTCGTTTTGCTCACCCCGGACCCCCTCCGACCCTGGGTCTATGTTCAATCTTTTTACTATCTCACTACCGCTCTGTTACGGTGGTCAGGCACTGTTCGCCGCCTGCCAGACTACATTTCCCATAATGCCGACACTTCCGGTGGAAGCACGTCCACCCGGCAGTGCTCTCTTCCTTCCTCATACCTCCCAGGGGAGAGGTGGCTGCCTAGCACTACTTATAGGCATGCCATCCTCGCTGCTAAAGTCCCTCTTCCTATGATGTGTGGCCAGGACTCCACGCTACATTTGAGCTGTAAGTCACTCGCTGCTCTCAGCTTTCACCCTTGCGTAGCACCTCACACGACCTGCTGATCAGCCCAAACGCCAATACCCAAGGACCCCCTGGGTATGGTGAACCTTGCACGCCAAGCACTTCTTACATGGCGCCTGCAGTTACCACTGAACATTCCTATTGGTCCTTGTGCCACACAACCCCCTGCTCGGCTTCCATCAGAGCCGTCAACCACGGGCTCCGCGCGCTAGTCACTTTAGCCCGTCAGTGGTTCCAATCCGGGTTCCCCTGACGTGTGTCCTAGTGCGGCCATCTTTCCTGTCCCAAACGGCCGGCTTAAGTCTCAGTTGACAAAGTCCCCAACGTGGGTCACCCCGAGTCAAGTTCTTGCCATGCTCCCGTGTCAGGCTTCTGCCCGCCACAGCTTTTTGAGTTACACCAGCAAGGGCATACATTGCGGGATCGTGCCACGACCCGTCGCTATTGTCCTTTTGTTAGCACTCCTCTGGATGTAGCTTCGACTGGCACAGCCCCCTCCCAGTAGCTTTTGCCCTGCAAAAACCGGGTGCCTTCGTCACTGAGCCAAGCTCCATATCCTTCTCTGCTTAAAGACTCTGTATCACATTGTCATGATTGTGAGAACAGGCCATACCCCGGTCATCTCGATTAGTATAGATTGAGTTTGAGTTTAAAAATACTTCTAGAACGCGCGTACACCAGGCGGTTTCTTGGCGCTATGTGATACTACTACTCAAGGGGCAGAAAACTGAGGGACAAGGAGAGGTTAAGAAGGGAAGGCTTGGGAAAAAAGAAAGGTTTTGAGGTCTTTGTGAAAAAGGGGGTACTGGGAACAGGATCTCAGGTGACACGGGAGAGAATTCCAAAAGGGAGGGGCCGTGGTGGAGAATTTGGAGCCTCCCCATTTTTTTCGTTTGAAGCGAGGGACAGTGAGAAGTTGATGAGTAGCAGAGCGCAATTCTCTAGACGGGGTGTAGTCGTGAATAGCCGTGCTAATGAAAGATGGGGCAACGCCGGACCGGGCTTTGAAGATGATACAGCCCAGCTTGAATAGGGCACGTTGGCGAACAGGGAGCCAGTGTAGAGATTTGAGAAGGGGCGTGACATGTTGTGATTTGGGAAGATTAAATACCAGACGAGCTGCCTGGTTTTGGCATGCCATGATAGAGGGCATTGCCGTAGTCCAAGCGAGACGTCACCATGGCCAAAAGTATTAATTTGAGGGCGGATGGAGAAAAAAAACGGGAGACTTTGCGGATTGTCCGGAGGGAGAGGAAGGCTGAGGAGACGACAGCACTAACTTGAGAGTGGAGGGAAAGTTGATTATTGAGTTTGAACCCAAGGGTCTTGAAAGAGGGAACCGGGGTGGGTGGGGAACCTAAAGAAAGGGGCCAGAAGGAAGAGGACCAAGGACTGGAGCAACCACCCGTCAACACCAATTCCGTTTTGTCGGGATTGAGTTTCAGGTGGTTGAAGTTCATCCAGTCCTGGATAAAAGTCATGATGAACTGAACATTAGAAATTGACTCGGGGGAAGAAGAAAGAGAGAAGATAAGCTGGAGATCATCTGCATAGTTGTAGACAGAGACCTCCAGCTGCTGTAAAGAAAAATAAGGGGGGCAATGTAAAGGTTGAATAACAGTGGAGACAAAGAGGATCCTTGGGGGACCCCGCACTGAACTGGGCGAAAGTCAGCTGATTACTCACCCAAGCAAACCGCTTGAGTGCGACCACTCAAGAAGGAGGATAGCCACAGCAGGGCCGTCCCTCAGATTCCCGCCGCCTCGACACGTGAAAGTAAGATGGCGTGGTCCACCGTGTGGAACGCGGCGGAGAGATCAAGGAGGACCACGGCCTGGGGCTGACTAGTATCCATGCCCTCCCGGAGGTTGTCCAGGACAGATATTATCACTGACTCAGTAGAGTGTGCAGGGCGGAATCCAGCCTGCCTGGGAGCCAAGACGCTGTTCCTTTCCACAAATGAACTCAAAGTTCTAACAACATGGCGTTCTAGTACCTTTGCCAGGAAAGGCAGGAGAGAGATCGGGCGGTAATTGGCTGGGTCAGAAGAGTCCGCACCAGGTTTTTTAAAAATAGGGACAATCACCGCCGATTTGAGTGATGGCGTGACAATACCCTGGGATAGCGAGCTGTTAAGAAACGTGAGGGGCGGTGAGGGGCAGGAGGAATAGATCTGTTTCAGGATGTAGGTAGGGCAGGGATCCAAGGGGGAGCCGGACTTGACCAGCGGGAGAATGGAGAAGAAAGAATCAGTCGTGAGGGGGGGAATCGAGTCAAGACGTGCTGCAACTGGAGGACAGCGAGGGTTGGAGAAAGAAGGGGATGGAGGGGGAATCCTGGCTTTGATTGTGCTTATTTTATCAAGAAAGAAGGAATTAAGAGAATCGCAGAGTGGTTGCGAAGGAGACGGTTTAAAAGAGGCTCTATCAGAATAGGCAAGATCTTGGATGATGGAAAAAATTTATCTGGGCCGATTCTCCGCAAGCTGGATTATAGATGAGAAATAAGCCTTCTTAGTTTCTAAAATAGATTTTTTGTATTGGGCTAGGAGAATGACATATCGATTTCTTAAAGTGGGACAATAATCCCGCCGCCAAAGGCCTTCCGCTTGGCGGAGATTACGTTTTTGAGTCTTCAAGTCATCGGAAAACCAGCGGTTGGCATCTTTAGAGCGCTTAGACGAAATGCGCTTTAGAGGGGCGATCGAGTCGCAGCCAGCCCGCAGCCAGTTGTTGATAGATTCTGCTTGTTCAGATGACTGGGCTATACGTATCACCTGTCTCCTGCACATACAGCGTCAATCTGGTATGCTTCTCAGCTTGGCACATCTTTTCTTTATATCTTAAACTCTACAGAATGTGTTTTTGCTCATAGACACATACTTTTCTTCTTGAATTTTCTCATCTTTACCCTAATGCCACCACCTTTTCTGTTAGGTTGGATCGGTGCATGTACCTTTTGGCTAGTAAGCCAGGACAGATGTAGTGAATTAATAACTGAATATGGTGAGTCACGCATCCCTTACTCATTTACATATGAACTAAGTGGTTACATTTTGTCCAGTGTTATGACTATTGAGCGGATACACTGTGCTTTTACTTAACCATGTCTTTCATGCACTGTTTCCAACGTACTTGCTTGATTGTAAATTGTGCACGCTATTTTTGTCTCACCACAGGTTCGTACGGTGGACATACTGAACAACAGGACAACTGGTTCAGTATAAAACACCGTCGATATTGCAAATTTTTTTTCACATATGCACGTACTTCACTTTGTTGCAGTAGCTCTATGCTCGACCCTGATGAAGGCCATGACACTTTGACAGGTCCTTAGGCCGAAACATGTTGGTTATACACTAATACAGAGGCCTATAATGACGGCAGCTGTTTTTTCAGGTATTTTTTTTAAATCCTGTCACAGGGTAGTTGATTAAAGTTGCCACATAGCTAACTTTGTAGCCAGTTTTAACCGCGTTCACTTTAGCCCTGTACCACTCACCAAAACACACCATGCTCACATAGGGCTTTAGTTAACCCACCTCACCTACATCCCTGTGCTCCTCCCTCGAGGGCGGTGTAGCCCGCATAGAGACTAGGTCTACATACACGAGGAGGCACCCCTATGATGAAGCATGACACCTTTGGTGTGTGAGGGTAACCATCCTTAAAAGGGATCCCCCCTCAAGTACATGGTTGGTAGAATATTGTTGCACTTCATACTGTCTCTTTAGACCTGTGGCCTTTTTTGTGTATTGATATTATGAGTGGGAAGGGCCCACGCAGGTCCTTAAATCTCCTCCAGCCCCCTAGTGTGTATTCATTTATAATTTCATCCCATATCCAAGTGTCTTTGTGAGATGTAAAAAAGCAGTCAGTTTGTATATTTCTCTTCACGGTGACAGCCGACATCCGCACCCTCCGCAACTAAGGCTAGACTGATGCCCTCATCTTCCTGGACCTCACAGCTGCAGGGGCGGATTATGCGCTAAGGCGGAGGTGCGTCGCCCCACTGAACAAAACAAAAAATAACATGATAATAGCGATAGTTATTATCATGTTATTTTTCCTACAGCTATCAGTGACTCTCGGACGGGGAGGAGTGCTGTGCACTCCCAAAGTGTGTATGAGCTGTTTGGATGGCCCTCTTGGGCCATCCAAACAGTTCATGAGCACTTTAAATGTTCCTACTGGGCTGAATTGCACAGCCTGGTCAGGATCATGCACAGGCTCCCTATTGCAGTCTGAGTGCCGATCCACGGCGCTCAGACCAATCACAATGCTGCATTGAAGCTTAGTGATTTGCTAAGGGAGGCCTGTCTGCTGTGTGCTTCCTATTGCCGGGAGTCTACAGGAAGTTAACTTGGAGGATGCAGGAGAGGTGGCAGCAGGACGGCCGGCGGGCAGGCCCTTCCAGGTGAGTGTTTTAAAAAAAATGTTGTTCCGTCTTTTGGCCCCCGCACCCTCCACCCCACCACTTGGGACCGGTAGCAGCTGCTACTGCTCAGCCACCTTTCAGACCATCTCCCACCACTCCCTCTTCCACAAAGGCAGCATTTGCGACAAAGCCCTAAAATAGATCTGCTCCTTTAAGGCCTCACTGGCCGGAAGCAGAGAGTCAGACTTCCCTCATTCTAGTCAGAACCCCCAGTGATCAGCTGCAGAGTGCCTCAGGGATCCTCCCGGAGCGCCTCCCTCTTCAACATCTACATGGCCTCGCTTGCAGCCATTGTCAGAAGCCATGGACTCAACATCGTATCCTATGCCGCCGACACCCAGCTGATTTGCTCCCTCACAGACAAACCCACAGCCGCTGAGAAAAACTTCCACAATGGGATGAAGGTAGTCACTACCTGGATGAAGGACAGCTGCCTCAAGCTTAACTCAAACTACACCAAAGTCCTCATCCTGAGCTCCTTCACTTGGACAACTCTTGGTGGCCAGCAGAACTCAGAACCTTCCATACCCACGGACCACGTAAAAAACCTTGCCATCATCCTGGACTCATCGCTCTCAATAAACCGCCAAATCAACTCTGTTTCATCCTCCTGCTTCCATATGCTCCGCTGAGGTACTGGGTTTTTCAGAACCGGTACTAATCCGGTAACCCAGCGGTGTCAGGGCAACACCCAAAGACCCCGGATTCCCCTGTCTTGGCAAACAGAGATACGGGATACTTCTTGATGACGTCAAAGACTAGTTTATTGGTTGCAGCCAGGGACAGAGATCTACGAAGTATACACGGGTAATTCGTCAGAGACTGCACACTTCTATGAACGGAACACGGTCTTTTATGCCGAAAATTACGCCTCTGGCAACATACAATTTACATTTGGTGCATACAAACTGACCAATGACCATGTAGTATTTATAAAGTAGCAAATGACGACAGTCAAAGATAATCCCCTTTTCCGTTGTCCAGCCCACCATAAACGATCGCACACATGCTTGGTTTCCTGTTCGATCAGGCCGGACAAACCCATCTTAACCCTTCAACCTAGATCGATAAACATGTCGTAAAGGAAAGGCAAAAACAGATGGAAAGGAGATAGAGGAGTGGGAACGATGTGCCATAAACTCGGACACGTCCTGCCCTTTGATCTTTATCATGCCAGCTGCTGCACAAGGAACTGGCTCAGCGGGATTCGCCCCAGGCGAGGAGTCAGTTCGGCCAGGTCAACCAGAAGTCAGCTAAGGGGTACGTGTCAAGGACTTTCTCGGCCTCAGTCATCGGGCCTATGTTAGGGCAACCACACAAGATGGCTGCCACATACAAAATGGAACCCGGAGGTTCAGACTAACTCCTCAAATGCAGAGTGTTCTCCTATATCGATTCATACGAAAACACTCAGACACGTTACACTCGCCATTTGCGGTCTGTAGCGACCAAAATCGTCCATTTCCGACGATCTTTATAAATTGGGTTTCGGAGCTTTCGAACCCAATTCAGAACCACGGAACCACTGACCCTCCTTTTGCCCTATCATAGGCAATAAACCCAGACCCATTTTAATCTGAATCCGGATCTATATTCATCAGATCATCAATATGCTGCTGTAGCATCATCCTATTACTAAGCATCTTTCTCTGGACAGACTTCCGTAAGCACAAAGTAGCACAAAGGCCACAAATAGCAGGAGCACACTGTACACAGAGACAGAACATAAACAGGATTGCTAAGACCATCCCAATGACCATCAGAATTTTCAAACCCCAAGTGGATATCAATCCCCATAACCATCCCATCAAAGACCAATCTCCTTTGTCCAGATGGACAGAATCGGAGATTTTGTGCAATTTGGAAATGGCCTGGAAGACTGATGGAGCGTTGTCTGGAATAAAAACGCAGCAGCTTGATTGAATCAATCTACAAACTCCACCTTGATCTGCCAGGATAACATCAAGGGCAACTCAATTCTGAACTGTCATAAGTCTATCCGACTGGAGCTCAGCAGTCAGGTTACCAAGGGCACCGGGGGTCTCTACTATGGTGGACTCAACTACTCTGGTTAGCTGAAGAATATTCCTACTGTTAGCCATAAGTCCCCAGAACGGCAGAAAACCCTTAACAAAATCTCCCAATTCTTGACCTGCAGTGTCTTCTTGGCTAAAGACACCTCTAGCAACTCTTGTCTTGTGGTAATCTGCCGCAGCTGTAAAAGTGAGGGGTAACAGAAAGGAAACAAAACATGTGCCCGAAAAGTCAGGGGGCAACCATGTGTACGCTTTGTCATAGCAAACAAAGTAGGTACCCTTAGCAGCTAAGAACGCTGGGGAAGACCGAGACGGAAACACATAGGTCTCAGCGCAAACGCTCTTCCCTAACTGAGCCTTCGGATTTTTACCGTTTCCCTGCAGACAATAGTAGCATTTATGGGGCACTATCCAGATCGGTGGAGAACTATTCGCTTGCTGGTTAATACTCAGACTAACTCCATATCCAGTAACGTTCCAACCACTATATGGTAGCCTCTCATCTTTCGGAATAGTCTCTACTGCATTAGTCCCTTTAATCATGTTGACTATGCCTCTAGCTAAAGGACTATTCTTCGGATTATCTTTCGGTGAACGTAAGGGGTGAACACTGTGTGCATAGATAAACATGGTTCTGTAAGCTCGAATTGAACCATTTAAACTAAAGGGCCAAACCAGATAAGGAATACCCTTATCGGTTGTATGAGGCATCAAACCACAAATCCAGCAGTTCGTTGTATAAATCACTAACTGATGCTGGTGCAAAAGTTGAATAAAAGAATATTAGAGAATTCCAAACGTCTGACTACCTCATGCTCGGGCAAAGGGTGGAAAGAATGAGAAGAAATAGTAGGTGAAGGTGTAGGTTGCATAGTGGGATTAGACGCCATTTTAAAAACAATTGCTACATAACCAGCTATAGATATCATGACGCTTAATAGCAAAAATATACATGGTATCAAAAAGCATTTCTTCGACATTATTTTGCATATACGTTTTCTAAAAGTCAATGTCTGCACAGGTCTCTCCAGCTCAAAGAAATCCATCCTAAACTAAAGGTGCTGCCCGCGGTGGTTGGTTGATTCTGCTTGAGAGTGCCTCTGCTGCACCCAGGAAGGCTGCCTCGGGCCAACAGAACCCTCGACCTAGTGTTTCAGGCTTACACTCCCAAGACTGGTAGCAACCGCGACCCTAGCAGCGAGAACCGGATGGCAGTTCAAGAAAAACAAAAATGAGTAGATCCTTGGTGGAGAGTTAACCTGCAAACAATAAAAAAAATCAACTTTATTAATATTTTTATTTGTCCTTAATTCTCGATCTCAAATTGTATTGGTTCTTTCCAGGTAGTTCTTGATCAGCGAACAAAAGATGAGGCTCGGTAGTGTCCAATCGCTCTGCAGGAGGTATTGACG
This sequence comes from Lissotriton vulgaris, assembly GCF_964263255.1. Taxonomy (NCBI): domain Eukaryota; kingdom Metazoa; phylum Chordata; class Amphibia; order Caudata; family Salamandridae; genus Lissotriton; species Lissotriton vulgaris. Next base: position 293,819,961 of record NC_141699.1, read on the forward strand.
CTTGCAAAAGTCGATCGCTCTCCTTTTCTGAACTAGTTCCAATCAGACGAGCATCACTGAACGGTATGAACTTCGGGCTTGTCTCGGTCTCAGAGTCCGCAAGACCTTCTTGGACCCACTTGTCATAGGGCAAAGGAAGAGGTGCCTTTTTGGTGTGCGAGCCGTGGATCCAGTCGCGCTTTCCACGCACTCGCACCGCAGATCTTGTAGACAACAGGACTTGATAGGGCCCAGTCAAGCGGGGCTGCTCGTTCTTCGTTCGCTGAAAATGTCTGACAAAGACCCAGGCACCGGGTTCAATAGCGTGGCCTGGATCCTCTGCAGCTTGAGGAAGACTGTCGTATACCTGTTGGCGTAAAACACTCATTTTAGTTGTCAATTCACGCAAATAGTCAAGGAAAACAGGGTGTTCGAGGTCACTGAACCTCGTCGGTCTTGGTACGCACCAAACATTCGCTGGGCGACCAAACACAACTTCACATGGACTCAAACCCATTCTCGAATGCACAGTCATTCGGGTGGACAAAAGTGCTAATGGCAAAGCATCTGGCCATTGTAACTTCAACTTAAGGGTGCCATTGTAGCACTCGACTAAACCAGCTGATTGGGGATGATTTGCAGCGTGGAATTTCTGCCTAATCCCGAGACCATCACACACTCTCTTCATAACTTGACCCACAAATTCACTTCCGTTATCACTCCAAATGATTCTCGGCATGCCAAATCTCAGGAAAAACTCTTTTATCAAAACTTTTGCTGTGGACAAAGCAGTGTTGTCCTTAAGGGGGTAAGCTTCTACCCATCTAGAAAAAGAGCAAACAACCACTAACACATACTTCAAGTTGTTGCATCTCTCCATATGGATAAAATCTAGCTGCAAAGCCTCAAACGGATACCTAGGAGGAGCAAAATGACCAGCTGGTGTCGGAGTTCCCTTACCAGGGTTATGCATCAAACACACCATACAGTTCTTAACTAAATTCTCCGCACATCTGGGGATTCCTATATTCTGCCAAACCGGAGCCAACAGCTTGCAAATCCCTTTCACACTAATATGTGCCACTCCATGTGCCATTGTGACAACTGGAAGCACATATGCATTAGGCAACAACCATCTCTGATGTTCAGACAAATCAGTCCAACACCCATTCGAATCCAACCTACCCTTACTTTCTCTCCATTCATCCAACTCTTTCTCTGTGGCCTCACTCTGACTAACTTTCACGCTTTTAATGGTGTCTTCGCACATACTCTTCTCTGGAACCCATCTCGCCGGACCCGCAACATACATTCGACTCATCACATTTCTTGCAGTTTCTTTCGCAACTTCATCCGCAAATGCATTACCACGACCAACATCATCCGTAACCTTTTTATGGGCACTGCATTTCACAATCGCTACTTGCAAAGGTAACGTAAGAGATTCAAGACGTTCATTCACCAGTTGTCCATGCTGGATTTTCGTCCCATGCGATGTCAAAAATCCACGTTCACGCCACAATCGTCCAAAACTATGGGCCACACCAAACGCATACTGACCATCTGTATACACATTCACTTGTTTTCCTTTCGCCAACACACATGCTCTCGTAAGTGCAATCAGTTCAGCCGCTTGTGCGGAATTATGTGGAATACGTGCAGCTTCGACAACTGTATGCAAAGTCGTCACAGCATATGCTGCAGTTGTATCGCCGTTCGGTAATTTAAAACACGAACCATCAATCCACAAAGCATATCACAGTCAGGAAGAGGAGTATCCTTCAGATCTATTCTTCCTTTCGTCTCTTCTTCAGTTCTCAAAAAACAATCATGTTGCTCTTCACTATCATCGTCTGTCTCGAGTGAAATCGGCAACAATGTAGCCGGATTTAAAGTATTGCACCTCTTAATGTGCACATGGCTCGCTAACAACGTAAGCTCATACCCTGACAACCGAGCACTAGTTAAGTGCTGTGTCTTCGTACGATTCAGGAAGGTATCCACTGCATGTGGAACCATAACCACTAACGTATTGTCCATAACCAAACCTGCAGATTGTCGAATCGAAACAGCCGCTGCCGCTGTGGCTCTCAAGTAACTCGGCAACGCTCTGGCTACAGGATCTAAAGTCGACGAAAAGTACGCACATGGGCGTTGCTTCCCGCCAAACTGCTGAGTCAAAACTAGGTGTGAGCGGGAAATCCGTTACGCTCGCGGATTTTGCGGATTTTTGGGAAATCCGCAATACGCGAATTTTGCGGATTTCCCGCAAAATCCGCAAAAAAAAATCAGCGAACGTAACGGGTTCAAAAGTTGAACCCCCACTCATGCAACTATTTTACAATGGCGCCAGCAAGCTGCCAGCGCCGTTGTAAAATAGTTACAAAGTTCGCTTGCACAGGAACCACTAGATAAAACGAAGCAGGTGCTGCTTTATTTTATCTCAGTGCTTCCTGCGCAAGCTAACTTTGTAACTATTTTACAACGGCGCTGGCAGCTTGCTGGCGCCATTGTAAAATAGTTGCATGGCTGAGCACAGGTCAGGTCTGCAGCTCACTCAAGGGACCCCTGCGCCCTTCGGGGCGATTGCATAGTAACACACACATGGTCGCTCGAACTAGTTGATGCTCAAATTCAGTGACTCATTCATTAGCCCAAAAACAATCGTGAGCGTCGTCGAGGCTGGACAGGTGTGCCTTCTTCCCAAATCTACCGTGGAAAATCAGCTGTGATGCTGGATAGGCTTTGCATCCTTGACTTTCACGAGCGCAATACCCGAGCTTCTTTCTCTTCATCTGCTGAACTGATCTTTCTCTGACCTTTTATTCACACAAGAGGCACATACCCTACTGGGCACATTGTGTTCGCATGGGTTTCTGCAAGTTTGCACGCGTTTTGTACAATTTCGCAATTTGCGAAATTGTACAAAACCCTCGCGAACTTGCAGAAACCCGTGCGAACATAAAAATACAAAAAAATCCGCAAATTCGCGGGAATTCGCGGATTTTACAGATTGCGAGTTCGCAAATCCGCAAAATTCGCGAACGCGAGATTCGCAAAATTCGCCCATACCTAGTCAAAACCGATAATGCACATCCCTCTCTCTCATGGACATACAATGTGAAAGGCTTACTGTAGTCGGGAGTACCCAACACAGGAGCCGAACACAGCGCATTACGTAATTCAGAAAAACTCTTTTGACATTCCTCAGTCCAAGGAATAGGATTTGGAGTATCCTTAACTGTAAGAGCTATCAAAGGCTTCACTAGAAGAGAAAAATTAGGGATCCACTGTCTACAGTACGACGTAATACCCAAAAATGCACGTACTTCTCTCTGTGTTGTAGGGACACTCATTCTTGCAATAGTCTGAATTCTTTCTGGAGTCAGTTTCCTTCCCTCCTTCGATAAGAGGTGACCTAAATAAGTTACTTCTTGGCGACAGAATTGTAATTTCGAGAGAGAAACTTTATGATGGCAATCAGATAAATGAAACAACAAGGACACAGTGGCATCCTTACAAATGTCTTCGGTATCAACAGCAACCAACAAATCATCAACATACTGGATAAGGGCTGCACCGTCAGGAAAAACTAACGAGTCAAGTTGAGTCTTCAGAGCTTGACTGTAGATAGATGGACTCTCGCAATAGCCTTGAGGAGCGCGTTTAAAGCGGAAACTTCGTCCTCCTAAAGAGAATCCAAAAATATCTCTACTCTCCATAGCAATCGGAATGCTGAAGAAAGCATTCTTCAAATCGATCACTGAAAACCAAGTGGCAGAAGCTGGAATCAATGTCAATAATGCAGTAATGTCAGGTACAACAGGAAATTGTGGAACCACAATTTTGTTCACTTCACGGAGATCGATAACAAATCTATACACAGGAAGCTGTGAAGGATCAGTTCTTTTCAAGACGGGCAAAACCGGACTATTACACACATTACCTCGAGTCTCTTCAACAACACCTTTGTCAATAAGATCATAAATGATCGCCAAAAGTGCACGCTCACCATCACTTGAAATACGATATTGTGGAATGCGCGGTAACTTAGCATTCGCCTTCAATGTCACAACATATGGGGGAATATCTAACAGGCCCACATCATTCGGACCCGTAGCCCATAATGAATTTGGTAATGAAGACAATTCAGGTGAGAGGCAATCCTTCGATACGTATATGGGAGAGTTCACATTCTCACCCAGAGTAAGATGTACTCCTAACGGAGAACAGTACAAAGTCGCATACAATCTCTTCAGCAAGTCAAAACCTAACAAGTTCTCATTACAACCTGTAGTCAAAAGAAGGGGTGCTTCAAACCTACGAGGACCAACAGAAAGAGGCAATGGAACGGAAATCGGATTCGTAACGGGGGCGCCAGAAAAACCTATAGAAACATTATTAAAGCCAGACAAAGGTGCGCCAGGGAGCTTAGAACGCATAATAGAACTCTTCGTAGCACCAGTGTCTAGCAGAAAAGGCTCTGACACACCTGATGCAATCACTTCCACGTAGGGTCCACTCTGATCTACTGGAATCGAAACAACTCCCTCTCTTTGTCCATGGCTGTCCTAGCAATCATTGTCTTGCGCTTCATCGCCTTCAACATAATAATCATCCACGTAGTACTGTGCTGTCCTACCAGACGAATTCTGCTGCTGGTCAAAGCTATTCATTGAATTCTGCGGAGGCAAAGGGCGCGTGTTCTGTCCGCGACCTCTACCTCTAGGCGCTTGTTGAGCACCTCTACCTCTCACACCAGGAGCACTATTTACACGTTGCAACAGAACTGGACAACTATTCTTATAATGACCCTCTTCTCTACAATACGCACACTGATTAGGCCCATACTGAATACGCTGTTGAGGAGTCTTGTCTCTTTACGAGTTCCTCAAATACTGTTGAGGCTGCTGATAATCGCGCTGATTATTAACACGGGGTGGATAAGCTTGTTGTAGAAGAACTTTAGTCTTCAATTCCTTAGTCTTCTTATCCGCTTTCTCTAACTCGTCCTTACGCCTATTCTCATAGTACTGAGCTGTAGCTAGAATCTGCGCCGATGTAGAAACAGGCCAAGCACTCTCGGAATCCTTCAACTTGGTACACAACTCAGGAAGAAGATTGTGCGCAAATTTATCAACGAACAATCTCTGGCCACCCTCGGTAGCCATATCATGACCACTATGGTCGACAAAAGTTTCTTCGAAACGCGAGAAAAAATCTGACACAGTTTCATCTTTCTTCTGCTTACAAGCAGACAATTTATCCCAATTAACACGGACCTCGGGCATCAAGGTCTTCATAAAAGTGATAATTCTACCAGGAAGTTCAGTAATGACATTTTCAGGCTTAGCACCTCCAACTTGTTTATCATTTGCAGCAACAAGATTCACCCACGAATCACCCAATTCATTATCATGATCCGTATGCCAAATGGCATTCCAGATGGGCTGTGGAACTACATTCCCAAACAACTTGTCTATGTCCACCAAATTCATGACGCACGAACTCACAGTTTGCGTAAGCTCTTTATAATATCCTGCCGGATTCTTCCGCGGATCAGGTAAAGTCTGTTTAAGCGCTAAAACTTCTGCACGTTTCCATGGGACATGAACCCACACTCGCTGAAAGTGCGCTAAAACTGGTGGATGAGCATTAGGATCAGCAGGTCTCCATACCGGAGGAACCTCTCGCATCGGATACTGACGCGCGTGTCTCCTAACTGACGAGTCTGGCTCAAACAGCCGTTCAGAAGGAACATCACTGCGAAGCGACAATAACGTCAACGCCGCTTTCTCGATGTCGTGTAAACTCACAATCGTCCCTTTAGCAAACTCGGAACGCAATCGAAACAATTCCGCAGGAATTCTACCCACTTCGTCCGTCCATTGTTCATGGAGGAACGCACACATAAGCTCAAACACATAACGTTGCTTTGGTGCTTCCGATTGTCGAAAAACATCCATGATACCCTCGAGATCGTACTGGGACTTATACGTCACCCATCTTCGCGCCATATGATCCAAAACCACTCGCTCATCTGTATCAGGCAGTTGGCTGCGCAACTGTCTACGCTCACTAGCAGGAGACATACCCACTTGTCCCAACCAAGGAGTTAGAAGACTAGAAAAGGCAGCAGTCATCCGCTGTCTAGGAGAAGGAGTAGTCGGAAGGACAAGAGGATACGAAACAGTAGTAGAAGAATACACAGTCGGAACAGGCATAGAAACAGTAGTAGCAGGAAAAGGTAAAGTTGGTAACCCCTGAGGAGGCTGCGCATAGGGAACAACAGCCAATGAAGGAGCTGGCTGTAGAGGAATAACAGGAGGCAAAGCAACAGGCACTTGCACAGCCACAACCAGTGGCGGTGGTGCCGTAGCATTCTGCACATAAGGTGGTGGTGAAGTTAACAGATGCGACATTAAAGGATCTTTCACAAGATCCTTCTCATCTTTCTGCTCTTTAGACGGCAAGACTGGGTAGCATCTGTCTACCGCTAACTTCTTTACTCTAAGCATCTGCTCACTTTCTTGCTCTTCCTCATTATCTCTGTATGCAACGGCAGCTTGCACCATTGACATACCCTTTCTATTTTACTTCGCTAACTTAATTTCTTTCTGTTTGGCTTCTTTGCGCCATATGCGGAAAGAGTCAAACATCGCCGGCCGGGCTTTCTTCTTGAACAGCTTCACTTCAAGGTTATCTAGGATTTCTGTCTCGAAACTACCGTAACGGGGCCACTGTAGGACACCGTCACTCTTCGTGTATTTTACCCAAATCTCATTGTAGCTAATAGGACCCACACCATGTTTCACATAAAGTTTGTATGTAGGAGTTCCGATCGGAGGAACCAGACACGAATTCTCTAACCGGGAATCCCTCAAAGTACCACAACTGAACAAGTTTCTAAGACTGCTAAAACCAGGCATCTTGCTCACTAGTTTAGCTTCAAAGAGCAAGGGGAATCTAAAACGATAATCTTGTGAATACACGAATCCCTTGGCTTTGGGGCCTGCAGGTACCAAATCAAAGCTATCTACTAAAGGATACAAACCAAACTAAGGACTAGGAGACGCTCCGTTTATACTTAACTGAAATGTCGATGGCGTCACCAGAAGACCCGTCAATCGTCTCGCTCTACAAATGTCTAAGGCTCCAAAACAGGGCGACAGTCAGGGCAGCAGTCCTTCGTAGCCGTCGGAAAGCGGGAAACCTCGCAGCAAAGACTTTCGGACCACGGCGACATACAGGGGTCGATGAAGTGGCTGGCCTTCCTCCAGAATTTTCTCACAAAGCTTCTCACGAACGTCTGGCTTGGACCGGTACCGCTGAAGTCGCCCCACGTTGGGCGCCAATTGAGGTACTGGGTTTTTCAGAACCGGTACTAATCCGGTAACCCAGCGGTGTCAGGGCAACACCCAAAGACCCCGGATTCCCCTGCCTTGGCAAACAGAGACACAGGATACTTCTTGATGACGTCAAAGACCAAAGTTTATTGGTTGCAACCAGGGACAGAGATCTACGAAGTACACACGGGTAGTTCGTCAGAGACTGCACACTTCTATGAACGGAACACGGTCTTTTATGCCGAAAATTACGCCTCTGGCAACATACAATTTACATTTGGTGCATACAAACTGACCAATGACCATGTAGTATTTCAAAAGTAGCAAATGACGACAGTCAAAGATAATCCCCTTTTCCGTTGTCCAGCCCACCAAAAACGATCGCACACATGCTTGGTTTCCTGTTCGATCAGGCCGGACAAACCCATCGTAAACCCTTCAACCCAGATCGATAAACATGTCGTAAAGGAAAGGCAAAAACAGATGGAAAGGAGATAGAGGAGTGGGAACGGTGTGCCATAAACTCGGACACGTCCTGCCCTTTGATCTTTATCATGCCAGCTGCTGCACAAGGAACTGGCTCAGCGGGATTCGCCCCAGGCGAGGAGTCAGTTCGGCCAGGTCAACCAGAAGTCAGCTAAGGCGTACGTGTCAAGGACTTTCTCGGCCTCAGTAATCGGGCATATGTTAGAGCAACCACACAAGATGGCTGCCACATACAAAATGGAACCCGGAGGTTCAGACTAAATCCTCAAATGCAGAGTGTTCTCCTATATCGTTTCATACGAAAACACTCAGACACGTTACACTCACCATTTGCGGTCTGTAGAGACCAAAATCGTCCATTTCCGACGATCTTTATAAATCGGGTTTTAGAGCTTTCGAACCCAATTCGGAACGACGGAACCACACCGCCTGCTTCACAAGATCTTCAAGTGGATCCCTACCGAGTCCAGGAAACCAGTCACCCATGCGCTCGACAGCAGAAGACTCGACTAGGCAAAGCCCTTCATGCCAGCACCCCCCAGAAACTCCAAAAGAAACTGCAGAACGTCCAGAACGCCTATGCCAGACTCATCATGAACATCCCATGCCACAACCACATCACCGGCCACCTGAAAGACCTACTGGCTACCTGTCAACATAAGTATCACCTTCAAGCTCCTCATTCATGCCTACAAATTCCCCCACAATCCCGGACCTGTATACCTCAACCACTGCCTCTCCTTCTACACTCCCACCAGATATCTTTGCTCTGCCTACCTGGCCCTGGTCACTATCCCACTGATCCGCAAGACCACGGCTGGAGAAAGATCCTTCTCCTACCTCACTGCGAAGACCTGGAACTCCCTGCCTCTGCACTTCAGGCAATGACCATCCCAGCCGCAATTCAGGAAGGACCTCAAGACCTGGCTCTTTGACTGAACTGCAGACCAACCCCCCCCCCCCCCCCTTCCCTGAGCACCTTGAGACCCTCATGGGTGAGTAGCCGCACTTTAGAAGAGCACTGATTGATTGACTGATATTTTGGAGCTACATTGGTGGAATCTGTTAAAGTCCTTAGAATTTTCCTGCAGTGTGTGACTGACCTCACCATTTACGATTCCTTACCTTTGCTGTAGTGCTACTGGACCCTTCATTCACTCCTCATGTCCACACCGCCATATGGACACATTCGGGGGGCAAAACATGTGCCCCCCTGTCTGTATTCCCACAAAGCTCCAGCATGGCATGGCATGGACATCGACGTCTTTGCCATACTGGAACTTTTTTGCTGTTCCCATTGGAGTGCCTGTTGAACTCGTTGAACTCGTAATACAGTGGGTCGCGTCCTTGCGTGGGTTTGGCGCAGCTGTGCCATCGGTGAGCCGGAGCAATTGTGTCAAACCCGTACTAGGGCCCTACGTCTTTTCATGTTCTAATTGTCATTATTTCAAAATGCATAATGAGCACAAATTGTGCACGTTTGGCATTTTTCTCTCAAAAAAGTGTAAAAATCTGATTTATGTGTCAAATAGGGATTCAGCAGTTTATCTACTTCGTCACCTTCAGAAAAGAGGGTTGCCACAATGGCAACAAGATTTGGCCAGCAAGATCTCCCTTCCGGATATTTTTCAGCATGTTTAGGCAGTTTACAGCAGTTCATATTTTTCTTCGGTAAACGAAGGCTGTCTCTAACTTTGGCACCTATGTGAAAACAAATTAGGGCACTGACAAATGACTGACAGATAACACGTCGATAAAACAGGAGGAAAAACTTGAAAGTTTGACCTCTTCGTAGTTAATATTGTGGATCGCTGCGTTGCTAGTGTCATGCTGATTAAGACTTAAGAATCTGATCTCAGAGACCAGAAGACACTGGCATTAGTGACGAGGCATGCCAATTAACCCCTGAGAAGCCGGTGGCCTTGCGAGGGCTGCAGATGAACTCTTTCAAAAACGATGACCCTGTGAGAATTCCCACCGCTCGAAGCACGCAAGGCCTGAAAGTGGTGTCGAGTCACTTTCAAACAGGCCCTGTCAAGATAACATCAGCCTCAGATGAAATACGATAATTTTTTTGATGTTGTCAAACTGTTCTCCGCCACAAGCACACACTACAGGGGTGTAATCCAGGCCCCTGCAATTGGTCCCCTACATGGACCCCAAGGCATTTGAATATTTGTGAGATACAGGAGATTTAGGGTGCCCTCCTTATATTTTGCCATCATGTTGTCTCACGCCACTGCAGACACTAACATTCCCTTCCGAAATTCCTTAATACACGCCACAGAAAATGTGTCACAAAAAGCGTAGCCTGCTACTTGAAGATGGTAAGCATACGCTAACATGGCTGTTTCTTCTGCATCATGCGTAAGCGCAGCCGCGGGTTTGCCTCAACGTATGTGGAGCACCCTTCCAAACATCACATATGGCACCCGGACTCTTCCCACAAAGGTCACTCTATGAATCTAGACTGGCCACACACAACTAATTGAGAAACCATTTACTGGAGCCCCTAAAAGCGCTTCTGGGACTCCTTGGGGTAAGTTGGAGCAAACAAAACAAAGAATCCACATTTGTAAAGCGCACAATCACCTGTAAGGGTCTTTAGGAGCTGGGGGCCGTCGGGAAGATTAAGCAAGATATTGCCCAGAGTCACATGGTGCTGGGCTAATCTACCGCCAGAGCCAGGGCTCGAACCGTGATCCCTAGATTCCGCGGCGCCACACCTTTTCCTTTAACAACCAAAAAGCATAAAACATGGAGATCAGTTCAGACAAAGCTAACAGTGCAGGTTCAGCAATGGCTCCCAGGACTTTGCTGGCAATGCCTTAATGAGCTTTGAAAGGTGAGCTTCTGACTAAACTGCGAACAAAAGAGTAAAAAAAAGGGAGAAATGGAACAAGTGAACAAAATCTTCTGTCACAATATATTTCCAGGACCATCAAATGTTCCACCCCATGTTTACAACAAAATACAAGGGTTAAATTTGTTCTCGAGCATAGTTTGAACTATGGTGCTATCTTGCAGTGGCATAGCGTGGGCCGCCCACAGGAGCGGGTGGCCTGGGCACAAAATTCTTAGGGCACAACATTTAGGAAGTGCTAATGGTCCACGGGTTAGTGGGCACAGTACATGCCTTGCCCCAGGCCCTGGCAACCCATGCTCCGCTGCTGCCTTCTTGTTTGACTGACTGACTCCTGCTGGAGCTGTACAGGTAATGGGGAGTGAACATGTGTTTCTTTTTCTTCCCTGAATGGGGTGATAGTAGGGTTGGGAGCCTTGAAGCTTTCTGATTAGCCCTTACAATTCCTTACCCGCAGTGGGTGGGAAGGAGAATACCAAGTGAGGGAAAGGATTTCTAGCACCAAGGCAGAATATTTTCATTTCATGACTAAGCAAGGTAGCCTTGTGGAAAACAGATGGCATTCCTGAGGATGAAAATACGGCACCAAAATTCTACCTATTTCAAGTCATTATTGTCTCAGGAGAGAAAAATGGAAAGTGATGTTCCCAACATTCGTGCCTCACTGACGCGGTGCCAACCTTCAGGACTTTTAGAGCTGATGGAATTTGTGCCACAACTGCTGTGCTTCCCTGTCTAGAGTTGTAGGTGTTTAGGAAGCTAAGCATCACTTAGAAGATCTTCCTAGCCTCTCTTGGCTAGGATCAAGAGAGATGGACACCAGAGTCTTTAGGAAGATCTCACACATGCCCAAGTTAGTTCCTGGTGTGATGATATGGCAGGCAAGGGATCGATATGGAGGCAGCTGTTTCCAGTGAATGTACAGTTCCAAGTAGCTTCTTTTGGCAGGTGAAGTGTCAGGAGAGGTACAGCAGACCTGTAGAATCATATAAGGGTGCATGGCTTTGGTGCAGGAAGTGCTCCCCCTCATGTAGCCAGATCCATAATGTCAGAAGAAGTACATGTGGAGGATAAAGGTTCTTGACACTTCATAGTCAGGCCTCTTTGCTCATTATAAGTTTGCCGCCCAGTGCGTTCATAAGTCTGGCTTGACAGGTCAGCTGTCTGCAAGATGGTAAGCCAGATGCACAAAGAAAGTTTACACTTGCAAAAAAACTCTGATTAGAGTTTGCATCCTGATAAATGTGTTTTTAAATGTACTAATCCCATTTTAGGAATCAGTAAACTTTTACTCCTAAAATGGGACTCTGACTCCATAGCAGTTTGGTATGTGGAAGAGGTGTGTTGTAGGCATCCCTTCCAGACACTGATAGGCAATGTATCTATGTTTTGTGATGAAAACCTAGTTGCAAAACATTGAAAGGTTACCGACTGCAGAGTTGGACTAGCAACCCATTCTCAAAAAAAGAAGGGGTCCTTTGTTGATGAGTAGGCTGTGGTCCGAAGGACCACTGCCAGCTCTCAACAAACTATAAAAAAAAGAAGTTTTTTCCTTTAAGTAAAATGGTTGCCTTCAAACGAATTTTATTTTATTGAACGGTGATGACAGACATAGTGGCCTGCTGATCTTAGCAGGCGACCATCCCTTTGATGGCCTCTAATCTTAGTTAGTCGGTTTTGCAACCAACCTCATTAATATTCATGATGTATGGTGGCTTGCAACCCACTATGATTCTTAATTTTATGAACTGACCTATTAATACGTAGGTCGGATCTTAAAATTCTTTACTGGTCACAAAAATAAAGGTTTGCTATCAGTTTTGTGTTTAGCAGTAAATAGTGCATCTGAGCCTTTTTTAGCAATCCTTTAAACTATGCATAGAGCGGGTTTGGCTCTGCTCAGAGCGGTATTTCTCTTTCATCTCGTTTTGTTAGAAGTTAGATGTATAATTTCCCACTCCCCCATCGAGTTCTTGAATTACAATGTATGAACAACTGTTTTAGGTCTAGTGCTGTTTTTAAAGCACTGCTTGTTTGTTTTTGTGTGTAACCATTGTTATCACAGCTATGGATTCCAATTGTTGTGAACTTTAAATAATTTGACATGTTTCCTGATGCTAGCAAATAAGATGCATGTAGAATGCTTTTAAAGGGTGAAAAATGTAATGCAAGCCTATTTTCTTTCGGTGTACGCACGGGGCTGAATTTAACACAGATTGCAAGCCTTTCACCAACGGTGCACTGTCTACAACAAAAATTAAAATGGCAACCCAGACCGAATGCCTGTGCCAGTATTTGTACAGTATGGAAGGACAGTCTGTGGAGCAGTGCTCAATTACTTGGAATGGTAGCTGGGACCATCTTAGCAATGACATCAGTATCTTCCAACACATCAGCAGGCTATCAAAAGATGTCCAACCCAACGCTAGGATTAAGTAGCCGGTAAATAGTACATACAGGCACAATGTCAACAGTACCTAAGAAAACATGCTTTGGCAAAGCCAATAGGTCTCGCCTTTGGGGTGAAATTACACATGGGCACTGTCACAAGGACGCAGACACCAGTTTTTTTTAATTTACTATCTGAGATGGACTGGTAAATTGAAGAAAAAATGTAAATGGTAACATGAAGGCACTTTTAAGAGCCATGGGGCTGCAGCTATTTACTGCCTGGTATCCCCCCGACCCTTTTAAAAAAAAACATGGTGGGCTTGGGGTGGGGGGTGAGGAGGGTGCGGGGTCAATGGCGAATGGGTGCAGGGAAACACCAGGGATTGGGGAGGTGAGGGGAAAAGAACTACATGACGGAGAGCAACACAAAGACAGAGGAGAAAAGCACGAGTGAGAAAGCAACACGGAAAGCAGGGGAGGCAGTGTGTTTAGGAGGGGGACAGAAGCACACAAGAGAGAACTTGCAACATGAAGGCAACAGCTGGGTATTTGGACATGAAAAAAACACATAGTGGAGAGAACTGGGAAACGTGCACGCTCATAGAATGCTTAAACAAAAATAAGTTGTTCCTTAAAAGTGAGCAGTCAAAGGATAAGAAGACAGTAAATCAGAGAGAAGTTAAAGAGACTATGCTCCTGAGTAACAACCGCAAGATGGAAAAGGTGGGAAAAGGAACAGTAAGCAATGGGCTGACTTAACTCCTGTACAGTCCCAGAAAGCCCACAGTCTGTATTTTGCAACCAGACAGCTTGCTCTGTCTGGTAGGTTCGACCTACAAATGACTAAGAGCATGAAACAACCAATCAGCTGCAAGGGCAATTGTTTGAAATGGGTTTACCAGCAATGACAATGCAACCATTCCTGATCAAAACACAAGCGTTTTTGATCAATTGGGGGAGCTTCTTGTTAAGATGTTTGAACATTTGCCTCTACGGACTTGAGGCTCAGACCCTTATTACAAAATTCACGTAATTCCACTGAAGATACCAATAGCATCAGGAACAACAAGTTGTGTGGGAACTCCCAGCTCCCAAAGTTTTCCTCACACAAGCTTCAGTCAGTTAAACTGTTGAAATGTTCACAGGGAAAAGAGTCCGAAATGTGAGTAAAACAGGCAGCAATCAGTGCAGACCCTCACCAGTTTCCTTGGTTATTTTCCATTTATGGCCCTGCAACTTGTAATTAGGAGGAATTCTCAAACTCTGGATTGATGTATCCCTAACATAGGGAATGTTCATTTCTAGATACAGGTTTACGCGGCCTTGTGTAATGGGACTATAGTATCATTATACACTCATTTGTCGCTTTGTGTAACTGCTTGCTTGTAGGTTTACAGCTATAGTATTGTGCTTGCTTTTGAATGAACAATAATTAGGTCCTTCATGTCTTTGCTTACTGTTCAAATTTCACAAACTTTCCTCCTATAGCTTCCTCTTTAGTTCTCTTCTTCAAGGAGAGCCTTAAACTTGGCCCTGCTACCATAACGGAGTTGTTTGTAAATTTTAGTAACCCCGTTTTTGAGCTAATCTCCTCCTAGTTGCAGGCGTTCTTACAGTTCCTCCCAGGTCTTGTGAACATAGACGGGGAGGAGGTAAAACATGTATAAAGCTGTTAATGGCAAAGTATTCTTAGTAGCCATAGAATGATAGGTATGAGATATTCAGTATAAACCATGCTGTGAGGATGTAAGCAATTATGAATCGCAATCAATGTTACTAGGGACCTGGAGTTCCAGTTAGCCCAGGCAGTTGATGAGGTTGGCCAATTGATTGGTTCATTAGCCCCTGAGATGCGCATGTTAGTAGCGGGGAGTAATGCCCTTACGCAGAAGGCATAGAGATTTAATTGAGAAGTTATGAGTTCAATTCACTACTGAAATATTCTTTGAGATGGATCAAGCCCCCGTTTTCTGTTGTTAAATTTGGAAGGTCAACTGCTTGGGTTGGCTTGCATGAAGCATTGGCTGGCAATGTTGGCCTTATGCGCTCCTCATCGTGTACGCCTATTCCCAATTGTTCACCTACGACTAATGTTATTTTCTGCCTCAGATAATGAAGAGGGAGCTGAGTGATCAAAATCCCAATCAGAGGATTACTTCCGTGCCTCTCTTATGTGTGAGCGCATCAGCGGCGGCCTTGCCTGCTCTCCTCGTCTATATATAACTAGCCGGCGCTCGCAGTCCGCCGCCCTGGGCTAGCCATGCAGCTGACAGTAGCGGCACGAAAGCTAATGAATACTGATTATTTAGATCGGCCATTAAACTAATAAGCCCATCTCCAAATTAGCGAAGCTGCCTCCGCCAGTGAAAATTTAATCAAATCTGCTTCATTATTTCAGGCGTGCTGCACTCGGCGAAAGTGACTGCAGGAGAGAGGGGGCTTAGATCTGCCCTATTCCACCTTCGCTTTCACAGTCATTCGACAACCTCCCCTGCCCACCTCTATTCCAGAAACACACACACAATTTTTTCTGTCACTGTCTTGCAATGCTGCCACATGATTACTAGACTGTACACACCGAGGTTATCATTAGGACATGTGAAAGGCTAGGGAGGGTTTTACATGCTATGTAAAGTGGGAGGCAGCTATATAGCTGGGGGTTTCTGGTATTACTCCACCCATGAGTCATTCAAATGTTTTTTGTTTTTTTTACCTGAGGAAAAGCTTAGTGTTAGAAATATAGCTTTGAATCTTTCAGCTGTGTAGCATCTTGGAAATTCCCAGGAAAATAACAGCACAGCAATGTTGTACTAACATTCACATAAGGTATATTATTATGCCTTGACAATGGGGTTAGAAAGATGGATAGTGTATAAGAACAGCACACAGCGCCAACAAGGAGCAAATGCACATCACACTCGGCCCATTTTGAGTGTTTCTGCTTCTCTAGGCAAAGTGCCAGTGCAGCCGCATTCAGATTTGATTTGCTGCAGAATCAATTTTGATCTCATTAATACTATGTCCGGCTGCAGCTCCCTTTTTATTTTTCTGCGTTTCTATTAAAACTACATTTATCGTTTGTTTGTTCAATATTTCTGGCTTATGGTTGACTATTGGGTTTATAGGAGTTATCAGAGACACATAATGTTGTATACTATCCAGTAACAAGAGCCATATGTTAGCTGCTATACATGCAACCATGCTGGCAGTGGCGAATAGTGGTATACCTATATTAAGATTTGTCCCAGTAGAATCAAATAAGCTATCCTTCAAATTTTTGGATGACTCGTGATAATTCCACTCCTAAATCTGCCCTTAGATACACTTAGATACCCATTGTGTGACTGAATACCGAGGCTAAGAATGTCGAGAAAAAAGAATATCGTCGGCAAAATGTCGACGACCAAAATATCGGAAGGTAAGTGGATCTGTAGGAAGTATAAATTACCAATAGCTAACTCCACATCTATGTATCTTAAAGATATATATATCGTCAAGGTATTAGATGTGGAGTTAATTATAGAAAATCTATACTTTCTGTTCGAAATTTTGGATGTGTTATTATGACATTGATATTGGTATAGCTCAATATTCTAGGTTAGTAGTTCAAGTGCATAACATAGGTACCTATTCACGATGATATGTGAGAGTGCATAAGGTAGTACTATTCAAGTGCTCTTCTATGTACTCTTACATTTGTATGTGGATTTATCCTGTAACATCTAAAATGTGAATAAAATGTCAAGTCTGGAAATATTTATTAACAGTTAGTAGAAACAGAAAGAATGGCGTTCTCGTTGCATTTTTAGTAAAAATGATTAATACGTTTCGGGTCGAATTCAGAAAGGGACGTAAGAATATGTAAAATAGTTCTACTTCCCATTGTCATGAATGTGTTTAGAATTCTGAACTAGTATGTTTTTATCTAGCTAGTATGGGAGAGTTAGATGAAAAAAACACCTTCAAGTAAAATTTGTGGGTAGAATCCACCTCAAGTAACCGCAAATTTAGTGGGGTTGGTAGATTAACAAAAAACAAAAATTCAGCCCAGTCCCAATTAAGATGCAATACTTTCTAAATAACGATTTTACCATTAATGTTAAAATGGGGAATCCACTATTTTATTTATATTTAAAACTTGTAAATAGGTAACCATTAAAGACTAAAGCTGTCATACATAGACTATGTAAACTGGAGCTCCCTATCTGCATGACATTATTCTAGTTGGACTGTGTAATAGGAGCTCCCTGCCTGTGTGGCATCATTCTGGATGGCAGAGAAGCATCTGAGTAGAAGACAGGACCTCTAGAATACACTGTTCACCTGTAATTCAGTGGTTAGATTTGCCTTCCTGGATATGCCAAATTACGGCTAGGTTGTTTTTAATAGGCATGTACTATTTAAATGTTTCGATGTACTTCTTTTGGTGACCTCTCCTTAATAAACACCTTAAATTAAAAAAAATAATAAGAGTATCATATACTGCATGGTTAATGTAATTGGAATTATTTCAATGGTCGGTTGGCACAAATGACAGTGCAATTTTGAATCAACATGGATGCATAATTGAGCTTCATAAATCCAACCTATTTACTTTGGGCCCACACATTCAGAATTGAAAGGCATCATTAAATGATATTGCCAACACCAAAAATGTATTTATTTATGTAGCAGTTTTATACAGCGATAAATACTTTGAGGGATGGGAGTGCTTCACAGTAAAACATAACAGCGATGGGAGGGTCTAACAACAAACAAGGAGCAGAGGGACAAATACCAACCGTCACTCAAGAATTAGAAGAATCATTGAAGACAAACGGTAAGAATAATGGGTAAAGTGGGGTAAGGGTACTGGTAGGGTGGACTTAACACAAACCGGAAAGTGGGGGGGCTGCGATGATAAATGAAGGGATAAAATAGTGAGTATGTAGTGTAGGAAAGAAGGAAGTTAGTGGCAAATGGAGCGGGAGAGGGGTGGGCATGGACCAAAAATGGAGTAGGGTTGTGCAGAGGCAGAGAATAAGGGAAATGAGGAGGCCAAAGTTAGAGGAACGAGGGGGAGACAGATAGGGTGTAGGAACTCAGGGAAAAGAGGGGTGAGTAGGGTGTGGAGGAGTATAGGGGGTAAATGAAAGTTTCCTGGCTGGTACAGGGCTGCGTTATGCAGTCAAAAAGCAGGAAGTGGAGAGTTATACTCTGGTGTGGGGTTGCAGTCTAGTCTTGCCGCATCTCCCGGAATTGGCCCGCCCTCCAGGAAGTCCATGCCTCTTTGCCGGATTTTCAAGTGTGGCAGTACAAATGTTGCTCTGGAGAAGTCCAAGTTGCCCGTATTTGCATATAACATTAGAAACTTACCTGTCTCCATGTCGGCCATGTCCTTGATTATCTCTTGCGACTACTGTGAGAGAGTTTTTTTGGTATTTATACCATTCATATTCCAGTGCTGCTGGATTCCTGGCATTTTGGCTTCTGCTTTTCTCCATCTTCATGGAAAGACCTGCTGAGGAAAAAGAACATAAATAGGTTTACCAACAACTGACTGCTCTAATGAGTTAGTAAAATGAATTCTTACTAAATGTTGTGGTTATACACTCAACATGTAATGCTGTTGCTGCAAGAACCCTATGGATGGTAATCTTCTTACTCCACAAAAGAAGGAAATGACTATTATCTGATGTTTACTCCACTGTTCTGCTTAGAAAAAGCGTGAGGTGAGAGATATCAGTCTTTAAAGTTTCATGGATTAACAAATTGTATATCACGCACACAACTACAATTGTGCAGAAGTTGTGCGCCCTGAAGAAGTGACGGTGACGTGAAACACGTTTTGGCTGTAGCTGTGATTGTATTGCAAGAATAATATATGACTATTCAGATTGGCTGCGGCTGTAATTGTGTCGAGTGAAAATTAATGACTATTTGGATCAGCTATTAGAGAAGTGAATTTCCTCAGATTTTAGAGAATTACTTAAATTAATATAGCATATAAAGCTCAGAAAGTGTAGCATTGGGGGTGAGACGTGCCAGTGAACTTTTCCATCTTGGTGTTTCTAGAGATGAAAGGCCTCTACAATGACACATTCCTAGACTCGGGCAGGAAACGACCCAAGCATGACAGATATGATACATTGTTTTTCTTTTCTCCGAGGTAAGGCACATTCATTTTCTGTGCTTCTTGCTAAATAATGGAATCTAATACAGCGTTTGTACTTATTTAAATGAAACAAATTACTTTGTGCTTCCAGGAAGCATGTCATTCAACAAATAGTTATAATAATTACTAAGAGGCATTTAAACTTGAAAGTATCCCTATCTCGAAATCCTGTTCCCTTGTCACATGAATCAGGGATGCACTGTTAGTGCTTTTTGTGATCAAACACACAAAAGGTGATGGGAGGAATCCTTGCAATGAGTCTAACCACTGGCAATTGCTTAGAGTAGCATTCCAGGCCATCGTTCTTTTGCCCACCTTGCAACCTCAGTTTGCAACCTGCCCTCAGTATGGACTCTTCACCAATAGGAACAGTTTAGACCAAACTGCCAGGCCAGGTCAGCCCTGAACCAGAACACAAGCAACCCAAGATCAGTTTTACCCTGTTTGGGGTTCACCATTTCTGTGTAGCTTGGTTCTAGTGACACAGTGAGCTCAGGATCCATGTCTGGGCATACTCATACCACTTAGTGCAGTACCTTAAACATACAAAAGGTGATAGGAGGAAGGCTTGCAGTAAGTATAACTGCTGGCAGTTGCTCAAGCAACATTCCAGCCTATCATCCTTTTGCCCACCATTCTGCCTCAGTTTGGACCAAGCCATATGCAAATCAGCCTTGACCCTGCTCCAACAGGAACAATGCAGCTAATTTTCTTTCGTAATGTCAGGCAATGTTATGTACAATGCAATCTGGAGGGCATGGGAGAGATGATTATGTCCAGGTGGCTTGATTTTTGCGGGCTTAAGTTTTAACTCTACTTTATTCAGTTTTTTTTAGATAAAATGCATATCAAGGAACCGTGTGTGCGTACATTGAAATGTGCTTGTGTACTGAGACCATCCTAAATTTGGTCATGCATCTAAAACTCCTTTTACCTATATTAATAAAAAGTCCCTTATTGTGAGAATTTGAATCTTTTTCAATCACCAAGAGTACTCAGAATATGTGTATAACCAAAAAATTACAGCTTCCTGTAGCTTGTCATTAAACCTGTCAATATCCTGCAAAATTGTTTTTGAAAAAATAGATTAATGTGGTGTGTTCATTGCTGTACATTTCTATACATAGCCATGCTTAGTTGCATGCGTTATAGCCGTCACACCAAGGTGCACAATTCACATATTAGATGATCGCCACATAAGGTCTATTCTACTCCATTTTGTTCCTTTTCCTGAATGTGCATTATACCCCCAGCACTGTGTGTGTGACCCCAGAGAAAACAAAATTGCTGTTGAGTACCAGAAAGCTCTTGTGCAAATCTGAACACACGTGCATTTACAGAGAATAGTTTGCGTAATGTTACAAAAGTTATGTATATCTATACTACTATTATAAAGAGAGAACTGAGAACCTTTGGGCCAGGTAAGCTCCAGAAGTACACGACCAATCACAACACCCAATACAGCGTTGGAAAGGGGAGGTCCAGGAGATGGACATAGGCTATAAATCACCACACCATATACATTAGGGGGGGAAAGAACGTTAGGGGAAAAGTAGTCCTTAGGCGTAGGCATACAGTGATTGATCTCGGCGTTCAGCGTCAGCGTCATGGGCGCATAACGCGGCGTTTGGTGCATATAACGCGATAGCGTGTGGGCGTGACGCGAGGAGGAGCGTGGAACCGACACCCGGTTCACTGCAATGTGCGCCACTGGAGCCGTGGGGAGGAGCGGCGAAAGTGCAACCAACACCCGGTTCAGTGCAATGGCGTTCCTGGAGCCATAGGGAGGAGCGGCAAAAGTGCAACCAACACCCAGTTCACTGCAATGTGCGCCACTGGAGCCGTGGGGAGGAGCGGCGAAAGTGCAGCCGTAAAGAAGAAAAGTAAGGCGGTATTCAGCCTACGGCCAGGAGCGCGGGGAGGAGAGCGGAAGTAAGTGTACTCGAGTGATAGTGTGAACCGACACACGGTTCACTGCGGAGGAGCGTGGAAGTGAGTGTACTCTAGTGATAGTGTGAGGATGAGGTGACTGGGCTCAGGAGATTGGGGGGGGAAGGTGCGCAGGCTCTCACAACAGAAGGACAAGTACTTTGAGGGGAACACACAGAAAGGAGCTGGCCGTGTCCGGGTTGCGCAATGTTCCTGACTACAGGAGATTTGGGGGGGGGAGGTGCGCAGGCTCTCACAATAGAAGGCCAAGTACTTTGAGCGGAAGTGGGCAAAAAGGGCAGATTGCTAAAACACAGAAAGGAGCTGGCCGTGTCCGGGTTGCGCAATGCTGGTGACTACCTTTCACCTCGCAAAGCCTACCCGGACAACGTCGGGACGGGCTGCTAGTACATCTATAATATGTAACACGGAATTCACATTCCTCTGGAAGGGAGCAACTACATTAAAAAGTCTCTCTTGAATCATTCATGATTTGTTACCCAAGCAGTGGGGTTGTCACTCTAGAACCAACAACCTACTCTATGCCTCCTACATCATCAATGAGTTTACAAACTTAATGAGAACCTACCACAGGACAGAGATTGGTATCTTTCCGCACTGTAATCTTTTAAGTACAGGTGAAATCCTGCGCTAGGATTTTATAAAAATGGCTTAAATCCATTCATATGGGACATAAAATACTGCAATAGTGATTATTTTTACATGTTGTCTATTGTTGTCATTGAAATTGGCAGATTCCCTTATAAGGGAGTTTATGGAACATGTCTGTAGTCGATGCCCATACATGATTTAACCCTGTTTCCATGGTCTAATACTTGCCCAAGTGAACTGCCCACTTGCTAATTGCTTCATAGCTAATAGCCTGGTCCATTTCCTAGGGCCATTGGTTAAATAGCGTACACTAGACGGCACTGCCCCACGAGATCTCTTTTTCACAGATGCAGATTTTCTAAATAAACTTGTCAGTTAGAAAAATATGAGCTCTTCTCATAACTCGTGGCTTTTTGGCTACAGGCATTTTTTGGCAATGCAAAATGTATTGTGCAATCAGCACCCCTTGCTGTGGTAGATTAAGGGAGCGGATCCCTTTGTGATAATGTTTTGGTCCTGGTCACCTCCTACCAGTTTTGCACTCTCTCCAAGCATACTTTCACAATACAGAAGTAGGGAAGCCGGCCTTGCAAAGCAAAGGTATGTAGGGTAGCCATCCTTACAAAGCAGAGGGCAGTAGCATTCATGGTGACCTCGTTCTAGCATCAGCATCATCTGATTCTGAAAAGAACGGCACAGCAACAAAATATGTTTACTATGTCACATTTATTTGTATAGCCTGGAGCGCTGGGCAAGGGATTGAACGGGGTCGGATAAAGTTTGTTGAGAATCAATTAAATAATTGCACTTTAGTGCTTTTTGAACAATAATATTTATTGTTTCAAATCAACCACATTTTTTTTCACGGTTCAGAAGCCAACTTGTCAAATTATTTACCACGGGATATATGTCAGGATATTGTTGACAAAAATATCACCTAACAATATACTCCTTTTGAGTGTAGATTTCCTAATATTAACTCAACTGAGGTTATATTTTTGTAACAATATTTAGAAAACGATGGGTCATATGTACATGCCCCTATCGCCACCACAATGTCACTTTTACAGACGTTGTGGTGGTGATAAGGTCTGCGCCTTATGTACAAGGCAGCATTAAGCCACTTAATAACAAGGCTTAACACTGCTTTGTACATAAGGTACCCATTCACGCTATGGTTAGCGTGAAAGGGGCATGCAGTGGGTGTTGTGGTGGGCATTCCACTGCAACACCCATTGTATTTGACGCTGCCACATATGTACAAGGGTGGGGTACATAGGAGGCAGTGCCAAAATTAAGACCAGGAATACACGAGTCTTAAGTTGATGAAATGAGGAGAAATGCATTATTTCTCCTTGTTTTTGCTTTTTCCATGTGTGCTGCCTTGTGCAGCACACATGGAAAAAGCAAAATGCCCTGGTTTGTTTATGTATAGGAAGGTGTCCCTTCATGTACATAAACAAACCTTTTAAAAAAATGCCATTTTGTAACTTTCATATGTGCTACCTGAATCAGCACACATGAAAGTTACAAAATTGCATTTCAGGATTGTTTATGTGGAGGAAAGGACACTTTCCTACACATAGCCAATCCTCCCCTGCACACAGACACCCTTGCACTCTGGTGCAAGGGTGCCTGCGTTGACGCTAAGTTGTTAAACTTAGCGTCATCACAGGGGAAAAACTCAAGGCTGCACCACATTCTTGTAAATATGGTGCAGCCTTGTGCTTCAGAAGTGGAGGAGCGTGTCTTTACGCCAAGGAGGCTAACGACACGCTCCGCCACTTCCTAGTGGGTATTCCCCAATGTTTTTGTCAAGGAATGTTGAGCCCACGATAATCTTGTACTATATCCAGGCCTTTAAGTGGAATGAAAAAACTGGGGGGGGTCTCTCAAAGGGGCGTGACCAATGTTATTAAGGGTGTGGCTTAAAACACGTAAACTAAAAATCTGTGCTTAGCATAGTGTGCCGCCCGACTTGTATTTTGCAGTTTCTGTCATTGCATCCAGATACATGATAGAGGTAACATCATACCTACAACAAGTCAGGATTATTGGCTCTGTCATTGGTTGTTAATTGCATAAGATAAATAAGCAGCAACTATGGCTTGTGTATAATATTGAAAGCACTTCCACTTAAAGCCCTGGTGACACCACAACAATTTTGCTGCTCCTGAGTTTCAAAAAGAGAAGGGAAATCCAGAGAGAAAATTACTCTCTTTAAAGGATTTCCCTCCCCTACAATGCCCACCTAGCATGACGTCATGACGTAACTTCTCCACTAGTGAGAAGTGAGCACTGTGTGCACGTGCACATGGATGTGCCTGCTGTCATTGCAGTCGTGAAAAAAAACGTAACGCCTGTGCCAGGGCACAAAACAGAGCCCGATAGAGACCCGTTTCGAGGCCTTCTTTAAAAAACTGCTGGTGCTCAGCACCGGTGAGACCGGGCCCACTTAAAGCACTTTAACCTCTTTTGAAGAGCGAGCAGCTGGCTGCAGCTTGATATGAGGTCATTTGATGGAGAAAATAGTAGTAGACAATGTTGGTTGAATGTCACAATATCAATTTCAACAATATCCACAAGCAATAATATCGACACCTCAGTATCGCGTGCTACTGTATTGCCAAAGTAGTTACTAAAGGGAAGTATAGATGACATTCTTAACTCCACATCTACTTACCTTGGCAATTTATTGATAGTCAAGAATGTAAATTTAATATTGGTAGATGTCGATAATTCAACCATAGTAGTGTGTCACCCTCCCATCTCCATCTCCTTGTGTTACTATATTCCAAATTGTTCTCAGTGGCAAAAGTGTACCATGAGCAATGTCTTACCGCTGGCCAGTGGAGCCAATACAGGACTGCAAGGATGTGCTCCCGGCTAGAGCCTTTCATTCTGGTCCTACCCACAGAGCTCTGGATGATTTGGGGAATTTGGACCAGTTTGTGTGATTTGTCAGCATACAACACATTAGAGTAATCAACTGATGCTCCAATTATTGCTCTTGCAGCAGTGGCTAGGTTAGATTCAGGATGAAAGGAGCCAATTCGCAGCATTGATGTTAGATGGTAACAGGATGACCCGGTGACCTCATTAATTTGCCTTTCCTGGGACGTGCATGAATCAAGAATGACACCCAGCATCTTGACCTTCTAAAGGTTGGGAACCGAAGGTCAAGAGTGATTATATGTAGGTGTACAAGCTGCATTTCGTAAGATTGTTGCAGAGATCAGTAAGGAGAGCTGTGCTTAAGGACTCTAATCAATTCCTAAATTAATTTTAGCAATGTTGTGTGTCAAGAAATTACACTGTCATTCAAACAAATAATTGAATATATCCTGCTGATTTATAAGAATGTTTGTGCATCGGTTGGACGTAGTATTTCAACGACAGAGGTGAAAAACTTGAGCCTTGAGCAAACTGGATATAAAAGTACGAAATCAATGACTTTGCTTGACTCTCTGACCCCACGTTAATTTAGAATTGCTCAATCGCAGCCCACAGCTGTCGGTCATCCCTGTCATTGGCCGACATGCTTGTCATGTATATGGTGAGGGTGGGGGAAAGCAGTAGGCACAATAATAGCAGAATTGGCCATTCCCCTTGGGCCAGAATATCCAGATACTTTTCAGGTGCGGCATGACATCAGCAGATTACAAGACATACCTGTAAAAATTCTTCCAAACATACATAGAGCAGACCATGCCTCTTCCTGAAGGATTATTTCTCTATGACCTTATGCTACGCTGTTTGGTGTATTTTCCCCATCATTTGGGGTGCTTTCACTGCTATGAACGAGGGACTATTTTCCATCTCAGAAGTAAAAAGTACCATGTTGAATTATTTATCTCATAAATGCCTTACATGCTTAAAAAAGCTTTTAATTTTTTTTTATTACAACAATCTTTTTTAAATGCAAAACACAAGCCATAGCTAGTGGCTTTGCTAGTGCTTCTCTGTAATTCTAACATAATAGTGTAACATCCAACCTGAAACAAAAACGTCACTGCCATTCCCTACAGATTGGTGGTTTTACAAAAATACGTTGACATTTCTGAAGGTGATGTTATCTAGAGCCATCAATCAAAATGAATATTGCCTGTTACCTAGCTATTTACACACACTGTTGGGTCAAACAGCTTTATTTATTTATTTATAGAGTTTTATGTAGCGCGGACTAGACCCAATGAGGGTATCAAAGCGTTTTACAAAAGTTACATCATAAGAAAAATTGCACACTAGTCACATATAAATGAGTATCTAAGAAGAGATCGTATATGTTGTTAGTTCTTGTTGAAGGTCTTGATTGTGTTAGTCATTCTCGAATAGGGATCAACACGGCTCTTGGTTGATGAGTAGCTTCTGGTTGGTATCAACTTGCATCAGGGCTGGGATCTGGAGAGAGTTTTCTTCATCAGAAGTAGTTTGACTTAATTTTTGAATGAGGTGGTGGAGGGGTTCATTCTGATTGCTTTGGGCAGGGCGTTCCATATCCTGGGTGCTAGGCCAGAGAAGGTGCTTGTGTAGGTTTTCTTTTTCCAAAATGTTTGTGGTTTCAATAGCAGGGTGTTGGTGATTTTCAGAGTTCTGCTATTGTCTGCTAATTCGAGTTTATTGGCTAGATACTTTGGTGTATTGAGGTGCAGGACTTTGTGCGTCATGCATGCAATCTTTAGCTGCACTCTTGCCTCATAAGGAAGCCAATTCAGTTCCTTTAGATCCGGGGTGATGTGGTTGTTCTTTCTGGAGCTAGTGATGAGTCTTGCAGCGCGTTTAGTGAGGCTCTTAAAGGAGCCAGACTGGATCTCGGCAAGCCACATAAGGTTGTATTCCCATGGTCTATTCTGGGTAGAAGTAGAGAGTGAATGGCTGGTTTTAGGTCGTTGTCGTTGAGGAAGGGTTTTAGTTTTCTGAGAATGCTCAAATGAAAGTTGGCTCCTCTGGTGGCTGTGCTGATATGTTCCCTCCTGTTGAGATTCTTGTCTAGTATTATTCCCAGTGATCTTGTGGAATCGATAATGTGAGGTTTGCAATTGAGGGCTGTTAGGTGTTTCGTCCAGTTTACTATGTCACCTTGTCCTTGTGGTGGGGAGATTAGAAGAAAGTCAGTTTTGAGTGCATTGAGTTTGCATGAAATGGGTATATTCACAAATGACTTAAGCACGGATGGCTAAGGAAATTAAAGAGGCTAAGGATAAGAATAGAGCTTTCTAATGGTAAAACGATAACTTGGATTTTTGGGTAGTGATGGTTAAGTTGAACTATGCTTTTAGATTTTTCCAAAGTAACACAGGCAGAACAGCAAGGGTCTCACAATGCTAAATACTCGCATGGTACCTTGTTGCTAAGTTGTCAGTGTGTCAGTCCCCTACTGCTGGCTAAGAGTGGGAGCTGTACAGCTCCAGATGGTCTGCATCCTGCACAACCCACCTGGACAAGATGCACTGTCTCAGGCAGTGCTTAATGTGTAAACAAATTAATGCCAGGGCCCACGTCAGGAGCACACTGCACACTACAGCATGCACCATCCATAGCTCTGCCAATGCTGCCAATGACAGTGCCAACACAACAATTAACCATCACACTCTTACCAGTGTGACAATTCATACTATTCCAGGCCCCCAAAGATTTAAGAATGGCTTTGAAGGGAGGTATTAGTCATTGTAAATGTAAATTGAATTAATAAACAGCTTTTGTTGTGCTCTTCCCTAAATTAGGCAGACTACACCATCAAGAGGCTGACTAGCATATGCGCCAGTGCTGGCAATTAAGTGCTGGTGCTGTTCACCGGAAACCACTGGCTCAAATTAAGCAATGAACTCAGCCCTGGATAATGCTACTGGTGTGTCAGGCTTCATGTGTGCACCTGCAAAGAAAGAAGGATGCCGCATGCAGAGGATAGATGGGGGCCACACTCTGCCAGTGCTACTAGGGAACAGGTAGAGCCTTGTAGGCCAAAGCTAATGCAACACCCAAACAAAGTGGAAAGCCCACCCAGTGTCACAGCGGTGAGCCAATAGACATTGGTGAAAACCACTAACTTCAGTATGTGATCTCATTTAGCTCCAAACCCACTAGTCACTTCAGTTTCAGTTGTTCTGACTGCTTATGCAAGCTCAATTCGATCTATGACAGCATCAAGCCATCATGGTAACTCCATTTTCTGCGAACACCATAGGAGTTACAGGGTTGTAAGGCCTCACCACAAGGTTTAGCAGTACAGATCCTTGGCAGGTGGTGGTGGAGTTTCCAGTTTCCTGTTCCTAAACCTGGTGAAGGAGATCTGGCAGTCAACAACCCTAACTTTGTATCAAAACATGGTTTCTTGCTCATCCCTGTTGATTTGCCCTGGTTGGCACTTTCTTCTCCAAACTTATGCAAAGTTTGTGTGTTCCATAAGTCCAATCTTCTGACTGCTTTCATTCAATTCTTGACGTTTATGTATTCCTAATTCCACAAAAAAGAAGGGACGAGAGATTGTGCTTTCCTTCATTCTCCCATCAAACGTATATAATTCACGAAACAAGAAGGACCTCTACTTTGGGGTATTAAAAACTAGTATAAATCGCCCACTTTAAAAGTGGGCCAGCTGGTCCCACATGGGTTAGAAGGAAAAAGAGAAAGAAAAACCGATAAAAGGATCCTAGAAGGGACCCGGAAATTATAGTGTTGGAGGTTAATAACCTCTTTGGGAATACCATAGGGTTGTAAATACTGCCCTCACCCTCTCAATGAGTTGCATGCTTCATCATAGGCCTGCTATGACACCCTGATGCAGACCAACATCCAGGGAGGAGTGGAAGGAAAAATACAGACTATAGAAAGGAAAGAGTTCTGAAGGTAGGGATCCCTATTGCAGAGAAATATCTAAAACTGTCTAAGTGGATATCCGAGACCTTTATTATGGTTCCCATTTGGCAGGATCAAAAAGGAAATTAATACGGAAATATGGGAAAAGTAACGTCACTATTACCCTGTCTACAGTATCAACAAGTTACTGCCCTAGATTGCCGTCCAGTAGGGTCGATGGCATTCATCAAGATACAGATCCCTAAAAAAGTCCCAGTAATGTTCCCTCCTAGTCTGATCACTAGGTGTGGGGGACTTATTGGTGGCAATACTTGCCCTTTTCGTAGACACACATCATCTGCGTATCCTAGTTTCATCAATGATGATCTTAACTTGGGGACAGAGTGGAAACACCGTCCTATAGTCACACTTACGTCAAGGTACGGGTGTTTCCAAATTGGCCACTCTGCTTCCTCCGACGATTTGGTTTGTGTATTCCTCCCAGATTGTCACCACCATAGCCTTCGTCCCACATTGTCAGCAGTAAGGTGAGATGGATTTGGGATTCTCCTGTCAGGAGAGACAGAATTAAACACCAAAATAGGGAGAGGCTTCCTCCCTTAACCCTTTCGATGCTGATGACGAGCTCAGCTCGTCATCACCCATGGGTGTCGTGTGCTGATGACCAGCTGAGCTCGTCATGACACCAGCAAAATGGTAAATTGCAGCACAGCGCAAAAATCACCGCAGCAGCGATGCGGTTAACGACCTCTAAGCTTGTTGTGGGTAACACTTCTGAGAAAGAATGAAGCAAGTAATGGGCAAGGGGTTTCCTACGCTACACATGGACCCTCTGTCTCATATCTTATCTAGTGTCTGTTTCACTACAAAGGACCCCAGAAGTCTTTGGGAGAATTCCTGTACTTCACATTGCGGCCTGGGGCTCTCTCCAACCCCATTGTAAGTGCCACTCTATTTATGAAATTCAAATTGGATTCCCTTGTGACCAAACCATAAGTAACACACACACACACTACACCATCCTTCAGCTCACTCACAAGTTACACTCACATGCATTATCCATGCCACACGTGGTTGGAGGAAAGGATATGATTACAGCAGACATGCAGAACAATTTTTTAATATAACAGGAGTGACCAGTAGACAACTCTCCCTGACAGACAGCAGGTAAAAAGGCCTATTGTGCTGCTATATCCAGTTGCTGCTTCCACTGTCAGCGTTTTCCAACCTGGTGAGCTCACAGTAGTCGAGCTTAGAAAGAGAGGGCATATTTAGTGTGCGCAGCTAGGCCACAGTGCCCCGCTCGGAGTCCCGTTCTGAGTAACAACAAGCCCTCAATCCACATGCAGAATTGTCTGATAAAATGAGGTGAAAATCAAGAACCCGCCGAAATTTGCTCTGGGAAATTCAAGGCATGTGCGAAGACTCTCCAGATCTATGCAGGGAATCTTTTCCTAAATTATATCACACATTGGTTAAACTCATAAATACATTTAGGACTAAGACCACACGCTTGAATGCATTCCCACTTGTCAGTGCCGTTGTAAACAGAGGTTGGCAAAGCATAAAAAGCATGGAGTTGGCTGTCAGCCTTTTGATTTTTCAGTGCGTGTTTGTTTTGTCATGATTTTCATAAAACATTATTGTTGGAGGAGTGGCAGGGCCCTAGTCAATATTTAAATAATGCTAAAAGTAAAAAAGAATTTTGGTCTAAAAAACTACAAATTGTCATATGGGACAAAAGGGAGCATATTTGGGTGCAGATGTGCTGCGCTGAGTGTTAAGATAGGTAATTGCTAAAGTGTGCTGATCTTTTGGGCCAAGCTGTAAGCTGTAGTGGGTGGGAGAAACTTGTAAATGCCACAACAAAAGACCGATTGATGAAAATAACTGGTTGAAAGCATCTAGAACTGAGTATATTATACATTGAACTTTAATAATATCAAATGTTTGTGGCTCACACTGGACCTAAAAAGGTCAATTTCATCAAAACACAGCTCAACAGTAGTTACATTTTCAGGCAAAATCCACCCTCTGGTGCTTATTTCAGCATCCCCTTTTTTGCATTTTTTAAATTGTAATGACCGTACAGAAAGACTCTGCACCTTTCAATAACAGCAAACCCAATAAAACAGCAAGAGAAAACAAGCACTGGTAAAGTCAATTGGTCTTGCCTAAGCAAGAACTATTGGCTTTGCCAATGTGTTTTTGCTATATTTTACACACTAGCATAGCTGCTGTTCAACATTGCTAACTGTTAGTGGCATTGAGGAGAGTGATAAATGTCTTAGAGTGGGGTAGAGTGGTGAAGAGTGGAGTACAAAGGTATAGATTAGAGTGGAGTGTTGTGGAGTTGAGTTTCGTGGAGTGTGGTGGAGTTTTCATGGAGTGGAGTATAGTGGTGCAGAGTGGAGTAGAGTGGCATAGAGTTGAGGGGTGCAGAGTGGAATAGAGTGTCATAGAGTGGGGTGGCTTAGAGTGTCATAGAGAGGAGTTGCATGGTGTGCCATACAGTGGAATGGTTTAGAGTTGAGTAGAGTTGAGTAGTGGGTCCTAAAAGAGAGTGGAGTAGAGTAGAGCGACATAGAGTGGAGTAAAGTAGTATGAAGGGAGTTGTGTGGAGAGGAGTAGAGTGAAGTGGCAAAGTGTGGTGCAGAATGTTGTAGAGTGGCATAGAATCAAGTAGAGTGTTGCACGGTGTAATGGCATAGAATTCACTGGAGTGTCATAGAGTGGAGTGTTGAAAGTGAAGTGGTGTTCAGTGAAGTGTCGTAGACTGGAGTGGTGTAGAATCGCTTGGAGTAGAGTGGCATACAGTGGAGTGGTGTGGCGCAGAGTGGGGTAGTGTGAAGTATCGTAGAGTGGAGTAAAGTGTTGTAGAGTAGAGGGATGTAGAGTGGAGGTGTGTACAGTGTAGGGGCGTAGAGTGCAGAGTCATTGAGTGGGGTAAAGGGTCATATAGTAGAGTGACATAGATTAGAGTATCATAGAGTTGCATATAGTGGAGTGGTGTAGAGTGGTGTATGGTAGTAGTGTGTCATAGAGTGGAGTGGCAAAGAATGGTGTAGAGTGTTGTAGATTGGTGTGGAGTTTTGTATAGCAGACGTAGAGTAGAGTGGAGTAGAGTTGAGCAGTGTAGAGTGGAGTGGCATAGAGTGGAGTAAAGTGGTGTGGAGTGGCTTAGAGTTAATTGTTTAGAGTGGAATAAAGTGGACTAGAGCGTCATAGAAAAGACGATCATAGAGTGGAAGGTTGTAGAGTTGATGGTCGTAGAGTGGAGGGTCACAGATTGGTGTGGAGCACAGTGGCGCAGAGTGGAGTGTGTAAAGTAGAGTGGAGTGTCATAGAGTGTTGTATAGTGGAGTGGAGTACAGTCATAGAGTAGAGTGGCATAGAGTGGAGCAGAGTGGCCTAAACTGAAGTGTCATTGAGTGTTGTAGAGTGAAGTGGCGTAGAAGGGCTTAGAATGCAGTAGAGTGTTGTATTGTGGATTAGAATGGAATAGAGTAGAATTTCATTGAGTGGAGTTGGGCACAGAGGAGGGGAGTAGAGTAGCGCAGCATAAAGTGGAGAAAGAAAGTTGTAGAGTGGAGTGGCGTAGACTGGAGTACCGTGGAGTGGAGTGGAGTGTAATGGCATACCGTAGAGTGGAGTAAAGCGTCAAAGAGTGTAGAGGCTTTGCATGGAATAGAATAGAGTGGAGTAAAGAGGCGTGGAGTGTCATAGTCTGGAGTGCTGTTGAGTGGACTGTTGTAGAGTGAAATGGTACAGAGTGAAATGGCATTGAGTGAAGTGGCGTGTAGTGTTGTAGAATGGAGTGTCATAGAGTCGAATATCATACACTGAAGTGGCATTGAGTGGAATATAGTGGCCTAGAGTGAGTGGGCATAGAGTGGTATAGAGTAGAGTAGAGTGGAATGTTGTAGAATGGAGTGTTGTAAAGTGGAGTGTTGCAAAGTGGAGTGTCATAGTAGAGTAGGATCGAGTGGAGTGTCATAAAGTGGAGTAGAGTGTCCTTGAGTGGTATGAAGTGGAGTATGCACGGTGTGGTAGCTTGTTGCCATTACAGACATCACATTTTCCATTGAAATGACCCTTACATTTGTGCATACAGTTTTACTGATAAAACTATACAGCTCACACATAATGTATGGAAATGGCATCACCTAGTGTAGTGTTTTGTTTAGAGCTTATTAAAATATTTATTTCCAACAAAATTCAGAAGTACCAAAAATGTGCTTCCTTTGTGCTTTCCTAATTCTGATATGCTCTTAAATATTTGCATAATGCATTGGCAGACATTTCAATTTGGCAGCATGCTAGAAGAAAAACTTTCCTTTCCTATGCCAATATTCAGCAAGATTGTCACATAAATCCTCTTGCTTTGAAGTCAGCGAAACAAAAGTAAACACCAAGCTCCCTCGGAGGCCAGAGCCTGAATATTTGACCTCTGTCTTTAAAAGCACAGCAAATATGAGAAGAAGAAAACAAAATTTAAAGCACTGTTTATAGAAAGCAAGCACTCATTGAGGAAGACAAGGAGCGATGATAAACAGTTTGTGATCCTCGGGAAAGAAAAAAACATGCTGGACAGCATCTAACAAAAATAGCCAGCAAATAGAAAGCAAATGTGAGTAACAAACCAAAAAACAAATGGTAAGTAATGGGTGGAATGCATTCCAAGGAAAGGTTTCAGAATGTCCCCAAGAATTCTTCTCGCAACCAGACAGCTTCAATGATAGTAGGCTTCTTCCTCAAAAGAAAAAAGTAATATGAACCGCCATGGTATGTATATTAACATAGTAAATAAACCTGGAGTATTATGATACAGATCAGGACTTCTCTAAGGTAGTGTCAGAAATTAAGTCTATGTAGAACATTTTTACTCAGGAGACTAAATGGCAAGTTTAAGTGTTGCATTGGTGATAGGAAGCATGAGACTGACATTTTTGAGTTAGAGAGAGGAAAATAGTGAGTGTCTGCAACACACGGGAAGTTAGAAACAGAAGGATGTGAATGACAGAAGGTGGCAAAGAATATGGAGGGTTGTTGTGTGTGAGAGAAGAGAGAGCAAGAGTGTGTGGTGTCTGTATGTGTGGGTTCAAGTGAGCGAGCGAGGGTACAAAACTGTGTGAGTGAAAGTGGAATGGCAAGAGGAGTAAGTGCAACAGAGAGGAGGATTTTCTATAGCGAAGATTCAGAAGAAGGTTAGACAAGAAGATATGTTAAAGGAAACTGTGACAAAGGCATGGGAGGCCATAGCATAATCAAGGTGAGGAAGAGATTAGGCTACTTCTGTTTGAAGTAGCAGAGGAAACTCACAGGCAAGGAGAAGAGGAGGGTGTGAGAGGATGAATGATTAGTGTAAGAAAGGATGAGAGAGGAGGAGGTAGCATGCCTTTAAGAAGAGTAATAATACACAATACATACATTAGTTAAATTCCCACATATTGAGCGTGCTTACTGTGCAGTTGAAGTAAGATTGAATGACATACTAAGTGTGGGTAAAGGTCTGAGGTCATGTGAATGTTTCATTTGACTTTTCTATTCAAACCAAAGCAGTAAGTAAGAAACAAAGAAACACACACTTGCCTTTCATTTGACATATGTTCCACATCATTTATTCTTGGATTTTTTTTTACTTACCTGGTGCATTGGCTGGTTTGGTCAAGACGTGTCAATGCCATTTCAGATATTACCTTCTGCAGCAAATTGCTTTCTATGCCTGCATCCAAATGTGAGGTGGGTGACTCTGTCAATGGTGCCCATCCACTCCTTTCTGTAGAGTAATATTTTAGGGTGCCGCCTACCAGACAGCACAGCTGTCTGCCTATGCAAAAGACATCTTGGGGACTTTCAGGAAGGTGACCTAGGAATGAATTCTGCCCATGGCATGCTATTGGCTTTGTGGTTTGTAACTCATGTTTTCTGCCTGTCCATTTGCTGGCTTTATTTGCTTTAAGCTGTGTAGCTTAAGTTTGTACCTCCCCATGCTATAGCTGTGTTTATAGTATTCTTCCACAAACTCGTTTTCTGTAATAAACAGGCCTTTAAACCTTCTTCTTATGTCACATTTGTTCGGCATTCAAAGAATAAGGTCAAATATCAAGCTGTGTTTTCGTGGGAGCCTGTTTATTTTGCTTTCTGCTGACTTCAAAGTGAGAGAGCTTATAGGAAAGTGGAATCCAATGTACTTTCTCCATGAAGCCTGCTGGTGCCTCCTTCTTTGATTTTAATGTAGACATTGTCATCTCAAAAGGTAACTCATTCTTCAGCTGCACAAAACATTTTCACGTTTTCTGCAAAATTCTTCTTTGGTGAGTCCATTTAATAGGTGAAACTGTTTGTTTTTCAATTTGATGGGTAGAGCATATGCTTTATTCATGACAACTGTGGTAACTTGTTTTGGATAGGTAGGATACGTTTAAAGTCACTTTGTATGAGAGCTTTTGTATTCATGTTTAGTTACACAATAATTATGTATTCCAGCTGCAACTGTGCCTTTTTCTAAACACATATATTACTGGATATAAATGATTTCCTTCAAGCACTGGGGTCATGAATGATTTTAATGGTGCAGCAGGAGCATTGGGCTCAGGGCCCAAAAAGTTTAGGAAACCCACTGAATATTGCGATTTTTTTTACTACTAAACAAGCAGTCACAAGTGCAGCTGCATTGCAGGCCCTGGGGTCATGATTTGAATGGTGCAGCAGGTGCAGTGGCACAGACCCTATAAGGTCTAGAAAACCCACTGATCATTGATTATTGCTATATTTTACAAATAAACAAGCAGTTACACATGCAGTTACCTTGCAGGCACTAGGCTCGAGATTTCAATGGTGCAGCACGTGCAGTGGCACAGGGGCCAAAATGTCTAGGACACCCACTGAGCACCTATTATTATTATAAGCTACTACTAAAAATGCAGTTACTCATGCAGTTACCTTGCAGGTAAGCATGGGCGAATTTTGCGGATCTCGCGTTCGCGGATTTTGCGGATTTGCGAACTCGCAATCCGCAAAATCCGCGAATTCTCGTGAATTTGCGGATTTTTTTTTTATGTTCGCACGGGTTTCTGCAAGTTCGCGAGGGTTTTGTACAATTTTGCAAATTGCAAAATTGTACAAAACGCGTGCGAACTTGCAGCAACCCGTGCGAACACAATAATATGAAGAGAAAGAAGCTCCTGGTCACAGGAACAGCACGGGGATTGCGCTCATGAATGTCAAGGATGCAAAGGCCTCTACCCAGCATCACAGCTGACTTTCCACGGTAGATTTGGGAAGAGGCACACCTGTCCAGCCTCGAAGACGCTCATGATTGTTTTTGGGCTAATGAATGAGTCACTGAATTTGAGCATCAACTAGTTCGAGCGACCATGTGTGTGTTACTATGCAATCGCCCTGAAGGGCGCAGGGGTCCCTTGAGTGAGCTGTCCATCATAGTGGGTGAATGGCGGGAAGACGGTGCAAACCGCGAGTGTGTGCGCGGGGCCAAACGTGCGGGGCTTCCATGCGAGTTCACATGCCTCTTGTGTGCATAAAAGGTCAGAGAAAGATCAGTTCAGCAGATGAAGAGAAAAAGCTCCACAGGAAGGGTCACAGGAAGGGCATTTGTAAATATTTTAGGATGGCGCTGGCAAGTTGCCAGCGCCATCCTAAAATACTTCCTAAATTAGCTTCAACAGGAAGCTCTAATAGATAAAATAAAGCAGTTGCGAGCACCTGCTTTATTTTATCTATTAGAGCTTCCTGTTGAAGCTAACTTAGTAACTATTTTAGGATGGCGCTGGCAGCTTGCCGGCGCCATCCTAAAATAGTTACAACAGGGCAGGCTTGAACTTTTGCCCCCGGAAAAATCCGCCGCTCGCGGATTTGCGGATTTTCGGTAAATTCGCGGGAGTTCGCGGATTGCGAATTTAACGAAAATCCGCAAAATCCGCGAGCGGAACGGATTTTCCGCCCATGCTTACTTGCAGGCACTGGGGTCATGAATTGAATAGTGCAGCAGGTGCAGTGGGACAGGGGCAAAGGTCTAGAAAGCCAACTATACACGGATTATTGCTATATTTTACTACTAAAAAAGCGGTCAGAAGTGAAATTACCCTGCAGGCACTAGGGTCATAATTTGAAAAGTGCAGCAGATGCAGTGGCACAGGGGCCAAAAGGTCTAGGAAACCCACTGAGCACTGATTATTGCTATATTTTACCACTAAACAATCAGTCAGAAGGGCTTTTTGGGTTCTTTTGTAACCATTGCACCCAAAGTAACATAAAACATAAAACAACACTGTAATAAAAGAGGTAACCTATTGGACGTTTCTGTCTACCTACAAGTCATGTTTCATTCAGCGCATTTATATGGCACATTTTCACCATTTTTGTATGGTCCTAAAATTCTTCTGAATCTGGACGCACTAACAACTTGGCAAGGGCATTCTCCATTCTAGAATATTAGCACTTCAATGGTTTTAAGCATTATACAAATACTTATGACTCATCATATACTATCATACCATGCATTGGCAAAGCCAATAGTTCTCATGTGTTAGAGATATATTGACTTTGTCAACTTTTTTAGCCATTTTACACCGCAGCAGTAGCTTCAGTCCATCATAAGTGAAAATAATTTTTAAAAATCGCTATAACATGGAAAAACCCTGGTTTTGTCATTAAGCTTTTTTACATTACTTTCATCCATGTGCAACCTAGCTAAAAAACATAAGCAAAGCCAAGAAAGCTCACATAGGCGAGACCTATTAGTTTTGCCAATTCTTGTTTTTCCTTGGTACTAAGGCATAATTCATACCGTCTCTTTTTCATTTCTACCACACTCCTAGAGGTCACACGCAAGGCACTCATTTGTTCCTGGATGACCCTTGACCCGGTCACTCTACTACCGCACGGCCCCTGTGTGCCCGGATTCTGCTGCCGCTGCCTGCTTGGCCCTCTTGCTGCTGCCTCTCCTTAGGGCCCCTGCTCTCCAGGCTTGCCCTCGCTCCCCAGGCTTGCCCAGGCTTGCCCTCGCTCTCCAGGCTTGCCCTCGCTCTCCCCCGCTCCGCTTTCCCGCTCTCTCCAACCCCCCTCTGCTCCCTGCCGCTGCTCTCCTGCGGTCCCGCCCCCTTCTCCTGTCTCCTGCTCCCCATTCGCCGCCCTGCTCCTGCCTCCCAGCTGCTCCTCCCTCTCACTTTGCCATAAATGGCGGGGACCGCGCGTACGTGCAGCGGGCTAACCAAAGGCAAGCCCGTCTACGCCCGTCCGGGCCTGGACCGCGCCCAGCATCAGAACCCATGGACCCCGCCAGAGCCAGCTAACCCGACTGAGCTACGACGCCGCCACCCTCCACGCACTCAACACCGGCCGACATCCAGCATGTTACCAAGCCACCCCGAAACGCACCCACGGAACCTTCACCTGCCACGCCTGCTACTTCACCTGCACTCGGTCCTGCACCGCGCCAGCCAAAACAGCCGCCAACAACAACCACCTCAAGTGCATCCTGCTCAACACTCGCTCCAGCCACAGGCACGCCGTCGAACTATGGGACCTCCTGGACAAAACGGCACCAGACGTTGCCTTCTTCACGGAAACCTGGATGAACGCCTCCTCAGCCCCAGACATCGCCATTGCTATCCCGGACGGATACAAGATCATCCGGAGGGACAGCGTCAACCAGACCGGAGAAGGCATCGCCATCGCCCACAGAAACACTATCCACATTACGACCAACACCGACGACACCCTCGCCACCTGCACTTCCAGATTCACACCGACCCCAAGACCACCCTCAGAGGAACCCTCATCTACAGACCCCCGGGACCACGCTCACACTTCAGCGAGGCCATCAGCCCACTCACCCTCGCCTCCCCCGACTACATCCTCCTAGGAGACCTCAATTTCCACCTGGAGAACCGCCAGGACAACAACACCTCCGCCCTACTAGACAACCTCCCAAACTCGGATTTTAGCAACTGGTCAACACTCCCACCCATTACGCTGGCCATACACTCGACCATGTCTTCTCCTCCAGCAACCACATTTTCTTCAGCCACACCACCGAGCTCCACTGGAGCGACCACAGCTGCGTACACTTCAACTTCAGGAAAACACCACCGCCCTCAACAAACCCCCTGAAAATGTTGGAGCAAACTCACCACCGACCAACGCACCACCTTCTTGCGCCTAAACCCGCCCACCAACACCACGACCCCAACAAAGGAGCCCGCAACCTTACACAGTGGATCACCGACTGCGCCGACACCCTTGCTCCACTGAAAAACCCTCCCAGCAACCTCAACAGCAAGAAATCCGCGTGTTTCACCAACGATCTCAAAGACTCCAAGAAATCCTGCCGTGACCACGACAAAGCCTGGCGCCACAACCAGTCAATGGACAACATGACAGCCCTCAAGAACGCCACCCGCAAACACCACCAGCTGATCCGCACCACTAAAAGGTCATCCTTCAGAGAACGACTGGACAACAACACCCACAACAGCAAGGAACTCTTCAACGTCGTGAAAGAGCTCTCCAACCCCAATGCCAGCAACAACGACATCACGCCTTCTTAGGACCTCTGCAACTCTCTGGCCACCTTTTTTCACCGTAAGATCGTCGACATACACGACAGCTTCGGCGCTCAGAACACGTACCCCACCACTGAACCTACACCCCCCACCACCACCATGGGCGCCTGGACTCAGGTCAGCACGGTAGATACCACCGACACGATGAACACCATCCACTCGGGTTCCCCAGCCGATCCCTGCCCACACCACATCTTCAACAAAGCCGACTTCATCATTGCACCCAAACTTCGGGACATCATCAACAACTCCTTCATATCCGCCACCTTCCCGGAGAGCTGGAAGCACGCAGAGATCAGCGCCCTCCTGAAAAAACCCACTGCAGACCCCTCAGACCTCAAGAACTTCCGCCCCATCTCGCTCCTCCCCTTCCCTGCAAAAGTCATCGAGAAAACCGTCAATAAACAGCTGACAGCCTTCCTGGAGACGAACGGCTCCCTCGACCCATCGTAGTCCGGATTCCGAGCGAACCACAGCACCGAGACCGCCCTCATCGCGGCCACCGACGACATCCGGACCCTGCTGGACAATGGAGAAACCGCCGCCCTCATCCTGCGTGACCATTTCGGCTGCGTTTGACACGGTCTGCCACCGCACCCTGACAGCCCGCCTCCGCCATGCCGGGATCCAAAGAAAGGCACTGGAATTGATCACCTACTTCCTCTCCGGTAGAACCCAAAGAGTCTGTCTCCCGCCATTCTTTGCAGAAGCCACCAAGATCATCTGCGGCGTACCTCAAGGCTCCTCGCTCAGCCCCACCCTCTTCAACGTCTACATGAGCCCCCTCGCAGCCATCGCACGCAAGCACAACCTCAACATCATCTCCTACGCCGACGATACCCAACAGATCCACTTCCTCACCAACGACCCCACCTCCACCAGAGCCAGCTTCCAGGACCGAATGAAAGACATCGCAGACTGGATGAAGCTCACCCGCCTGAAATTGAACTCAGACAAGACGGAAGTCCTCATCCTCGGCCCATCCATCTCCGCCTGGGACGACTCCTGGTGGTCCCCTGCTCTGGGCCCCCCACTCAAGCCCACGGACCACACACGCAACCTGGGCTTCATCCTTGACTCCTCCTGCTTCAACACTCTCTGCCTGCTCCGTAAGATCTTCCACTGGATCCCCACTGGAACCAGGAAAACGGTCACCTAGGCCCTCGTCACCAGCCGTCTGGACTACGGGAACGCCCTCTACACTGGAACCACCGCCAAACTACAGAAAAGACTCCAGCACATCCAGAACGCCTCAGCACGACTCGTCTTGGACATCCCCCGACACAGCCACATCTCCGCCCACCCGAGGGACCTGCACTGGCTCCCCGTCAGCAAAAGGATCACGTTCAGACTCCTCACCCACGCACACAAGGCTCTCCATGACTTGGGCCCCGAATACCTCAACAACCGCCTCACGTTCTACACGCCAACCCGCCAGCTCCGCTCGGCCAGGCTCGCCCTCGCCCCCGTCCCACGGATCCGCAGAACCACCACCGGAGGAAGATCCGTCACCTACCTAGCGGCCAAGACCTGGAACACCCTCCCCACCCACCTACGACTCACCCAGGACCATCTCTCCTTCAGGAGCTACTCAAGACCTGGATTTTCGAGCAGTAGCAGCATTCAACCCCCCAGCGCCTTGAGACCCTTGCGGGTGAGTAGCGCGCTTTACAAATACTCTTGATTGATTGATTGATTGAT
This sequence comes from Lissotriton vulgaris, assembly GCF_964263255.1. Lineage (NCBI taxonomy): Eukaryota > Metazoa > Chordata > Amphibia > Caudata > Salamandridae > Lissotriton > Lissotriton vulgaris. The sequence continues at coordinate 293,860,824 of NC_141699.1, forward strand.
TCTGTTCCTTTTTTCCGGCTTGTTGTCTTAGGCACATTCATAAAGGACTTGCGAAAAACTGCTCATTATGGACTTCACACTCTTCAGCCAACCCCAGCTCACTAAACTTGTTTGTCTTTTGTGCACCACCTCCTTCCTTTTTGGTCTCCGGTAATAATTTCCCAAAGAATGGCTATTTCTTTTTCATTCTACGTGTTTCTTTTCCTGCTGTAATTGAAAGGGGCATGTTAAGTGTGTCCCTTCTAAATAGTGAATCACAGCGGTATGTAAGAATGTTTTGTGACTATGAATGCGATCACAAAACATTTACCATTTACCACCAATTTCAAGTAGGTGGTAACCCATTTGCAAATGGGAAGGGGTCCCCAAGGCACTCCTTCCAGTTAGGGAATGGTGGTGAATACGCTTTTTAACAACAGGGCTGCATTAAACAGGCAGCATTTTAAAAAAAATGCTTGCTTTATTTTCAAGCAATCACAGACATGGTGGTCTGCTGATTTGAGACATGGTGGGTTGCTGACCCCAGCAGACCTCCATCCCCATGATTTTAGCGACTCCTTGGGGGTCCCAAATTGCGACCTACCTCATTACTATTAATGAGGTAGGTTGATTTGCGAGGCGCTACTGCTTGCTAAATTTAAACTCTTGGAATTTCATACATTTGGAATTGTGAAAAATCGCAATTAGCTCATCTCTATTCCAAATCCCCTAAAAGAGGAGCTTGAGAAAGAGAAAACTGTGTATTAGACAGAAGAGAGGCAAGGGACAATTTCTGGGAAAGGGAACACTAGATGGAAGCCTAGGCTGCCACCAGACGGTAGCATGTAACTAGGAGAGGCTGCTAAAGTGGCAAAATAACCTAAGTGTTGAAACAGAAAGCTATGCCTTAATATAGGGTGGCAACAATCCTGGCACTGGTGATGATGTGGAAGATGACAGGAGATTTGAGGAAGTATGAGAGAATGTAGGTGAGAGACAGAGGGAGTGATAAAGAGAAAAAAGTGAAAACAAATGTGTAAGAGTATGTGTAAGAGTGTGGTGGGAAAGAAGAAAGCAAGAAAAGCAGGTGTGAATAAAGCATGTGGGAGCAAGGGCAAGAGAAGAGGGTAAAAGACAAATGAAGGTTAAGTTAGAGATTGTTAAGATGAGATGATACTGAGAAGAGAAAGACATTAAAACAGAAGAGGTGAGTAGGAAGAGAGCGTTGAAAAAGAGAAAGAATGGGAGGAACAGAGATAACGGATAGCATGTGAGAGAGAAAATGTATAGGTGGAGTAGCTAGTAGACGGAGAACAGAATGGGCAGGCGAAGAGGTGCAAACATAATAGTGCATTTTTAGTTTTTAGATGTGCATTTTCCAATGCATCCTTCTCAACACCCGATCAGTCCACTGGCACGCCATTGACCTATGGATTCTACTAGACACCATTTCTCCGGACATCGCCTTCCTTACGGAAACATGGATGAATGCTTCCTCCGCACCAGACATCACCATTGCCATCCCTGAAGACTATAAGATCACTCGCAAAGACCGTACCAGCCACACAGGAGGAGGAATCGCTATCATCCATAAGAAATCAATCCGCATCTCAACCAGCTCTGACGCCAACCTCGCTAACTCCGAACACCTTCACTTCCAGATCCACATTGACCCCAAAACCACACTCAGAGGCACCCTCCTCTACAGACCACCAGGACCCCGCGCAAAATTCAGTGAAGACATCACGGACTTCATCACCCCACACGTGCTCCCCTCCAAAGACTACATCCTTCTGGGAGACCTCAACTTTCACCTTGAAAAGATCCACGACCGCAACACCGCCACCCTCGTGGACAACCTCGCCGATCTCGGACTTAAACAACTAGTCACTTCCCCCACCCACATCGCAGGTCACACACTCGACCCCATCTTCACATCCAGCAACCATGTCTCCTTCAGCCACACCACGGACCTCCTCTGGACTGACCACAGCTGCGTTCACTTCACCTACAACAAACCAAAACTCAGCATCCACCTCCAACCTACCCTGCAAAGAAACTGGAACAAAATCACCACGGACCAAATCTCCGCATCGCTCCTTCGAAACACCCCAGCCCTCTCTTCTAACGCTAACGAAGCCGCCGCCAACCTCACCCTATGGTTATCCAACACCGCTGACACCTTAGCACCTCTGAAAAAACGTCAAAACAAACCTGGAAGCAAGAAGGCCTCATGGTTCAACGATGATCTCAAGAAGTCCAAGAAACTCTGCCGCTCCCTTGAAAAGGCCTGGAAAAAAGACCCAACCACTAGCACCAAGGACGCCTTCAAAAACGCCACCCGCACTCACCACCAACTAATCCGAAAAGCCAAGAAAACAGCATTCAAGGATCGACTTGACAACAACGCCCACAACTGCAAGGAACTTTTCAACATCGTCAAGGAATTTTCCAATCCCTCGGCCAACTCCAACGACATCACCCCCTCTCAAACCCTCTGCGACTCCCTAGCCTCATTTTTCCACAACAAGATTGCAGACATCCACAACAGCTTTGACAACCAACCCGGAAACCAACCCACCCTACCATTTGCTGATCATCTTCCCCCCGTGAACACCCTTAACGACTGGAACCCAATATCCACCGAGGACACCATCCGCCTGATGAATTCCATCCACTCAGGATCCCCCACAGACCCATGTCCTCACCACATCTTCAACAAAGCAGACTCCGTCATAGCACCGCACCTCCGAGACGTCATCAACTGCTCCTTCAACTCCGCCACCTTCCCGGAAGACTGGAAACACGCTGAACTCACCGCCCTTCTGAAAAAACCCACAGCGGATCCCACCGAACTCAAAAATTACCGCCCCATCTCGCTTCTTCCATTCCCGGCCAAAGTCATCGAGAAAGCTGTCAACAACCAGCTCGCCGCCTTCCTCGAAGCCAACAAATCCCTCGACCCCTCACAATCCGGCTTCCGAGCAAAACACAGCACTGAGACCGCCCTCATCACAGCAACAGACGACATTCGAACTCTACTGGACAATGGAGACACAGTCGCCCTCATCCTCCTTGACCTCTCTGCAGCATTCGACACAGTCTGCCACAGCACCCTTTTACAACGCCTCAATAACATCGGAATCCAAGGAAAAGCACTTGAATGGATCACCTCGTTCCTCACCGGAAGAACCCAGAGAGTCCGACTTCCACCATTCAAGTCCGAGGCCTCTGAAGTCAACTGCGGCGTACCACAAGGATCCTCACTCAGTCCCACCCTCTTCAACGTATACATGAGCCCCCTCGCGGCCATCGCACGCCAACACAACCTCAACATCATCTCCTACGCGGATGACACTCAACTGATCCTTTCTCTCACCAATGACCCAAGCACCGCCAAAACTAACCTACACGAAGGAATGAAAGAAGTTGCCGAATGGATGAAACAAAGCCGTCTGAAACTCAACTCAGACAAAACAGAAGTCCTCATCCTAGGTACATCCCCCTCTGCATGGGACGACTCCTGGTGGCCAGAAGCCCTCGGAAAAGCACCCATCCCGACAGACCACGCACGGAACCTAGGCGTCATCCTGGATTCTTCACTCTCAATGAACAGACAAGTCAGCGCCGTATCCTCTTCCTGCTTCAACATTCTTCGCATGCTCAGAAAAACATTTAGCTGGATCCCCTCCGAAACAAGGAAAACAGTCACCCACGCTCTGGTCACGAGCCGTCTGGACTACGGAAACACCCTCTACGCAGGTACTACCGCAAAACTCCAGAAGAAACTCCAACGAATCCAAAACGCCTCAGCCAGGCTCATATTAGACATCCCACGCAACGAACACATCTCTGGTCACCTTAAAGACCTCCACTGGCTACCCGTCAACAAGAGGATCACTTTCCGACTGCTAACCCACGCACACAAATCACTCTACGACATCGGACCAGAATGCCTCAACTCACGACTGTCCTTCTACACCCCCTCCCGCCAACTACGCTCTTCCAGCCAAGCCCTCGCCTCTGTACCTCGCATCAACAAGACCACCATGGGAGGCAGATCCTTCTCATACCTGGCTGCTAAAACATGGAATTCACTCCCCGCTTACCTTCGCCTTACCCAGAACCACCCAGCATTCAGAAAGCAACTTAAAACGTGGATATTTGACAAGTAATCCTCCTCCCCTTCCTAGGCGCCTTGAAACCCTCTGGGTATGTAGTGCGCTATATAAATTCTATGACTTGACTTGACTTATGTTCACAGACAACTATGCATGTGCGTTGCAAGATTATGCACTGTAGATAGTGACAGCAGTAAGCATGCAGAATACGACAACACTAGGAGTTGTAGTAATGGCGCAGGACTCCGATCACAGCAGGGCTTTCGGAATATGGCATGAACATCACATGAAATGGAAAGATAGCAGGCAAGATGATCAATATAATTTCTGACACCTTCTAGATTCTTAGCCAGCATCCCGTAGCACGGTGGGATTTCTGATCTCACAGTGCCAGTGTGAGATGCAAAACTACCAGCCCCAGAATGGAATATGGTTTTGGCTGAAATGCCAGGACTGGCTCATTGTATCATGTCATCAAGTCAATTGGCATCCTTGTGAAAAGCAAAATAAAATTAAAAATGTGGTTTATTGCCCTTTTTCCTGGGGGACCCTAAAGAGTTCAACAGTCAAGTGAGTGGGAAGGCAGAGATACTGTGAAGTCCAAAGAAGAGGGCACAGCCAGTCCAAGTGAAGGAAATCCACGTTATTAAGAAGGTATCTGCAGAGAACCCATCCACATCAAGGTAAGGAAGCAACCGACATCCACCCCCAGCACATTCCACATTAGCAACCACCCTACCTTCTATATCTCTACATCACAACATAGATACAGAGTATAGCTACAGAACACCACATCACCTCCCTCACCCAATATTACATCAGAGAGTACGCACACGAAGAATGCTGGGTTCAAAAGCATTTTTATTTAATAGGGCCTCCTTGGGCCCGGCATCACAGAGAGACGCGTTTAGGATGTAACAGCAGCCTTCTTCAATCTGGTAAGCGCCATTTTACTGAAACCATTTATACTGTATCAAAATCATCGACATAGAAAACATCTTTGATTTCAATTAAAAAACATTAGATACAAGCATTAAAAATGAGCACATAGATGCATTCCGATGGAATGAATAAGATAGTTATGGTTGTCACAATGGTAACTTAATGAAAATGATAGTGTTCATCATAATCAAAATGCATAGTGCATAGTGCAATCCTTATAACACCCTCAAACCTGCATAATGCAACATCGGACCCCCCACGATCTGTCTATAATGTGCACATTTCACAATTGTACCTATGTTGTATGTTTCGTAATATATATATACAAACTCGAACTCCATTCTCTAATACAAAACAGGCACCGACCCCGTCCAGGTTCGTAAGTTTAAACTCCAACATTTATTTTATCCAAAATTCGGCTGTGATGGCAAGATGCGGTTCAGCAGTCTCAGCTGCCTTGTTATATATATTTTTTTTTTCAGAAAACAGCTTCCCCTGCTGTTCCCTGCTGCATCCACCTATCGGGGCTAGTGGCTGGTACTCGGCAGCGGGAGCAGGCCCGCATTCTATTTTGCATGAATTCTTGATACCATTCAACCAAGAACTAGCCGGCACTCCTGGAAAATACCTTACTGATTAATTAATTCAGCTGGCTGACACGTTTCAACTGTATGGTCCTCATCAAAGGTCGCAACGCATCAGACAGTTGAAATCATTAATTGGTAAAGTATTTTCCTGGAATGCCAGCTATTTCTAAGTTGAATGGTATAAAACATTCATGCAATATGCAGATGTGCCATGCTGAATAAATAAGGATTACAACACTACAAGGAGTGCTGCTTGGTTTCTAACCTAGAGGAAGTGTTTCTAATATATACATATTTATATATATGTTAGAAAGGGCTCCCGACCAACGTTTTTGCAGGAACCACACAAAAGACTCGCACTCCAGGGTCTGTGTTTCAATTGCGTTTAATGGCGACTCGTTTTGACCAAACGGTCTTCTTCCAAAGCCAACCACATGTAAACACAATCACCATTTTATGCAACAAAAAGTGCTCCACAAAGTAAAGGAAACTGAGGTAGGACTACTTTGTCTCTCCAGACTACAATTTGAATGAACTACAAGTGAGGTAGAAGACAGACTGTGCAAAAAAACGGTCTCAAGTAAAAATTAATATTTTACAAATGTTAATCATACATAAAAGGTGCAAAATAAATAGTAATGCAATTACTCATTTGTGAGATGAAGAAAGAAATGTTAGAAATTTTAGTTAAAGGTAGCATAACAAAATAGAACACACTCGATCATTGAGCTCCTTATGTTCAAACAGTGCATGATTCATGTAAAACACAAATTAAATGCTGGCATTAGTTGTTACCTATTCGGAGAAAAAATATATATCATCTCAAATTATTTGCGCCACAGTTTCTGAGACCGCTTAAATGTATCACAGTTGTCTGTTCAATGCTCAACATTGTTAAGGGTTATCTCATCACGGCCAAGTGGCCGAACTTACAACAACGTTGCGGGATATCTCATCACGGCCAAGTGGCCAAATCATGGTACCAGATATATTCCAGAGTGGTAGTCTTGTAGCTTATGAAGACTTAATCAGTAAGCCCTCCTCTACCTCTAAGGTAGGGTGAGGAAACACCCCAATATGCATAACGGGAATTTCCAACGTTATACAGGAGCCATTTCAAACAAACTAAAAAAGTAAAGAAAGTTAAAGGGTGAGAGGGTACTGAAATGCTTCTTTCAGCCCTGTGAACTATAAAAAGTGAACCCTGTGTTGCCTGAAAAACTTGCCTAGCCAGACATGTTAAAGACAAGCACAATGGTGTGATTGTGAAAAAATAAAATCAATGGTATTTACAGAGATACCCTCATTTGGACAGGGAGCATTTCCTTCTAACTGATAAATAGTAACATAATACAAAATCAAACATTTAGACGGATTTAGCAAGGTTAGTAACTAAGATCCCATATTAGGATACAGGGGTACTGATGTAATTGACCCATCTGTGTCAGAGAGAGCCCTCTCTGCGCAGGATAACAGTTAGTGAGGGAAAGGGGGGGAAAAACACAGACGCCCAAAATGAGGGATCTGGGTAACAGACGTAAAAAGGACACAGGTTGAACTGGTGCAGTATAAAGGCAGATCTTTCGGCTCAACATAAGGTCTTAGCCAATGTGCACATACAGTTCTTCATCCTCGTTCAGGCCAAAGGGGTTCCTCGAATCCAGGCGGATGATATAGCGGGATTCCAGGACACGTAGTTGTTTAAGACGGTTACCCCCTCTGGGGTTTGCTGGGACCCTGTCAATGCCAAGAAAGGAAAATTGGTTAACATCACTATTGTGAACACGCAACCAATGCCGTGCAGTAGCATAGGACATATCAACATTTCTGATAGCTCGCATGTGCTCAAGGATTCTCTTTTTTATTGGGAAAATGGTACTACCTATATAGAGCTTTAAACATGGGCACACAATTGCATATACACAGTGATCAGTGTTACAGTTCATGAATTTGCCTATACTTTCAGTTTTTCCCGTAGGGAGTAAATAGGACTTCACATTCTTGCTGGTGACACAGGCTTTACATTTGCCACATTTATAGAACCCTTTTTGTTCTTTGAGCCAGTGCCTCTTCTTCACAGGACCCTCAAAGTAACTCCTGACAAGCATGTCTTGAAGAGACCGTGCCTTTCTGTAGGTAACCTGTGGTGAACTATTAACCAATTTGCCAATAGTCGGATCACTTTTTACAATGTGCCAATGTTTTTTAAGAATACCTCGTACACTGCCTGCCTCAACATTGTATGTTGTTATCATCCTTATGTTACTAGACCCAGAATTATCGGGATGTTTACTAACCCTCTTGGTTAGAAGTGATGCCCTGTTCCTTGATTTCACTTTTTCTCTGGCTGTCATTAGTGTCTGGTCTGAGTAACCCCTGACTCTGAACCTTTGAATCATACTGTCCTGTGCCTTTTCAAAGTTATCCTTGGAGCTGCAGTTTCTTTTTGCCCTTAAAATTTCACCATATGGGATGCTATCTTTTAAGCTGTTTGGATGGTGGCTTCTAGCATGTAAAATGCTGTTTTCGGAAGTGGGTTTCCTATAAAGGTCTGTTTCAATCACCCCTTCAACTACCCTGACTGTGACATCCAAGAAGTCCATCTCTAAGGGATCTATCTTACTAGTGAATTTAAGATTCACATAATTTTTATTGTTGTTAAGAAGGAATTTGTTTAGGTCAGATCTTGTTCCATCCCAGATCAGAAAGATGTCGTCTATGTACCTGGTGTAAAATACAATATGACGGGTTGTATCGACATTGTCCTCAGACCATAGAATTTGTTCCTCCCACCATCCCATCAGCATACATGCAAAACTAGGAGCAAAACAACTCCCCATAGCAGTCCCAACTTCCTGTTTGTACCAGATATTATCAAACAGGAAGAAGTTGTTGGTAAGACAAAATTCAAGCATTTCCAAAAGCATTTCCGTTTGGTTAAGATAGAATATTGACCGGTCCCTCATATAGTGTCTACAAGCATTCAGACCATCTCTGTGTTTAATGCACGTGCACAGAGAGACCACGTCAATAGTAACCATACAGTAGCTGTCCTCCCATCTGATACCCTCAATCTTGGAGATAAAATCAGTGCTGTCTCTACAATATGAGGGAAGATTCAAAACATAAGGAAAAAGAAAAGTGTCCAGAAAAATAGAAGTATTTTCAAGCAGACTACCATTTGCCGATACAATTGGCCTTCCTGGTGGGTCATCCTTGTCCTTGTGGACCTTGGGTAGCATATAAAAGCAGGGGGAGATAGGATGTTGTACATGCAGGAACCTGAACTCAGATTCAGCTAACAGATCCCTGCTTCTCCAATTTCTCAACTTGTCATGGTAAGTAGAAATACTCATCATGTATTCCTCCCTGTTCGCCCTTCTGTAATTGCCTGAAAGCTCTAGTTGTTTTCTGGCTTCCTGTCTGTACAGGTTGATATCCCACAAAACAACGTTGCCACCCTTGTCTGAGGGTTTGATTATGAGGCTCCGATCCCCATTAAGGGTTTTTAGAGCTTCCCTTTGCTGTGGTGTCAAATTGTGGGCATGCATATTCTTGCTCTTCTCCCACAGGACAAGAAGATCCCTATTGACAATCTCATGGAAGGTTTCCAGGTTGTCATGGGGAGTAGTAGGGTTGAAAGTGGATTTGGGTCTATGGTTTGTGACACTTCTGCCTCCCAGTGTTAATCCCATCCTGCCCAAAATTTCTTCATCATCCAAACTACTCACATCTTCACCACACAACTCAAATGCACTCGCCAAGCTGTCAACATCCTGTATTTGTAAGACTTTTGACACCTGTGTGCTCCAAATGGTATCATTGCTTTTATGTTCTAAAGCACGTTTCTTCTTTAGTGCGAACATTTTCATAAATTTTAATTTACGGACAAAAAGAAAAACATCAATCCTGGTTTGGCTGTAATCGAAGTTGGCTGTGGTAAGCGCCATTTTATTGAAACCATTTATACTGTATCAAAATCATCGACATAGAAAACATCTTTGATTTCAATTAAAAAACATTAGATACAAGCATTAAAAATGAGCACATAGATGCATTCCGATGGAATGAATAAGATAGTTATGGTTGTCACAATGGTAACTTAATGAAAATGATAATGCATAGTGTATAGTGCAATCCTTATAACACCCTCAAACCTGCATAATGCAACATCGGACCCCCCACGATCTGTCTATAATGTGCACATTTCACAATTGTACCTATGTTGTATGTTTCGTAATATATATATACAAACTCGAACTCCATTCTCTAATATAAAACAGGCACCGACCCCGTCCAGGTTCGTAAGTTTAAACTCCAACATTTATTTTATCCAAAATTCGGCTGTGATGGCAAGATGCGGTTCAGCAGTCTCAGCTGCCTTGTTATATATATATTTTTTTCAGAAAACAGCTTCCCCTGCTGTTCCCTGCTGCATCCACCTATCGGGGCTAGTGGCTGGTACTCGGCAGCGGGAGCAGGCCCGCATTCTATTTTGCATGAATTCTTGATACCATTCAACCAAGAACTAGCCGGCACTCCTGGAAAACACCTTACTGATTAATTAATTCAGCTGGCTGACACGTTTCAACTGTATGGTCCTCATCAAAGGTCGAAACGCATCAGACAGTTGAAATCATTAATTGGTAAAGTATTTTCCTGGAATGCCAGCTATTTCTAAGTTGAATGGTATAAAACATTCATGCAATATGCAGATGTGCCATGCTGAATAAATAAGGATTACAACACTACAAGGAGTGCTGCTTGGTTTCTAACCTAGAGGAAGTGTTTCTAATATATACATATTTATATATATATATATATATATATATATATATTCAATGAAAAAAACATAGGTTTCAGGGACGTTATAGTTAGTTGGACATTTCACTTGTACAAAACCAGAGAAATTCCGCCGTTATAGTTAGGTCAGCTAACTATAACTCGCACCCCCGCAATGCACTACTAATGATGCTGCATATTACATCTTTTATGACATGGTCAGTGACATCACTGATGACATCTCAAATGAGATCACTGATGACAACACTGATGACATCATCCAAGTGAAAATCTGATGCATCTGTTCACACCCTAATGTAAACTACTTTATACGCACTCACAGATTCGTAGCTCTACACACACATCCACACATTCACCATTACAGTCACTCATACATGCAGTCACTCATCAATATAACACTATCATATGCACTCATACACCTATACAGACACTCACACACTGCCATCCCTGGGGCATGGCCAGTCTTTTTTTTCTTTAATTAATACTTTGGAGGGGGGCCGCACGGCCCCCCTCCTCAGGCAAAAATATGGCCCCAGGGACACCATCCCCCGGGGCCGGCCTTTCCTTTTTAATTTTTTTTAATGTATTTGTTTGGGGGGAAGGAGGCAGCGTGGCCCCCCTCCTGGGCCACTTCTGGCCCTGGGGACCCTATCCCCGGGGTCTGGCGTCTGTGATGGTGACCGTTGCGGGAGCCGGCATTGCGTTTGCACTAGGGGAGCTGCTGACATGCAGCTCCCCTGGTGCAAAAGCAATCTGCTTTAGTTTTTGGAAGCGAGAGCAGGTCATAGCAAACAGCATAGTCCCGGGAGTGGGCACCCTAGGACATTGCAGGAACTGGCCCTCGGGGTGGTGGTCCCCAGGGTCATTGAGGGCCCCCTCCTAGCATTTTCAAAGGTGGTGGTCTCTGGGACAGCGTGGGGGGGATTGGGACTCCCCCACGCACTTATTCTTAAAGCCCCGGGGAGGCGGTGGTACCCAGGGCTGCGGAGGGCCACAGTGCCCCCCGCATCAATTAAATATGCCCTGGGGAGGTGGCTTTCCGAAATATGGCCCTGAGGGCCCCATCCCCGGGGCCTGCCTTTCCTTTTTTTATTTTTTTGTTTGTGGGGGAGGGGGGCAGCGTGACACCCCTCCCAGGCCACTTCTGGCCCCAGAGACCCCAGCTCCCAGGGACTGGCCTCTGTGATGGGGACCGTGGTGGGGGCCCCAATGCACCCACGTTCCCCCCGGCTCTCCACCTCCTGACGGAGCCGGGAATTGCTTTTGCACAAGGGGAGCTGCTGGCATGCAGCTCCCCTTGTGCAAAAGCAGTCTGCTTTGGTTTTTGGAAGCAAGAGCAACTTTGCAATGACAGGGTGGGAGCTGTGCTCCCGCCCTGTCATGGCAAACGGCAATGTCCTGAGAGGTGGCACGCTGTGACGTTGCAGGAGCCAGCCCTGGGGGTTGGTGGTCCCCAGGGCCATCGAGGGCTCCAGGAGTGGGGTCACTGGGCCCCCTTCCCAGCACCGAGTCACCGAGTCACAAGATGGCTGCCAACACATTTTAGTTTGGAATGTTGGCAGCTATTTAGAATTCAGCTCGTGCTCAGAAGGGTTCGTGACTCCTCCTTGGTGCTCAGATATTAAAACTTTTCTTTTTTTAATTTCTCAGGAACTACTGAATGGATTTATACCATTTTTAAAAAGGGTCGCTTTCTGAACCAATCGCTACCTTTTTGCCAAATTTGGTGTCATTCTATTCTGCCGTTCTTGCTGTAGCCTTGGCTAAAGTTTCCTATGGAAATTAACATGGAGAAAACCCATTTTGGGACCCCCCTTTTATCTCGGCCCCCGCTTGACGAATCACCCTGACACTTTCAAGACTGGAGCTGTCCTGAGTAAACCTTTTTTGATAAATTTGGCGAGGATTTTTTAAATGGCGCCAACGTAATTGCCAAGGCAAAAAACGCTTTTCCTATGGATAATAGGTCCTAACTCTAACTACTTACTGGCAACCGCCAGTAGGTAAAATATATATAAACAATTACACTTATAAAATCAAGGAGCATCTAAATCACATTCTTTACCCAATCCTGCCGTTGAAGAGGCACTCTCCTTACATGCTGAGGTCTCACAATGCACTCACATTCATCTAGTGTCCCATCCCGACATGGAATGTTCGTCTCATTGGGACAGTACGTAGTCACCCAGTTCAAGTTCCAAATTCTATAATACCTTGTTTTCACAGCATTTGTATACACTTTTATAACTTTGATAGGTTGGCTAATCTTAGATTCTTTCCCATCCTTCTAAGGAGACTTACTTTTTACCCCAGTCACCCAAATGTACAACAGTGTTTTTGGCAGTCTTCCTCATGCAATACCACTTCTTCCTCTTCAACATTTTCTCTTTTTTTTCTCCTTCCATCATTCAGTTTTCCGAACTTGGTCGTCCACCACCATCCTTTTCTCAGAAGCCCACATGGGATTCACCAGCCAATCTGCCTTTGAATAACTGGAAAGGGGCGACCCCTGTCGAAGGATACGGGTTGTAGCGATACTCATGCACCTTTTTTCCTCATTGCTGTTTCCCAGTTTGTACCAGGCACTATGGCTTGTTGTAATGTTTCTTTCAGCACTTTTATAACCCTTTCCACCACACCATTACTCTCTGGGTGGTACAAATTCGCCTTCTCATGGTTTATTCCTCTAACTTTCAAAACTCCTCAACCACACCAGAAGTGAGTTGCACACCATTGTCAGAGAGCATTGTCAAAGGGAAGCCTTCTTTCTCAAACTGTTCCAGACCAGGGACCACTCCTCTGCTCCCTCAACACTGTGGGCTGTGTCCTAAACTTCAATACTTTATTGCTGCGTGAGCACTCCACACAATTGCTCACCTCTCTCTCGATTCTCTGGTCCATTGCAGGCCATCAATAGCCTTCCTTGACTCTCTCTTTTTTTTTTTTTACAATGCCCATGCAGCTAGCGTGAGCACTATCAATCAACCTCTTTCTAAGCCTACCTGGGGTAACTAACTTATTACCCCTCACCAGTAACCCATCCACAACAATCAACTCATCTTTGACCTGCCAGTACCCTTTTACTTCATCATCACATTCTCTTTTCACAAACCAACCAGTAGAAACCATCTTAATGACATTCTGCAACACACCATCAAGCTTCCAACCTTCTCTTCAATCTTCTTCTGAAACAATACCCTCAGTGATCAAACAAACATTGACCTCTTCATCACAATTCTCTCCACCAATCCAATCACTTTATTCCAGAAAATCACTCTCAATGTCCCCCATTCTAGATAAAGAGCGTACCAATATATTGTTGCCACCCAGCAAATAGGAAACAACAAACTCAAATTTTTGCAAGGTGACAACTCACTTGAGTATTCTGTGTGGGTCAATGTCCATGCCCTTCCTCATAAACACTTACTTCAGGGGCTTATGCTCCATTTGTATTTTGAACATCGTTCCCCAAAGAAACCTCTTCTATTTGTGCACAGGCCAGAAAACGTCCAGCACTTCTTTTTCCACCACCAAGTTATTAAGCTCTGTGCCCTTCAAAGCTCTAGAGATAAATAAAATGGTCCTTTCTTTCCCATGCACCTTTTGCACAAGAATGGCTCCTGAACCCTTTGAGCTTGCATCTGTCATGATGTACGACTCATCTCTTTAGTCATAGCTTCCTAAATTGGCACTTCATTCAAACAATGCTTCACATATGCGAATTCATTGTTGCATTCCTAACTCCAGATGAATTCATTCCCCTTTTTACGTAAATCCCTCATGCTGCAAGTTTTCTCCACATGTTTTGGGAGAAACTTGTTAAAAGATTTGGCCATTTCAAGGAATTTAACCAATTCAGCCTTATCCTGAGGTGCATGAAGACTACAAATAGTTCCACCAGCGCAGACTTTTGGTTGATTCTAGACCTTGTTACCAAATGTCCCAAATATTCAATTTTCTGGACATCAAATTTTCACTTCTCAGCTCTCAACGTCAGGCCAATATCACATAGCATGGACAAGACTTTTCTTAGCTTGGCATCATGTTCCTTCGGATCAATACCAACAATCCAGACATCATCCGGATACACCTTGACACCTTCATCCCTCTAAGAATACACTCCATTGTCCTCTGAAACACAGAGGCAGCTGATATCACTACAAAGGACGTTCTTAGGAGCTTGAAGGTGTCAAAGGGTGTCAGGAATGCCGTCAATTCTTGAAACAAAAAGGGTACACTTATTTGATGGTAGAAAGGCGTTAAGTCCAAGATGAGAAGTTCCTAGCACCAGCAAGAGAACTCAACATTTCACTTATATTGGGAAGTAGATAGTGGTCCACCTCCACAGCTTTGTTGAGTTCTCTTAAGTCCACACAGAGTCTGGCCTCCCTATTGGCTTTCCAAGCCATGACAACTGGGGATAACCATTCTGTAGCCTCCACCTCTTGTATGATACAATTATCAATTAGTTGGTTCAACTCAGTTTTCATACTTTCTTTCAGCACAAGTGAAACAATCCTGACCTTGGCCACATTCTGTGAAATATTGGGTTTGATCTTTGTAAAATTATAATAATTTTACAGACAACCCAGCTTATTGGTATATATGTTGGAAAACTCTTTTGTCCAAATCTCCCTCCCCACTGAAACAGACGTGACAGGTGGAATTTCTTTAACACAAACAGATTAACTCTCATTGGGACACAAGTATGCATAAATATCATGCTGGTGGAACCAGCTAATAAGCGAGTCTCCTTTTACAGAAATATAGACTTTCCCCAAGATAATTCTATCTTGGAATTCAATCAAACCCCAGAAGTAACCCAACAAATCAGTGGGTTTTCCACTATACATTTTTGGCTTTAAGTCTGGTTTCATCAGTCTCACTTTGCCAAGCAGGTACTGCTCATCAAAAGTCTTCAAAATAATAGTTATTTTAGAGCCAGAATCAGACAGAATTTGTACTGGCTAATTGTTGACCATGACAACCTCCAACAGACCATCACCAAATGACTCCTTCACTTGGAAAATATTGATCTCTTGAACATCCTCATCACTGAACTCAATTTCCATCCCATTCTTTAAATCATTTGTTGACCTACAACACCTGGCAAAGTGACGTATGTGTCCACAGTTCTCACATGTGACCTTCCAGCCCACAGAATCCTTTTGCAGCAAGCCCATACCAAAAGTATTGCCCTAAAACAACTGGTGCAGGCTTCACACTAGTGGAGAAATGATCCTTTGCAGATTTTTCCTTAAGGACTTTTACAGCCACACTATCACTCTTGTCTACAGCAGCATCTTCACGTATGACATCCACAAAGGTTTCAGAGTATTAATGTATTTTGGCAATAGTTAGGACCTCTTGTAAGGGCAGATTGTCCTTTTTCACTTGCTTTTTCGAACCTTGTCCAACACACATCCCAGCATCAGTTAATCCCTCAGGTGATCCTCCAGAGATGGCCTAAAATTACAGGTAGCGGCCAGCATGAGCAACTCTGTGATGTACTGTTCCGTTGTCTCACCTTGGCATTGTATTCTCCTCTCAAAGTAAAATTGTTCAAGAACAGTATTTATCTTGGGAAGATAATGCAAATCCAATGTTTTTAGCCAAATCTCTTGTGACATTCCCGTCAGAAAGATCAGGGAGGTGTTCAAAAACGTCCTGCCCCTCTGATCTAAGGCAATGCATTAGCTAGGATGACTTCCTCTCAGCACTGACAGGCATAATGAGTAAACTTCTTTAACCATTTTTGCCATAATATATTAGGTTCTTCCAGGGGCGAGACAGAAAATCGAGGTGCATTGACATTCTGCATATTAAGAAACTACACCCACCCACACTACCACACACTAAAATAAAAGCTGCAATGAGTAACTGAAAATGAAATAAAAGGTACCACAATAAAAATTTCCAACAAAAATACTAAAAGAAAATACACTGTCATATAATGAGAGGCACTGTACCAATGGTAAAGCCTGCCAACCTGTGCTTCGCAAGAAAGCCTGTGCGAAGAACTCAGACACTGTTATTCCTAAAGTGAAGATAGCCATGGGGTGTGCACATCACCGTGTGCTAATAGTCAAAACAATAATCAAACTGACTTTCAAAAACTGTAATCCTTCAATAACTGTACCACATATACAAGCTAAAGGCTTGCAAGCCACACAATATAATAGTGAGCGAAGAGGGGAGCATGTCACCCTACAACTTCAGGAGCCACCGAACCACACGCTTTGCAAATAACAAGTGAGCGTGTCACCAGATAACTTACAAGTCCCAAAGGGTGAGCGTATCACCACAGATGCACCCAAGTTGCAGGAGACTTCAGGCCCCAGAGGGTGGTCATTCTTGCGAGCTCAGTTTCTGCTTGCAAATTGAAGTGCTATAAATGCTGTGCCTGCACACTGCAGTAAAGCGCCCTGCCTTAATAAGGTGCAAAACATGCTGCAGGTGCTGCCCTGCAAGGGCATCAAGTGGAGAATAATGGGATATTGGAGCTTTCACTTAGCATGCAAGGTGCAATTTGTTATTGCAAAATTTGATGGACACTTTGTAAAATGTAATGTAAGGAACTGTGAAACATAAAACGACAAACATGAACATTGCCGGCGCCATCTTGCTTAGCGAAGGCCTCTGAGAGTGCGTAAGCAGCAACCATTTTAGATACTGCGGCCATTTCGTACCCTGCTGGTCACCTGTGTGTCACCCTGACCTCGCTATCATCCCCCGCGCTCTGACTAAGCCCAAGCACACATACTGGGGTCGTAAAACCATGTCAGCATGACAATGCCCCGGTGTCACTTCCCGCGCCAAACCCACTTGTCCTTTCAGCCTCCGCTGAAGGGCAAGCCCCTTTGAAAGCCTTCTCCACTGCACCTGGCTACTCAATCTGGTCCCAGGCACTAACCGACCCTTGCGGACATAGTTTATTACCCGCATACGACAGAACTTGCTTCACCAGCAAAGGGGCCGGAATTTAATCAGTGACACGACCCCTTATATCTGACCGATCCCACATGTTTTAGATCCTGTCGGAATGTCCAGCTGTGAGATAGCGATCATCTGTTATATCTGGGTGGAGGGACGATTGCTGCTAGGTTTGTGTGGGAACTAGTTGAGGCGGGAATTCCAAGGATGTTTGACCATGCAATAAACTGATGCCAAGAATGTTTGACCATGTAATAAAGTGATGAACCTGTGTATATAAGGCTGAGCCACAGCGATGCAGTTAGAGCACCTCCTGAAGATAGCCCCGGTGTCGGATGTGATGTACTCTCCTCTAGAGCAATAAACCTGTTCTTCGCCTTCCAGTTCCAGTGCCTGCCTCGTTAGTGTGATCACTAAGTTTCAAGTTTCAAAATGCTTTATTCGGTATATATATAACCATATAGCAGGCAAGGCATAAAACTTTACAGTACATAAAGAAAATAAAATACAATCTTTTATGATAAAATGAACCTTGTGGTATCTGTGCCTAAGCATAAAGCAATTTTTCCGTAAAAAATAAACGGGCATGAAGTTGGATACAAAAAAACACAGTGCTATTTGGGAGCAGAGCAGGCCAAATAAAGAGCAATTTCCTTTATGACACTAGTGCAAAACTCGCAATAAATAAAGTGACACGTGCCAATTACCGGGAAGTATATACATAATTTCATTTGAGACACATGTGCAAAACTCGCGGTAGTAAAGTGGCTCGTGCCAACCGGAAAATAAATACATACGATTTCCTTTAAAACACATGGGCAAGACTCGGAATAGTAAAGTGCAGTTACCCTAATAATACATGTGCAAAAATTGCAATGTTAAAGTGGCTCATGCTAATGTACAGCACATACTGGGATTAAAGGAACTCATTTCTCGTACTAAAGGTAACATGAGATGGAGCTTAATGCTACATGTTCATATAATAATTGATTTCCTTACATACACACATCTTAAAATATATGTAGCTACATAAAAACATACATCTGCGCTTCCGAGTTCAAACATTATCTGCATTGCAGCCTTGGTAGTTCTTATTTCATACTTTAAAAGAATGTTTTTTAAATATAATTTCCTTAAAAAAATATAAAATTTACAAAAAAGCATAAAATTACAACAACTCTGTTTGGATATACCGTCACAGGGAAAAGGGGAGGTACTATTCCGCCTAGTATAGGGGAAACAGTGGACAGGTTAATTCTTGTAATATAAAAAAAAATTCTAATTTAAAAGAGCTTATATCTCTCTTAATGGATTCCATTAAGGAACACGGAAGGAGGCCGACGAGGACGTGCATTCACCGAACGCCAGGGGTATCCCAACCTATGCACATTGAAAATTGCAAGGTGGAGTGATCAGATTAAAAGACGCACTGGACAAAATAGAGAAGGAGGATTGAACTCTCTCCAGGAGCATTAATATTCAAGATGATGTCCTTGTTTTTTTAAAATAACCCTGTGTGAGATAAAAATGATGATGTCCCGTTGAACCTCTGGAACAAGGACCTAAAGTTCACTACTGGTCTACTTCAAAAGATATTTAGAAGAACCAGAGATGTAAGCGCTTTTAAATTTGATTTTTTTTTATATTACAAGAATTAACCTGTCCTGAGGAAGGTGTTTATAAAAATAAGATCAAGACACCGAAACGCGTCGACAAAAAGGACTGTTTTTTAAATTGTATTTTATTTTATTTTTGTGATATGTATATTATGTACTTTGTGGGAATCTGTTAAATTTTGAATATATTGTGAAATTTGCACTATATGTATAACTAAATTATGACACTTTGGCATTAAATGCCGTTTTAAAAAAAATAAAATTGAGACAAATATTTTACAATTTGTGTGTTGAGGTATATACTTCAGGTGTTATTTTAAACTGCATAATAAGGTCTTGAGTTCTGAGACAGTGAATTACACAGAAAGGAAACCCTCTTTTTTAGGTCTCGCCTGTCGATGCGCATGCGCATCGAGCAAGCGAGACTATAGGGGCTCATCGACTCTTTATCTAACTGCAAGGAATCGTGGCGATTCCTTGCAGTGCCCGTGACTTTTAAGGTCAATGCGCATGCGCATTAAGCTTATGCGCATGCGCATTGACCTTAAAAGTCACGGGCGCGTGCACGTCCGTGTTTGTTTACCCTTGCCTACTCTCTCTCTCCCCTCTCCGCCCCCGTTCCGCCCCCTCCCCTCCCGCCGTGTCGCATTTCTCCTCCCCCCTCCCCTCTCTTCCCTCCGGCTTCTTTTTTTTTTGGTTTATTTTACCCGCACCTCTCCCCTCTCCGCCCCCGTTCCGCCCCCTCCCCTTCCCGCCGTGTCGCATTTCTCCTCCCCCCTCCCCTCTCTTCCCTCCGGCTTATGGCGAGTGCTCGAACACTGGAACAGCACAGTTGGTACCACTGCCACGAACTAATTGACAGAACATCGATCCAAGAAAGTCTGTGTTGGAGAATAAGAAAAATGCATTTATATTCTTGTTAGTATCCTCAGCACTACACACTTGTATTGGAATTTCCAATGCTACCTCTATCTCAGGTTCTGAAGGCTTCTTGGCTTAGGTCCTAGCATGTTGGTAGCACCCCCCACCCCGATATGTCTTCTACTGTTACCAGATGTTACCCCTTCTGGAAGCTCCTGCCCCTGCCTGCACGACAAGCTCACCGATGTAAGAAAAGCTGATCCGGAGGTTGCAAAACACGCTGTTTGCTCGACATTTGTGGTGTCTGTTAACGAGGAGTTTTAACATGCAGGCTCAAAGCGCACAACTGCTCCTCATTACAGCTGGCCGCGTGCCTCCCCTACTCTCCTCCCCCCTCCTCCTCCTACTCTCCTCCCCTGCCTGCCTGCCGTGTCGCACCTCTCCCCTCTCCGCCCCCTCCCCTGCCCGCCGTGTTAGATATAAGGAGACATTTGGGAACTTTCTGTGTTGATGATAATGTTTATGATTTACTGTTGTTTTTCTCACTTTAATTATTCAGTTGCGATGTGGTGTTCATTGAGTATTACAACCTGCAGTTTGGAATAAGTTAGCTTGGCTTTGTCCATTTTTAAAGGAAAACTGAAGACTTGCACGTTTTTTCTTTTAAATATTTTTTTCATGTTGGCAGGTTAATGTGCACTTAAAAGAAATGGCTTGGCTTCCAAATATGAACGGAAAAGGGTCTATTTATGATTGTGTTTGTGGCGTTCACAAATTGAGTGCACTGTCCTTGACTTGGCTGCCGACTGAGGAATGCTTTTACATTTCAAAGGTGTTTGTACGCTGCCTTGAAGTATGCTGGGCTGAAGAGCGGCAGCAACATAAAGATGGCATTGCCACTTATCCAGGCACATTGTACTGCAATTGAATAGAAAATAGAGTTCGTTTTCAATTTTTTGGATTTCTTCACAATATTTGACATTTTTTTTCTTCTTTTCCACCGGAGGTAGGTTAAAAAAATAAAGCATTGGCAAAACCATTATACCTCTCACCCAGCAGTTTTGTCATCCTTATTGTGAGTATTAACAAAGGGTGCGGCTTCTGATCCGTAGTGCAGGCTATTATCCTTAAGCGTTGAGGGATCTGTCTCTCCTAAGCGAAGGTATCTGTTTCTCCTCCCCCCTCCCCTCTCTTCCCTCCGTCACTGTCGTCTCCCTCCCCTTGATCTTAGGGATCTGCCCCTGGGAGTTACGTCCTCGGCCCTCTAGTGCTGGTTGCCTCCCGTCCGTCTTTGTTTACCCGCTCCGCCCCCTCCCCTTCCCACCGTGTCGCATTTCTCCTCCCCCCTCCCCTCTCTTCCCTCCGTCGCTGTCGTCTCCCTCCCCTTGATCTTAGGGATCTGCCCCTGGGAGTTACGTCCTCGACCCTCTAGTGCTGGTTGCCTCCCCCTAATATTACGGATCTGTTCTCAAGTGTTGCTATTTTGTTGAAATGTGCATTGCATTTTACATGCATTGACTCACAGCTGCATTCTTTAAACAACTATCGTCCCTTCTTAATGTCAGGGATCTGCTCCTGCGTTTTATGTCTTCTGCCTCTAGGCACTAGCTGTGTCCTCTTAATGTTAGGGACCTGCCCATAAGTGTCACACCACCTGCCTTCGAGTGCTGACTGTCTTCCCTTAGTGTCAGGGCTCTGCCCTTAAATGTCACGTCATGTGCCCCATTGTGACGGCTGTCTCCCCTTATTGTGAGGAGTCTGCTCTTAAGCCTTGCTAACATTTCACTCTCACTCACTCTCACTCTCACTCACCCTCAACCCCTCACTCACCCTCAACACCTCACTCACCCTCAACACCTCACTCACCCTCAACACCTCACTCACCCTCAACACCTCACTCACCCTCAACCCCTCACTCACCCTCAACACCTCACTCACCCTCAACCCCTCACTCACCCTCAACTCCTCACTCACCCTCAACTCCTCACTCACCCTCACTCACCCTCAACTCCTCACTCACCCTCACTCACCCTCACCCTCACTCACCCTCAACCCCTCACCCTCACACAGTACAATAGGTCTCGGAGGAATTTTAGTTAGAGCTTTTACTATTGTTTATGGCTTTTTTGATTTGTAATTATTTAGCATTGCCTACAGGAAACAAAAATGGTAAAGATTTACAACAAAAAACCATAAACAATTCTAAAAGCACTAACTCTAATGCTGCGAGACCTATTGCATTTCCAATGCTTGTTATACTGTTTGTACTTCCCAGTCCTTTCTGGTACAAGGGAAACTCTCTCTTTTTGAAAAGATAGTATAGGGGAAAGCCACAAGATGATGCACAGTACCTAATCTTAAACGTGTCAGTGCAAAACGATGGGAGTTTCTTGTGACTTCTGTCAAACATGGCTGGAAACCTTCGCTTACATTATGCTCCTGGTAAAAAGCAAAGGTACATTATTTTGATCACTAATCTTAAGGTAAATTAGTGGTGGTTTGCACCAAGCGGCATCGAAAGTCTTGGGAGTCTCGCTGCTTTTCATCAAAACTTGGCACTATCTCACGTTAGAATGTAACACAAGGGCATACATTGGGTTCAAAATTGATCCAAGATAGTAGCTAGGGTGCTGGTTCAAGGAGAAGATGTCTACCGCAAGTCTTTTCTGATCTCTCCAGATGTTTTCTGTTTGGACCACTCATTGATGAAACAAAATAGTGTGATATTCTGTAGTTGCAAAAACCACAGAATTTAATGAATTTTGCATAATGGGAGCATAAAAAAAGTTTCACACTGACCTAATGCTTGCCTTGTGGAAATGGCGTAGGCCTCTTATTCGAAGGTTTTGACCCTCCACGTGTCTAGTATTCCTGTTTTAGATAAATGTGGCTGTCAGGCTGTTTCTTCAATGGGAATTTTGTTTTGTAATTATAACGTCCCATTCTGTAGACAATATATTGCATGGGGACTCATGACAGAGAGACTTGTGTCTTGAGCTTGAATCTCTCTTGTACTGTGAGTCAATTGGGATTACAGACAATGGTTGTTGTGAGGAAGCAATAATCAGCCTTACCTCCTTGGATTAGAGTACTTGCAAGGACATTATAAGTCATCATACCAGTCAAGGCATAAGGTGTTATAGTCCAAAGAGGCAGACATGCACACATGGGCCATAAAGATAAAGTATCATAAGAATAGAAATGGAAGAGTGACTTCAGCTGGGAAATACAGGTTCCCATCCCTCTGGTATCCAAAATAGTCTCCATTGCAGAAGCTTTGGTTTTGCATAAGTTTCCTATGGACAAGCTTTGTCTTCCGTACCTTCTCATATGTGCTTATTACCACATTTTGTATATTACCAAGCTTTGGTATCCCAAAAAAGTGTTTATACACAAGCTATGACACTGTCTATAATCTCCTATGCCCAAACTTTGGTATCACACATAATTACCTAAGCACAGGCTCTGAGATTATGCACACTATTCTATGCACATGTTTCAACAGTGTTCACGTTCTTCTTTACACAAGCCTTGGCACCCAACACGTTTCCAATACACGAACTCGGGCATCCAAAGAATTACTGTATGCACAAACGTTTACATCATTTCCATCACAACTCTCTATGCTCAGGCAGGGGAGAGCCAGCCCTTCATTAGCCCTCCTCAGTAGCTTTTAGCTCATTAGGGAAAGCCCGGTGATTCCGTCGCTGGCCTCTCCTCGGTGATTAGCTTTCCCTGACAGACGCGAGGATGGCTGAGCGACCATCCCGAGAATACCTCATAATTGAAGAGCGAGAAAAGATGAGACCTCTGCTCTGCTCCATGGCCTTGGTACAGAACACTATGTGTTAGAGATAATAAGTACGGCGTTGACCTCAATCACGGCTGCACATGTCACACAGAATTAATAGAGTTTTCCTCATTAATGGCATCACTTCGCAGTGCTTTTAGAATTGGGGATTTTCCTGGGTAAACTAAGCACCACATAAGTTTTTTTGGGGCAGTGAAGTTTTGTGAAATTCCTCATTTGTTTTGCTTTATGAAGAGGGCCTAGTTTCCGAATCTTCGTCTGCTTTGAACATTATGAACATTGTGAGGCTGTTCTGTGCTTAACATCTACTGCACAGAGAGATAAATAATTTTCACCTTAATCGAACTCTAACCAACCTTGCATTCTTTTTCAAGGTATAACTTTTCCTGATGTTTCCTTTTCACAATGTTAATGTGCGGGACAAGCACACTAACACGCTCATACAGAGATATGTGAGAGAATCGTACAGTACAACTGCCAGGGTAATATACTGGTGCTGTTGCCTTGTGGCTATGGTAGTAGTCTGGGTGGCTTGCCTCCCAAATCCCAGGTTCGCCGGTCGGAAATTAAGAAAAATTTGGTGTTTAGTTTTGCTGAATGATAAAACCCTACTTACGGAGTGCCCACCACTCCTCCCCCTGCTCTGAGAGCAGAGCAGCCCTGCTCGCCCCGCAAAGCTGCTGCAGCAGAAACAAATATTATCATTTTATTTTTCCTTTATTTACACTGCTTTCCTTTATTTTCACTGCTGCAAAGCAGTGGGGCGATGCTCCTCTGCCTTACCGAAGGAACCGCCACTGGTTCACACTCAACTCAGATTGTGAAACCTGACCTAAAAAAAAACAATTGGGCCCATTGCAATGTCCCCTGCATGGCTCTGGAGAGTGTGCACCCAAACATAAACTTCCCATGTGGCTAATGTAAGGTTAGTTTTGAGCTTGCTTCAGTGCACATGACAATCATGGATGCATGTTTTGGGCCTGGAGTGCAATGGACGAGACCGAGAGCATGGCTTTGCAGTCTATGGGGGAACAACAGATGAACACCTCCTTTTCTGAGCATGGCTATTGTCATCTCATTTCAACAACTGAATGTAATGCTAGGGACAGGCCATTTTACGTGTTGCCTCTTACGGGTGAGGATCCTACTGGCCTTTGTGTTAAAACGGGGCTGCCAGTCCCTCTCACTGAGGTCAATGGCCCCACCCACGAGGGCTATGTTTGGTGCAGATATGTTTTCTCTATTTATATGTGGTGTAGCGGGCATGGAGTGAGTGTGCGGTGTCTGATTGTGAGGGCAGAGGAACCTATCGTGGATCTCCTCTGTGGTGCACCTGAGCCAGCATAGAGAGGGCCTGCCAGACAGCAATGTGAACTTCAGTATTCCTCCAGAGAATCCCTGAGTCTCTTTGTAGTCCATAACACTTCATGGTGGGGAGTAAAGGAGAGAGAGGCCTTTCAGGACATGCAACGTCTCTGTCTCCTTTCTGCTCAATTCTTTCACGGAGATGTGCCTCCGGCACCTTTGTGTAGCAGCCGCGTGGAGAAGCCTCTCCTTCTTTTGTGCCTTTTTATGGATTTATAAAGTGCCACATTATCGACAATAACATAACTGCTAAATGAAATCCCATCTGTCTACTTAAATCTGAACAAAGGTACTAAGGTGTGTATCTTTTCAATTTGAATATAAACATAAACTAGCAACTACAAGTAGAAAACACATGAAAAGTATTTTGAAGCAGACCAAACTATTCCTAAATATTGATAATGCAAACAGAGGCAAAACTGCTATGTTAAAGGAAAAGAATATATTGGGTGTTTTGCACAAACAGCTATTTAAGTACCATCGAAATCTCTGTCTGCACAAACGAAGGTGGCAACCCTCTTGCAGGCCTTTAAAGAAGATAACAACACTCACTGAGTGCTAAGAATCATGGTTAGAACTGACAAGCATATGGCCCCGAAGGCACCAACAGATAGGTACAAAAATGTGGGTGTGAACTGCGTCTGACACATAAGAGTACAAGCTTCCCTTCCTCACAGAATAGGTACTGCAAGTGTGACACACAGAACACACAGAACAGGTACAAGTAGAAATTAACAGTGCACGTTTTGCAAACTTCCCATCTTCAGAGAAGAAGTACACCCCAGCATCCTTAGCACAGCAGGTACAGCTGGACATCAGCAGTGTAGGCTTCCATTAGCTTTGCCAATGCTTGTTAGGAGTTTATCAAATAAACAAGCAAAATAATGATGTTGTTGTTAATAATAAGAATTAAAAAGACTTTCGTTTTTTTTCCTTCCTCCACCTTATTGACATGGGCTCTGCCACTAGAAGACGATTACCTCCCCTTCAATCTTACTACCTGAAGCTATACTAGGCGTAGCATTCTTCAGCCGGCTGATCAGGTTGAGAGTTTTGGTGTTCTTTTCTTTGTTTTGTGCATAGTTATTCCACTCCAGGTTTTTCTCTACCTCTGAATAGACACAATACCCTACACTGTAATGTATCTGTGATGCCACATTGCACTAATGTTGAGACAAGTACAGCAAATTCCGATAACTATATGGGATTAAGTGGCTAAAATCAGTAAAGAAATACTTGGGGAAAAAAATCAGTAAAAAAGGAAAGTGGTCTTCAAAGTGTCTCAGTCACTGCCTCTTTGTCTTTCACACCACTTCTTTTTGCCGCTGCTTATTCTGTTAGACACTTAATACCTTTTTCTCCCCACATGTTTCTGAAATGATCGATATGCATGTTTCATATATCATATTTTCCTCTTCACACCATCTTTCCACTCTCTTCTTTTGAAGGTACTTCTGTTCATCTTCTCACTTCACCTTGCCCCCATGCACACAACCTACTAACTCTGCTTTAAGGACTGCAGGCCTTATTGATAAGCTCATTCCGCTATCGTTATGTCAAGCTCTTTTCACGCACCGGCAGCGTAGTGTGCCTGCCCATATTTACAAGGCCAAGTAAAGTCAGCCTGCGTGACTTTACATGGCCTTGTAAATATGGGCCTCTTCCACACATTATTCTGCGTGAAAGGGGCAATCCATGGGTGTTGCTGTGGGTGTTCGCACACAACAACCTTGGAACCTGACATCTTCCCAGATTTACAAAGTGTCGTAAACCTGGGAATTCTTCAGAATCCTACGTCTCCCCAAGGGAGGCGTAAGAGTGGCGCAACGAGGAGTAATACTTTTACTTCTCCTCGTTTTTTGCTCTTTCTATGTGTGTGGCATTCTGGAGGAGCAAATCGCCTTTAATGATATGTACAGCAAGGTGTTCCTTCCTGCACATAAACAATCATCCCTGCAATGCAACGCAGGCACTCTTGCGCCATGGCGCAAGAGTGTCTGCATTGGCGAACAGCTGCTGTTTGTGCGTTCCGCTGGGGAGAAGGGCAGGACTGTGCCGTATCTTGTAGATATGGTGCATTCCTGCCCTCTTTTTGATGCACGGCAGCGCAGCAAGAAGGCTTGCTGCGCTGCAGCGTGTCAAAATAAACTAATGAGGCCCTGCATTTTTTTCCTGTAGCACTGTCAAGCTATTTAGTGTTGGGTACCTCCCTCATATACTTTTTATATAGGTAACCATGGTTACGTCGACTCTGCAGAGATGTCAAGGATTGCATATGCATGAAGTATGGATACCTTTATGACACATTGATAGACTCTGAGAAATATACTCTGCCTTCGAACTCATCTTCAGCAAATCCCACAAATGAAACTCATCCAGACACCGGAAGGTGACTTGTTTCACATACAAAAGTAATGCGTTGAATGAAAAAATTAACTATAAAAACACAGCAAATGGGAAAAATCAGACACTTTTAAAGAGTGCAAGGTCAATTTAAATTGTAACGTATAGAGGGTCTGCATTGATGTTATGGATTTCCTCAAAATGTTCTAAATTCGTTGTTGGGAATTCGAGTATTGTTTTGCCTGCAAAAGACAGGAATTAAGGAACCGATAGGGACTTGTTTCAAAGATTTTAATTACTGCTGCATCTGAGACCTAGAAGGACCTGACCCACTTAAAGCCCTGCAGGCAGCACACGGATATGGAGAGGGTGACAGGCCGGGGCCCAATCATATCCACGCCCTTGACTCTGCCTACTCATCACACACATCTTCATAGGTCACGCTGAAAAGCCAGGCGCAGTCTTAGAGGTGGGTGAGAAACTGGAATCTCAAGCAAGCAGCCTGGCTTTAGCTCGTTTTGACTTCCTCTTAGACTCTCATGCCAAAACGAGCTGAGTTTCATATGGTGTCTTGCACGCCTCAATGGTCTAGCCCCATCCATCAAGAATAAACAAAAAAAGCAGGGACCTTTGATATAAAATGGGTGAGTTAAAGAGATACCAATCTAGTAGCTAAATTACACTATGTGAAACCTGGAACATCTGGGCCAATCACAGGTTCCTCACTTGAACAAATTGTTTAATCTTAGGCAGATATTTTATTCCACCTGTTTCCTTTTTCTTCATTATTACAAATGAGAACAGCTTTCAATATTTGAACTCAGGATGTGCGCTGTAGAGAAACCTATTGTGTTTGATTTAACGCAATATAATATTGCTCCTATAATAAGAATCTTTGCCATATTTGGGGCAGGCAACAACTAACTTGCATATGATTTTACTAGTAGTATTGTCGTCAGGGCGAGAAGTGCATGAATAATCAGTTTATTTGTTAGAATGATCACTTTTAACAACTGGCGCTCAATGGAATGGTATAATTAGCACATATAGAACTTGTAAACTCATTTTTTTAATGATTGTTTATGTGCAGGAAAGGACAACACGCAGGGATGCTTTTCCTGTTCTTGTAAATATGAGGCTGCAAAATGCCTATTAAAATGCACCGCTGATGCATCACAAAAAGTGATGCACCGCCGGTGCGTCATAAAAAGTGATGCACCGGTGGCGCAATGGGCTTGTAAATAAGCACCGTAGTTTCTGCTCCACTCAAAACGTTCCATAACTTATGCAACTCGCTACAAAGCGTTCTCAACTAAATTAACTATAACTCACCCTGCTACCATGCACAGTGTTGTTATAAATTATGCAATTTGAGATGGGGTTGTTATGAATGCTATAATTGAACATGATATAACGTATGTAAATAGAAAGGGTATACGCAGTGCATGGTGAGGGTGCAAGTTATAGTTGATTTACTCTGCCTAGCGAATTGAGAACACTCTGTAACAAGGTGCATCAATAAAAGCAAGTATTGGGGTGGGGCAAAAATTATAACTTTAAGTTATATCTATAACTTTTTAATTTCTAAGGTTTGTGTATTTACATTCTTTTTGTATAGAAATAATACATTACGCTTTCCTAACTATAACTTATCTTCAACCTTTGTTTTTTCAATGAATTTCTATCTTTATTGGGTACAAATTGGTTTTAAC
Organism: Lissotriton vulgaris; assembly: GCF_964263255.1. Lineage (NCBI taxonomy): Eukaryota > Metazoa > Chordata > Amphibia > Caudata > Salamandridae > Lissotriton > Lissotriton vulgaris. The sequence goes on from NC_141699.1 coordinate 293,889,897, forward strand.
TATATAATGTTGTTTATTTTGGTATTAATTCTTTGATGTATAGTACAGTTGTGTAGAGTACATAAAATTCAGTGGCGCAGAGTTGAGTGGGGTAGAGTGAAGTGGAGTAGAGTGGTGTAGAGTAGAGTGCCGTACAGTAGAGTGTTGTACAGTGTAGTTGGGTAAAGTGGAGTGGGGAAAAGTCACATACAGTATAGTGCCATAGAAGAGAGTGGCGAGAGCCGAGTGGCATAGAGTAGAGTGGTGCAGAGTGCAGTGGTTCAGCGTACAGTGCAGTGGCATGTAGCAGAGTAGAGTGGAGTAGGTGGTGGCTTGGAATGGCATAGACTAGATTGGCATATAGTAGAGAGGCATACCGTAGAGTTGAGTGGAGTGAAGGGGAGTGAAGTGGAATAGAGTGAAGTGGGGCAGTAGAGTGGCTCGGAGTAGAGAGGCATAGAGTGCAGAGGCTTAGAGTAAAGTGGGGTAGAGTGAAGTGGTTGACTGAAGTGGGGTCGAGTGAAGTGTGGAAAAGTACAGTAGAATAGGTAGAGAGGCATAGAGAAGACTGGCGTAGAGTGAAGTGGGGTAGAGTAGAGTGAAATAGAGTAGACTGGCGTAGAGTGAAGTGGGGTAGAGTGAAGTGGGGTAGAGTGAAGTGGGGAAGAGTGAAGTGGGGTAGAGTGAAGTGGGGTAGAGTGAAGTGGGGTAGAGTGAAGTGGGGTAGAGTGAAGTGGGGAAGAGTGAAGTGGGGTAGAGTGAAATGGGGTAAAGTAGAGTTACTTAGGTTACAGTGGTGAAGAGTAGAGTAGAGTGAAGTAAGGTAGAGTTAAGTGTGGTACAGTACAGTGCTATCGAGTTGAGTGGCATCGAGTAGACTGGTCTTCGTACAAGTGAGAGGGAGAGAATCCTGCATTGCCTCTGATGTGTTCCACTACATGAGGAGCCTCTTCTCTCCTTATGCACTTGGTGGAAGATGAAGTAATTGGACTGCGAGAGTCTGAAGCAGGGGATGATCCGCCAGAAGATGACTACTGAATTTATAAAACTTTGGACCCCTTCTATTGCTCTGGACCTTTGCTCCCAGAGCCCCAGAGAATGCTGCCTCGATCATATCATGCGCTTCTGGAGCAGACATAAAAGCAGCACTCCTGTAAGTAAAGAGGAGGACCCCTTGACATGCTTCTAATGGGTTGTTCTGCTTCCTCTTCTGAAGAGGATATAGAGACATGGCCCCTCTAAGTCTGCCTCTTGTCTTGCATGGTGAGAAAACTCTTAACCAAGAGCACCCAATGGAGAACCCTGGAAATAAATACGGGTCAAGCCCCTTTAGAGTACTCAATCAGCAAAAGGGAAAATGCCATTACGACCGCTGAGCCACCAGGGACCTGCACCACTCAGATGCCTTAAAGCTCATCTGTTCATTATTAGTGTACCATTTGTTATATAATGCAATTTGACAGTAAAATGCAGAAACATGAATAAAAGTATGGCAATCCTGAGAGTGAACTCACATCTCTGAAAGAGGAGACCTCGTTTAGGGAGTGATGCACTCTACCCTGCCGGCTCAGGGATGCTGATTGGCAGGCGTGCCAATTCTGCTATCTCATTTGACCAAGAAGGAGAGTGCCATATGCCACTGAGCTGGCTTGACATTGTCCTATAGTTGTGAGAATCCACTCACTTCTCCTGAGGAGCAATGGAACTTCACCGAACGGCGTGAATGAAGGGTCTGCTAGCCTCGCAGTGCTTCAACAAGCTGTGAAATCAAGAACTTGGAATGACAGTAAGCGAACCACACACGCCCTGAGGAAGACCAGAAAGGACAACTAGATGCAGCCGGTACCCGCACACCCCTGGATGGTATATCTGTTTAGACACGAAAAAAACAGGACACACTAAGAGGGAGGGAAGTGTTTTTATACCTCAAATTAAGTGTGGTGTTTGGTGGTGTCTGTGGATGCAGGACTAGCTCATAGTGTAAGGATTTCTATCAAAGGAGGGTTCATGAGATAATGTATATTGATACATAACTAAAGTATATGCATCAGTAACCAATAACAAATAACTTTCCTCTAGTCTAGAAACTGCGTGCAACTTATCAGTATATCATCTGTCATAATGCTGTAGAATGTACGACTAACTGCAACACTTAAAAGCAGCACCACAAACTAACTCTGGGCTCCAGGGATTAACGTGCCACACACCTGCCCTGTGCTTCAATTGTTTTTAAGCTCGGGATAATCTACAGTACAATATGAAGCAATAGAACTCCCACTGCAAAAAAAGGAATAGGAAATTGAAAAGAAAGCAAAATCCCCCTGTCATGTCCTGCATTCTTCTTCTGAAGCATTTCTGGCTATCAAACAATTCTCCCCTTAACACACTGCACAAAGAAATCTCCCACTTCTACAATTTCACTTTTGTTCTTTTACTACAGCGAGAGTATTTCTGAAGCCGGCTCTTTGTTCCCTCACCTGCCCAACCCCCTGCACGCCCTACTTGTTGGTTCTGCCCTGCAGGAGGCATGGACATTTAGCTGCTCCATGGAGAGAAGCAGGAAGACCTTTAGAAATGACAGCTGGGTTGGGAGGTTCCAAATGAGGAGAGACAGGTACACCGGTAGTGTGCTCCACTCTCCCTTTCAGCCCTCCAGCAGCAACTAAAACACAGACATGACCTATCCCTTTCCTGGCCGGCAACAGAAGGTCTCGAAACAGATCGGTGTCAACAGCGATTAAAGCTGTTGGGCAAGCCCGGCATTTGCTATTTGTTAGGCCAAACATGCCAAGGTCGGTAATGTAAGCTGAAGCCAGCACTGGGCACTTCCGGGTTAAATGTAGCACGAGCCACCTGAGAGGCGTGGTCCAAAGGCCAAATGCCTGCAGCTTTCTGCCAGAGCTTGACCTTGCCCAAGTACACCCTTCCGCAATTGCTGGCCTTTTCCTAGTTCATTACCCTCTCTCATCTGGAGACCAAAGGTTGAGGCCTCCGTGTGCAGCCAGACCAGCAAAGTAGTACCAGAAAGCGGCTTAGGATATTGGAAACAGGCAGGCCATACCAGGAATCTAAGAATACCACTCTCCCGGCGAGAAGAGACAAGGAAATCTGTTGCCAATTTTTATTTGTTTGTTGGTTTTACAAAAGTTAAATGTTTTTATTTCCAAACCGGAAACCATGTTACAGATATTGGATAAGATTTATTTTTCTCGAATAGTCCTTGTAATATATTTATTTTTGCTCCCATTAGAGCCAAAAATCCACTTGCTGCCTCTTTACCAAAAGTAAGACACTACAGTTAAACAGGAGGGGTCGAGCAATATCGCCCCTACTGAAGAGACTATAATAATTAAATATGATACACAGCCAAGGTGAGAAAACAAAAATGTTTTCCTTTGAGGCCTGTCTCCATGTAACCAATGTCTGATATAAAGCACCAAACACAATGTATAACTTAGGTACTCAAGATACCATGTAACTCTTTCATAGCCCAAGAAAATCTATGACTCAATTTTGTTATTCCCTGGTCTACAATTCCACGTATCATAAAATAAAACACGTTTGACACAAGTACTCAGTTACTACTTTGTGGCCTGAGCCATCATCTGTCAGTTGTGCAGCTTAAAGCCCCATTATTGTCTGAGATTCCTTGGACACCAGGCATCACTTTTGTGGCCTAAGACAACATCCATCAATTGTCTGGACCAAAACTCCATGTATCACCTCATTGACCCAGTAGAGTACTAAAGCTTATGGGAGACTTTAGGAAACATGTGTTGCCCAAGTGATCATTATTGTCTGTGAGACATAGAACACATATATCGGTTATGTGACCTAAGACACCATGCATCAATTGTTTGTCTCAAAATTCTATGTATCACTTCTGTGGCTTAAGACTTCAAATAAAGCTTGTGAGACCTTATGTGGCCTGGGTGGCCCAAAGTGCCATGTATCGTTTGCATAGTCTTTTCTACCATGTCTCACTTGTGTAGTGTGTAATACTGTTGCTTTTGTGACCTAAGATCCAATGCATCGCATGTGTAGCCTGTGCAACTATTTGCTTATGTATCCTGAAATATTATGTATTGTTTGTGTAGCCTAAGACAGCGCAATTACAATACATTACAATACAATATATTACATGTGCGCCTAAAACACAGTGAGACACATGGGGTGGAAAAAATCATGGCTAACATGTATCTCGATTGGAACTATCAAAATGATAGCAGTGGGAACAACATGCCTACACAACACTCCCCTCTCCCCCGAAAATGTGGTCAGTGTTTAAAATAATCAAGTAACAGACTACACTCCTGCTACCACAGAGTGTCAATATGGACATTGCTAGGAGCAATCCCAAACATGAGACAAATTCGATTTTTCATTTATCCAGATTTGCGCAAGACTTCTCTGAACAGAAATCTGCATCGTGTTGTGAAACAGCAAAAAATGATGCAGCAGCATATTTACCAAGGTGCCACATGTCAATGGTATCATTAGTAATGCTTGCACTGACAATGCAATCATTTAACAACACCTGATGTTTTTTTAACATGGCACCACTGTACAAAGGTGAGCAAGCAGTGCCTCGGGTGAATTTCATACTCTGGGCACACCTTTCTGGATAAATTGCATAATCTGTGCAGTTTCATGGTAATTACATGCATTACTCTAGGAAATACCAAGTGATTCACTTTTAGCCCACTGTTTGCACTTGTTTTCATTTGACGCTAGGATACCATGCAAAGTCATGCCCCGCACCTTTGTGTGACTTTAGATGATCTGGCTTTACTTGGAATCCTATGAGTCTAAGTGCTGTTCCACTCCATTATGCCCAGTTTGCATGGCGTAATTGTCAAAGCTGATGGCTTGGGAGGTGGGGATCCAGGTTTGCATTTAGTCGGCTCAGCAACCTGTGGTTCTGGACAAATCACTTATTCTCCCTGTGCCTATGGACAGTGCCTGGATACCCTCAAGGGTGATAAGCTGTGCTCTACAAATCCAAATACTTATTTATTTGCATAGATGATTAGGGATCTTGTGCTATGTGATGCAACACTGCAAAAGTCAATTTGCATGCAAAAGTGAATTGACTCTTTCGGGGGAGATTTATTAAGATTTTATGCTATATTTGCGCCACAAAAGTGATGCAAATTGGCGCAATTTTTTTTTCCGATTTACTTTAAAGCGCTAAACTTGTTTAGCGCTGAAAATAACGTGAAAGTAGTGCAAAGCAGCGCATAACATAGTGCTGCTTACTTAGAGCCAAGGCGGCGTCCCATGGGTGGAACATGGGAGTTCCCATGCAACCGTCCAAGGTTTCTGACACTAAACCAGAGGTCTTCAAACTTTTTGATGCTGAGACCCCCCTTTCAAAAGATTTTAGGCGTAAGGACCCCTCCTGAAACCAATTTCTGGACCTGGTACTCCTCATCCTCGACAACCATAAACGTCCCCAGTTCCCACGGCAAATCATTTTTATGGTGGTGAAACAATATTAAACTGTACGGGCCGCCATTCGCATAAATGTAACCTGCACGGGTGCTGCACTTAATGTAGTAGTAGCACAGTGCCCGGTTAATTTAATATGCAGGTATACCACGCTTGATGATGTAGTCGGCGACCACTTTCATCATTATTTATTTATTTATTTATTTATTTATTTAAATCATGCAACCTGGCATTCTTAGTGCCTCATTTAAACATGGCACCCGCTTAATTAAATGCGTATAGGTTCCGCACTTCCTGTTGCAACACAGCGCCTGTGGCACGCAGCCCAGCTTTGGAGCTGCAGCCAGTTGCCGAGAGAGCAGGGTGAAAGTGAAATGCTCTGCCTCAGGATGCTGGAGGATGTCCCGAGGATCAACGGACAGGAGGCAGTTTTCTGCAGGTAAAGTTCCACTGGTTGACAATGAGACTCAGTACTTAAGTAAGCAGTAAGCAAACTTAGCACTCTTCTACAGCAACACATGTTAACCTCTTCGCTGCAGATGACAAGCTCAGCTCGTCATCAGCCACGGTGGTCGTGTGCGGATGACGAGCTGAGCTCGTCATGTAACGCGGCTTTTCGAAAATTGTCGCACACAGCAGGAAAAGCCGCCGCAGCGATGCGGTTAAAGAGCAGTGCATGCTGGTTCCCATCAAGTCACTGTGCGGAAACAGCTTCTTTAATATGATGCATTGTTATCTTTACTCTTTAACTCTAGTGATTTGGCATTAGCAGCTGCATTGCATCCTGGTAGTTCATTTTCCCAATGCTTGCACGCACGTACTGCAATGCATCAAAATCGTATTTTTACATTTTTAAGATTTGGGCTTTTCATGAGAATATGTGAAATACATAGCTAAAACTAGCAATGGGATAATAACAGGCCCAACGGAACTGCCCATTAATAGCACATGCCTATATTGCAGTCTCTGTTGGTATTTCGCTGGAAGTAGCTCAAGTGGCTGTTAGTATTTCTAAGATGGCCACTGCACCTTGTGAGAGATCAGCCTACTCCTGCCCCTGACAAAAGGAATGTTTAGTGAAGTAGAGAGAGGAGAAAGTGTCTGTTGAGGTCCCATTGGACATCAGCTTGGTTAGTGGGAGTCTCTCCCATGGGCTGCATCCATACTAACTAACACCTGTGAGGTCATTGCAGCCTCATACTGTCGGAGGTACTGGGCTTTTGGCAGTTGAGCCAGACTGGCTTAGTGTGCATGTTTAGGGTCAGTCCTCTCTAAATTCCGAATTCCCGGTGATGTCTAAACAACTGCACTATGGGAGCAAAGACAAGCTAAGCGATTCCATACACACAGAAATACTATATTGTGCTTGCTACCGTTACAAGTTTGGAGCAGTTGAGGACTTGTGACAGGATCACACAGAAGTCCCTGAAAACTGTGCCCTTTTGAAGTAGGCGCAATGAAGAAGAAATGTTTTCATTTCTCATACATTTTCTGACTTTGTACACGAGCTGCACTTTACAGCACATATACAAAGAGGGAAAATGGTTAAATTCAGTCTATGCATCTTATTTTGTGCTCGAAGGCTATCCTTCCAGTACAAAACATATGCTTGACTCACGGAAATACCCTTGCACTATGGCACAAAGGTGTCTCCGTGGTGCAGATTTCAGCACAGTTGCTAGGGAAAGGGGAGGAGAGTGCCATATTTCTCTCCTCTTTTCTCCTTTTCACGCAGCACAGCATTTGTGGCTGCTGAACTGCGCTGCACAAGTAAGTGGTAAATCTGGCCCTTTGTGTTCGCTGCTTTGATTTGAATAGGACTGTTTGGATCACGGGAGTCCCTGCATGAAAGTTTAGTTAATCTGTGCACATTTATGGCTTATCTTGTGTGAAACCCATGAATCACTATGAACTATAATACCATGTATTACTTGTATGGCTTAAGGTACCATCTAGTACTTGTCTGAATAAACAGACCATGTATCACTTGTCTGGCCTACAAAAGTATTTATGTTTTTTCTTGATTTTTTTTAAATCATTGACATGTCACTTTGGAGCAGCATCAGAATGACAGAACATAGCATGTGCCACTTTTCGGACAAGAACTCAATCTTTGCAAATTTAGCCTGTGCCATCAAAAACCAGATTTACCAATTTCCCATGCAGTGCACGGCAGCAGCCACAAATAGCCGGTTCAGTAATACCAGACCAGATTTTAGGAACTGATAGAATTGCTTTGAATACTGGCTTTGAGGGTCCAACCTCTTTTCCTTCATCTGCCTGACCCTCAGCGATGACATGAGGAGGGAGGATGTAATGCTTTGCCATGCCAGATTACAGTCTACCTGCCATACTGCATTCTTTTCACCAGCAACCTTTCTCCCCCCACCCAGCAGGTAGCACTATGCAGAATTATGCCTGGTGGAACTTGGTCCTTGCAGTTATTCTCTCTTAAATCAACAATAGGAAGTGAGGGTCCGAGAAGAAAATATTTTAAAACCAGCAAGGGTTGGCTCCTCAATCCAATAACAAAACACACTACGAAACCCTCCGGTCTACGCAAGTAAACAAAGGAAGAGTAAACACATACTCATTCACCCCTGAGGGAGTCCCTTTATTACAACGAAATCCCTCACCCACCATAGGTGTCATGCTTCATCATTGGGATTCTCCTCGTGCTGGGAAAACCTAGTCCCACCACATGCTCCAACCCCCTCTCTAAGAGGGAGAAGCTCAGGGATGTTTTATTCATAATTTTAGGATATATTAAATTCTGCAATGAGCAGTACTAAACTTAGTTGGGTGAAGGGCGCAGCTCATAGCAAAATAATTGTGTGGGAAACTAATCTAAAACTAGCTACCAGGTACAAAACCCATCTTTATTAGTAAGTCCTCGGGCCAGGGTTAAAAACAGAGCACTGGCAGTGCGACAAAAGAGAAGGTCTACATGTTTCAGCCTATTGACCCTAAAAAGGTATTGTGGCTTTCATCTGGACCTCTAACTGCTACTGCTAATTATAATAACTTGTCCACAGTCATTATAATAATAGTGTGAACCAATGTGGAAAGTAGAAAGAAAAAAGCAGAATTATACAAAACCAGTGATCCTTATTCTTCTCTGGCGATTCACTGGCCGTGCCTTTATGAAAACACAATCACAAATGAAATAATTTGAGTATTTTTCAAGCAAAATGAGAGACTATAAACATATCTTATTCATCCTGGTTAGAAATTGTGAGGCAAAATGTTGTCCCGTCACATATTTAACCATATGTAAACGCCATCAATCATTATTATTGGCAAAGCATGTGTATAATTTTTGTTTCTTACCCGTATTTTATGGATAATTAACCTGCATCTTAACCTGGCATGCAGCTCAGGGAGGGGGCACCACTCTGAAAAAAATACATATGTGAAATCATATAGTAGTCTTCTTGACTCATATTTACACATAATCATATGTTTAAAAGAGAAAAACAATCATGTTACGGCACCAAGAAAGGTGGTAAAAGTTAGGCTTTGCATAAAATTCCTAGTGTTGTTATGTAAAGGAAACAATTTCGAGATAATGATGACCCTCAAACCTCGCCCAGAAATATGTTTAGAGGAGAGAGACAAGTATTAGTTACTGTCATTGTGGACCTTGAAAGGAGGTCGCTAGTTAAATCGTTACAGCAAGGTATTCAGGAAAACTGGCATTTAGAGGAATCCTGTTGTTAAAATGGGGTTTCCAGAGCTGCCATGAATTAAATGGAAACAGCTCCGTCTCAATAGTGTGTTGTTGATAGTTTTAAATCAAACTTGACTACGTATACAGCAGTGCTAAATTTGTAAAATAAGAAGTCCATGTGCTCAGATATTTTTCGGAGACCACACCTCCTTTCCCTGGCTCCATCTTCTTACTCTATTGGCTCCACCCACATCTTCGACCGGCACTGCTTAAAGTCAGATGTAATAAGCGATCTGAATTTCAGCAAGGGAGCCTTCCTCATAATAAGGTTTTGTTAGGAGGTTCCCCTGCCCTGTGAACATTTTGAAAATGATTAAATCAAAATGCATTTAAAGCACAATTTTGGAATAAATTAGCTAAAATGACTAATGCATTGAAAATTGACACTTGAAATATTCCAGTTCTCTATATGCCAATTTGGGGAAAGGACAATACTGGGGTATAGGGCCTGGGGATTTTTTTTTTTTTACTTAGGGGCACAGCGTTAATTGCACTAGCCAGCTTACAAAAGTGTTTCTCAAAGCAACATTTTCTTCATGGGAGTTCCTGTGTGGTCTGCTTGTTGCATGCATTATAAATAATGGCCGAGAAAGGTGATACGTTTTTTTTAAAAAGTGCTCTCTATACTATTTGCGTTAGAGATAGCATTAACTTCATATTGGCAAAGTCTGATAGGAGAATACCTTGTCAGCATTATGAAGAGGGACGGTTTGATGACGAGTCAATATAGATGAATCAGTCTGAGTTTTGGTCGCATTTGGGGACTTTTTTAAGAGATGTTATATTATTCTTTTTAACTAAAGATGTTAGTTATACAAAAGTAACTAAGTAGTTTTAAAATACTGGCATTGTTATGTGAGAGGACCTATGACCATTCCAACAACATCATAGTTTGTAAAACTTTTGGACATTTCTATATATGGACGGAATGGTAAAATAATAGAGATATCGGAAAGGTCAATGTAACTGATGGCATAACCTTATTGACATTTTAGATGGAACTTATCAAGGCTCCAGATAGCGCGTAGAAACTCTGATATTGAACATATGGATGGATTCTAGATTAACAAAATATACTGACAGCACCTTGATGTGTGAAAGCGAAAGGCTTGAAGGTAAGCCTGTAGATCAATGAATGTATACAGATCACCAAACTGAAGTGACTGTCTAGCCATATACTGGGCACAATGCTAATATCACGTCCATATATTTTCACAGGAACAATGCCTAAAGGTTCTTTGATAATTATCGATTCTTACAATACATACTGCTCACCATAAAGTACTTGGTAAGTGATACTATAGAATCCTTCTTAGGAATATAGTTTAAAGAAAGTTTGCGGTGGTGGGCATATTAGTAATAAAATCATTTGAACACATGCAAATATATAGTGGTTGCCTTGAAATTTGTTTTAAAAAAGACATGAGTATCATGGTGTAAGGTGATCGCATGCAGTGGGTGTGCCCTCAGTACATGAAACAATAGAAAATTGATCATGTTATATAAATAAGAACTTGATTGGCACGAGGTGCACGCTGCAATTATGCAGGTGGTGGTGGCACAATTCACACGTGTGGATTAGACCTATGTTAATAGGGAATGATGATTTGAAGGTGGCCCATAATGTACAAATCTGATATGGTGCTATATCTTGTATGTAAATTACAGCCTTGAAAAAGCCCGCGGAGGGCGAAACGCGCGTCGGCTGTGACGGTTGTGACAAGAAAAGAATCAATAAAAGAACATTGAATATCAATGAACACTGTGCATTTATATTTGTGAATGGAAAGAACATTTGAAATATTGGATTGACGTGGCCGGATGCCTATTGGATAAGAGTGACTAAGAGGGATGTGCACTGGTGTTTGTTTATAAAAAGACATTTAAAGATGACTGCTCTAAGGTAATAGGGCACAGGGTATTTTATGAGTGACTGCTCCCCAGCCAACTCGCTAGAACTGCAGTCACAGCAATGGCTCTGCTCGTCATCCGATTCAGCTCTTACACCATTAATGTACCGACCTTTGAGAAACAAGCCTCAAAGACAAACCCGGCACTTAGAGGCACGAAAAACAGCCAGATTGGCTTTCTGTACCGCCCTTCTGAGCCATCCTATTGCCAGATAGGCCAGTCCAAGTCTAACTGCTGTCAGTTATCCTGGAGACAGAAAGGATTTTGGAGTCTTGCAGTCATCAGTTTTCTCCGTTCTGTGCATTCAAAATAAAGTGGCGGTGCACTTCTTCCCTAAAAGGCCTCTATCTCTGCTGCAGATCAATAACTGTAGAGGTTGCTGAGGAGCACTGAGCCTCCCTGGGACTTCACCGAGTGGATGCCCCTGTACCGTTCCCAGATGAGAGGCTGCCAGTTTCCCCCTAGTTAACACATGCCTCTGTGTGGGCTTTCGTAGGGTCGGCTGGTATCCAGTGCAGATAATCCCACATAAAGAGCTCTCTCCCTTCTTTCTACCTGTGATTTGACTTGCAGGAGGATAGGCAGGCTGGCCTTGAAGGGAGCACCATACCACCAACACTGTCGAACTGTTGTTTTCACTCAAAGCAGTGTTAGTGAGAGCTGTTGACTATTGCACTGCACTGGCTTTCCTAGAATCCGGTTGCTGCCAGAACCCCAGTTGCAGCTTTCTCTTTTCAAGCACAGGATAATGAAGTATTGTGCGATGCGGCACTGCCGGGGAGGGGGCCGTGGCATTACCTTAATGGTAATTACAATACGTTAATTGCACTAGCCAGCTTCCGAAAGTGTTTCTCAAAGCAACATTTTCTTCATGGGAGCTCCTGTGTGGCACCTGCCTGCACCTGTGTGGCACCGGATTGCCAGCTAGAATCAGTGGTCGAAGTGGGTGGAAAAAAAGAATGAGTAAACATCTCAACTTTTTAGTATTTGTTTGGCATTTCACTGCCCAGTTTAATCAACCAACGGATGTTACACATGATTATTTAAGGTTATAATTAGTTATTGACATTAAAACACATTCACAAAGTGGGATATGCTTCTAAAAACAGAATGTAACAAATACGATAAAATGTGGAAGCGCAAGCCATTTGTCGCTGAGCCATTGAGTTTGTCATCAGCACTTCTCCTCCCTTTTTCCACAACAGCAGTTCAAACATGAATGTGAATATATCCTACCTTGCAAATGTTTTCTAAATAATTATGGCTCTGCCATATTTGCCTCATAATGCAAGATCTGCTGTATGATCTGACCATTTAAACTAATAAATTGTTCATAGCTCAAACGAATCAAAAGTTAATAAAAAATGTGACTTGTTTTGCTGCGGAGTGGATGGCTTATTGCAAAGGTGGACTGATCACCTTTCTCACTGTTGCATTTGTATGTTACGCTGGTACTAATAAGGCAAAATCTTTTCAGAGACTTTTAGCATGTGTACACATGTCAAAATAATAAAATATCAGAAAATATACTGCATTACACTGCAGCCTTTTTTTAATGCATAATTTAGTCAACACTGCGGCATAAATTTGTCCAGTGGCCCCACAGCAAGCAGCAAGGATGTTAAAAATGCTTGTGAATGAAGCAGAGAGACTGTGAAGTTTGCGAACATAGTTTGGTGTGTGTGCAAATCCTGCATTGTCAATCCCTGGTGAGTTGCAGCTACTACTTCTGAAACAAGGCCAATGAAGGTACCTATGGGTGAGGCAGACTGGCCTGAAGGGCCTTAGAACTGGTGGTGCCCTGTGCGTTAATGTTTGCTATTGCCCCCCAATGACCATCTCTGCTATGGATTCCCTCACTACCACCCTTTAACAGTGCCCCTCAAGTCTCCATAACCACACTCTCTCTCAGTCGCATTTAATTTGATTTACAGCGCCACTCATACCAATGTAGGGTGTCAGAGCACTTTACATCACACACATTACACAGAGACAATCAATATGTGTGTAAATCACTATATAGAAAATGTTACATAAGACTAAGGACTACAAGGTGTTACATGGCAACCCTACTAGTAGGCCGCATAGTTTAATAGTGATTGGTTTGGAGAAACTCAAACTCAGAATTTAAAACATAATGCCATGGTTGGGGGTTCTCTTTAATAATCAGAATTAATTTCTGTCCAAAAGAACACTTTTTGCAACATTAGGATAATCAAAGACTGGGGGGGGAAAACATAACACTCTAATTTATACCTTGCAGTTTGTATGTGTGGAATTTTAGTTTACGAACTGAACATCATCTGCGCCAGCTTGTCACCCACGTACAACATGCACGACCGCCATTTTAGGTATCATGGTCTCCCTGTCCACAATCAGTCGCCAGCGCGCCCCTCTCACCCAGCAAGCATCCTCCGCGCACCCTGGCTCCCCCTCCCTCCCCCTCATGAGCATGACCCTTCTGCATGACCCTGTCCTTGGGAGTCACGCCTGCGCCTGACCAGCATCTCCTCTCCTCCCATGAATGCCCCTCTGTTGGTAAACCTTCCCTCCGCGCCCGATTGTCCATGCGGCATGAATACCACTCCTTTGATGACCCCTTCCCCCGTGTCCAGCTGTCCACACAGGTCCGAGGCCATCGCCTAAGCCGGGAGATATCATTTACTGCCCCTTATTGTATGAAGTCGACCTTCTTCAAAGGACCCTCTATTGATCAAGACCTCCCCACCCCCTGGGACATGATCAGGCGCGCACACCCTAAGACTCGACGGAATACTCAGCTGCGTGATGACCCCCCCCCCTCTTATCAGCAGGTTGAGGACCTCTATTGTGGAGGTATATGGGGGTGGGATTGACACGAGGATTACGGGGATGTTTCTTTCCTTACTTCACAATGTTCTGATTGTAATAAAGAAAGGTCACATGCCATAAACCAGTGTATAAGAGGCCAGGCCTCTGAGAGGCTGTTAGAGCACCTCGAGACAATACCTTGTTGTCCGATCTGATGTGTTCTGCTCCGTCGGAATAAAACTTCTGTTTCCTGCCTTCTGGTCTCCGGCGCCTGCCTCATTGCTTGGTAATTCAAATGGTACAAAGGCGGTTAGCGCCGGGCAAATCTTAAAAAGGTCTTAGCCCTACCCTTATTTTACAATTGGCGTCCCAAAGCGTGGGGCCCATCAGCGACACGTGGATCCAGTGGGAGAGGTCCCAACGACAGAGTGAACGACTGCAACGATCGGGAGAGCTCGTGTCCGATAGACCCTCGTCTGACAGCCGATCATCCGACCTTCACTAGTTCCGAACAGACCTCTCTCGAGTGATCTACGGTCCTGACTGGGAACCATCAGGAGTGCCACGAACATCACGAAGAAGAGAGGACGATCGGGCGCTGGATTCAGAAGACAGGAAACCGTCCATGCGGTCCGGGTAAGGTCGTGTAGACACGACAAACTGAGAAAAAGATTGTTTGGTTTGGATAATACTAGTATTACGCTTTGTTGAACCCTCTGGAGATTCACCGTCTGCAAACGGAGAAAACAACAGGCTCTCTCTTTGCAAACAGTGAAGGATAGGTAACGCAGACTTTTTGTCCCCATTGTAATCCATCGTGCCTATCTTCCTCCCCCACTGTTTTGTCTGGAGATTCTTTGTCTGCAAACAGGGAAGAACAAGGTCTCTCTTTGCAGGTAGAGAAAGAGTGGGTAACGCAAACTTTTCGTACCCGCTTATTCTCCCCACTGATTGTTTGATTGAACCGAGCACTGATTGTTCGGTATTGGTTCTTTTGAGGTATTCACCGCCGGCAAACAACGGAGAATAGAAATATTCTGTCTAGTCTTTGCCCGCCGTGATAAGATAGGTAGTGCAGACCTTTGTCCCCGTTGTAACCCGTCATGCCTATCTTCTCCCCACTGATTGGTAGCCTGTACAGCCCGGACCGCTTATTAGAGGTGAACCATCCGGCTCCACTGGAGGGCACCCCTAATAAGGACATGTTCACTAAGCATGGACTAGTCGCTATAGCTTATACTAAGTTATGGCATAAATATACAAAGAAGAACCCTGAAAGTCAGTGGCCACTGATAGGTTCCTTTGATGATCATAAAATAAAAGCATTAGAAATAGCGCTCCAGAAAAATAAGACTACGCCCACTATGCTCGACAGTATTGGCATGTGGCGCAAAGAAATGGAACAACGAAAGAAAAGAGAAGAAGCAAAAATAGGGAAAGAATTACGAAAGGCAGCCCACTTAGCCGCTAAGCAACTAGAAGAAGAAATAAAAGAAAGAAAGGAAGCCGCACAAAACCAAGAATCAGGGTCGACAGGTCAATGTCCTGTTAGGACCCCCTCTGCGCTCTACCCTGAATTGCCCTCCAAACAGCGGGCGAACGATGAGTTACTACTAGGTCCCCCAATCATCTACATGCCCCCTCCGTATGCCCCCTGCCAACAACACCCGCAGGCCCTAAGTGCAAACGAGAGCGACCTTAGCGCTAGTGCACCGGCCCTCACGGCCTCCGCACCAGCCACATTAACAACATCGTCAGACGACCCCGAGGCTAGCAAACAACCACCAGCCAGACCGAATAGGTTGAGCAAAGATGAGCGGGATGGGATCGACAAAATAGCAAAGACATTAGTAGAACGGAGGGAGAGCGAAGAATACACAATGAGCATATATAATTCACATGCCGACAGCCACAGACGGCATTTCGTTTTACGATTCAGCTACCACACCCTGAACGCATATGAAGATAGGTATCAAAGTAAGGGCCCCGCTAAACTGACAACGCTGTATTGGAAGATTGATGTTGGAGATGGGACTGAATGTGAGGCAACGGAGCTCTTCATGCAGATGCTTGAGATCCTCCGCCACCTCACGGAACAAAAACCAGAAGCCAAGGTTACAGTCCCTGAAACGACCTCAATAGAAGTAGCCAATACTATGATGCCCATCAGAGAGGCGGCTCCTTACTGGATCCCGCCACGTGGCCAGGGAACAAGCGATGATATTAATCATGCAGATGCAAAAGGGAGGGTTGTGTACAATTGGGTTTACCAACCATGGGACCGACAAGATATCCTAACCTTTAAGCAAACTCTGCCCGATTTGAGAAAGAACCCGACAGCATTCTATACCGAATTAGGCACAGCCTTGGGTTCGACGATAATGACTTTAGCGGACATTGACTTGTTCTTCGGGTTATGCCTGCCAGCTGACGTGTGGAAGCAAATCCGGAAGGCTGACCACACGGATCTGTTTTGGCATACCTGGGACCAACTCGGTAAACTAGATAGACAGCGAGAGCCAGGAAGGAAACCAGTAAAGGACATACTGGAACTCCCAGATAAACTAGTCCAGAAGTTAAAGACACTGATCCCAGAAAGAAAGGTAGACTGGTCTATAGTCACGGCTTGTCGACAGAAACCCCAGGAAGATGTGTCAGAATACTTCTCCCGATTCGAGACAGTGTTCTCCGACTACAGTGGCCAAGACATGACCACCGCAACCGGACAGCACCTGTTTGTACAAAATTATGTAAAGGGCCTAACACAAGAGGTCTCCCAAAAACTGCAGACGAGTGAGAGTAGTTGGGGGGCCTCCAAACCCGCAGCTATCCTTCAGATGGCTCAGTATTACGAGCACCAAAAGAATGAGAATGATAGGGCGTCCGAGAAAAAGAAGAAAGATTTAAAGGAAAGGGTAATGATAGCCCAGATACAAGGTATAGCGGTAGGACGGGAACACCCAAGGGGGAACTACCAATCGACCACCCCCAGAAATCTACCTCCTAAAGATCACTCCCCAACACCACACACTGGACGTAGAGACATTAGCAATGACCAATGCGCCTTCTGCAAAGGATTCGGCCACTGGAAATCCGAGTGTCCGGTTCTGCTAGAGATGAATAGAAATAGGGACCCCAGGGATGTGGCAGGTGGTCAGAGAAACAGAGGACAAGGACGAGGGCACACAAACGACACCAACAATGACAGATCAGGGAGATTGAATACATTTGACCGCCCCCGACCGAACCAATATCAACTGTCCGATGGTGAGAATGCCCCCGATTTTGCATAGGACTGCCAGGGGCAAGGGAGGGATCCAGTCGAGCTCTGTGTTGACCAGCAAGGTCCTTATGTCACCGCTAAGGTCCTGGGTACAGAGTCTCCATTTTTGGTAGACACTGGGGCGACACGTAGCGTGTTATCGAGACGACTGATTCCAAGGGCACCCTTGTCTGGCTCGCACATTACATCGATAGGTTTCGATGGGACGCCCTCCACTAACCCCCTGTCCGTACCTATCACCTTTGATCTAGAAAGCAACACCACTGACACGACATTTCTGCTCTCCTCCAACTCCCCTGACGCCATTATGGGCATTGACTTACTGAAACATTTTCGAGCTACTATTAGGTGTTCCCCAGATGGAATCCGAGTCATCCTGTACGACAACCCAGGCATGCCCAGATCCTGCCCCTCACGACACATGTGCTCCATAACTGACGCTGACCTGTCCTTGCTTGACACCCTGCCTCCGTACCTGTGGGCCAAAAATGACTCTGATGTGGGACGAATGATGATTGACCCTATTCATATAACTGTAAGACAGGACGCTATGCTCCCGAAACTCCCACAATATCGGATATCCCCAGAGGGCGAGAAGGCACTGGCAGCGATCATTCAGTCTCTGGTAGATGCAGGAGTGGTTAAAGAGGTGGTCAGCAACGTCTGCAACAGCCCAATCCTACCTATTGTTAAGAAGCAAGGTGAAGGAGATGAGAAAGCGTACCGCTTCATCATCGACTTGCGAGAGATTAACAAAGTGGTTGTACCCCAGTATCCTGTAGTCTCCGATATCACCACCATTCTGACCCTCATCCCGTCCACTGCCACCACCTTCACTGTTATCGACCTTAAGAACGCGTTTTTCTCTATCCCCATCCATCCAGACAGCCGTTATCTCTTCGGCTTCACTTTAAAATCACGGTCGTACCGATTTTGTAGAGCCCCCCAGGGGTACACTGAAAGCCCCAGCATTTACAGCCAGGCCCTCAAAAGACAGCTGGATGCCTTCCAGCTACCAGATGGAGTGGTGTTGATCCAATATGTCGATGATATCCTTTTGGCGGCCGACACCACCCCACTTGCAACGACAGCCACCGTCCATCTCCTACACTTTCTTGCAGAAAATGGCCATAAAGTCTCC
The DNA here is from genome assembly GCF_964263255.1 of Lissotriton vulgaris. Lineage (NCBI taxonomy): Eukaryota > Metazoa > Chordata > Amphibia > Caudata > Salamandridae > Lissotriton > Lissotriton vulgaris. The sequence continues at coordinate 293,908,182 of NC_141699.1, forward strand.
AAAAAGAAGTTACAGTTCTGCCAGCCACAAGTGACTTACCTAGGCCATCTCCTGTCCAAAGAAGGGAGGAAACTCACACCCGACCGGATCCAAACCATCCTAGACACCCCCGTCCCAAAAACACAAAAGCAAGTCCGCTCTTTGGTTGGCCTAACCTCTTTTTGCAGACAGTGGTTACCTAACTTCAGCCTCATTGTAAAACCCCTACTTGCCCTATTAACCAAAGATGCCTCCTTCCCGCTCCCTTGGACCCCTGAGTGTCAAGCATCCTTTAAGGAATTGCGAGATGCCCTCTGTTCAGCGCCTGTCCTAGGAACCCCGGATTACTCCAAACCCTTCTCCCTCTTCACCCACGAAAGGGAGGGGTGTGCATTGTCTGTCCTAACACAATCAATTGGTCCTAAGCAGCGCCCTTGTGCCTACTTCTCCGCCACTCTTGATCCTGTAGCCAGAGCTTTACCTGCCTGCCTTCGAGCAGTAGCTGCCGCTGCTGTCTCTATCCGTCAGAGCGAGGGAATCGTACTTTCCAACTCCCTCACTGTGCTAGTACCCCATGCTGTCGACACCCTCCTGAATCAAACCAAGACTCAACACCTGACTAGCGCACGACTGACAGGGTACGAACTGACGCTACTTGCACCCCACATCACACTAAAGAGATGCACGACTTTGAATCCTGCCACATTGTTGCCCCTGCCTGAAAATGACCCCGACGTTCCTCCCATACACGACTGTGTGACCCTCACCGACGAACAAACTAGGAGTAGGGTTGACCTCCGAGACACTGCTTTCACTGACCCCGATGGAGAGCTATGGGTAGACGGCTCATGCATCAAACTCCCAGATGGCACCACTTCAGCTGCCTATGCAGTAACGACAGCCCGAACAGTAGTTGAGACAGCCCGCATCACACAACGATCTGCCCAGGCAGCAGAGCTGATAGCCCTCACACGAGCCTGCATCATAGCCACGGGGACCACCGCGAACATATACACAGACAGCCAGTATGCCTTCGGGGTGGTTCACCATTTTGGACTCCTGTGGAAGGAGAGGGGATTCCTGACGTCCCACGGCACACCAATCCTCCACGGAGATCTAGTCTCCGCCCTGATTGAAGCAGTTCTCCTCCTCAAACGATTAGCGGTGATCAAATGTCAGGCACACAAAAGGGTGACAGACTTAGTCGGACAAGGGAATGCATTGGCCGACATCACTGCACGAACCACAGCTGAGAATAGGACGGTGACACGCATGTATGTGACCAGGTCACAAGCAGAGAAATGGAGTGACGCAAGGGTAATGATCAGAGACATCCAGTCGGCCAGCACCCCTCACGAACTGACTAAGTGGGCAGGGGTGGGTTTGAAGGACGAAGAGGGCTGCTGGCGAACGAAGGATGCAAACAAATGGTTGCTGCCCGACTCATATCTGATCCCCATACTGACGATGGCACATTCCCCCGCACACATAGGATCTGCACCCATGATCGAACTCATTTCCAAAGTCTGGCACAACGACAAAATCCCCGACTCAGCCAGACGCCTAGTTCAGCAGTGCCTTATCTGTCTGCAACACAACCCCGGGAAGGGAACTGTGGTACCCCGGGGAGGGTTTTGGACCCCCAATCACCCCTTTGAGGTCCTTCAGATGGACTACATCCAACTAGAGAGATGCCAAAGCTTGAAGTATGTACTAGTCATCGTATGTGCCTTCAGCAAATGGGTAGAGGCCTATCCAACCCGTGACAACACTGCCATGACTACTGCCAAAGTACTACTGAAAGAATTCTTTTCTCGCTATGGCCTTTGTCGAATTTTATGGAGCGACAATGGCCCCCACTTCATAGCTGAGGTTATCCAATTAATCTTAAAGGGGTTGGGGGTGAAGCAAAGGTTTCATGCGGTCTTCCACCCCCAATCCGCCGGTCTGGTGGAACGCCATAATGCCACACTGAAGTTGAAACTATCAAAAATAGTGGCAACCACCGGACTTAAATGTCCAGACGCTCTCCCTCTGGCCCTGCTATCGATGCGCTCCACTCCCACCAAGCACCATTTGACCCCCTACGAGGTCGTATTCGGGCGACCGATGAATCTCTGGACTGCTCCCAAACCGACCTCCATTCATGACGTCCCGGACGTCCTACTATCTGATTATTTGTGCAAGTTAACTAAAACGTTGTCTGTCATTCATCAACAGGTGCAGCAGGCCATCCCCGATGCTTCCAGGGGCCCCGGCCACGACATCCAACCGGGAGATTTCGTCCTAATACGAAATTTCCAATGGACCAAGAGTCTGGAACCTCGGTGGACGGGCACCTGGCAAGTGCTGATTACCACACGGACGGCGCTTCGAGTGGAGGGGAAGAGGCACTGGCTGCACGCACATCACTGCCGGAAGGTCTCTGCAAACCTGGCCACGACAGAAAGCGTCAGCACCCAAGAAGAGCTCCTGAGCAAAGACCGACCGATATTGAACTGTTATCCCGATACTGAGGCACTCGAACTTGCAAAATTCTCTGATCCCACTGTGCCATCCAGAGAAGGGTATTTCCTGCGTCGAAAGGAGGGAGCTTCGGCTAAGTAGGCCACGGACTAAGTTGAATCTCAGAACGGTGACCTAAGCACAACCAAGGGTTGCCGGGAGAGAAGCTAAACGAAGTCTGTGGTTCTGCCCGCTACCGAGCCCCTTGAAGGTGATGGAAGCGCCAGATAAGAAGATGATGGAAGCGCCAGATAAGAAGATGATGGAAGCAACGGGAAATACCCACTATAGAAATCCAAAGACTGACAACTTGCACAAATCAAAGACAATCGCACTCTTTATTGTCTTCCTCTTCTGCCTTCTCCTCATGACCTCCTTCTGGATTCTGGAGGAAAGCACACCGGCTCATGAGGCATTGCTACCTACTGCACAACCGACACCCCTGAAAGAGCATCACCTAATCTCTCTGTCGCCTCAGCTCCGAGAAAGGCGCAGGGAATTTTGGAACAATTCCTTCGTGCAACTGTTGCACCAACACAACCTTGCTGCAAATGCTACGAACTGCTGGATCTGCGGGTTGCTCCCGCATGCTACGGGACACTCCATCCCCTTCATCCCTTCTCCTTTCTCAGTTCACGGCTCTTGCCTCGCCTGGTTGATCCTCATGCAAGAGAGCCACAAGGACAACGCCACCTCCAGCCAGACAGTGTCGCACTTCTACTCTGGGTTCTGGCTGAACAAAAGCGGAAAGACCTCTGCTGCCCTGTGTCCTGCGCTCACGGGCGCCACCTTCTTTAAAGATATTCCAGCCAAAGAACGAGTCGAAGTACAGGTGCTCCACAATCCAGCCAGAACCACTTTCTCTCATCTGCAAAAACAAACTACTGCCACTCTGACGGTGGCCCTGTCCGTTATCAATGTCACAGGTCTTGTTTGTCTCGAAGGCCTTGGAACACAGCTGGTGGGTCACAGTGCCTGCCGAATCACCAGAACATTGGACTCAGTTGACCCCCCATCCTTTGTTGCTTCTCCAAATATGTACTTTGTGTGTGGCACCAAAGCTTACACCTGGCTCCCGAAAGGTTGGAAGGGCACCTGTTACATTGCCTTCGTCCTTCCACCGACGTATGTAGCCCCTGCCAACCATCACCGGCAGAGGCGTGCAAATGACATTGGACAAGCCGACTCCACTGGAGCACAGTTCCTAGATGCAGCAAAGGGACTTGTTCCTCGGTGGGGCCCAATGGCAAATAGCCGCGCTATCCGACACCTGACCCAGGCAGTAGAAACAACGATCAACATCACGGCTGGTATCCTCGCTAACAACACGGCGGAGCTTCAGGCGGTCCGCCTTGTGACCCTTCAAAACCGCCTCGTGTTAGATGTGGTCCTAGCCGATCGAGGGGGAGTATGCCGCATCATCAGATCTAGCTGCTGCACCTACGTGCCGGATAATTCACCTTCAGTCTACAAAGCCATTGAACACCTCCACAGACTTTCCTCAGAGGTTCACCAAGAACAGGAAGGATGGTCGCTTGGGAGCTGGTTTTGGGACACTTTGAGGAACTGGGGTTGGAGGCTGTTATCCTTCGTACTGATACCTGTTGTGATATTATGTGGGTGTTGCTTGGGTATTCAATGTCTACCCTCCTTGTGCAGCTTTGTTTCTAACTGTATGTGCCCAAAGACTTTGGACTTCCGAACTGAGCACATGAGTCCCCTCTACGAAGTAGAAGTACGTGACCTTATGGGGATAAATCCGAACTGACAAGTTGGCGAGACATGTTAAAAGGGAGGACTGTGGAATTTTAGTTTACGAACTGAACATCATCTGCGCCAGCTTGTCACCCACGTACAACATGCATGACCGCCATTTTAGGTATCATGGTCTCCCTGTCCACAATCAGTCGCCAGCGCGCCCCTCTCACCCAGCAAGCATCCTCCGCGCACCCTGGCTCCCCCTCCCTCCCCCTCATGAGCATGACCCTTCTGCATGACCCTGTCCTTGGGAGTCACGCCTGCGCCTGACCAGCATCTCCTCTCCTCCCATGAATGCCCCTCTGTTGGTAAACCTTCCCTCCGCGCCCGATTGTCCATGCGGCATGAATACCACTCCTTTGATGACCCCTTCCCCCGTGTCCAGCTGTCCACACAGGTCCGAGGCCATCGCCTAAGCCGGGAGATATCATTTACTGCCCCTTATTGTATGAAGTCGACCTTCTTCAAAGGACCCTCTATTGATCAAGACCTCCCCACCCCCTGGGACATGATCAGGCGCGCACACCCTAAGACTCGACGGAATACTCAGCTGCGTGATGACCCCCCCCCTCTTATCAGCAGGTTGAGGACCTCTATTGTGGAGGTATATGGGGGTGGGATTGACACGAGGATTACGGGGATGTTTCTTTCCTTACTTCACAATGTTCTGATTGTAATAAAGAAAGGTCACATGCCATAAACCAGTGTATAAGAGGCCAGGCCTCTGAGAGGCTGTTAGAGCACCTCGAGACGATACCTTGTTGTCCGATCTGATGTGTTCTGCTCCGTCGGAATAAAACTTCTGTTTCCTGCCTTCTGGTCTCCGGCGCCTGCCTCATTGCTTGGTAATTCGAATGGTACAAAGGCGGTTAGCGCCGGGCAAATCTTAAAAAGGTCTTAGCCCTACCCTTATTTTACATATGCAGCTCTTAGATGAAAGTTAATAGCTTGCTGTTCTATGTTAGGATTTTAATTTGTAAACTGCAAGTAACAAAAGGATCTCTCTAACAAAAGCAGTAGCCCACTGACCTATTTCCATTATGTGCTCTTAGTGATCTGCATGGCACATGTTCTTTGCAGCAGGCACATTAACCCTCTGAGCTACCTTTCCATGAATCAATACTTCCACTAGACAAAATTATCTCTCTCTAGGAAGAATATTGAACACGAGAGTCATCATGACATTTTTATTGTTGCCGAAAATTGCTGGAGGCCAGGAAGGAGGCAGCAAGCGCTTTTAAGACTGAAGGGAAAATAAATTTGATATAATATAATGTTGCCTAATGTATCCAATATATATATTCGTATTACCTCTAGAAACCCCTTGTGAATACATTTGAACCATGCATACGTTAAAAACGGGGCCTTGCCTGAACAAACGCCATTTTGGTTTATCTCCCTGTCTCTCTTTCTCGCGTTAGGAAAACACGTGACCTGTCTCCATCTAAAAGACTGAGAGGTCGTCTGGGCTATGAATGGAGCCCTGGTATCTAACTTAGGAAACTCAAGGACACATCTGCCTTTCTTGTAGGATGAGCACATTCTTGCAGGCGCCATGCATGTACTCCCGTGCCCTAGAACGAAAGGGAGGCACCTTCACTGATCTCACTGACCTACCCCCGGAATAGTTTGAGCCAAGTTTTTAAATAATCAATTGTGCCTTATATGGGTTTTCCTGTTGGTTTCATGAGAAGTGGTACTTTTCCATGTACGGGGATTTCATGAGGTATGCTGAAAGTATATATGCACTGTTTTGAATGTAAGTCTCCAGTCTCCTCTGCGCACCTACGAGAGAAGGGCGAGAGGGAGGCTCCCCTATATGGGGCGCTTTTGCAAAATAAACGTTTGAACCTTCTCCATTGCCGACTGACTTATTATTGGTAATGAGGTATATGGGCTATTGGTAAGTATAGCTCCGTAGGATAAAATTCCAGTACTTCAACACCTTAATATACTTGCAAACACAATGCCTCCACCCAAAGTCAGCACCTGGTGCAGTCACACCGGTTGCAATGCCCTAGAGCTGGCCCTTCTCAAGGGCCCTGTGACCACAGCGACAGTCACTGTTGTTCTAGGCTGTGCTGCTTCATAGGCCTGCCCACAAGACTGGAGGTGAACTTCAGTATGGATAGTGGTGGACAAGCCTTGAAGGCTAACCTACACTTGTCACTGCTAGGGTCCACCTGCTGGTGCTAAGACACGAGGGCTTCTAAGGTCTTGCGAATACTTCTAAAGTCTGGCATGGGATTGTGCTCTCTCACTCAAGAAAGTGGTCTGGTGGACTCTTTATTATGGCTGAACCTGGTTTCCCAGTTCGAAATGTAGCAGCTCTGGCCATAGTGCCACATCTTCTCCCCACTGAACACCATACTGCCCCACTGAGAAAAACTCACACTGCCTTCAACTTCAACCCAATTGTTGCCGACTATAAACACCTAGATGCAGCTCAATTTAAATGCACACTAGACTAGAGCAATACGCGGCCAACAAAAAAAAAGTAAGTGGAAAAAGCAAACACTCATAGGGAATGCAAAATTTAGCAAACCATGTGAAATGTAAGCAGGAACAACATAGTTACCTTAGGAGGAGCCAAGCTCGATAGCGTGATGGCCGCACGGTAGCTCGGCTCCGCCGGCCTCCCTGCCCAAACTTATTTATCCTGTCGCCCATCCTGCCCAAAAACGACAATATCTTATAGATGAAGGTCTGCTGATACTCACCACCCGTCCTGGTGGCTCCGGCGTTCGGTGAGTCCGCAGCGGCGTCCTCCCAGGAAGTGCGGCCTCCGGGGGGTGGAGACCAGGGCCTTGCCTTCAGCGAGTGGCCGGCGAGACGGTGTCGGTGGTGGCCTCGGGTGGAGGACGGAGGCCGGCCGGAAGAGGCCGTTGTGCGAAAAAGCCGGAGGCAACTGAACGCACCTGGGGCTACAGTCCGGTGGTCCAGAGGTGAGGTGCGGCAAGTGTGTGTGGGGGACGCCATGTTGGTGGCTCCCCCCCTTGCTGTCTTGCCCGGCCATCTCGAACTTTATCGCTCGGTGGCGGAGAGTGGCTCCAGCGGAGTGGTGGCGCTGGCGGGTCCCCCTCTTTTGGTGGCCCTCATTTCTGCATCTAGGTTGCAGTTTGGATACTTGGGGGGGATCCCGCGGGGGCCCTGCTTGTGGGCCCGCCCCGGGAGTTGGTTATGAGGAGTCGGCGCTTTACTCCCAAAATGGCGGCTGATGCCGTGTGCTGTGGAACGCCCCGGGATGTCGATGCTGTGCCTCTGTACCGTGACGGGCCTGCACTGGGGAGCGTGAACCCACGATTGGCGATGTCCTACGAGCGCTGAAGATTTGGCGGGTGACCTTGGCCCGGGATTCTAGTGGGCAAGACAATGTGGTGACCGCCATTGCTCCCGGGCCGTCCCTCAGAGATGCGGAAGGGCCCGAGATGGTTGCTGCTTGTTTCCCGCATTTTGGTGGGGGTACCGATGTCCTGGCTCACAAGCGGGAAGATTGGCTGGTGACCATTGACTCTGGTGTACATGACTGCCGTAAACAGCCTTTGCATTACCGTCGGCGGAGGAGATTCCATGGATTGCTTCCATTGGCCGCTCAGCGGCTGCTTCGCGGTCTTTTCTCTCCGCTTTGTGATATGCCCGCTACTTCGACATACATCGTGGCGATCGCTAAGAAAGGACTGGGGTGAGCCCGGTTCTTAATCCGGAGGACTGTTGCTCGGTGTGCGGAGTTATGGACTGCCCCAAATTTTGATAATTTGTCGAATCCTTAATATGTATGGCTACCTGAAAACATGCCAGTTTCGTTTTGGGCTGCAATAATTGTTTGCATGGGCGGGGGTGGGGGCCGTGCGCCTTGTTACATGGTATCCGCCCCCCTGGCTTTCCTTTTTTCCTTTTATCTGTTTTCTTTCTTTTTCCCTACATTATCTCTTTCTATATTTTGGGTTCATGTTTAGGGCGACAGGCACACTGCTGGGAGGGGTAGGCCATAGCCTTCTGCAGGGGTGCCGGGTGGGACGGGTGGGTTGGGGTCTATTGGATAGCTATTTGTTTCTATGGCTCTTTTGTGTCCTTTACTTGGGTCTCCATGACTGTGAATGATTCCCGCGGGGTGAGTGCCTGGGGGGGGGAGGATTGGGTATTCCTGTGTAATATGATACTTTTAGGTTCTGCTTATCCTGACTTAGCCGCCCCGCCCCTAAGAATGTTTACTGTCTGGATTGTTGATCGCCATTATTGCCGTGGGGCGGGTACAGTAACGTGGAGTCCCCCTTTTTCTTTTTTCTAGTTCTTTCGCTTTCTTTTACTCTCCGGGTTGGGCTGTATAGTGATTGCAACTTTATCCGTCTCATTGATGATTTAATTATCATGAGAGTGATGTACTGTTTGTCTTTGGGCACATGAGGTAGCGGGTGGACACTGGCCGAAGAAGAATTGCAAGGGCATCTATGGCTTGAACTCTTTGGACTATTCTGATGACAGATCTATGGGTACCCTATTATAATGTTGTTGTTTATTTTCCCTACCATGTGCACCAGGACGCTTATTATACAACCGATCCTTCATTCTTTAATATAAAATTAACCTTCTGTGATCCTGTGCCGGGGGATTACACTAAGTTAGCATCATGGACTCGCAGCACTGTGTATGATTGCGTAACCACTCCGTACCTTTTATTGATATTGGTGCTTTCCAGTTTGTTTTGTGGCCGGCCTCTGGGTTGTAGGCCCGTATTTGTATGCAACCATCTACACAAATAAAGGTTTTAAAAAAAAAAACATAGTTACCTTACTGCTTTTACACTCACTATTCAGAAACCATTTCGTTTTCCAATCCATACATTGCAGTACCTCCAGGATTGGTGCACTAGTTGCAAGCCCAGGGAACACTAAGACAAGAAAACAAAAATAGCGCTTCACTGGCAAACTCTGTAAAAGTGGCGCTAATGTGTTTGGGTGTAAATAAAATCAATCTGGCCAGTTTGCTACCACTCTGTCTTACTTTATTTAGTTATTTTCAATATTGTTAACCTTTTACTCCAGATGCTGCACTTTGGAATTAAAATGTCAGAAAAATACGACATTTCCAGCAAAAAAAAAATTCAGTTCAGTTCAGTTCAGTTCAACTTTATTTCGGCTAATATAGCCATAAAAGCAGGAGTAAAACATTTACAGATATTAAAACATTTACTGACAAACATTTGCAGTGCCCTCACCAACAATTCATCACATATGACACACACTCTGGTAGTAACTGAGCGCGCTATAAAACAGCTAAAATAAAAATATATAGGTAGCAATTAATAGAATGGGACTAAGTAACGATTAATTCAAAACGGGTAAATTTACAATACTGCGTTAAAAATCTAAATAATTTAAATAAAAAGTTTTTTTCCATGATTAAAAAGCCAGGCTAAAAATCAAGTTTAAAACCTTTAAAACCACACATTTTACAAAAAGTGAATTCAGTGCATTCTGCATTGACTAATGCTGAAAGGTGAAGGCTACAAGCACCAATGTTACATTACAGCTTGTATCCAAGCCTTTTCCTGATGAGATACACATTAAACAAGAACCTGCTTATGCAAAAAACTACCAATTGTGAGGTATTTGACTTAATAATACGCTCTGCCTCTTTGTATGACCTGACACCCATATTTATACAAAGGGGTCTAATCCAGCGGTGCCTAGGTGACTTATATGCTGGACAAAAAAGCAGTAAATGGACATCGTTTTCCTTTGCCTTTAATGAGCAAAGGGAACAGAGGCCATTATCATTTTTACCTCCCCAATTGCATGTTTTAGCATTTATCTGCAATACCCCATATCTAAATTGTAAATATAAGGTTTTTGCTAATGGTGGTCCTATCTCATCCATAAATGGTTCGAATACAGCATTATCTTTTATAATCAAAAATTCCTGGGTCAATGTGCCAATAGAGGAACTATTGGATAGCTCATCATTGACGTTGGACCAGTAAGTCGACTTTAAGAGCTTTTTACACACTGTGTCATATTCTGTTTTTCTTTTTTTGGATCCATTTCACAGGGGAGCAAATAAAAGAAAGGGGAGGAAAAAGAGTGAGAACACTGTCTTGAAGTCACGGTTTTCAGTGAGAGAAGAATTGCTAGACAGAAAAAGAGGGAAGAAGGAAAGAGTGGGGGGGGGGGCAGCTGAAGCGGCAGAGCAGAAGTGGACACTGGATTTTTCTTCTCTGGGCAAGAAGGAAAAGACAGAGTCCTGATACTTCTCAGCCACCCGTCCTCGAACGCCAGAAACCCCTAGCTTTATTTATAGGCGATAGTGATTTCTTGCATCCTGGGACGCATTTTCAAAATAAAAAAGTAGGGGAACTGAACCCTTGGAATTGAAGAAGTAGGGGCAGGCTGTGCCCTGCCGATCCCGCCCACTTCAACCACTGGCTAGAAAGCCCGGAGAAACCTGAAGGTGCATGCGGCACATAAACATCCTTGCCGGGCTCCGGTCAGTGCATCCACCTTGATGCAATCAGCACCAAGTTAAATACATTCATTCCCCAGCAACTCGCATTGCTACTTCTCAAAGCAACTGTGCTTTTGGCTTTGACCCTTTTATCCATGCGTGGAGCAGTGGATCAGCCTACATTCCGCTGGGGGTCTACACACAGGCAACCTCGAGGCTGGGGCACTGAGTTAGAGTCTTGGCTGGGAGTCTGGGACGCTCAACATCCTGTGATTCTGGTCAAATCACTTAATGTGCCAGTGCCTAACAAGGTGAATGTGTCCTTGTGTAGTTTAGTGTGATATAAAGCGCTCTGATACCTTTGGTCGCGCTCCCAAAGAAAAAAAATATTGACAGTCTTGTTCCCCATTCTCTTTGCCTGTGCCATCCCTCGTCTAGGGTTACCAGATAATTCTATGTGCATGGCACAATTTTCAAGTTCTAGTTTTTTCTTTCACACATTATTTCTTTCAAGTGTGTTAGTTCAATAGGTTCGATTGAACTGAATCAAAAGTATAACTCTTATAATGCACAGAATTGGTAAATAAAAGCCCAGAACTGGACCATAGGTCTCGCAAGGATTTGGATTTATTAGTTCAATGGCAATATTCAGTTGTCATATGCAAAATATGAGCCTGGGAGTAGGCAGACATGCCTCAATTAAATAATTCAGGAGGGCAAGGAGCTCTGCATAGACTCCCTAGCAGGTACTTGCTCTGTTTCCTCTGACAATCTAATAAAGCGGGTCGACACCATGGTAGCATTACAAGTGCGGGTCTTTATTAACACCCACCGGAGAGCCACCGCATCACTGCAAACGAAGCATTGGTGTCCGCTCCTAAGTGTTCCAAGTGTTCTCTGTGACACGCCTAACATTCTTACAGGTGCATCACACTTGAAAGGGCAAGATACAACACAATCCATTCCCTGGCAGAAGTTGCCCCTTATTCTGGGAACCAGTCGTTTCAAGTGAGGCCAGTGAGTGTGAACACCTGTTCCCCTGTCTGCTTTCCCACCACTGCCCAAAACCATGTTTCGTGAACATAACTCTTTCAAAGAACACTTTTGTGAATGCACAAGTGGCCGTTGCCCAACTATTCCTAAATAAGCATTGCACAGAGTAATATAGACGTCCAGCAGTTGAGATGTGTCCAGAGTTTCTCATAGCCAGACTTTTACCAGTAAAGTATTTTTCCCTGAGAAGGGTGGAAACTCTAGCACTGTATGTTTCTTAAATGAACTAGAAAGTTGTACCAACCACACTTTGTAGGCATTCCCCACCTTAGCTCCGTTACTGTCACACATGATTTCTTCCTTGTGTGTTCACAGCCAAAGTTAAACTGAGTTTAAGTCTATTTAACAGAAAGGAGAGTACAGTCGAGCCTACAGTAAGCATGTGAACTTGGTGCGTTTTCCAAAACGTTTGCCAAACTTCATTAAGCCCCAGATATTTCTGTAGAGTCACTCAAGACAGGCAAAGGACAGGGAAATGGGCGTTTAAAGGAATCCCGTAGTTTAAATAGGGATTTCTGAGCTGCCAGCATTCAATGGAAGCAGCTCCATCTTGCTAGTGTAGGTAGCGCGACCGTGACCAATTTGAACGTTAAAAAACATGGTGGTGTGCGACAAAGCCCGTTAAAAGAAAGGCGCCTCCCATGGGCGTAGGAAGTGTGGGGGACGCAGGGGATAAATTCCCCCCAGATTTTGGAGTGGGAGGGACAAGGGGGACAATAGCGGGGGTACGAAGGGACAAAATAATTTCCACTCTTCCTTCTGTGATTCTCAGGGCCATTAGCATGCCAAAGCGCTACCGTTAATGACCCTGCACTTTACCTGTGATCTGCCTCCAGTCACAGAGGCCACCTGCCCTCTCCCCTTTGTTATGCTGCAGTAAGGATAGGCCAGTCTGGGATGGGCAGAGAAGAAAAAAAGCCCTGTCTCTTTTCCTTCCTGCACAAAGAAGTGTCCATTTCTCCTGCTCTGGCTCTGGCAGCTGCCCTCCTCCTCTTTCTCTGTATTTATTCCTCCTTCTCTTTACATCTCACTCCTCCTCACTTGCTTTTTACAAGAGACAGCTCTTACTCTCACTTGCCTCTCCTTTCCTTTATTTGCTCCCCTGTGAATTGGTTCCAAAAAAGAAACAAAACACTTTGGATTGAAATGTCATTATTTTCTGGCCTTTTTCTATTTCAAAGGGCAATCTCAGAACCATGAGAAAAAAGAATAAAAATAAGAGAAATAATGAAATAACTAATTAAAGCAATAAAGACCGGTCACAGACAGGCCAGATTGGTGTTATTTACACCCACACACATTAGCGCCACTTTACATAGTTTCCCAGTAAAGTGCTTTTTACCTTCTGTTTTTTTAACAACATTGTTTTCCCAGGGTGGGGAAGGGCACCATTCCTAGAGGGGCTGCAATACCTGGAAGATGGGTGGAGTGGGAAACGTTCAATGTGATCTTTTTCAACTGTTTTAATTATTTTAGATTATAAAATGTGTACCACTGCTGTGTGTTCAGGGATGTGGTCTTTTTAAAGTAAACTGCTTAAGTTTTATAAGAATATAAGCAATGGACATTGAAACAGGCCCCTTTCGGGTCTTGTAGTCATGTCCGGAACTTTTCTGGCACAATCACTCACTGATGTCTGAATAATGAGTGTAAAAGCGTTAAGGTACCATGTTGTTCCTGCTTACATTTCACATGCTTTACTTATCCTTGCATTCCCTATGAGTGTTTGCTTTATCCAGGATGTTATTATTTTTTTTCCAAGCAGCATATTACTCTTGTCTAGTGCATAATTTGAATTGAGTTGCAGCACAATTGGGTTGTAGCTGAAGGCACTGCGAGTTTCTCTCAGTGGGGCAGTATGGTGTTCAGTGGGGGAGAGGATGTGGAACTCTGACCAGAGCTGCCAAATTTTTAACTGGAGAACCAGGTTCAGCCTTCATGACCAGTCCACCAGCCCACTCTCTTGAAAGAGCACATTCCCATGATACACCTTAGAAGGTCCCAATAAACCTTAGAAACCCTGGTTTCTTAGCACCAGCAGGTGGACCCTTTCGGTGGCAAGTATGGCTTAACCTTAAAGGCCTGTCCACCACAATCCATACTGAAGTTCACCTACAGTTTTGCGGGCAAGCATACAAAGAAGCACACCCTAGAGCGACAATGACTCTGTCACTGAGGTCACAGGACCCTTGAGGCCAGTCCACCTCACGCTTTGGTACCTCCATTGGCCTTTTTCAGAAGTAGTAGTGCAACTTACAAAGGATTGTCAATGTAGGATTCACAGGCACACCAAACTAATTTAGCAAACTTCATGGTCTCTGCTTCATGCACAAGCTCTTTTAACATGTGCGGCCTGATTTTGGGCCACTGGAGTTATGCAGCAATAGAGGACAAAATTATGGCACAATGTTGACTAAATTATGCAGTAATAAAAGGCTACAGAGTAATCTGGTACATTTTATGACACTTTATTTTGACATTTGTATACATACTAACAGCCTCTGCAAAGCTTTTGCCTCATTAGTACCTGTGTAACATACAAATGCAGCAGTGAGAAAGGTGACTATT